>NC_073627.1:10935000-11560000 GCF_029407905.1 Bubalus kerabau | reverse complement strand
GTAACATTTGCAAACTCAGATATTGTTTGCAAAGGAGGTGGGGAAGAGGAAGATTAGAGGGGGATTTGATTGCTTACTTTGGAGGAGCTGCAGCCTGGAACCCCTCTTTTGGGGTAAAACCTGCACTCCTGGGATAAAGAGAGCTGTGTACAATTTCTAGCTCCTTTTGTATCCTCATCTTCTGGAGCCAGGCAGTAAATTGTGGGGCTGATGCCAAAGGTGTATTTATTGTAATCCAACAAATAGCTGGATCAGTTTCAACTCACCATTCTTTGCAGAATTCATCTTGGGTGTGAGGTTTTTGCCCTGGAAGTTTCCACTTTCCTCTTGATGATATATGGTATCCTGGGATACTTGCTTTTTTTTTTTAAAGAAAACTTAAGAGAATTTTTTCTTCCTCTGAGAAATAAATTTGTCTAGAATTCGACCCCAACTCACTGGGGAAAAAGAAAAAATCGATTTCCTGGAAGATTTAATACATATATCGTCTATCCAACTGGGGCCACCCAGTTTGGGTCAAATAATGTTTAGGTGATTTACTGGGAGAAACAAATATGACAAATTTGAATAGAATTAAATTCTCAGATAAATAGGGTGAGATATGATCCAAAATTTGTGAAGTGTTCCTTAAAAACAAAACTGGAAGTTGGCAGAATCAAGGAATGATTCCCGCTAATCCAGTTGTGTCAAAACATGGGTTTGGGCTAAAGCTGATTCTGTTTTGACTGTCACATTTAAGAATTATTAAGACAAATTAGAGCTAATGATTTTCTTGTTCATTCAACAAATGGTTCCCCAGCATTTGCTGTCATCTGGACATGACTGGATATAGTATAGAGTCTGTAACAGTGCTGTCTAGTAGAACTTTCAGAGAGGATGGAAATGTTGGAAATGCCTTATGTTCGTGTGCTTCAGTGTGTTATTCACCAGCCATCTGTGGCTAGTGAGCACATGAAATGTGCTGCTGAGGAATTACGTTTTAATTTTAAATTTTTTTTTTTTTTTTTTTTTTTTTGCCGCACCTCATGGCACATGGGATCTTAGTTCCATGAACAGGGCTTGAACCCGAGCCCACTACATTGAAAGTGTGGCATCTTAACTGCTGGACTGCCAAGGAAGTCCCTTTATTTTATTTTAAATAACTTAAATTTAAATAGCCACGCATAAACTGGTGGTTAGGGCTTCCCTGGTGACTTAGATGGTAAAGAATCTGCCTGCAGTTCGGGAGACCTGGGTTCGATTCCTGGGTTGGGAAGATCCTCTGGAGGAGGGCATGGCAACCCACTCTAGTAGTATTCTTGCCCGGAGAATCCCCATGGACAGAGGAGCCTGATGGGCTACAGTCCATGGGGTCGCAGAGAGTTGGACATGACTGAATGACTAAGCACAGCACAGCACAGCTAGTGGTTCAGTATTGGGCAGTATACATCCTTAGGAATGCAAGGACTATAAACATATTTTCTAAGAAAGTAATGTACTTACTTAATCCTGGAACATGAATAACTTATCTACATTCCCATTTATGCTTTACTGTCTAAGAATGTTTGAAACACATACAAAAAAGATTTAACAATACAAACATACAGGTAAACATACATACTCCATTTAATGCCTTTTTTTTTTAATGCAAGTGACAGTGTCAATGAAAAATATGAACTAATTAATGTTGGAAATACCACTAAGAAAAGTTACATATTTTCATGCTGCCCTTATGGATCTGAAAGCAAAGATACCGAGGCACGA
The DNA here is from genome assembly GCF_029407905.1 of Bubalus kerabau. NCBI lineage: Eukaryota > Metazoa > Chordata > Mammalia > Artiodactyla > Bovidae > Bubalus > Bubalus kerabau. Next base: position 11,558,257 of record NC_073627.1, on the reverse strand, counting down.
AGTGAATGACGGATGTGACAGTATTATTCTCAAGTTGATGGAGAAGTCAGGAATTGAGATGAAGCAAGTACCCTTGATCTGTCAGCTTTGGCAGTTACAACTAAATAACACTGGCAACATCTTACAAAGGAATTCCCAGGTGGCTCAGTCGGTAAAGTATCAGACTGCAAAGGAGGAGACCCTGGTTCAATCCCTGGGTCTGTAAGATCCCCTGGAGAAGGAAATGTCAACCCACTCCAGTATTCTTGCCTGGGAAATCTCATGGACGGGGAGCCTGGCGGGCTACAGTTCGTGGGATTCCCAGAGTAGGATGCAACTTGGTGACTAAACCATCAACCATCTATGGTAAAGAATCTGCCTGCCAACAGGAGACACAAGAGACGCAGGTTCAATCCCTGGGTTGGGATTGAAGGAAGAAGTGGCAACCCACTTATTCTTGCCTGAGAAATCTCACGGACAGAGGACCCTGGCAGGCTACAGTCCATGGGGTTGTAAAAAAGTCAGACACTCTTGTTGGCTGAACAAGATCAATGTCTTACAAAACAGTTTTGGGACAGCTCTTAGTTTTTCTACAAATAATGTCTCATTATTGTAATCAGAGTTGACTGAAAGGAGTAAGTAACACCATCCACACCAGATACATGCTCAATGGTCTGCATGGGAGAAACTCAGGAAATATATAATACATTGCACGATCTTGAATTGTCCCCCAACCAGGTCCCCTCACATTTGCAAGACGGAAGTAACTTACAGGCGAGCCGTGTTATGTGATGCTGATTCTGTATATGCAGTGGATAAATATTATACGTACGTGAGACACAGTGTTTATGTATCAGAACTCAAGTTAAAATAAGCACAGTTAGGGCCCTTGCAGAAGTTCTCAAGCTTTCAGTTTGCCTAAGAATCCCCTGGGCAAACCATGCAAATATTGACCTTTGGGCCCCACCCCCAGAGATCCTGACCCTGGAGATCCCAGAGGCCTACTACAGCTCACAGTGCTTAGAACACTTCTTACAAAGGGCAGCCTGTCCCAGCCCAGATTTTACAGGAGCAGGAATCCTAAATTGCTTCAGGTCATGCGGCTGTGAAGCCCATTCCTGCCATTTCCTACACACGCCTGGTGGGGGCGGGCAGGCCACATCTGGAAGTGGTGAGGCAGCCGGCACGTAGTAGGCCCTCCAGGGCTGAAGCTTTTCAAGCACCTGGGACCTGCCCCAGGCCGCCTAACCTATTGCATGGCCCCTAAACAGGAGCACAGACTGGACTCACCTGGATCCTGGGGCCTGGGGAGGTTAAGGAACACTGTTACAGGAGGGAGGAAAACAACAATTAGCCAATCCTTCATGATTGTACTTTGGAGACCAGACCGCAACCCTCTGTGAGAGACCTCCCTTGTATGTGGATTTTGTTTTTAAACACTGTCATTTATTAATTCTGCACTCATATAAGTGCATGATTCTAATTTCTTACAGCTAGTGCAGTGAGAACATCTTTATTTTTTGAAACTGAAGTACAGTTGATTTTCAATGTTGTGTTAGCTTCTAGCTAAGCGATTCAGTTATGCATGTGTGTCTCTGTGTATGTATATATTTTCTTTTTCAGATTCTTTTCCATTATAATTTATTACAAGGTATTGAATATAGTGTCCTGTGCTATACAGTAGAACCTTGTTGTTTATTTTATTTCTTAAAAAAATTTTGTAGCTGTGGTGGGTCTTTGTTGCTGCACGGGTTTTCTCTAGTTTCGGAGAGCGGGGGCTCCTCTCTAGTTGCAGTGCATGTGCTTCTTGTTGCAGGGACTTCTGTGGTTGAGGAGCACAGGCTTCAGTAGCGGTGGCACACAGGCTTGGTTGCCCTGAGGCATGTGGGATCTTCCCAGATCAGGGATGGAACCAGCGTCTGTTGTATTGCAAGGCAGATTCTTAATTACTGGACCACCAAGGAAGCCCCTATCTATATTATATATAATAGTTTGTATCTGCTAATTTCAAACTCCTAGTTTATCCCTGCCCCCTCTTTCCCCTTTGGTAACCGTAAGTTTGTTTTCTATGTCTGTGAGTCTCTTTCTGTTTTGTAAATAAGTTTGTTTATATCATTTTCTTTTTAGATTTTCCATATAAGTGATATCATATGATATTTGTTTTTCTCTATATGACTTGACTTCGCTTAGTATAATAATCTCTAGGTTCATCCATGTTGCTGCAAATGGCATTATTTAATTCATTTTTATGGCTGAGTAGTATTCCATTGTGTATATGTATCACATCTTCTTTATCCATTCATCTGTCGATGGGCATTCAGGTTGCTTCCATGTCCTGGTATTGTAAATAGTGCTGCTGTGAACCCTGGAGTGTATGTATCTTTTTGAGTTCGAGTTTTCTCTGGATATGAGATTTTCTCTAGGAGTGGGATTGCTGGATCATATGGTAACTCTATCTTTAGTTTTTTAAATGAAATTTCATAGTGTTTTCCATAATGGCTGCACCAATTTACATTGCCACCAACAGTGTGGGAGGGTCCCCTTTTCTCTATACCCTTTGTAGCATTTATTATTTGTAGACTTTTTGAGGATGGCCATTGTGACTGGTTGAACATCTCTATCTTTGCATGTTCAAGATGCTAGCACATCTCTGGGATGGCATGCCTAGATGCTGTACTGAAGGACAATGAGTCTACATGTTTTTTGTTGGCTATTGCCAAAGTGTGCCCTAAGGGCCTGCACTGATTTACAGTTCCACCCCAGGTAGATAGGGTTGCTCCTGTCCCCACATTCTCAGCAACTCCAGGAGGTGTAAGTCCGTCTAGGGCATTTCTGAAAGTGTTTAATGTTTAGCTGGTTTCAGTGGCACTCAAACACAAATTAGTCACGTCTGTTGCACATCCCACATCTGCTTTTTTTCAAGATCTTTGCCTGGTACAGGATTGTTCGAGTGTAAAAAAGGTTTTATGAGTGCAGTTTCCCAGTGTGAAATCCATTATTTTCACAAATTTAACAATAACTTACACATAAAAGTTTTAAATTTTAGTGTGAAGCCCTTACTTAAAAATCAGTAATTAGTTTGGAGATTCAAAGCGGTAAACGAATATACATCATGAGGTTGCTAATTGTTCTCCCTGGATGCTGGAGGTGATCATGAACATCCTCTATACATCCTTTGGGTACCATTGATAAACCCAGGGGTTTCAGGAGTGATGGATCTGAGAATTGGGTTGCAAATCCCCCTCTGAATCAAATGTATGCTCTATTTCATTCCCTTCGTTAGCTGGATTACTTCTTGTCTAAAAGAACCCAAAGAAAGAAATGTTGCTCAGGTCTCACAAGACAAGAGATTTATGTTTCTGTCTTTAATCCAGTTGTTTTGGTGAGAGACTATGAAGATAAGTTCAAAGGACACACAGTTTTCATTTTATTTTAAAATTTTTAGTATAAAGTGTTTATTTATTTACCTGACTGCACTGGGTCTTAGTTGCAGCATGTGGAACCTAGTTCCCTGACCAGGAATTGAACCCAGACCCCCTGCATTGGGAGCCTGGAGTCTTAGCCATTGGACCACCATGGAAGTCCCCAGGACACGCGACTTTTTTTAAAAAGCCATTTCCTGCTTCTTGTTGGCAAAAATCTCAATGATAATCAGAGGAATTGCATTTGGAGACTAGGAATGTTAAACCAGAACACACGGAGAAAATTCCACATTGCAGGTGAGCACGGGGTGCTCAGAGGATGATGGGAATATCCAGTTTGATGTGTCCAAGGCTGATCTTCTGCTTTTGCTGGGCAGCATCTCACCAGGTCCCCAGCCTCCAGCTCTGTTCCTCCACCACTGGGGACCTTCCTGGCTGTCGACTCAGCAAGGAGAGTGAGACATGCCCTGCTGCCAAAAGGCTCAGAGTGTGTGTGTGTGCATGTTCAGTCATGTCTACTCTTTGCAAGCCTCTGGACTACATAGCCTGCCAGGATCCTCTGTCCATGGGATTCTCCAGGCAAGAATATTGGAGTGGGTTGCCATTTCAGACAGATACTGAAAAAGCTCCCTTTCCCCTTCCTGTCCCCAGCAGCATGATTCTTCACTCTGGAAGCAACAAATGCTACCGCTTCCTAGGTTTTCTTCCAGGGGCACCTGAACCAGCAAGGATGTGTGGAGCATTTCCTCTTGCCCCAAGGTCCCACTGGTTTCTTTTGATCGTACAGATGGTAGTGCACTAAGACTGTTCTGCACGCTGCTTTTTTTTTTTTCCCTCTTAGCTGTATGGCTTGAAGGTTATAGGCCCCATCAAGTGGATAGATCTACCTGGCTCCTTTGAGTCTCTCCATGATATTCCTTAGTTGGATGTATTGTTGATATAACTAGATCCCGATTCACAGATGCTGAGTTGTCCCCGTGTTTAGCTCTTGCAGCAAAGAGTAGCATTTGTTTAAAGAACCGAGTTTTTCTGTTTGCTGGACTGTGAGAGGGATGCAGGCCTGCAGCAGAAGTGTCCATGGCGACTGCAGAAACAAAACATGTTGAAACGCTGTTAATTTAATCGCAATGCACGGCCATGTCCTTTGACTGGGCACGTTCTCACAGGTTCCGAGAGCATTTCAAATAACTCTCAGTGCTGACGGTGGTGGCCACTGTCTTTTGAGGTATTTTTATAGGCTATTCCTCTTTGGGGAGGAAATCTATTTTACATGTCCAGGCTTTATAAGTGAAAGGGGCTGCTGTCAACATTCCCATTTCATATTTCTTGGAGACCCTGGTTCGATTCCTGGGTTGGGAAGATCTGCTGGAGAAGGGATACCCAGGCTACCCACTCCAGTATTCTTGAGCTTTCCTGGTGGCTCAGCTGGTAAAGAATCTGGCTGCAATGTGGGAGACCTGGGTTCAATCCCTGGGTTGGGAAGATCCCCTGGAGAAGGGAAAGGCTACCCACTCCAGTATTCTGGCCTAGAGAATTCCATGGCCTGTATAGTCCATGGGGTTACAAAGAGTTGGACACAACTGAGCAACTTTCACTTAATACAAGTGCTTTCTAGAGCCTCATGGCCTAGTGTGAACGTTGCTGGATGGGAGCATGTGTCCCAGAATGAATAACACGTCAGTGTACCCACAACTTCAGTAGACAGTATCCACTGCTACTGCTAAGTCGCTTCAGTCGTGTCCGACTCTGTGCGACCCCGTAGACAGCAGCCTACCAGGCTCCGCCTTCCCTGGGATTCTCCAGGCAAGAACACTGGAGTGGGCTGCCATTTCCTTCTCCAGACAGTACCCACAATACCCACAAATTCAATATCAACAACCTCAGATGCTCAGATGACACTACCTTTATGGCAGAAAGCTAAGAAGAACTAAAGAGCCTCTTGATGAAAGTGAAAGAAGAGAGTGAAAAAGCTGGCTTAAAACTCAACATTCAAAAAACGAAGATCATGGCATCCAGTCTCATCATTTCATGGCAAATAGATGGGGAAACAATGGAAACAGTGAGAGGCTTTATTATCTTGGGCTCCAAAATCACTGCAGATGGTGACTGCAGCCATGAAATTAAAAGACACTTGCTCCTGAGAAGAAAAGCTATGACCAACCTAGATAGGATATTAAAAAGCAGAGGTATTACTTTGCCAACAAAGGTCCATCTAGTCAAGGGTATGGTTTTTTCCAGTAGTCATTTATGGATGTAAGAGTTGGACCATAAAGAAAGCTGAGCACTGGAGAATTGATGCTTTTGAACTGTGGTGTTGGAGAAGACTCCTGAGAGTCCCTTGGACTGCATAGAGATCCAACCAGTCCATCCTAAAGGAAATCAGTCCTGAATATTCATTGGGAGGACTGATGCTGAAGCTGAAACTCCAATACTTTGGCCACCTGATGCGAAGAACTGACTCCTTGGAAAAGACCCTGATGCTGAGAAAGATTGAAAGCAGGAGAAGGGGACGACAGAGGATGAGATGGTTGGATAGCATCATCAACTCGATGGACATGAGTTTGAGCAAGCTCCAGGAGTTGGTGATGGACAGGGAAGCCTGGCGTGCTGCAGTCCATGGGGCCACAAAGAGTCGGACACGACTGAGTGACTGAATTAAGACTGAGACTCAGTAGATAGAGTGGAGCAAAATAATGAGGATGCATGCAGGTGGGAATTTGCAAGGTAAATTTTGGGTTCAGAAGTGGTTATGAGACCACACACACAGCAGATATTTTTTGAGTGGCTCTCTTGGTCAGGCACTGTGTTAGGCTACCCTGAAGGAGTGGGGAACAAGGCTGGCAGGGACCCCAGCCGACAGTGACAGCAGAGCAGGGTCCACAGCCTCATTTGGGGTGGGGGTTAGGGTTCTTAGTGATTTTTAACCCCTCAAGTCCTCAATTAAATTAAAAATCAGTTTAAAAGGCCCTGGTAAAAGTTGAATGAGAATGTGAAACCAGCCCTCGCGCAGCATGGGTAGGGATGCAAATGGTTTCACTGTTTCTGCAAAGCAGTTTGCCATTGCGTTTCCTTAACACCACTCATGCCCTTTGATTAACATCTGCCTAAACTCAGACAGTAAAGAATCTGCCTGTGATGCAGGAGACCCAAGTTTGATTCCTGGGTCAGGAAGATCCCCGGAAAAGAATGGCAACCCACTCCAGTACTCTTGCCTGGAGAATTCCATGGACAGAGGAGCCTGGAGGGCTACAGTCCATGGGGTTGCAAAGAATCGGACACGACTGAAAGACTAACACACATACACATACCATTGTAGCAAGTGTGACCAAGATGCCAGGTGGACTCACATCTCTGATCTCTAAGAAAAAAAAACCCAGAGATGCACTAAAACATTTATTTATGTACCAATTTGTTCAATGCAGTAGAGCTTATAAATAAATTGGAAATAGTTCAATATCCATCAGTGGGCAGTTGAGTTAAATGGAGTGTCCTGTGAGCCAAGACTGAGCGACTTCACTTTCACTTTTCACTTTCATGCATTGGAGAAGGAAATGGCAACCCACTCCAGTGTTCTTGCCTGGAGAATCCCAGGGACGGCAGAGCCTGGTGGGCTGCCGTCTATGGGGTCACACAGAGTTGGACACGACTGAAGCGACTTAGCAGCAGCAGCAGTACTCATGCAAGGAGATTCTCTACGATCTTCAAAATCCAAGTTTTAGAAGATCTTTTTAAAGGACGTGGTAGAAGCCATGTGTAATGTTAAATGAAAAATGCAGATTAGATAAACACATAAAGTGTGGTCTCAGTATTATAAAAATATCTATATGTGTGCATGGAAGAAAGTGAGGAGAAATAAAAATACTTTGTGAGATTAAAATTAGTTTTCCTTTTTTAAAAAATAATGTTTATTTATCTGTTTAGACTCTGCTGGGTCTTCATTGCCGTGTGCGGGCTTTCTCTAATTGTGGGTAATGGGGGCTACTCTCGAGTTATGGTGTGTGGGCTTCTCATAGCAGTGGCCCCTCTTGTTGTGGAGCACAGACTCTAAGGTGCATGGGCTTCAGTCGTTGCCTCACATGGGCTCAGTAGTTGTGGCAAAAGGCCTTAGTTGCCCTGTGGCATGTGGGATCTTCCCAGATCAGGGATTGAACCAGTGTCCACTGCATCGCAAGGCGGATTCCTAACCACTGGACCACCAGGGAAGCCCTTTTGTTCCTTCTTATACCTGTCTATATTTTCCAAGATTTCTGTGACGAGTACATAGTATTCTTATTGTCAGCATTTCTGAACTCAGACTCTCAAATCTGGACAGGTGGGTGGTGAGGGTGAGTAGGGGCAGACTTGGGAAGAACAGACCTTTTGAGCAAGAGAGGGAGAAATTATGAGAAGGAAGAAAAGTGAAGAGGTGCTGGTTTAATTTTTCAAAAAATCCTTAAAAAAAATCTCTCACTGAGACAAAGAAAGCTGTTGCATCTTTATTAAAGTTACAGCCCAGTGAGTTTTTCTATTTATAAATTTGAATGCAGAGAGGTCGCTTTAAAATGCAGCAAGTAGGGACTTTCCTGGCCGTCTGTGGTTAAGATGCCATGATCCCAATACAGGGGGCATGGGTTCTATCCCTGGTCAGGGAACTAAGACCTCACATGCAGTGGCCAATAAATAAATAAAATGCCATAAGTAATGTCACAACTGTGATCACTCACCTAGAGCCAGACATCCTGGAATGTGAAGTCAAGTGGGCCTTAGAAAGCATCACTACGAACAAAGCTAGTGGAGGTGATGGAATTCCAGTTGAGCTATTTCAAATCCTAAAAGATGATGCTGTGAAAGTGCTGCACTCAATATGCCAGCAAATTTGGAAAACTTAGCAGTGGCCACAGGACTGGAAAAGGTCAGTTTTCATTCCAATCCCAAAGAAAGGCAACATGAAAGAATGCTCAAACTACTGCACAATTGCACTCATCTCACATGCTAGTAAAGTAATGCTCAAAATTCTCCAAGCCAGGCTTCAGCAATATGTGAACCGTGAACTTCTAGATGTTCAAGCTGGTTTTAGAAAAGGCAGAGGAACCAGACATCAAATTGCCAACATCTGCTGGATCATGGAAAAAGCAAGAGAGTTCCAGAAAAACACCTATTTCTGCCTTATTGACTATGCCAAAGCCTTTGACTGTGTGGATCACAATAAACTGTGGAAAATTCTGAAAGAGATGGGAATACCAGAGCACCTGACCTGCCTCTTGAGAAATTTGTATGCAGGTCAGGAAGCAACAGTTAGAACTGGACATGGAACAACAGACTGGTTCCAAATAGGAAAAGGAGTACATCAAGGCTGTGTATTGTCACCCTGCTTATTTAACTTATATGAGAAACGCGGGGCTGGAAGAAGCACAAGCTGGAATCAAGATTGCCGGGAGAAATATCAATAACCTCAGATATGCAGATGACACCACCCTTATGGCAGAAAGTGAAGAGGAACTCAAAAGCCTCTTGGTGAAAGTGAAAGTGGAGAGTGAAAAAGTTGGCTTAAAGCTCGACTTTCAGAAAACTCAGATCAGGCATCTGGTCCCATCACTTCATGGGAAATAGATGAGGAAACAGTGGAAACAGTGTCAGATTTTATTTTTGGGGGGCTCCAAAATCACTGCAGATGGTGACTGCAGCCATGAAATTAAAAGACGCATACTCCTTGGAAGGAAAGTTATGACCAACCTAGATAGCATATTGAAAAGCAGAGACATTACTTTGCCAACAAAGGTCTGTCTAGTCAAGGCTATGGTTTTTCCAGTGGTCATGTATGGATGTGAGAGTTGAACTGTGAAGAAAGCTGAGTGCTGAAGAATTGATGCTTTTGAACTGTGGTGTTGGAGAAGACTCTTGAGAGTCCCTTGGACTGCAAGGAGATCCAACCAGTCTATCCTAAAGGAGATCAGTCCTGGGTGTTTATTGGAAGGACTGATGCTAAAGCTGAAACTCCAATACTTTAGAGTTGACTCATTGGAAAAGACTCTGATGCTGGGAGGGACTGGGGGCATGAGGGGAAGGGGACGACAGAGGATGAGATGGCTGGATGGCATCACCGACTCGATGGACATGAGTTTGAGTGAACTCCGGGAGTTGGTGATGGACAGGGAGGCCTGGCGTGCTGCTATTCATGGGGTCGCAATGAGTCGGACACAACTGAGCTACTGAACTGAACTGAACTGAATGTCACAACTAGAAGCTTGAAAGAGAGAACAGTTTTAGCTGAGACTCTCATGCATCTTTCTGAGAAGTCAGACCCAGGGGGCATGAAGGGATGAGGACTTGGAGGACCACACCCTCACTCTTTTGATGTCTTGACGGAACATCTTGTTTTCCGGGCAGGATGTATTTGTATGCTTTGCTCTCTGACTCTGGTTATGTGGAGAACACCCACCTTCCTTTGGGGTGCTGACCCTCGCCCTCCCCGTGTAGCTGTGTGTGTTGGTGGTGGGGCTGGACATTGGTCCTGGGAGCTTATGCAGCTCCTGGCCTGGGGACAGCTGTGACTCAAGTAGGGGCTATTACAGCCCTCCCCTGGCCTTCCCCTAAGGGTCCTGCAGAAGGATCTTTCTTCCTCTGAGGTGGCTAAATTGGAGGGATATCCATCATGTCCCCTCCCTGCCTACCCGCCACCCCCCGGGAGATAAGTGCATCTGCTGAGAGATACTGAAGTCAGCACACAGAAGAAGAATAAGAAGGAGAGAGCAAGAAATAGAGAAAAATAGTGGGAAACTTGGGACGGACCTGGAGTATCGGGATCCAACTGGGTCTTCCTTGCTTGGACATCCCCTTGGCGGCCCCCGCTAGTATGAGTTGGGTTTCTGCCCCCTCCCATCAACCCAAGACTCATTTCAACTTCCTGTCAAACATTTGTAAAACTTGATGTTCTAGGCCGCAAAGAATATCAGATTCCAAAAGTGGAAACCATATGGGCCCCATTCTCTGATCACGAGGTAATAAAACAGGAGACTAACCCAAAAGGGGGCTGTCTAGAAAGAGTCTAAACAAACACATCCCAGAAGCAGACATCAGCATGTCAACAGGCACCTCCAAAGATGCTCCATGTCACAGCTCATTAGGGACACACACGTTAAAACTGCACCTCTGCCGAGCAGATACAATTCGGAGGACTGCCAGTGGCAAGTTCTGGTGAGGGTGTGGGGAAACTGGAACCCACACGCACTGCTGGTGGGAAGGCAAAATGGTTCAGCCGCTCTGGGGATCAGTTTGGCAGTTTCTTAAAAGCTACATAGACACTTACCATATGACCCGGAAATCCCCCTAAGTATCTATCCAAGAGAATTGAAAACATATGTCCACATGAATCGCGTACCCGAAGGCTTATAGCAGCTTCATCCAAAATAGCCAAATGCCCGTCAGCTGGTCAATGGATAAACAAGTTTTGGTAGGGCCATTCTAGGGACGGCTGCTCAGCAACTAAAAGGAAAGGATTACTGATGAAAGAAACAATGTGGACACATCTCAGCGTCTTCTGCTCAGTGAAAGAAGCCAGACGCCAAAGACTACTTGTATATATATATGCTTTCATTTCTATGAAATTCTAGAAAAGGCAAAATTTACAGACACAGGAAGCAGATCAGTGGCTGCCTGAGCCAGGGGTGGAGGTGGGGGTTGTCTGCAGAAGGCACTTTGGGAGTTTTTTTGGCAGGATGCTTCCCAAACTGGACTGGGGATGTGGTCCTAGAGTCTTTCTTTGCTGTTCTAGGGATTTCCTCCTTCTCTCTCATGGGATGGCCATACAACAGAATGCCTGATGGTCATAAAAAGTGCTGTAGAATTTTTTTTCTTGTCCTGGGCAGATAGACATATTAAGTTTTTTTTTTTTAAAGCATGTTATAAAGCTATATACACAAAATGATTCCATGTTTGTTAACTATGTCCAGAAAAGGCTGGAAATACATTTGTTTAATTCTTGCTTATTTAAAAAAATCATGTCTGCTCAAGGAATGTGTATGGCTTACATAATGAACAAATAAAAAATATTGTAAGAAAGCTTGGGGACCCTTCACTCTGGTCTTTTCCTCTATCATTTTCTGTATCCTAAAACTTAATTATGGTGGTGGTGGCACAACTATATACATTTCCCCAAACTGATAGAATAACTGTTTAAAATGGGTATATTTTGGGACTTCCCTGGTGGTCCATTGGTTAATACACCCTGCTTCCAATGCAGGGGGCAAGGGTTCGATCCTTGGTCAGGGAACTAAGATCCCACATGTCCTGTGGTGTGGCCACAAAGTAAAAAATAAAATTAAATAGGTGTATTTTATTGTATTTAAGCTATATCCCCCAAAGCAGAAACTAGTGAAACTGGAGAAATCTGAAAGGGTTTGTGGACTGTACCAATGCCAATTTCCTGGTTGTGATATTGTGCTATAATTAAGCAAGATGCCAACTTTGAGAAAAGCTGGCAACCACCCAAAGCTGGAAGAGGCAATAAAGAGTCCTCCCCTAGAAACTTCAGAGGGGATGTGCCCCTGTCTACACCTTGATTTCAGACTTCTGGTGTCTGGAACTGTGAGAGGGTGAATTTCTGTGGTTTGAATTCATGTAGTTTGCCATACTTTGTTACAGCAGCCCTAGGAAGCTCATAGAGAGGACTGTGAGCCCCTGATGGTAGTGACACTGGAATCACTGTGGAGGGGTGGTGAGGCAACGAGAGGTGCCAGACTGATTGGTAATCTTCTAGGAAAAAAATGATAAAGTTATGCACTCTGTGTTGTTGTTCAGTTGCTAAGTCGTGTCCAATTCTGTAGCCCCATGGACTGCAGCACACCAGGCTTCCCTGTCCTTCATTATCTCCTGGAGTTTGCTCAGATTCATGTCCACTGAGTCAGTGATGGTATCTAACCATCTCATCCTCTGCTGCCCTCTCCTTTTGCCTTCAATCTTTCCCAGCATCAGGGTCTTTCTCAATGAGTTGGCTCTTCGCATCAGGTGGCCAAAGTATTGGAGCTACACTAAACTAAAAAAGTATCAGATGGATTAAAGGTTAAATCAAAAAAAAGTTAAGGCTATCACAGGTAGAAGAATTCTTGTGATTTCTTCTATCACAGAAGAAAATATAGAAAAGAGAAATTTGTTTACTCATGGGAAGTCTTTTCTAAGCATAATACAAAACCCATTTCCATTAAAGGAAAAAAGCTTGACTAGATTTAGACTTCTATGGCCAAGAAAACCCCAAGAACAAAGGAAAAAACAAATGACACTCCAAGGATACATTCTTGCCAAAAAGATTTAATCTGAATCTAGTGGAGCATCTGGATCCCAGTCTCACTTTCAGAAAAGACAGGTAACCTTGGAACAGGTAAAATACCTTCACAAAGAAGCCATCAGACAAAACCAGGATGTGGTACACTCCACAACACCATTGACTTGGACTTGTTCAAAGGGCATGGCATTAAAATAAAAAAGCTGAATAACTATAAAGATGCATTAAAAACCAAATGCAGTGGTGAAGCTTTGTTGGGTCTTGGTTTGAAAAGGAAACTTTGAGGATAGCTGGGAAAATCTGAACCTTGATTGACTGTTAGGTGACATGGAGACTTTTTTTTCATTTTATCGGGTGTGATTACCATATATTGAAAAATATTGAAAAACCAACACATTTTTCCTGATTATAAAAGTAAAACACATATTCCACGGAAAATATATGAACACCGGACTTCCCTAGTGGTTCAGTGGCTAGGGCTCCTTGCTCTCAGTGCAGGGAGCCTGGGTTCAATCCTTGGTCAAGGAACTAGATCCCATATGCTGCAACTAAGACCTGATATACCCAAATAAATAAATAAACCCACTGAATAAACGTTAAAGTTTTAAAAAATACATGCATAGTTAGATAGGATAAAGATCACCCAGGAAAGGGCAATGTTAATATACTTAAATAGTTGTTTTTCCTTACTTTGTACATAGATGATATATGGCTTATGATCTTTAGCCTATCTTCACTTAATGTTATACCATGAGTGTTTCTCCATAAAAACAAAGTTCTTTGCAAACATAACTTTACACGATTGCACAGTTATTGCAGGCTAATTGTCATTATTGATCATTTCCTTGCTAGCGACCGTGACAACAGTTTACAGAAGTGAGCTTGTTTAATCCTTGTCTCATACTAGTCCAAGAAGCAAGTATTAATAAAATAATGATTCCCACTTTAGCAACTTTAAATTTCCTGTTCTGGCTTGTAGCCCCTTCCTGCATCTTCCGGGTTAGCCTTGGAGCATTGTCTGCTGCTTCCGCTGACCTCTGCTTCCCCCATCACATCTCCTCCTCTGACTCCCACACTCCTGCCGTCTTCTTTCACTTATAAGAACCTCTATGATCACACGGGCCCATCGGATAATCTGGGACCATCTCCCATCTTAAGGCCCTTAACTTTGTCACATCTGCACAATCACTTTTGCTTTGTAAGGCAGTATATTCACAGCCTAGGCTTTCAGATGTGGACATCTCTGGGGGCCATTATTCTACCCACCTCACTTGCCCATATGACATGATGTAAGTGATTGAGGTCAGGCTTCTCTTTGCTGACACCCTGTGATCTATTGGATCTCTGCATATTGTTGGCTGGCTAGATTATTTCCAGTTATTTTAACATTGAATAAATAATGCTGTGACAAGCATCCCTGAATAGAAAACATTTTGTAATTTGAATTATTTCTGTATAGTATGTTTTTTGGAGGGAATCTTAGGATCAAAGGGTACAATCATTTCCGTTGTTCTTGATACTGAGTGCTTTCCGAAAAGGTTGGCCACTGCCCACCACCAATAGCACCGTATCAGGGAATTCTAGCTCACGCTTTTGTCTTAGAGCTGGAACAGCAAAAAGTGAAGCCAGCTGGCACAAGTGCCCGGGCAGGGGACTTCTGCTTAGGGTAGGGGCTGAAAATTTCTGCTCTCAAGTTGAACCTGGCCCATAGATCTCCTTTATTTTGCTCACACACTTTAAAAAATATATACATAATTCACCAAGATAAAATTCACCATTTTAAAGTGTTCATCGTTTTAGTCTATTCATAAGGCTGTACAGTCAGTTTAGAGCACTCCTACCATTCCCGAAAGAAACTCTGAGTCCATCAGCAATCTGTCTCCCTTCCCCTTTCCCCCCCAGCCCCTGGAGACACCAGTCTACCTTCTCTGTATGAAGTTGCCTATTCTAGAATTTCATACAGTTGGAATCATACGTATGTGGCCTTTTGTGTCTAGCTTCTTTCACTTGAGCACTGTGATTTCAAGGTTCACGTTTAGTGTGTAGTGTGTCACTGTTTCACCTCTGCTTATGGCTGTGAAGGTGGCTTTATTTGAAAAACAGGGTCTTTGAAAAAAGATATGATTAAATCAGAGATCTTGAGATGAGATCACCCTGGATTTCATCTGGGCCCTAAATCCTGTGTCAGGTGTCTTGATATGAGAGGAAGGAGAGGGAGATTTGAGGCACAGACAGAGAGAAGGCTGTATGCTGGCAACGTAGAGACTGGAGTGATGAGTCTACCAGCCAAAGATCGCTAGTAAACCCAGAAGCTGGACCAGGCAAGGATGGACTCTCTCTCTCTCTCAGCCTCCAGTAAAAAAACAACCTGGCAACCTTGGTTTCAGACTGCTGGCATCAGAGCAATAGGTTTTTGCTGTCTTAAGCCCTCCAGATTGTGCTAATTTGTTAACAGCAATCCTAGGAAACTAACACGGCTTGCGTGAGAGCCTTTTAGTGCTAAACCCAGGAGAATCCGGCACAGAGAAGGGTTGGTGAGTCTGACACTGGAAATGCCCGTCATGTGTCTAATTTTTTAAAAATTAAAAATAATCTTGCCAGTTAAAAAAGAATGTTTATTTAGATATTTTTGGCTGTGCTGGTTCTTTGTTTGCTGTGCGGGATTTTTCTCTGGCTGCAGAGAGTGGGGGCTACTCTGTAGTTGTGGTGTGCGGGCTTCTCATTGTGGTGGCTTCTCTTGTTATGGAGCACAGGCTCTAGGGTGTGTGGGCTTCAGTAGTTGTGGCTCCTGGGATCCAGAACACAGGCTCATTAGTTGTGGCGCCCGGGTCTAGTTCCTCCGCAGCATGTGGGAGCCTCCCAGATCAGGGATCGAATTCATGTCTCCTGCCTCTGTCAGGTGGACTCTTTACCAATGAGCCACCAGGGAAGCCCTAAAATTTTTTAAAATTTATTTTTTACTATGATGTATTCTTTCTTTGTTTTTATTTATTTATTGGCCACACCACGTAGCATGTGGGATCTTAGTTCCTCAACCCGGGATTGAACCCGTGTCCGCAGCAGTGGAACCTGCATCCCCTGTATTGGAAAGCAGATTCTTAACCACTGGACCACGAGGGAAGTCCTCCCACCATGTTTTTTTAAACTCAAGTCAGAACACATGAGACAGCTCTGGCTCAGATGGCATGTTGAGCTTCTCTTACTTAGATCAGGACTGGTCACCCTTCTACATCTCAGCTCCTCCTTCTGTCTGTCTCTTTGGTGTCCAGCTTTTGGTAGCATAGGTTGCCCATGGCTTCCAGGGAGTAGAAATGGGCAGGGGGAGCCTGTGGTCCCCTTAGCAGCCCTGCATGTCTTTGGGAGTATGCAATCCCACCGCATCTCAGCTTCCCTCCTTTGAAAAAAGGAGATGCTTCTGGCCTGGGTTACATAGATGATCTGGCTTCCAGCTGAAAGATGCAGGGGATGACAAAGTGCCAAGTGGTCCTCACCTTCCTGGGGCTTGTTTCTCAGCAGAGACACTGGTGGTTTCACTTAGGAATGAAACAGCCAACATCTGGTGGCAGCCGGAGCCCAGAAGCCCTGTACTGGGAAGAGAGCTGAGCTTCCTTTTTCCTATTTCCTCCTGGATCAGATCAGCAGACCCACTGATTAGCTAACCAGTGAGACAGCCTGAGAGAAAAGAAGAGCTCTACACTTCCCACCACCCAGACCCGATTTTCCTGATCGTCCACACAGGTGTCCAGGGAGCTTCTCCCAGGCCCCTCCCGGACTGACTTTGCAGCTGTAAAGAACAGCCAGGAAAATCATTTTGATCTTAAGACAGCTGGGGTCTCTCCTGGATTCATCCTGAGCTCTCCTGTCCTTCCAACTGTAGTGGATCACCGGAAACCTCCTCTGACGTTCTGGAAGCCTCCCAGGAACCCCCCAGAGCCGTTTTCCTCCGTCTCCAGCAATGCAGAGTTGTGTGGCTGAGGCCTGCCCCTGGACGAGGCCTCTGGAAGAGCACAAGCAAGAATTCCTTTTGATCTCACAATTTCTCAAGTGCAAGTATTTAGAAATGACTCTCGCCCCGAAGCTAGTGGCCAAGTGCCAGGAGGGCAGGCTAGATGGACGAGTGGGGCAGGCTGGGGAGTGGTGCAGATTCCTCCAAGGCCAGGCACAGAGGAGGGAACCAGTTTGCACATCGGGGGGCGGGGAGGTGCAGGAGACAGAGGCTGGAGGAGCTCTACTCTCTCAAGAGTCTGGTCTTCCATTTTCCTTTCATACTGTATTGTCCATATACATAAAAGTAATACATACTCACTCTAAAGGAGGTATTTCTATTTTGTGTCTTTAATATATACTTAAGAGATTTTTAAATGTGTTTTTATATATTTTTATATATATGTGCAAGTAATACATGCTCATGGTAAAACTATATTTATGGCTTGTCTTTTTGAGTATTTTTAATATATTGTGGTTTTTGTGCATGGAAAGTAGCATATGCTCACTAGTATGAGCTAGACTAGCAAAAATAACTTGTAAAATTGAGATATAACTTACATATCCTAAAGAGTACAGATCTTAAAGAAATTGCTCAGTATATTTTCACATTATGTAGGTATCTATGGGGTCGCAAAGAGTCAGACACGACTGAGCAACTGATCTGATCTGATCTGATCTGATGTAATTATCACCGTGGCAAAGGCTCCCTTGGACCCCTCCAAAGAGGTCACCTCTATTCCAACTTCTAACACCATAGATTAAAAAAAATTACTTATTTAGGCTGCTCTTCACAGCATGAACTTAGTTCCTTAGGGATCGAACTTGTGCCCCCTAAAGTAGAAGCTCAGAGTCTTAACTACTGGACCACCAGGGATTCCCTGTCTGGCTTATTTCACTCAGCACTAGCCTGCAAGGTTCAGATAGTGAAAGCTGCCCAGTCGTGTCCGACTCTTTGTGACCCAGGCCAGAATACTGGAGTGAGTAGCTGTTCCCTTCTCCAGGGGATCTTCCCAACCCGGGGATGGAACCCAGGTCTCCCGTATTGCAGGCAGATTCTTTACCAGCTGAACCACAAGGGAAGCCCTACATTTTTATAGATGAAGCCAAATTGGTCTTCCAGAAACTTTCACCAATGCCTACGTGCACCAACATTAGGTGAGAATGCTTTAATTTAACTTTAAAATAGATGCCCCCTCCCACCCCATGCCACACGCCAATGGCATCTCACTTTGCTTTGTGTTGCTTTAGTTGTGAAGCTAAGTACCTTCTCTGGGATTCATTGACCATTGATATACTTGAGAAAATTCTTTTCTTTATTTATTTTTGATTGTGTTGGGTCTTCGCTGCTGTGCAGGCTTTTCTCTAGTTGCAGTGGGCGGGGGACTGCTCTCTAGTTGTTGGGTGAAGGCTTCTCATTGTGGTGGCTTCTCTTGTTGCAGAGCATGGGCTCTAGAGCGTGTGGGCTCAGTAGTTGTGGCTCCTGGGCTCTAGAGCACAGGCTTAGTAGTTGTGGTGCACCAGCTCAGTTACCCCATGGCATCTGGGATCTTCCTGCACCAGGGATTGAACCTGTGTATCCTGCATTGGCAGGTGAATTCTTTACCACTGAACCACTATGGAAGCCCAATATACTTCTTTTTTGAGGATTGTCTAAATATTTTATTGAAATCCTTTCTGTCATTCATCTTTTTAAAATTATATTTGTAAACACTCTTTGTATATTGCAGAAAGACCTTGTATTTGAAAGGCATGGAAAGGAAATAATTTTATATCTATAACAAAACAGAGGAGGTTCCACTGATGTTAGTTTTTTCTTTTTGCTGCTCGGACTAGGGATCAAACCTGTGCCCTCTGCTGTGGAAGCCTAGAGACCTAACCGCTGGACCACCAGGGAATTCCCTCTGGTGTTAGTTTTGAAACTCAACTGTCCAACCACACTCTTCTTTTGCTTGTATATTATACCTTGATCACACAGTATCAAAATGAGGAGTTTAAGTTTGATTTTGGTAAGTGTTTTGGAATAAAATAAACCCAGAACTGGGAGGCACCATCACTTCTCCATTTTGACAGCATGCTTTCCTTCTGAGCCTACAGTGGGCCTCAGAATCCTTCCTAACACAAAGCTCCATGTGGCCCGTGGTGACTTGAGTTGGCATGAGTTGAGACCTCTGTGCTTCCACGATGGAATGACTCCTGGAAGTTACCTGAATGTAGTGATGCCCAGTAGAGGTGGGATGGAAGAGCTATCGGGGTTTGTACTGGTTTCATCAGGCTGAGGGCAGGACGATAGAGCTCCAGGCTGGGGCTGCAGGGATTCTGCCCAGAAGATCTTGCAGGGCCATAGTAGGTTCTCACTGAACAGCTGATGAAATGTTGGTGATGAGGTCGTGTCTGGATTTTGCAGGTGAGGAGAGGGAGAAGGGGAGATTGGTGGCCCAGGGGGTTTCAAGATAAATGTAAAGGATCCCAATTTTGGAACAAGAGGTGCATTGACTGCGTTTGTCTTTGTTCATGCTTGTTGCCCCCGCAGGTGAGTTCCCAGAACTGGAGGGAAGGAAGCCTGGATGGCAGTGGGGGACAGCTCTTACTTCCCTTCTCCAAAGTCTTTGCTGTCCTTGTTCTAGGCTGGGCTGGCCGGGTCTCAGGTGTCAAAGGTGGACTTTTTAAGCACCTTATGTTTCAGGCTGGAGATCTTGGGAAACAAAATGTATTTGGGCATTTTGCCTATTCCTTTTCCTGCACAGAGAAGCCTCCCCCATCTGCCTCCAGGTGGCTTTGCAATTTAAACTTGAAAATGCTGAAGCCTTTTCCCACAGCCACTTTGGGATGACTTTGTTACTTTCCACATCCTCCCAATTAGTTCTCTGGCTTTGTGTATCCCTCAGCATCCCTTCTCATTCCACTGCGAAATGAAATGTTTTTACGTAATCTGAGGGAAATGTTTTAACATCCATATTACCACAGGTAGCCTGTCTGGGCTTATTCATGGAGCTAAGTAGATGGTGTTAGGTACCTGGAACGTACCTCCTTACCAACCCACCCCTCTGTGTATGCATGCATGTGCACGCATGTGTACAGGCTCACACAATTCTCTGTACATACAATCCTTTTGTATCGTGTATACTACAGACATTGCACTGAAAAACCAAAACATCAAATGGCATATGTTAAACCTACTTGGAGATAGGTGGTAGGCTGGGTGCCAGGGAACACCTGGCAGTCAGGGTTGCTGCTGTCAAGGAACTTTGCTCAGTTTCTGGGTCGCAGTCAGTGGGCTTCATTTGGCACCACAGGATGGGTGCATGCGTGCTTAGGTGGTCAGTTGTGTCTGACTCTTTGCAACTCAGGCTCCTCTGTGCATGGCATTCTCCAGGCAAGACTACTGGAGTGGGTTGCCATTCCCTTCTCCAAGGGATCTTACAGACCCAGGGATTGAACCAGGGTCTCCTGCTTTGCAGTCTGATACTTTACCATCTGAGCCACCAGGGAAGCCCTTACTGGTAGTATGAGACCTTTAACTTTACTACTTGTCCTGTGATGTGTGGCCCATGCTTTGTGCAAGCTGGGTCTTTTCAAAAATTTTAAAAGTTTAGTAAGATGTACATAACATGAAATTTACCCGTTGAGCTGTTTCCCTCCTTTTAACCATTTCTAAGTGGACAATTCCGTGGCATTAAGCACATTCACATCATTATGTGACCATCACCATCATCCATCTCTGGAGTGTTTTCATCTTCCCAAACTGAAACTGTGCCCATTAAACACTAATTCCCCATCCTTCTCCCCCAGCCCCTGGCACCCACCATCTACTGTGATCTGACTCCCGCAGGTCCCTCAAAGGAGCAAAATCAGAATATTTGTCCTTCTGTGACGGGCTGATTTCACTGAGCATCATGTCCTCAGGGTTCATCCACGTTGTAGTAGGTGTCAGCATTTCCTTCCTTTTTAGGGATAAATAATACTCCGTTGTATGGATAGATCACATTGTGTTTGTCTGTTCATCCATCGAGGGACACTTGGGTTGCCTCCACCCCTTGACTTTAGAGATAGTGCTGCTGTGATCATGGGGGTACAAATTGCAAACAGGACTTTTTAATATGTGGACTTAATTGTCAACATTTAATAATTTGGAAATTTCACCCCCAGAATATCTGCTGTCCAGTTTCTTGTGAAAAACAAGGTGATCTGGCCATACTGGCCTGCTGTCCTGAGTGTCAGGCACTGCAGAGGAGGTGGGAACAGCTCTTGATCCTGGGATGATATCATCCAGACACTGAGACCAGAGGTTGACTGCTCTATGTTGTTGGGCTTATGCTGTTGTTTTTCTCATAGTCGAGTTACAAAGAAAGCAAAATATTTCCATTACTTGTGTCTCTATCAAAAGTGGAAAATAAAAAGCAGCTGGAGAGGTCTCCGTGTTCTGGGGGAAGAGGACTATTCTTACTTATTGAACATACAGAGGGGGTAGATCTGTGGGCAAAGAGCCCAGAGGATTCGTTTCGTGTTATGAAATAAGCTAGCCCCTTCACCCACTTCAGGTCCCTGCTGG
Source organism: Bubalus kerabau (assembly GCF_029407905.1). Taxonomy (NCBI): domain Eukaryota; kingdom Metazoa; phylum Chordata; class Mammalia; order Artiodactyla; family Bovidae; genus Bubalus; species Bubalus kerabau. Next base: position 11,537,064 of record NC_073627.1, on the reverse strand, counting down.
GCATGCCAGCTGACCTCCGGCTAGGGTTTTAGGAGTGCTGGCTAAAACCAGCTGTTTTTAGCAGTGTATAGCTCTGTCCCTGTTAATGGGTTGGTAATCCCTCTGGACAACCATACCCAGTCACCTCCAAGGCAAAGTTATTAGATGTATAAAGTAAGCAGGTCGAAAGACGTGTTCTAACCCTCAGTACTGCTGAACGTGAGCTTTAATGGAAAAAGAGTGTTTGCAAATATGATTAAGGATCTGGTGAGGAGAGGAGGTCATCCTGGATGAACCGAGTGGGCCTGAAGTCCGATGACAAGTGTCCTTATAAGAGACAAAAGAGGAGAGATGCGGACAGAAGGGAAGGTCACATGATGATGGAGGCAGAGACTGGAGTGAGTGGCCACAAGCCAAAAAATGCTGGCAGCAGGAGCTGGAAGAGGCAAAGGAGCCGTCTGCCCCAGAGACTTCAGAGGCAGCCCTGCCGACACCTGGATGTCAGACGTTTGGCCTCCAGAACTGTGAGAGAATAAATGTGGGTTGTTTGAAGCCATCCAGTTTGCTATGCTTTGTTACAGCCACCAGGGAAAACCCAGGTAGCTGGATTGTCTCTGTGGATGAAAGGGAGCTTACTGGCCAGTAACTTCAAGATATAGTTGAAGGACTTCCCTGGTAGTCCAGTGGCTAAGACTCCATAGTCCAATGCAGGGGGCCCAGGTTCGATCCCTAGTCAGGGAACTAGATCTCATTGCTGCAACTAAGAGTTCAAATGCTGCAACTAAAACTAGTGGGAAGCTGCTATATAACACAGGGAATCCAGCAGGTGCTCTGTGATGACCTAGAGGAGTGGGATGGGAGCAGGGAGAGGCTAAAGAGGGAGAGGAAGTATATATATATGTATAAAATTATGACTGATTTGAGTTGTTGTAGGGCAGAAACCAACACAATATTGTAAAGCACTTAACCTCCAATTTAAAAAATTAGATTTTGCATGCCACAACGAAGATTGAAGATCCTGCATGCCACACCTAAGACCCAGAGCAGCCAAATCAATAAAGTAATTAATTAATTTAAAAAGATTCAGTTGAAGATACAAAATCCAGAAATGTTTTTGGCTTCACACTGGCCTTTGTGGTCAGAATAGCAGGAGAGCCAGGTTCTGGTTGGTCTATGTAACTTGCACTCCCTGAAGTGCCGAAACCACAGAGAACCTCATTTTAAAAAGAAGAAATTGGGCATGTAGATGTGATGATTTGCCCAGGGTCTCATACATAACTAGTGGCAAAACTCGAGGCAGAGCAGAACCAAAGAAAAAGTGAAAGGTGGGCGATGACTGATGCTTCTTATCCGGGCGAGTGGTGGCAGGACCCTCACTTTGTGTTTTATCTTAAAAAGCAATTATTAGGCCCAAATATTAAAAGCATCCCTCTGCTGTTGGAACTTGTGGCTCTTTAGAAGGGATGAACATTCTTCCCTGTGCTTGCTTACCGGTGCTTTAAATTTCTTTGCAGAATTTATTTACCCACGTTTCATAGGAGAAAAACAAACCTCTTTTGAAAATGACGTAAACAGAAAACGTCAGTTGTCTAATAAAGTCTGAAGAGTAGTCATAGTAAGAAATGAATGACCAGAGCCTTTCCCAGGCAGATCCTCCCATAGGGGAGGATGGAGGGATGAGCGTGCTGGAAAGACATGGCGTCTTTCCTGTTGCCTGGGCTGGATGTTTATAAATTATGTGCTGCTGCCCCTGACCTGTTTCTTTAGCTGAAGTTTCCATGTAAAACATTGGATTTCCAGAGGGGTTTTCTCTGTGGTGTGGTTTGTTCAAAAAGGTTGGCTCTTGTATTTGTTCTTCAGAATGACTTTCTCCCCAGGAACTGCTGGTGAAAAGAACCACTTCCCCAATTCATTCCAGATGTGGAATACATCAACCTGCATCTTTTCAAAATATTCACAAGCTTTTAAAAAACTGAATTAACTTTCTTTTTGGTTGCGCTGGATCTTCGTTGATGCACAGCAGCTTTCTCTAGTTGCAGTGAGTGGGGGCTACTCTTCACCGCGGCTTCTCATTGTGATGCTTTCTCTAGTTGCAGTGAGTGGGGGCTACTCTTCACCGCGGCTTCTCATTGTGATGGCTTCTCTTGTTGTTGAGCACAGGCTCTAGGCACACAGGCTTTGGTAGTTGTAGCACATGGGCTCTAAAGCGTGGAGTTCCCTGCATTGGCAGGTGGATTCTTATCCGCTGTACCACCAGGGAAGACCAAGCTGCATTTTTTATTAAGATGGTGGGAGTATTTAAGTTGTACTCTATTTAGAAAAATAAAAGCAATCTGATGATGGCTTGAATCTGATGATTGAAAAACGTTATTTTCCACGTTGAACCACCAGGCATCAATTCACCTGGGGGGATTTGGCTGACACCCTGTAGCTGGAACCCAGAACAGCCTGCAGTAGGAATTCCCAGGGGCTCCTTGGAGCATCCTTATCCACCGTCCCTGAGCTTCTTTCACAGAGGAACCAGAGCTCCAGCCAGGTTCTGGTGGGAGTTGGGTAGACATCTTCAGAGTGGGGACATCCCAAGCTGTTCTTCCTGGCTCCCCCGTGGGTGCCTACAGCGGCACCTGCTTATTAGCCAAGCAGGACACTGGGACAGTGGGAAGCCAGCTAAGCAAACTGGATCCTCTGTTTAGACTTCATGGCCTGAAATATGAACAATGTGCAGGCTCTGTGCTTTTTTTTCTTTTTTGGTGGAGCCCCAGAATCATTTTGTTTCCCAAAATACATATAACGTAAAACATATCATTTTAATTATCTTAAGTGTATAAATCAGTGGCATTTAATGCATTCACAGTGTTGTGTAACCATCACCACTGTTTAGTCCCAAAACATTTTCATCACCCCAAGAGGGAACTTGCACTCATGAAACAGTCACCCCGCCCCATTTCTCCTTCTGCTCAGTCCCTGGCGACCACAAACTCCTTTCTGTCTGCAAGGATGTGCCTCTTCCGACATTTCCTATGAATGGAATCAGGTGGCCTGTGGCCTTTTGTGTCTGGCTTCGTTTACTCAGCACGTTTCCAAGGTTTACCTGTGTTGTCACGCGTGTCAGTGCCTCACTCCTTCGTGTGGCTCAATACTATTTCACTGTAAGGCTACATGGAATTTCATTTATGTTCTTCTGTTGATAGATATGTGAGCTGTTTCCACCTTTTGAAGACTGTCAAGAATGCTGCTCTGAACATTTGTGTACAAGTGTTTGTTCGAACATTTGTTTTCAATTCTTTGGGTGTATATACCCAGGAGTGGAATTGCTTTGGTAATTCTGTATTTAACTTCTTGAAGACCCAGTAAACTTCCACAGTGGCTGCACCATTTTGCATTCCTACCAGCAATATATGAGGGTTCCAACTTTTCCATATCCTTACTAACATTTCTTATTTTCTTTTTTTTTTTAAATTACAGTCTTCCTATGGGGAGAAGTGGTATCTCGGTGTGGTTTTGATTTGAATCCTATGATGACGGTGATGCTGAGTGTCTCTCCTTGTGCTCCTCAGTCATTTGCCGAGGCGCCCTTGCTCTTTATCAACACTCTGTGCAGCAGCAGACAAATCTGTCCAGAAGGGAGTTGAACTGGGTGAATGGCCTTTAAGCTACTTTGTCCACATAACTCCTGAAAGAACTTGGAAAAGTCGTGCCCCTGTGGTACCTTTTTATTAGGTCGATATCTGTTCTTCATCATGAGGTTTGTTAAGGTTGCAAAGGGTGTGATTTCTGGGGTATTGTCAATTTTGACTCAAAAATAAAAGGTTCCTCACTCTAGAGAAGCAGAACCTGACATGTTGTCTTGTTTCCAAGATCATTGAGCAAGTCATGTTCCTCTGCCAAAAACAAACCAGCCCAGAAAGCAACTTCACACCTTAAGACAAAAATCATAGTATCCAAATGATCACACCTTGCCTATTTCCTGTGAACCTCGACTCTATTCACTAACAACAAGATTTTTAGCCCTGACCTTTGCTCTTCCTGTCATGTGTCCTGACATTTAGAATTAGCAATATCACATGAGAAAGCAGTTGTTGGTCCACTCAGGACAGACACATGTAAATTTGGTGACCGTGGTTTTCCTGTGATTTTTCCCCCTTTTCAATACTTGATGGCTCTTTGGATTTGGTGAGTCGGTACTTCTGAAGTCTGCCTTTTCTTTACTCTTTGCAAGAAAACTTTCTTTTTCTAAATGCAGCTGCTGCTGGATTCCTTGGGCGATTATTTTAAATATATCAAACGAAATGTAATTTAGGTAGCAGTGTGGCATCATGATACCAAAGATGTGGGCAAATTCTCCTTGGTTCTTTTCTCCTCCACTTTTCACTTCTTCCACTGAATTTTATTTTAATAAAAGCATTTTTTATGTTTGACAGTAACTCAAGGATAGGTCTCTGCAACAAAAACATGTCCATAATTTAAATTTAAAATATTTTATTTCCTGTGACTCTAAGACTCTCAGTATTAAAAATTACTCTGGGTTGAGTGATGTATACAATTAATCGATTCCTCAAACCAACCAAAATATATTAAAATTGTTGTATATATTTATGATATACATATAAAAATTAGTTGCTGGACTGAATCTCTTAATGAGATGAACGGGGCTGTGTGTTTTCAAATGGTTCATGTGTTGTTCGATGAATATTACTTATTATCTCAGATGTGGTTCAGAACCAATTCCATCCCTGTTTTTCATTTTTATTGGTCTAGACCATGAGAAAACTTGTTCATATAAAATTTATACATGGTAATGTTATAGTTTTGTTTTTGAACTTCTTGGAGATTTAAGCCAAAAGTCACAGTGATTTATCATCAAAAACATAACAAAACAAAAATGACCAGATTAAATTCTCCTCCTGGTGTTAAAGACTCTGGGCCTTAGCCACTTGCTGTCTTGGCAGTGGGGTTGCACGAGTGGCCTGGGTCTCTCTCCTGCCGGGAGATTTCACCACCTTCCTTCTCCTCTTGCCTTGTGGGATGGAAGGAAGGACAACCTCCGGAGGTGTGATGGGGTGAGGAGGCGGCGTCCCGGTACTGGTGGTGGTGGGGGGCCCCCAGACTCAGCCTCTGGCAAGCTCTCCCTGGAAACGCGCCCCCGGGCGGCCAGACCCAAACAGCCTCAGACCCGCCCGCTGCGCTTTGGCCATTAGGAGATGCCGGGGCCAGGGCGCTCCGGGCGGGATAAGGAGTAGGGGGGTCCGGGGTCGCCGCGCAGACCGTCCCACCTGGGGTGCGCTCCCCAGGGTGCTGCTCTGCCCCTGAAGTGATCCTTCAAGGTCGAACTGCAGAGAGAGTCAAGGAACCCGCTGCCCACCGATCACAAAGGGGAGGGACACACCGGCTTGCTGCGCGTGCGCGGGCAAGGGTGCTACCCGGACGCGGGCTGTACACGCGGGTGGCTGGGGTAGGGGGCGCCTGTTCGGAGCGTGTATCCTCTGATGTCAGGATCCCGAGCGAGTGTGGGATGTGTGTGTGTGTGTGTGTGTGTGTGTGCGCGCGCGCGTGTGTATGTTGTACGTGTATTTATGCGTATGTGGCTGGGATGTGGAGTAAGATGGTGTTTTGTATGAGGTGCATGCAGTGTGCTCAACATGTATGGAGTGTGTCTGCGTGTGTGGCGTGTTTTGTGTGTATGTGGGGTGTGTGTAGAGGGTGGGATATGTTACATACGGTGTGCGGGTGAGGTGAGTGTGGAGCGTCGCAGTTGCTTGCAGCGCTCCGGGTTCGCGTCCCATCTGGTTTGGGCTGCGCTCCCAGCTTGGGGCTCAGCGGACCTCTGCCTGCCGCGCGCAGGACCACCAGCTTGGGCTGGACCGAGTGCGGCAGGTAACCATGGAAACAGATGCTCCCGCGGCGGAGGTGGACGGGTGGCGTGTGGGGGAGGCATCTGATGAGGCGCCCAGGCTGGTACTGGACACGCCGCTTCCTCGGTTGACTGGGGGACCCGGGGTCCTCACTCGGTCGCTCGGCAGGCCTGGGGCGGGGCCCGAAGGATTCCTGCTGTCTCACCTCCCAGCAAGGAAGCCCTTGCTGCTTCCAGGTGTGAAGGCGCAGCAAGTCTTTGGCGCCTCGGATCCTGCTCAGGGGAGACGAACCCCCGCGTTCTAAAGGTGGCCGGGAGCCTCACAAGCAGTTATCGGGTTTTAGGACCCGCAGGTGCTCCTGTTGGGTCCCAGGACAAATGAAAAACCTGGGAAGGGCTGAAGGGAGGCCTGGTGTTTGGCACAGGCTTCTCTTCAATGGAGAGGGGAGCAGCTCACAGGTTCTGGAAAGCAGACTTCACTCCCATCCAGTAGATCCTTTGTGGGAAAAGACTGGCCAGGCCTACTAGCCTTGATATACCTGTCCTCCCCTCTCACCTCTGTTCAGAGCCAGCTGGTGGGCGATGCCACCTCAGTTCTTATCCTGTGTAATGGGAGGAGGTTGGTCTAGATCACTTTTCTTTCATTCACTCGTTCATTCATAACCTTTATCTAGTGCAAATATGCTCAAGTGTAGCACCAGGGCCAGCAGCATCAGAATCACCTGGAAACTAGTGAGAAATGTACATTCTCAGGCCACCTCCAGACCTACCAATGTGAGAAGCACTGATCCGCGGTGACCCTTGTGCTAAACATGGGGCTACATGATCCCTCCCATCATGGGATTCTAAAACAAACCTAGTGGAGAAAGTTCTAGCTCTTTTTTCTGAACATCCTGTGTTTTGCTTGGGGATCCATCTAAAACTAGATGAAGCATAAATACTTCTTGGCCACATCCCCAAGGCTGGTCTGAGAAGGAGTGGGGCTATTTCAGAGAAGGAGGAGTAGAAGAAGTTGGACAGGAGGTTCGGAATTCCTCTCAACTTCAGAAGCTGCTTGAGAAAGACTTCAAGGGGTGTTGAGGAGCCCAAGAGCGCCGCCTCCTGGTGACAGCGTGCAGGACTGACTCTAAAGAATGGGGCTTCTTGACAAAGGGGACTTTCAGTGTCCCAATCATACACCCAGCCAGGCATGAACTACCCGGTCATTACTCAGGAACGTTTCATCCATTACTGCCAGCAGCTGGACTGGCCAAATTCAACAAAGGCTCTGAGAAAACAGGAAGTTGTGTGTGGCTGATATGTAAGAGAGTCCCCAGTCATGTCCACGTGGCTTGAGAATGCAGTGCATGGCTTTGTTTCAGCTGGGGTTTTCTCCAGACCTTTTTAGTCAGGCTAATAGTAAAATGAACTTTGTACAGAGAACTGCAACATTAGTTTTCCGTGGAGTCCTGAACTCCTCTGATAGGTACTGAGAAGGGTGCAGGGCATGGTGGAAATCCAGTGTACTTTTGTGGAGGGGTTGGGGGGGCAGTCTTTGGACACTGGCCTTGGGGAGGCTGAGTGCTGCCCTCCAGAGGCGTCCTGGGCTGGCCATGCTGTGGGAAGGGAGGGGAGGCAGGAGGGGCGTGGACAACCAGCATGGTTATCCTGACTCTGGAAAACCTCCTTTATTATTTTTGTTTTGTTGTGTCTACCAGTCAACATTTTTCTTTAAATCAACTCACTCTTTTTCACTTAAGTTACTTTTAAAAGGAAAAAACTTAGAAAATAACAGACACAAATGGAAAATCCGTAGCATTCACCCAAGCTGAAGGTGATCATAAAAACAAATATAAGGCAAATAACAGGGTTGTAACACTCCGCCCTGACACGGTTGCCCACCAGAGCTCTGAGCCTGGGTCTTCTCTCTATGCTACAGGGGGAGGTGTTTAAGATTTAGTATCAGCAAGCAGAAACTTTCTGCTAGAGAAACAAGAAGGTTTGGAGATGAAAAGGGAGGCGATGTGACTTTCTCACTCTGTGATACCCTGTCTCTTTATAACTCCTGAAACGTACGTAACACCTGGGCCTTCTGTGGGCCAGGCCCTGTTTTAAAGACTTTGCAGATACTAATTTCATCATTGAGACTACCTCACTGGACAGGTGCTGCTATTGGTTCTGATTTTACAGATGAGGAAACTGAGGCCCAGAGGTGAGAACCTGTCCAGGGCTGCAGAGTGTTGAGTTAGTGAGTGTCAGAGTTCGGGAGCTGTTTGAACCCATCATCTGCTCAGGGTGGTATCCCCCACCCCCCAGCCCACCCCCAGCTGCACAGATGGGAATCAGCCCACTGCTCACAGCCTGCCTCAGCTCCCATGTTCCTGATGCAAGAAGCTTATTCCGTGTTAGTCAACCGCCGGGACTTTTTTGGGGTGCTCTGGGGATGACAGACATCTGCGGTAGCAGAATACTTAATGTGGGCCAGGCCAGATTATTTTTCTCTCTTTTCTCTCTCTTTTCCTTTTCTGTTTGAAAAAGCTGATTGAGAGTGATTCTCAGAATATCTGTTGGCTCGTCCCTAGAAAGTAGGCTAGCCTGACCATGGTCGTTGTGGGCTATTGGTGAAAGGTTGGGTGTCTCTTGGAGATGGGGGTCATGGCGGTTACGCTGGCATCTCTGATCACTCACTGCTCCATGCACATGGATGCGAAGGGATGCCCCACCCACCGGTTCCCTCCAGCCTGATTTGGGCCTGTCCAGATTTGGAAGCTGGTGTGGGCAGTCAGGAGGGCCTGGGTATCCCAGTAGGGCTGCACGTGGTGGGGGTGGGGCAGTCCTTCCAGGACAACTACGGGATGCAGGGCCAGGGAGCCGCAGGGCCTTTCCAATCAGGCAGCACTCCAGCCCCAGGCTGGTGGTTAGGCAGCTGTGGAGGGCAGGTTAGGATGGATCCTGCAGATGGAGATGGGGCTCAAACTACAGGTAGAAGCAAGAGGCCCGGGCAAGGGAGAAGAGGGATTCATAGACAAGGAATAGGCAGATCCTGACAAACATGTCCTTCAAAGAATCTGTCTCTCATTGTCACAGCTGGATTTATATGCAAGAGCTGAATTTGACAACTTTAGCATCTCCCATAGTAGGGTTTTAATTATCCCCATGCCTACTATCTAAGAACCACCTGCCTCGGTGCTTCGTCCTGGGGTAACCTCAGAGACATGGACACCTCCTTATTATCCCATTTTTCCAGATGAGGAAACTGAGGCTGGGGGAGGTAAACTACTCCCCTTAGGCCATGGGGACAAACTGGAGCAGTACTTGGTCTGACTCTAAAGTCCACGCTCTTGAGAGCTGTTGTGAGCGCACAGTCCTTGAAGTGGCTCAGCACTGACAGTGTCCAAGGCACCAGGTGGTGGACATTGGCCCCCTGCCCCTGGCCTGGCCACCCAGGTCCCCTCTGAAGCCAGTCAATGCCCACCTTTTCTTGAAACTTCTCCAAGGATATGTCTTATGTGTAGACTTACCACACACACACACACACACGCACATGCACACACACACCCCTCCCCTCCCCCACAATTGCATTCTACCATTTGCAGCATTTTCTTTTTAGCTGAGCAATGTGGCATAGTTCTGGTTTCCTTCAGTTCTCATCCCCCCTTTGCCTTTTAATGGGGAGCCCACCCTTTACCAGCTTTTGCTGGCAGTCCAACCAGGGCCCGTTCCCAACAAGAATGGGTAGGTTCCCCTGTGTTTGTCAGCCTCCTAAGAAACTAGGAGTTTATTATACCCTGGATCCAAGTGGGAAGGCTGTAAGAAACCAGCAGGCTTTAGAATAAAATGTTGCACCCACACTGGTCACTGTGTTTTGGTAACAGCCAGTGGGGTCCTTTATTCCCATCCGTGCTTTCTGCCTGGCAGTGTACTCCTGGTGGCCTGGGTGATGGAGATGGCCCCTGGGCCAGAGGTGTGTGGACTCGGGGCTGGGAGCTCCAGGGCAGAGCCTCCTCATCGCCCACTGGAGCTGGAGTTCGGGGTCTGGGTGTTTGAGGCTTCAGTCCTATTGCAACCACCAGCAGGCCTGCTGCACCCTCCCAAGTGGGCACTCAGGTACCCCCCTCCCCATCACCGTGCACTCAGTGACCCCCTTCCCCCATCCATGCCTCCCTCCCTGTCCTGCTGTTATGGGGCTGGTTCTGCTGTGAGAGGAGGGGAGGAGGCAGAAAGGGGGGTTGAAGGAGAGGGAGGGGGAGGGAAGGAACGGGGGCATCTTGGGAGTCTGGGGGCCATGGGCCAGTGAACCAGATCATGCCCCCAGAGATCTAAACCTGGGCAGGGGTCAGATTGCCAGCATCATCATGGCCAGGCCTGGGCCGGGGCTGTGGGGACACGGAGGCATGTAGGCCTGGTCCCATGTCTTCTGTGGAGACAGGCCCATCCATATCCAGTAGATCATTATAGCAGGAGTATTCTCAGACCCTGTTTGCAGCTTCTGGAGGCTTCCTGGAAGAGGTGGGCCTGGAAGGACAGGTGTGTGTTGGGTTGGGAAGAAGGGATGGGGCAGGGGAAGGTGGAGGAGATGGAGCAGGTGGAGGAGATGAAGCAGACAGGCCTGGAGGGAGGGAGTAGAGGGAATTTGGGTGGGGACAGACAGTGCATGGAGGCACCCGTGTCAAGCAGAGACTGAGGAGGGCCCCTGTGGGAATTCCTGACCCTCAGCTGGACCTGGGAGGGCACAGGGCGGGTGCAGGTAGGGGCCCGGGGGTGCAGAATGACTCCAACTTCCTCAAAACTCCACCTCTTGGGCCTCTGACCTTGAGCAGAGGGTGTTATGCGACCTCAACCAGGAGAGTTGCAGCCACCAGCAGTCCTGTCACCAAGGGAGGCCAGCCGCTTGGCAGGAGGGCAGACCCTAAGGAAAGTCAGAGGATTAGTGAACGAGAGAAATGGGAGCATGTCCCTCACCCTAACTCTTTAATGGCAGGCGAAGTGTCCCCAGGCTACCCCCACAAGCTCCCTGGTTTCATCACACACTACCCACCCCTCCCCGCCTTGTTCACCTGCCCCAGCTGCACTGGCCTCCTGGCTTGTGTTCTGTGTGACCCCTCACAGCCCCTGCCCAGCGAGGCCTGCCCATCCCCAGGCAGGTGCCCCCAAGAGCTGCCACCTTGCCAGCTCCTGGGTGACCTTTGCCCCTGAGATGGGTCAGGGTTGGGGCAAGGATGTGTGTTGGGGAGGCTGACAGAGGAAGACTCCAGGAAGGAGTCCTCATGTGGCCATGGAGCCTGGAGGTGGCCTGTCCAGTGGGCAAACTGCCAGCTCCTCTGGCCCTCAGCCTCCCCATGTTAAACAAGGCTGCTCACGCCCACTGGCTCTCCTGAATATGCAGCCAAGATGCGCAAAGTGTACTGTGCAGTGTCAGGTGCCATGGGGATGTCAGGGACTCCAGATGTTCCCAGGAACCAGGGACAGGAAGGAGCAGGTGACACCAACTGGCTGGTGGGGCACCCTGGTTATGGCTTTGCAGGCCCCCATCCCTTGCAGCTGCCTGGAGGCACACCTGAGGGGGTCGTGGTGGTCTCCTGGAGAATAGGCAGTAGGGTGCTGAGGAGCCCATCGTTGGCCTCTGGCACGATGCCCAGCAGTTTGCACATGAGCTCATACACGTGGACGCTCTCGAAAGGCTCCACCTCCAGGCCCTTCTTAAAGCTGGGGCCCACGGCCCGGAAGATGGTCTTCATGTCCATGACCTCATTGTCGAAGCCGTGCTCCCCGTTGTTGAACTGCACGTTCACTCTCTGCCAGGAGGGAGGGTCCAGAGTGAGTTTGTGCTGACCCTCCCAGCCCACCCCACTCTCTCCAGGAGCACCATCTACCCGGCCCTGGGTTGCAGAGGACCTCTGCAGGGAGTTCAAATCGGGGGGGTGGGGTGGGGTGGGAAAGATTCTGAGCCTCCCTGTCTCTGAATTCTCAGCCCCAAAGATCAGTGGCCCAAAGAAGGAGCCTCAGTGAAGACCCAGAGACATGAATGGAGACCCAAGTAAAGGGGGCGGAGCTTCAGCCAAGGACACGCTCCGGGCTCCTTTCCATGGCTGGGCACCCACACGTCAGTACTCCTTTCCTAGAATCCTGCCCCTGCTCTGCATATTGCTTCCCTCTCAGCCTCCCTGAGCTCTCTCACCTCTTGTGTGTCACTCTTACAGCTAGCCTTCCCACTTTACCCTATACATGCACGTGCACACACAAACACATGTATGCATGCACACCCATGCACACAGGTATGCAGTGCATGTACACACCCCAATTCCTGTCGCATAGTGTGGGTGTGTCCCTTTGGAGGCTGACACGCCTCAAGTTGGGGTCTGACTAGAAACAGGGGAGTGCTTTCTACAGAACCAGAGAGAGACTCAGCAGGGTGGAGACATGCCTGCACCTGGAGCTCACCCCGTGGATGACGTAACCCGGGTCGCTGTACATAAGCAGAGGGGTGATCCGGGAGTGATTGGCGTAGTGAAAGGATTTGGGGAAGAACTCCTTCTTGTAGACGTGGAGTCTGGGGTGGGCGTCCTTGAGGGCCTCGTACACCTTCTCCAGCATTCCTTCCTTGGGGAGCAGCATCCCGTTTGGTCCGTAGTCCAGGAGCTCGAACTCAATGTCCTTGAAGCTGAAGTTGGAGAACTTGTGGAACTCCACCAGGTCGCTGGCCGTCTTGTTGACGGTGGTCATGCCATGGTCGGACACGATGAGCAGGTTGAGGCTGCTCTCCAGGCCACTCTTCCTGATGCTGTCCCGGAGGTAGCCCACGGTCCTGTCCACCTGCATCACTATCTCCTTCCTCTCCTGGGACTCGGGGCCGTACCTGTGGCCTGTGGAGTCCGGCTCTCCGAAGTAGAGGGTGACCAGGTCCAGGCCCTCCTCGGTGAACCACGTCATCACCGTGTCGATGTTGGCCCTCCACTCTGCCTCGTCCTTGTAGTTGTGAAAGATGCCTTCCTTCCGGCTCAGCGTCACGGCCTCGCCTTGGTAGGTGACATTCCCACCGGGGTAGAAGAAGGAACCGGTCTTCAGGCCCTGCGGGGGGAAGGTGGCATCAGGGCCGAGGGCCTCCTCCCACTTGTCCCCTGCTGAAACATCTGCCCTGACCGCCTGCCCCTGGACTGCACACTCACCCATCCCTGCTCCTGCCTGCAGCCACGGGCCTTCGTATTTTCTGAAAGACCTTTCATAGCTCTTATCTTATGTTATTAGGGCTGATACTGATTTTATGGAGGAGAAAGCAGGTGCCCAGTGGACTCAGCACTAATCAGATAGTGGATATAAAAGTGTCCCCAGATATGCTGTGCCCTCATCATCACTGTGGCCGTAGGTCACAGCGTTGCTCTTTGAGCGCTCCCTTCCGACCTGTAGCCTGGCCTCTCCTGCTATGCATCCATCAGCCCCTTCATTGCCTGCCCTTCTAGGCTTCAACCCGGCCATCCGTCTGTCTTTCCATAAACCAATTGCTGTTTTGTTTACAGATCCATCTGTCCTTGCCACCATCTGTCCACTGCCTCAGGTCATCATGTCCACCTTGAGATGTCAGTTCTCGGCTACGCTTTCTGCAAGCAAGCCTGGTGTCTGGTAGCTCCTTCTGAAGTGAGGGGACTCAGATGTGAGTTGGACGCCCTGCCCGTGAAGTTTATTCTGGGCTCACCTCAAAATCACCCATTTGAGTTTGTTGTCAGGAAGCCCAGAGCATTGCAAGAGGCTGGGGTTCTGGACTTTTTCACTGGGATGACCCACCTCTCACTCTTATCTTTCACCCTTTAGAATTCGACTGCCAGGCCCTGAGAGGGGAACCAGGATGAAGCCATTTCATTGTTCCCTGCCTGTTAGTGGAGTGACATTATTTTCCATGTGGCCCCCTTTTTACCAGTGCCGAAGCCCAGTTTTCCCTCCAGTCAGGAGGATGCAAAATCCCTCTGGGTCCCAGGGAGGACAGGGCAGCCTGTGCAGCCACTGGTGGGTCCTCATGGGCACCTGGCTCCCATCTCCCATGGGGCCCCACTCAGCACCTCTCCCAGGCTGGGAGCATTGAACTCCCGGGTCCTGCCGTGGATGTCCTGTGGTCATGCCATGGACACGGCCTGCTTGGCCAGGTCCCCCACCCGCCTCCTCTGTCTGTCCAAGTGGGCGTGGGTGCAGCATTACCTGCCTCTGGGCGGTGATCCAGATGGGTAAGCTGCCATTGTCCCACCATTTCTGGATGCCCAGGGTGGTGTGGTAGGGCCACTTCAGCTTGCTGCTTGTGTTGTAGAACATGTTGTGAACCACCCCGTGGTTCTCGACGTATTTGCCTGTGGGATGGCAGAGGGGGGTGGTGGGAGGGAGGGCACAGCCAGGGCAGGGGGCGGGGAAGCACACGTGGCCCTGGGAGCCGGGCTGGGCCACCACAGCCACGTACCCTGGCCCAGAGATTCTGCTTTCACTCAAAAGTAGCTAATCCTGCCGCTGAACTCTTACAAAGGTGTAAATACACACGTTCCGGGATATCGTTTGCAGCCTCGTTGGTTTTAGCAAAAGATTGGGAGCAACTTGGCTGGCTATCTGGAGAGAACTAATTAAATCAATATGGCCCAGCCATGAAATAGAATCTCAGGCAGAAAGATAAATGAACCAAGAGAAGGTGTCCTTTTTAACTAATTTTTTTCAGGATTTCCCTGGTGGTCCAAGAGTTAAGATTCCACCTTGCAATTCAGGGGACGTGGGTTTGATCCCTGGTCAGGGAACTAAGATCCCACATGCCGGCTAAGCCCATTCGCCACAGCTACTGAGTCCTCGAGCCACGGCTAGAGAGTCTGCGTTCTGCGACGAATGATCCCACATCACGCAACAAAGACCCAGTGTACGACAACTAAGACCTGACACAGCCAAATAAATAAAATTTAAATTTTAAAATAAATAAAATTTTAAAAACTAAAAAAACCCCCCAAAGCACTATGCTCTGTTGGAAACCTTGTACACTGTTCGTAGGAACGTGAAATGGTGCAGCTGCTATGAAAAGCAGTATGGTGGTTCCTCAAAAATTAAGAAAAATTTTTTTCATAGCAATGCCTCCATGTGAGTTCAGAAAGTAGAAAAAGAGGGGTGTTGAAGAGTCCACCTCCTTCCTTCATATTCCCCATTGTCATGTGGTCAGTAAGGAGTTGACATGAAAAAGGGAGCACCGGGGGCCTCTGCTTGCGTGTGGTCATGAAAATGCAGGTGTGAGAATAAGCTGTCTGTACGAGTGACATGCCTTAAAGTCATGCTTCCCTGGCAGCTCAGATGGTAAAAAAGATCTGCCCGTAACGCAGGAAACCCTGGTTCATTCCCTAGGTTGGGAAGATACCCTGGAGAAGGGAATGACAACCCACTCCAGTATTCTTGCCTAGAGAATTCCATGGACAGACCATGTGGTCGCAAAGAGTCAGACACAACTGAGCGACTAACACTTTAACTTTCAAAGTCATGTCCACCCAGAGCCTCTGAATGTGACCTTGTTTGGAAATAAAGTCTTTGCAGATGTCATTAGTTTTGTTAAGATGGCGGCATCCTGGACACTTCCCTGGTGGCACGGCGGTAAAGAATCTGCCTGCCAATGCAGGGGAAAGGGAAAGTGAAAGTCGCTCAGTCATGTCCGACTCTTGGTGATCCCATGGACTATACAGTCCATGGAATTCTCCAGGCCGTAATACCAGAATGGGTAGCCTTTCCCTTCTCTAGGGGATCTTCCCAACCCAGGGATTGAACCCAGATCTCCAGCATGGCAGGCGGATTCTTTTCCAGCTGAGCCGCAAGGGAAGCCCAAGAATACTGGAGTGGGTAGCCTATCTCTTCTCCAGGGGATCTTCCCGACCGAGGAATCGAACCAGGGTCTCCTGCATTGCAGGCGGATTCTTTACCGACTGAGCTACTAGGGAAGCCCTCCAATGCAGGGGACATGGGTTCAATCCCTGGTCTGGGAAGATCCCACCTGCTGTGGAGCAACTAAGCCTGTGTGCCCCCACCACTCCGGAGCCTGCGAGCCACAGTTACTGAGCCTGCATGCTGCAACTACTGAAGCCTGGGTGCCCGGAGCCTGTGCTCTGCAGCAAGAAAAGCCCCCACAATGAGAAGCTCATGGCACTGAGTGAGGAGTAGCCCCTGCTCACTGCAACTAGAGAAAGCCCACGTGCAGCGATGAAGACCCAGTGCAGTCAAAAATAAACAAATAAAATTAGGTATAAAAAAGATGAGGGCATTCCGCATCAGGTGGGCCCTAAATGCAGTGACCAGTGTCCATAACAAGAAGAGGAAAGATACACAGAGGGGAGATGGCCGTGTGACAGGGGGCAGGGATTGGAGAGCTGTGGTCACAAGTCCAGGATCGCCTGGGTCCCCAGAAGCTGGGACAGGTGGGAAGAATCCTCCCTTCCAGCCTCTGGAGGGAGTGTGGCTCTGTGACACCCAGATTTTAGGCTTCCGGCCTAAATAGAGCAATGGTGGGTTCGAGGGTGGCTGGGAGCGAGCAGTGGAAAGAGCAGGAGCCTCAGGCTCAACTCTCCTGCCTTTCTGAATCCTGGCCACACTCACCTCCACCAGAAGCCCTCCTGGGTTGCAATCCTGGGTGTGGTCCCCACTTACGATGAGACCTCCAGGTGTTTTTTATCTGCCTCTATCACTTGCCCCCGACAGGAAGGGTTCCTGACATCCCCTTTGGCCAGGTCATGTCTGCCCAGTGAGGGTGTCCCCTCCTTGGCCTCACCTTTGCCCTTGCACAGTGTGCCCACCGGGTCGAGGCTCCATGCCCACACTGTGGTTCAGTTTGTGGGTTCCCTGGTTTCTCAGCTGCCCCCCCAGGACCCCAAGCCCCATCTGAGGCCAACACTCACCAGTGACCAGAGTGAAGTGGCAGGGGCTGGTCAAGGTGATGAAGGCAGGGGTCATGTAGCGAGCTTTCACCCCGTCCAGTGCCATGGCATCCAGGTTGGGGGTGTCCACGTCCTGGTCATAGTTCCAGCGGAAACCATCGAAGGATACCAGGAGCAGCTTGTTCCGGGAGGCCTGCTGGCGGACAGGAGCCCCTGATGCTGGAGCCAGGAGGGTGGCCAGGGCCATGGTGAGGAAGACAGCTGGGGCTCCCATGATGGGTTCGTCAGAGATGCAAGTGCCGAGGGAAGTTTTCTGCTGATGAACAGAGCAAAGTCCCAGGGTCACTGAACAGCTCTTATCCTGTGCGTCTTTGAACTGAGACCGTGCAGGAGCCTCAGAGAGTGGCCCCTGGCTGCTGTGTCCACACCACCCTGGGCCTGGCCCTCGGGCGCATCTGCCTTTATTGACAGTGGATCTCGATGCCCCTCCCACTTCGTGCACAAGTGTCTTTCCAGGGAGGATGGGGACCATTCTGGAAGGCGTGGTGAGCAGAATCGACTCACTCCATCGGGAAAGCCTGTGTCCCCAACCCCAGCTCTCATAGCGACTCTGGGTCCCTGTGCCTGGCTCACTCTGTCCCAGCGCACCCGGATGGGGCCCCTTCCTCCAGACTATAATTTGGGGAGGCCTTTGGACCAGGGCTGTGGGTTCAGGGTTCAGGAGACTGGCCTTGTTTATGGGGACTCCCCAGCCTGGGGGAGCACCTCTTCCCCTTCCTGCCCATGCTAAGGGGGCTCCTGCGGTGGGGCAGGCAGAGCTCCAACCTGGATTAGTGCCTGCTGTGCCCTCCTTCTCAGGGCTCAAGGAGCCCCAGAGGGTACAGGCATGGGCAGCCTCACTGTTGGATTTCATCAGCAAGATGGTGAGAAGTGTGGCCTCCCTTGTTACACTGTGCTCATGGAGAGGGCAGTGTCGGGAGGGACCTCTGATTTCATCGTGCAGTTTTCTGTCTCACTCACTTTCTCTCCATCTGTCTCTTTGTCTCTGTCTCTCTTTCTCACTCCCTATGAAACATGTTCCACCAGCTAGGTCCCAGTCTAAGTCCTGGGGACACGACAGTGAAGGAGACAGACGGTGTTCCTGGCTTCTTTCAGTTTGGTTGGGGACACACAAAATGAATCAACAAGTAAAGCAGTAGAATAGTGGGAGTCAGCAGAAAGCAAGCAAGCAGGGAAATAAGATAGAGCATCTGTCTGGCAGGTGGTCAGCCAGGGCCTGGTGAGAGGATGACTGTGAGGGAGTGATCCTGGGGGTCGTCAGTCAGGGGAGTGGATCGGGGGCAGGCGGGAGGGCGGCAGGGTGGGTCCTGGGGCCTGTGGCTGCGGTATGGAGTCTGGCATTCTTGTGCAGTGCACGGGGGAAACGCCATGGGGTGGTTTTAAGCTTGTGAGTGACATAAACTGATCTAGCATTAAAAACAAGAAACTTCACTCAAGCTGCTCCATTTGCAGGACTGTCAGCTTGACAAAGGAAGCGGGTGGGGTGCTCCACAGGGAGGGGACTGCTGGTGTCCAAACCAGGATGGGGGCTGTGGGAGTGACAGGTGTGGGTAGTTTGGAGGTTCTCCTGGAAGGATTTGCATGTTGGGGAGAAGGAAAGGGAGCAATCAAGGGAGATGTCCAGGTTTCCTGCCTGGCAAGCTGGGGTGATGGTGTCTTACAGCTATCCCATAGGGTGGTCAGAGGTCAAAGGGCAGGTCGAGGGCAGAGCATTCTACCTTGGCCATGTCTACCTGAGGGGAGGTGTTAAGTAGTTGGTATGTCCCGAGTTAAATTGTCTTCAGCTGCTGAACTGCTGAGGGCGGTTCCACTTAGGACTCCGCTTGGCTGGTGAGAGGAACTATTGTCAGGCGATCCCCAGGGTCTCAGAGCCACCCGCAGCCTCCTCTGCGGTGAGGCAGTGGGGCCCCAGGGTACAGATTCTTGGGCCCTTTCCCCCATCTGAGGGGCCACACCCTGGAGGGATCCACACACAATGCCGCCCCTCATGAGCCTCTCAGAGGCTGGAGTCCGAGAGATGGAGATGGTCCCCTGCATGGACTTCTACAACCAGGATATGTAGGGACTGCCCTGTGCCAGCTTGGTGCAGGGCTGGGGCACAGAGGGCAGGCTTTCCTTCACTGAGCTTATGGCCTGGAGTTCCACCTGTGGACCTGTGTGAGGAGCTGCCAAACGTACCACAGAAGAAGTGTGGGTGTCTTAGGAGAGGGCAGTGGGGACCACATTCATTCTAGTGCTGGAGTGGGGACCTGAAAGACCCTCTGAGGATTCAACATTTCACGCTGTGCTGTGCTGAGTTGCTCAGTCATGTCCCACTCTTTGGGACCCCATGGACTATAGCCCACCAGGCTTCTCTGTACATGGGGATTCTCCAGGCAAGAATACTGGAGTGGGTTGCCATGCCCTCCTCCAGGGGATCTTCCTGACCCAGGGCTCAAACCCAGGTCTCCCACATTGGAGGAGGATTCCTTACGGTCTGAGCCACCAGGGAAGCCCATGACTACTAGAGTGGGTAGCCTATCCCTTCTTCAGGGGATCTTTCCAACCCAGGAATCGAACCAGGGTCTCCTGCATTGCAGGTGGATTCTTTACCAGTTGAGCTACCAGGGAAGCCTGCACAGATTTATAGGATGGGTTTAGCTGGGAGATTGGAGAAGGAAATGGCAACCCACTCCAGTATTCTTGCCTAGAGAATTCCATGGACAGAGGAGCCTGGTGGGCTGCTGTCCATGGCCTCCCACAGAGTCAGACACGACTGAAGTGACTTAGCAGCAGCAGCAGTTGGGAGAGATGTGGGCAGGAAAACCTTCCAGGCAATGGCGGTGATGAGATGGAAGAGGGCACCGACCAGGCTTGAGGCTGGAAGACAGGCCTGGGGGACTCTGGATTTTATGTTAGTTATTCTAATGTTTGTTCTCCTAATATCTTCCAATGTGTATTCTTCTTCTTTTCGTCTATAATAAAATGTCTGCCAAGGATAAAGACTACATTTCCCAGCAGGCCCTGCAGTGCAGTTTGGCCACATGAGCATGTCCTGGCCAATGGGTTGAAAGAAAAAATGTCATGCAACAGCCCTCAGTCTCCTCTCAGTGCCAGCTTTGCCCCTCTGGATTCTTCCTCCCTCTGGTGCTTCAAGCTCAGAGGCTGCCCGGAGAACTGATGATAAGGGGCACTCTGAGAGAGGTTACACAGAAGGAGCCTGGTCCCCCAAGGCATCCTGGGCAGCGTGGCCGGCCCGCCTTGAATGGCTCAGCCCTGGGGAACCCTCGCCAGGGAGAGTTACACACACTCTCTGCTTCCATTTCGGTTATTTGGGTTTTCTGTCACTCTCAGCAGGACCTAATCCGAGGCGATAATAGGATAATGGGCCTGGGAGGTACTGCTGGGCTTTAAGCAGGTGGAGTGACATGATATGCTGGCTGCTGCGTGAGGAGTGGGAGGTGGGAGGTGAGTAAGGGGCTGATGCAGTGGTCCAGGGGTGAGGCCGGGGCCAGGGGCAGAGGGGCACAGACCTGGGGTACGAAGGTGGTGGGTGGGTGTGGGGTGTGGGGAGGGAGGGGTCGCTGTTCTCTTCTCACTCTGCGCTTCCTCCTGCTGGTCCCCTTCAGGGATGTGGAAATTCCCTGTCTTGTTCACCCTCTCCTGCCCACCCTCTCCTGCCGGCGTGGCTTTCTGGCCTGAAGGTGGCATGAAAGATCTGCTTCCTGCTCTCAGCCAGGCTTGGGGTAGTTCCTCTCCTTTTTTGACTCTTTACCTCACTCATGTTTTGTCCCAGGGAGCTCCTTAGCTCACCCCCTGTTAGTTTCCTTTTTATTCCCTAGTCTCCTAGAGCCTGTCAGCAGAAAGAGAGTATGTTGACTGTAGCTAACAGTTATACGGTGTCTCTGCAGACCAAGCCCTGGGCTTCATCCATGATCTTGTTCAAGCTTTGCAGCAGTTCTTGGAGGCAGGCGTTAGTAATAGACTCACTTTATGCGTGAGGATACTGAAACAGAGAGGTTTAAGGTCACTGAGCAAGTGGAGAAGCGGAGACTTGAGCCCAGGTGGTGTTTTGCCCGCAGAATCCCCCTTGGAAAGCCACTAGATCCCAGTGACTTACTAGCCGCTTGGGGTCTTCTCGTCAGGCTTTGGGGCTATTGATTTTTTTCTTTAAAGAATAGTGCAGCTGTGAGTATCTTGGTGTCACTGACTTTTTCCTTTTCTTTCCCTTTCACATTGTTTCCTTGGGGGACAGTCTTTAGCGAGGGGTTATCAGACAAAGGATGTAAAGGCTGCTTGGTTCTTATAATCAAATTGCCATCAGGATACTGGTGGATAGATGCTAGTACCGCCTCTGGCCCACTGTTTTCATTGGATTTTATTTTTTGTTCCTTTTGGGTGACTTAGCAGGTGTGCAATGATGTCTTAACGTATTAAGCCAGGAAGGCTGGGAGAGCTTCATGTCACGATTTCTCATCTTGAGCTCTTCACGTACAGATGCTTCATCATCTCTGACCGTTGATCCAGTGGTCAAAGTGATCACTGAGTCTTAGGGCTTTATTCTCTGTTTAATTTGCAGTGTATATTTTGGGGAAGATATACTTCTGGATTCTATTTTCCAGACTTCCATCATTTATATTAATATTTGTTACTTGTAACTTTCCCTACCCTCTTGCATGCTGGTCATTCTTTAGGTAGACTCAGAGCTCCCTGCAGGCAGGGGTTGCCATATTGTTCTTTGCTGGTGTGATGCCAGCCCAGAGTATGTACTCAATGTATATTTGTTGAATACGATTAAATACATTCAAAGGGAAAAATTATGCAAGTATCTACTATACTTTCTGGTTAGGCAAAACCTTTTAAAGAATAAGCTTATTTTATGATAATTTAGACTTATGGAAGAATTGCAAAGATAGTAGAGAGTTCCCATATACACCACGCCCAGTTTCCCCTATTATTAACATCTTACATTATGTGGTATTTTTCGCAGTTAATGAGCCAATATAGATTAAGTCATTTTTAACCCAAGTTCATGTTCTGTTCAGATTTCATCAGCATCTGACCCAGTGTCCTTTCCCTGCTCCAGCATCCCACTTTGCACGGAGTTATCACACCTCCTTACATTTCTCTTGGGTGTTTCAGTTTCTCATATTTTCCTTGTTTTTTATGACATGGACAGATTTTAAGGAGTGCTGGTCAAGCCTTTTGTAGACTGTCCCTCAGCTGGGGTGATACGATGTTTTCCTCTTGATTAGATTGGGGTTGTGGGTTCTTGGGAAGAAAAGCACAGAGATAAAGCATCTTCTCATTATATCATGTCAAGGGTACATACTGTCCACATGACTTATCACTGTGGATGTTGACCTTGACCATCTGGCCAACAGAGGGTCGGTCAGGTTTCTCCAGTATGAGTTACTGTCTCCTGCCCTCCTTTTTCATATTCAGCTTTCTGGAAGGAAAGTCATTATGTGCCACCCACACTTAAGGAGGGAGGGGTCATGCTTCACCTCCTTGGGAGAATCTGCATACATTTGTCTTCTTCCTCTTTGTTTAGTCAATCATTTCTACCTGCCTGGACCCATGGATATTTATTTTATACTTTGAATTATAATTCAATGCTACTGGATTTATTGCATTGCTCAAATTACTCCAGCATTGGCCACAGGGAGCTCTTTCAGTTGCCTCTTGCATCCCTCTGACCTACCCCATCATTTGTTTCCATGAGCACTCCCTTGCTTTCTGGAGCACAAGATCTGCTGGGTCGTCTTGGACATGTCCTACCTCAGTCCTGGAATCTCAAGCCCTGGTTCCTTGAGAGGCTGGACTATGATATTAGATCCGGGTGGTGGGTGTGTTGCTACTGGGGTGTTGATAAAGCATTTAAAAAGTCACCATCTCAGCTGTTCTTGAAGCCAAGGGCTCCCCAGCTGAGTCCGGTGCATGTGCAGCTTTGAGAGACAGGGCTGATGTCTCCTCTGGGCGCAGCATTTATGGGCAAACCAGGATCCATGGTGGAGAGAGGTCCTGAAGGGCCCCTATTTGAGGACACAGAAGGAAGCATGAGGGGGGTTACTGAATGCTTTTCTTGTTTAGGGTGTCATTGGTGCCCCACAGGACCTCACCCGGAGGCCTCGTTGGCCTGGGGACCAGGTCAATTTGACACGTTCAGATGGCCATGTGCAGCACACAGGTACCCTGGCCAGCTGAGCGGCACATGGGGCTCAGGTTGGGACGAAGCAGCCTGCCCAGCTGTGTTTGGTTTCTGCTGGGGAGAGGGACATACCAGGCATTGTCCCCATAATCTCATTTATGACCTGGTATGCGTGAATTACGTTGCAGTTCTTTCTGTCTCCCCCTGTTAGGCTGTGAGTGACTCTTTATCCCTGCCTCCTGGCACACAGCAGGCATTGTGTCATTCCTGATGCCTGTTTGAAAGAGTCCATGGGTGACGTTAGCAGGTCAGGACCGCTGCTGTGGCCTTCTGCCCCCGACCAATCTCCCTGCTTTTCTTTTGTCTCCTGAAAACGGGAATCTCTGTCTCTGGCCACTGTGCCCCCTGGGCTGTGCTGCCTGCCAGGGAGCCCCAGATGCCCTGGTGGGGAGTGGGTGTGGAAGCAGGGCCCCTCCAGCCAGGGGCTGTCCTCTTTGTTGGAGAAGCCTTGAGGTCAGGGGTCCACCTGCCAGATTTCTACAGTGATGAGTGCAAAGTTGGGTCTGGCTCGGTCTCTCTCAGCTGCCAGTTCGTGCCCTTTCCTGGGGGGTGTGGTGTTGCTGGCATACTGTTTACTTCTGGGGATGCCGAATGAAGAGCGGCATGGTTATACAGTTTAGCTGGAGCAGAGGGTTGCCATTAGGAGGGCCCCAGACAAAGAAGAATTTGACTTGGGGACACAGTGATGACTCTTCCCAAACAGAGCCCAGGATGCAGGGCCTTGCATCTTGGGAGGGGTCCACATGAACTCCTGGCTTGGGGGCTGGGATGGGTGCCTCATCCTTGCGTCCCTGGGTGGGGTGGGGCACTGAGCCATTGAGCCTGGCACAAGTGCCTGGGAGGCAGTGGGGAGCCACCAGGAGCCACACAGACAAAGCTGAGCTCCTCTGCTGTGCCCCCAGGAGGGGTCACATCTTTACGACCTTGGTGGTGTTCCTTAAGGGGGAGACCATGGTCCAGGGATGCCATTCCTTCTCAAAGGGCTGCTTCGGTCCAGCAGTGCTGCGGGGAGGAGGAGCAGAGAGAACTGGCTTCCTCTTCTCTCTGTCTCCACCACTGGCCCCCTCCAGTGTCATGGGAGGCGGTCACCCCTGCCCGCTGAGGCCGGGACCTGCTTGCTGATGACTGTTCTGATTACTGGGGCCTGACTCGACCTTCCCGACTGGGATTTTATTAGCGTAACAATGATCCTCTTTATCAATTGCTGTTGCCTTTTATGACTTCTCAGGGCCTTTATCTCAGCGGCTACCTCGCCTTCTGGCTAAATGAGGATTAATATTTTAACAGGATTATGTGCTGTGGGTTAGCAGTACTCTCGGGGGAAGCTGGGCGCTCCCCCGCCTACCGCCTCTCTCCTCCTTGCAGGCCTCCTTCCTGGTGTGCAGGGGAGGTCTCCCCAGAGATGGGGTCTCTTGTTTCAGAGTCTGGGATGGGATAGAGGGTGGGTGGGAGGGTTGGGGACCTGAACTCTGGGTGGGGGACAGTTTGTCTGAAGAGTAGGTTAGTCCTAGGGTAGGGACTCCTGGAGGGCAGGTCCCTGTAGAGACCATGGTCTGTTTCCTGGGATCAGCGGACGTGACCACCTGGTCAAGGGGAGAAAGGAGGAAAATGGAGGCAGAGCTGTGGAAGAGGGAGACAGAGACAGCGTCAGAGACAGAGGGAGAAAAAGACTGTGAAGGGAGAGAGGGAAGGAAAGTGAGTCTGAAGCCAGGCCCTTAAACTGTTGAATTGAGGGACACCACCTTCTCTGCCCCTTTCTTACTTTCCTCTCCTCCCCAGTCTTCCAGATGTATGGAGGGTACAGTAAAAATAAAAAAAGAGAGATTAGTTTTACGTTTAGCCTTTTTAGGTTCACAGGACAATTGAGTGGAAGGTGCAGAGATTTTCCTTATATCCTCTCTTCCCACTCGCGCATGGCCTCCCCCATTATCAAACCCCGCCACACCCCCCCCACCCCGCAGGCTGGCACGTTTGTCACAATCAATGAACCTGCATAGACATATTATCATCACCTAAAGTCCATAGTCCATTAGTACTCTCGGTGTTGTACGTTCTATGAATTTGGACAAATTTACAACGTGGATCCACCATTATGGTATTGTACAGACAATTCACAGCCCTCAGAATTCTCTGGGAGGGGGAAGCTTTCATTCCAGTTCCTATAGGCTTACTCCTGCCAAGACAGCTTAGGCACCTCCTGTCCCTTGGGCTGGCTGCATCGAAACAAAACAGAATGAAACAAACCAGGGAACAGCAAGGATTGGTGAGGATGCGGGGAAGCGGGAACGCTGGGCACTGTTCTCGGGTATGTGGAATGGTTTGGCTGCTGTGGAAGACGGTATGGGTGGTTCCTTAAAAAGTTAAAGTAGAATTCCCATATGATCCAGCAATCCCTCTTCTGGGGATGTATCCAAAAAAGAATTGAAATTAGGATCTCCAGGAGATACTGGCACACCCATACTCGTAGCAGCTTAATTCACAATAGTCAAAAGGTGGAAACAACCCAAGTGGCCATCAATGGGTGAATGGATAAACAAAACAGGGTCCCCTATTCAGAAATAAACTTAAAATGGATTAAAGACCTAAATGTAAGACCAGATACTATAAAACTCCTAGAGGAAAACATAGGCCTGACATTGTTTAACATAAATCACAGCAGTATTTTTTTGGATACAGTTCCTAAAGTAAAGGAAATAAAAGCAAAAATAAACAAATGGGACCTAACTAAACTTAAAAGGTTTTGCACAGCCAAGGAAACCATTGACAAAATGAAAAGACTGTCTACTGAAGAGGAGAAAATATTTGCAGAAATATATGACCAATAAGAGATTAATATCTAACGAACATAAACAGCTCATGTAACTCAACATCAAAAACCCAAACAGCCCAATTAAAAAATGGGCCAAAGAACTGAATAGACATTTTTCCAAAGAGGAAATGCAGGTGACCAACAGGCACATGAAAAGATGCTCAGCATCGCTAAACATCAGGGAAGTGCAAATCAAAACCACAATGAGATATCACTTTACACCAGTCATAATGGCTATCATCAGAAAGAACACAAATAGCAAATTCTGATGAGGATACAGAGAAATGGGACCCTTCATACCCTGTTGGCGGAGATGTCAATTGGTGCAGCCACAGTGGAACAATTATGGAGATTTCTCAAAAACTAAAAATAATACCATAGGACCCCGCAATTCTACTCCTGGGTATATGTTAAAAAGAAACCAAAACACTAATTTGAAAAAGATATATGCACCCCAATGTTCATAGCAGTATTATTTACAACTGCCAACATATGGAAGCAACCTAAGTGTCCATAATGAATGGATAAAGAAGACATAATATATATCTATACATATGTGTAGAGATATACAATGGAATAGTACTCAACCATAAAAAAGAATGAAAATTTTCCATTTGCAACAACACAGGTGGACTTGGAGAGCATTATGCTAAGTGAAATAAGTCAGAAAACATACTGCATGATACCACTCATATGTGCGTGATGCTAAGTTGCTTCAGTCGTGTCCAGCTCTTTGCGACTCCATGGATTGTAACCCGCCAGGCTCCTCTGTCCATGGGATTCTCTAGGCAAGAATGCTGGAGTGGGTTGCCATTCCCTTCTCCAGGGGATCTTCCCTACCCAAGGATCGAATCTGAGTCTCTTATGGCTCCTGCATTGGCAGGCAGGTTCTTTACCATTTGTGCCCCCTGGGGAGCTCACTCATATGTGGAATTCAAAAATACAACAAATGAGTGAATATAACACAAAAGAAGCAGACCCATAGGCATAGAGAACAAACTAATGGTTACCAGAGGTGGGGGAGGGATATACAGAGGTGGAGGGGTGGGAAGTACAAGCTACTGGGTGTAACATAGGCTCAATGATGGATAACATGGGGAATATAACCAATATTCTCCAATAAGTGTACATGGGAAATTATCTTTAAAA
Source organism: Bubalus kerabau (assembly GCF_029407905.1). Classification (NCBI taxonomy): domain Eukaryota; kingdom Metazoa; phylum Chordata; class Mammalia; order Artiodactyla; family Bovidae; genus Bubalus; species Bubalus kerabau. The sequence goes on along the minus strand of NC_073627.1, from coordinate 11,510,179 downwards.
ATTGTATAAATTTTTTAAAAAACAAAAATAATAAAAACAAAACATGGTCCATCCACATAGTGGACTCTTATTCATCCCAAAAGAGGAAGGAAATTCTGACATCTTCTGCAGCATGGATGCATCTTGAAGGTACTATGTTAAGCGAAATAAGCCAGCCACAATAGGACAGATACTGCATTATTCCACTAATATGAATTCCTAAAGGAGTGAAATTTATAGAGACTGAAAGTAGAAGAGAGGTTACCAAGGGCTGGAGCGGGGGAATGGGGAGTTATCGTTTCACGGCGACAAAGTTTTAGTTTTGCAAAATGAAAAGAGTTCTGGAGATGGGTTGCAGCAAACATGAATGTAAATTTTATGTTTTGTGTGTTTTACTCCAAGTGAAAATTTTAAAAAATCAAATTAAAAAGTTGAGTTTTTAAGTTAAAAACTTAAAAAACATTTAATTAATAAAATAAAAATCAAAGGAATCCTAGGACCTTTCAGGGATGGCAAGAATGTTAGGGGTGATTTAACACTAGGTTTAGAGAATTCTGCTTCCCTGGTGGCTCAGATGGTAAAGAATCTGCCTGCAATGCCAGAGACCCGGGTTTGATCCCTGGGTCAGAAAGATCCCCTGGAGAAGGAAATGACAACCCACTCCAGTATTCTTGCCTGAAGGACAAGAATGGACAGAAGAGCCTGGTGGGCTACAGTCTTTGGGGTCAGAAGAGTTGGACACGACTGAGTAACTCTTTTACTTTCGAGAATTCCAGATTCTGTCTTAGAGGTGGGGTGATATTCTCTAAAATGTAGGAAGCCACAGGGAGGCCTGCTCTGTGTTGGGGACTTCGATACAAAAATAAAAAAGATGAGGTCCCTGCCCTTGCTGGAGGGCAGACACATCGATTGAAATCACAATAAAAGCTTTGTCCCCTCAAATTTAAAAATAATTAAAACAATTTTAAAAGTTCAAAACTAACTTAGAAGATAATTTTGGAAAGAATTCAAATGTATTTCAGAAAATTTGGAAAATACAGAGAAGGATAGGGAGGGAGTTAGGAGTAATTTTTTTTTTTTTTTAATATATTTTTGGCTGCAAGGCATATGGGGTCTTAGTTCCCTGACTAGGGATCAAACCTGAGTCCCCTGCATTGGGAGCGTGGAGCCTTAGCTACTGGACCACCAAGGAAGTCCCAGGGTTGTTTCTTAAGCCTCCAGAGTCCAGCACCATTCCCCCTTCCCCCATAGACCTCTGCCTATCTCTGACCCTCACCAGGCTCAAGTCTTCCCCTCCTTGGGCCCCTCCTTTTGTCGACTCTCTCCCTGGGCTCCCGCTGTGGTAGTTCAGCCCATCTCCTTGCTCTCACCTTCTTCCTGCCCTCTGTTAGCTATTCCACACCACGCTCCTCCCTGCTCATGCATTACTCCAATATTTATTCCATGACAGCAGCTGCCCATTAACCAGGAATTAACTTCCAGGTCCTGGCTGATGGAGGTGCTCAGACAGTGAGGGGGGCTCACCTTAGAGACAGGTCTTGGGCTGGCAGGCCAGGTGCTCAGACTCACCTCTGGGACCCTCCATTCGGGGGGCTGAGGAGGCAAATGGGAGCCCATGGGTGAGAGTGTGTGCCTGAGTCCTCCCTGCGCCCTGAGTGATGTCCTGGTACCCTTCACTTGTTGAGCAAGCTTGCTTTCTGTGGTTCTGTTTGGCATAAAGGAAACTCCCGTGTTCGTGATTCCTCTGAGAACCTCAGCAGGGCCCTGGACACTGGCCAGGCTTGGGAGCTCGCCTGCTGGGCTGTTGGGAGTGACTAGCATCTCTTAGAATAGTCTGGGCCCTCCTGATCCCTCCTGCATCTGTGAGGAGAGGGGTGGCTGGAGGTCGTTTGTCAGCCAGGCACTTGCCCTGCGTTCCCACTGAGACGAACCAGCAGAGAAGGACTCATTTGCCTCGGGAAGATGCAGGTGGGACCTCGAGCAGGTGGCCCTGGGTCCAGCACTAGGGCCCAGCCCAACTCTCCGGGCTGGTGGTCAGCTGGGCGGGGAGGAGACTCTGCCCTTTAATGCAGGCTGCTGGCCTCCATGGCCTCTCAATCTTGGGAGCAGAGTTCCTTCTGGACATATTTTCCAGTAAATCTGCCTGCTGCCGCCTTCAAGGAAAACTGCTGATTTGGGGACTTCCCTGTGGTCCAGTGGTTGGGAATTTGCCTGCCAGTGCAGGGGACACGGGTTTGATCCCTGGTCTGGGAGGATCCCACATGCTGCAGGGCAGCAAGGCCTGTGCTCCAAAACGACTGGGCTTGCCAGCTCTCTGGAGCCTGTGAACTGCAACTAGAGAAAGCCTGTGCGTAGCAATGAACACCCAGTGCAGCTCTCTGACAAAATAAATAAATAAATGAAAAAATCAGCTGGGGAGAGGGGAGCAACTGAGGTGCTCAGCCTGTGATCTGGGTCATGATGGGATGGGCTGGTCTGGCGGCAGACAGCTAGCTGCGGACCAGCTCTGTCCACCGGGGACCCTGAGGCTGCAGTGTCCCTTCAGCCCCAAGAATCTACTGCAGGGAGGCCCCTCTGGCTTGCAGTGCTTCCCCTGGAGCTAGCAGCCCCCTGGGAGGCCCACTGCAAGGAGGACAATGAGACAGAAGTGACTCCTGCCTCCTCTGAGGGGCTCCTGCATCAGTGTCCTTGGAGCAGTGGTCCTTTCCCTGGACAGCAAGGCCTGAGTGGGTCTCTCACAGCCACACTTCTCCTCTGGGTATGAGCACCACCTCAGAGCACCCCCAGGAGAGGTATCAGGGTTGTGGGAGATGGGGTGGGCAGGGGATCCGAGGCAGCCTCTGCTAATTGGGGCAGGATGTCAGGTTTGCTGGCATCTCTTCTCACCTGTATCCCCGCCCCCCCACCCCCCAACCCCCGCCAGGTGACTCTGAGGTCTCTCAGCTCCTGACTGCCTGGGGGACAGCCAGGACCCTCCTTTCATGACCCCACTGGCCAGGGGCTCACATCCTTTGTTCTGTATTTGGCTGAGTCCACCCAGTCCCAGGAACCCATTGCCTGGGGCTCCCTCCTCTGAAAGTCACAGCATCTTTCAGAGCTTCTTGGTCCCCACAAAGCTCACCTACTAGTGCTTTTAATTCAAGCTTGCTTTGTCATTGTCCCCTCATTGTTTTGGGTATAAATCTTTTCTTCTCTTCTCTTCTTGGAACTGCAGCTGGTCTGGTCCTCTGCCACCGGCCGTGGTCTCCAGGGGCACTCAGGACTCAGGCCTGGAATTTTCCAAAAGGGTTTTATCCTGAGTGCGTTGGCGTAAACAATTGTCCCTTCTTGTTCCAGCAGCTGAGATCTGATGGGCAGGGGAAGAGAAAGGGCACAGCTCTAGGGGGTTAGGCCACGGGACAGTGTCTGAGGTCTCTATCCCTTCCACTGGCACCCAGAAAGCATCTGGGCACCTTGGTGGGCTGGGGGCTCTAAGAGGCACGAAGGTGGTGGATGGGGGTGGGAGTGGTGGGTCCTGAAGGCCAGAGCTGGCGGTGGACTCTTCTGGACACTGCGGACAGATGACATCTCTGTTTATTGCAGCATCTTCTCCCTTGAGGCTTTTGGATGACCCACTATCTCCAGAACCATCCATTATATAACTATTTGGATGTTGTTTATGCGCTGATAATGAAGAAGGAACTTTCCAGGACAGATAAGGGACTACCTTTGACTCTGCTGAGCAGATAGGGGGTGTCTAGCATGTCACTGCCAGGCCTGCTTCTCCCAACTCATCATCCTTATCTGGGGACAGGAACGGTGTCCCTTTCGTGCCAGCAAAATGCCTTGGGCAGGTCCTTGGGAATCCTCACCTGCCTGCCTGTCTCCAGTGTTGTTGATGGTAACAGGCTTCGTGACTCAGGAGGCTGGGTGACCCCTGGAGGTGTGTGGAGTGAGCTGGGGCTTCAGACAGATAAAATCAAGAACTTGCATTTCCGGCAGGGGGGCAGGAGCAGGGCTGAAATGGAAGAGAGCGTATATGGGGGGCCCTGTCTCCCACTGGGCTGCTCAGGCTGGGCCCCCTGGGGTCGGTGGAGGGGCTGGTGAAGGAGCGGCTCTGTCTCAGGGAATTAGTACAGCCTGCCTGGTGGGGCTGGTTCACTGTGGGTTTGCCCCTGCTCCCTGTTAAGGGTGGAGGCCAAGCAGGAAGGGAGGTGAGGCGTGGAGGGACGTGGCTGATGTATCACCTGCCCCCAAACCACCAAGGTGACCTTCTCAGCCCCTGTAGCTCCCCTGACTCCAGCATTCAGATGAGCCTTGCAGAGTGCACGAGCTTCCTGTGGCTGCTGTAACAAATGACCGTAAACTCGGTGGCTTAAAATAACACGTATGACTCCCTACAGTTCTGGAGGTCAGCGTCTCACTGGGCTGAAATCAAGGACTTGGCAGGGCTGCCTTCGGTCTGGAGGCTTGGGTGAGGTGGCCGTGGTCCTGGGCCCAGGGTCCCCAGCTATATTGCAACCTTCCAACCTCTGCTTCTGTTGTCACATCTTCTCTGACCTCCCAACCTCTTAGAAACACCTTTGTGATGGTGACTCTGGGCCCACCCAGATAAGCTACCCTCCCAGGCTCCTTAGTCACATGTGTAAAGTCCCTTTTTCCACATCAAGTACCATATTCACAGGCTGCAGGAATTGGGATGTGAACATTTTGGGGGTCATTGCTCTGCCGACCACCAAGAGGGAGTGTGGGGATTACAGGACCTCTGGGGGATCTCCTTCCCCAGCACAATGTTGAACTGGGTCTTGAAGTCCACAAAGGCCGTGGAGGGGATGAAAGTCATCCAGGATCCTTTGTGGGGACCCAGTAGAGACTCCCCCCAGGTGCCCAGCCCTGCAACGAGAGCCCCATGGGCTTTTGGGTGCAGGAACCATAAAAGAGTAATGATAACATCATAGACTCTCTCCCCCAAATGAATATTCCCAGAGCAAGAGAGAAGGTGAGGCTCAGGGATATAAGTTGAGTCAGCTTCTGCAACTTCTAAAATTTCTACAATGTCAGGTGAGGTTTGTAGGAGACAGGGCATGTCTTTCTTTAAATTTTTTTTTTTTTTTACAATAAAAGTTTTCAAAATCCTTTAAAGACAGACTAGCACAATAAATTCTCATGTGTGCATTACCCCAATTTGACAGTTATCAAAATTATCACATTTACTTCATCTACTGCTCTTTTCTTGTCCTTTGCTATTCTCTGGCTGAAGTACTTTCCAGCCTGTTAGCAGATATTCTGTAACTTTGCTCCTGCGAATATCAGGATGCAACTCTCCAAATATGGAAAGCTTGGTGACATAATTACAGCTCCATTAGCACAATGTCATAATTATCGGTAATTCCTTGGTATCAGCGAATGCCCTATTTATAACCACGTTTCTCTGATCGTCTCAAAGAGACCTTTTTGCAGTTGGTCTGTTTAAATCAGGTTCCAGACAAGGTCCACAAGTTAATTGTTGTGTCTTTTAAAATTCCTCTTAACCTAGATCAAGATCCTCCTCCCCATTTCCCTCCAGCTATGACTTGCTACAGAAACCAGATATACTGTCCTGCTGATCGTCACCCATATTCTGGATCTGATTGCTTCCTTTCGGTGGTTTAGTTGCTAAGTTGTGTCCAAATTTTGTGACCGCAGGGACTGTAGACTGCCAGGCTCTTCTGACCGTGAGATTCTCCGGGCAAGAATACTGAACTGGCTTGCCATCTCCTTCTCCAGGGGATCTTCCTCACCCAGGGATCAAACCCTGGCCTCCCGCGTTGCAGGCGGATCTTTACTGACTGAGCTACAAGATTGCTTCCTTTTGGTGTCACTTCATCCTCACCTTTCCTGGAAATGGGAGTTTAGCTCTAGAAGCTAGATTCAGGCTCACCTTTCTGCCAGAATCCTTCACGGATGGGGCTCTGAGTTGGATTCTTAATCACTGGACAACCAGGGAAGTCCCAAGAAATAATTATTTCATGAGAGCTTGCAAATATGGTGCTTTCCTCCTAGAATCACTGTTTTACAAGTGAAGTCGCTCAGTCGTGTCCGACTCTTTGCCATCCCATGGACTGTAGCCTACCAGGCTCCTCCATCCATGGGATTCTCATGTTTTACAAGGAGCAGTGAGAATTCTGTTAAACAAACCTTCCCTTATCAATTGAGTTATCAGGTTACCCTGAAATAGACTTTAAAAAAGGGAAATCACAAATTGTTTTTCTTTTAGTGAACATTTTTTTTGAATAAAGAGTTAGGCCTTACTTACTTTCAACGAGTTTCCCATGAGGTTTTGTTTTGGTTTGCTTATTCCCCCCTTTCTGTTTTTCTATTTCATGTATTCTGTTTGTTTCAGCCCGTTGTGTTCACTGTTCTTTCTTGGGCTTGATTTTCCTCTTTGGCCAGAGATTTCTGATTTTTTCCCCCTCAAAAGGCAGGCCACGGGCGCCTATCACATCAGTGATGGGAGGAAGGGCAATTCCCTTGGACGGTGGGTGACGGACAGGCTAGCACTGGGTAGGGGGCTTGCTAACCAGAAGCTCTTTCTTTGGGGGATTTATTTTCCTGCCTTGTTTGAAGTGCCTGGGTTGGGCCCTCTGATAATGAGCCGTATCTAAGCAGGATCCGATTAAAGGGCAGTGGATTCTGATAGTCACAGAGCCGTGCTGGGAAAAGCGGAAGAAACATCAGAACCGAAACAACAAAAAAAACGCCTGGCTATGTAGTCTCCAACATGTCCACCAGGTGGTGCTGTTCAGCCACGGCTCTGTCGGCTTTGGTCCCAGCGGCCCGCTGGTGTCTCTCACACTTGGTCCCCACTCAGTGCCACGGCCCGCCCCCTCCAGCCAGGCTCGGGGAGCCAAGGGAGGACAGACACTGTGCCCTGCAGGGTGTGCAGTGGTGGGTTTGGTGGTGCTGTCCCCAACCTCAGCAAGCTCCTGCCAGCGACCGTGACAGCTGCAAAGCTGGCATGGCTTCCTGGCCCCTCTTCTCCCACTCTGCTGACCTGGGCTCTCCCCCACCTGCTCCAACATGGAAAGCAGGCATTTGTGTGGTTATCTGACTGAGGCTGGGGGGAGGACAGATGGGTGTCCCTGAAGTAAGCTGACCAGTTGGTAGGTGCCCTGGGGGTCTGAGGGCCCAGGCCCAGACTCCTGCACCCAAAGGGAATGGAGAGTGGTCCAGCGTGGTGGGCCGTGGGAAGGGCACCCACCCGCTCCAGGGTGCCTCGTGGTGAGCGGTGTGTCAGCAGGAAAGATCACGCTTGGTAAATGGACGCTCTTCCTAGGGGAATCCCTCAGGAGGGTCGTGTTGGGGTGGCAGGTGGGGAAAGGCCCTGGGGGCTGCGTGCTCCTGGGGTTGGAAAGGGACACAGCACAGTTGGGGGTTCTTATCCTCCAGGCTCCTGCCATCTCCTTGCTGGGTGCCACCAGGGGGCTATTTTCAGGTTGGGGAGTAGGGGGTATGGGACCAGCCAGAGGGAGCTGACCACCTGCAAGGCTGCTCTCTGTGGCTTGCAGAATGGGCTGGTCTCAGTCTGACCCACCAGGAAGAACCCAGGCACATACAGGGTGTGCTGACAGAGAGCAGGTAGATCCCCACGTCCAGGGAGGGAATCAGCCAGGGAGGAGCCAGCGCCTTTCACCAAGGACGACTCATGTGCCCGCTATGTCATCTGAGGAGGAGCAATCATTTTACACAATGAGGGGGGTCCTGGGAGGAGATGGGGTGGAGGGTTCATGGACAAGGGGGTCGTGAGGCGGAGGCAGGGGCTGAGGTCTCGTGTCATCACCTGACCTCTTGGTGCTCTTGCTGCAGTTGACACTCCTGGGCTCGGCTGCCACCTCCTGAGGGCCCGAGAGATGCCCTGTAGCCAAGGTGGGTCCCCACAGGAGGCCCTGGTTTCCTCTGGGCAGACGGCAGGTGGTCGGCAGGTTGGGGTCGCCAAGGTGGGGCTTGCACTTGACCGAGGGCCTTGGAGGCCACATTGGGGCTTCTGGCGTCCTGCTTCCGCAGCAGCCTGGCCTGGCCTGGGCCCTGGCTCTTCTTCTTTCTCAGGCCACGGGGGTCCTGGGGAGAGGAAGGTGCTGCCCAGGGACCTGGAGGAGTGAACTGAGTGGGGGGTGAAGGTCTGGGTGAGGGTGCGGTCCAGGCCTTTCCAGCAGGGACCCCTCAGGAACTAGACCCCCAACCCAGGCCTCAGGGGAGGAGGAGGAGATGTGTGGTTTCCGCCTCCTCCAGGGGCAGAGACTTCTGTCTTCCTCTCTCTGCCCCCTCAGTTGTGAGGCAGAGTCTGAGAGGTGCTTCCTGCCCTGGTGGGGCTCTGCCGTCCCCTTCCCCTCAGGGGTGCCATATGGGGCCCGTCCAAGCAGCCAGGCCTGGGCTCTGGCTCCTGCCCGTCCCTTCCTGAGGGCCCCGCTGGAGCCAGGAGGAGGACCAAGTGGGCCGGGCAGATGGGCTGCAAGGAGGGGCTGCCCGGGCAGACGGGCCGACTGTCAGGACAGATGGTGGGCCGGGCAGGGGTCCGGAGCCCGGCCCATCTGTTCCAGGCCCCCGGTGGGGCTTTTCTCGTCCACCTGGGGCTGAACTGGGATAAGGCCCAGCGGTGGCTTCTGCCCAGCTCTGCTCACGTCCTCCTGGGTCATCTGTCCCCAGGGCTCAGGGCTGGGTGTCCCTCCTGGTGCTCATCCTCCTGGCAGGTGGCATATGGCCACGCTCACAGAGCTGGAGGGGTTCCCTAGGGCCCTGGGGGTGCCCGGCAGAGCGTGCGGCACACCCTGGGGACAAAGCCGCCCATGGCAGACCGGCAATACCGAGAGGCTCCCGGAAGCCACCAAGGAAAGTCGCGTCTGTGCCCAGTTGTCAACATCAGCCAGCCCCGCTCAGCGGAGGAGCGGCTGGTGGGAAGGGGGCACTGCAGGAGCGGGGGCTGCCCTGGTCGGGGGTCAGGACTGCTTCTCAGAGGAAGGGGTGGTGGGACCCATGCAGGCTCCAGGATGAGGGGAAGGCAGGCAGGTGGGCAGGCGAGAGGGCCCCCGGTCGAGGGAGCTGCCAGGCCAGGGGGTGGAGGCTCCGCTCAGGGGTGTGGGTGGGAAGGCCCTGGTGTCCTTGCTAAGCCGTGGAGTCACCTCCCATGACTTCAGTCCTTAGATCCCTGGGTGGGGGGGTCACAGCTGTGTCCTGGGGCCTGAGCAAGCTGGGAGAATTCATCCCATTATAGTCTTATGTTGATAATGATAATCCAAAAATATCTTCCTCTATCTTTTTTTAAACCAATTACAAAGAAAAACCTCTGCGGCCACTGTGGGCCACCCGTAGCTGTGTCCTCAAGCAAGACGGGGCTCTGCTTTTGTGCTTTCATCACTGCAGGGGAGCTGCTCCGTTAAAGGCCGAGGGCAGGGACCAGGGAGGGGCATGTGGGCCTCGGGTGAAGGGCAGGGGTGTTGACAGGGTCAAGATTGCCCTCCAGAGGTCACTCTGGGTGCCAGATGGAGAGTGGTCCTGGTGTCTGCTCCAATGACCTCTCCAAGAAGCCAGAGGAGGGCTCAGGCTTTGGGGAGTGCCTCCTGCCCAGCCAGTGGGTGCAATGTCCTTCCGTAGCCAGCTCAGGGGGCCCAAGATGGCCCTTCAAGGCTGGGGCTGTGGCAGCTGCTTGCTGTCTTTTGCTGGCTTCCCATCATCCTCTTTCCTGATGGTGGTGTTTGTCACCCAGCCGTGTCTGACTCTTTTCGACCCTATGGACTGTAGCCCGCCAGGCTCCTCTGTCCATGGGATTCTCCAGGCAAGAATACTGGAGTGGGTTGCCATTCCCTTCTCCAGGGGATCTTCCTGACCCAGGGATCAAACCTGGGTCTTCTGCATTGGCCGACAGATTCTTTACTGTCTGAGCCACCAGGGAAGCCAGTTCCTCCTTAAATGCAATTGTCCTGGAGCCAGAGTGTGGGATTCAAATCACACTCTACCCTTATTGGCTGGGTGACCTTGGGTAAGTCACTCACCCTCTTTGAGCTTTGATTCCTTCAGCAATAAAAGGGGGATAGTAGGGCTCCCACTTCATGGGATCTTTGCGACAATTCACTGAGCTACACCCTTAGAACCCTGTCCAGCACATAGCTGGCACTCAATATTATTATTATTATTATTACTGTTGCGGTCGTTGTCTTATTTCATTGAAGTAACATCCACAGAGCCTTCAATAAACCGTTTAAAGTGAACAGGTGAGAGGCATTTGGTATGTTCACAGTGTTGTGAAACTGCCACCGCTTGATCATTCCAGAACATAGTCATTGTCCCAAAAAGAAGCCCTGTGCCCATTATCCGTCACATCTTATTTATTCCCTTGCCTCTGCTGCTACCGCGATCCCCTTAGAAGACCACCAACCCACTTTCTGCCTCTGTGGATTTGCCTGTCCTGGTCTTTCCTATGACAGAATCATCCAACATGAGGCCTTTTGTGTCTGGTGCCGTGTTTTCAAGGTTCATCAATGTCATAGCATGTGTTGAACTCCCTTCCCTTTTTTGTGACTGAATAATACTCCAGTGTACGGATGGACCACATTTTATTTATCTCATTCATACACTGATGGACGTCTGAGCTGCTTCTACATTTCAGTACAAGGTTTTATTTGAACACCTGTTGTATTTTTTCGTGTGAAACCCTTCACAGATTTCGGAGTCCTCCTTGCAGGGTCCCGGGCTGATTTCTCTGCATGGTCCCAGTTTGGGTTTATGTGCTGCAGAGGTGAACACCTGCTGCGTGTTTTCACGTCTATTATCTGGGCCCTTAAACATCCAGGGCAGGACCCAGGTTGCCGTGTTGTTGTGAGGCTTCCGTCTTGTGGGCTGACTCCCTGCTGCCTTGCGCTGCAGATGGGAAAACTGAAGCACGGAGAGGCTCAGTCACTGCCGACCCCGTCTGCTTTCCCTTGGTGTCTCTGAGCCCCCCCCCCCCGCCGGGCATGGCCCTGCCCTCCTGTCATGGGCTCCCCCGCTGGGCACAGTGGCCTTGGATCACCCCCTGCCTTCTTCCTCTCCTGTCTCCACCTCTGCTCTGCTCCTTCTTGTCCTCTGTCTCCGTTCTCTCCCTCCACCTCCTGCCTTTGCTGAGACCTTTCTGGCCATCCTGGAAACCCCTGTAGGTGTCACTTTGAGATATGGATGTGGCCAGCTTCTCCTTTAGACCTTCGGCTTCCAGAGCAGGTGCAGATCCTTTGTCAGGCCTGTGGATGCTCCAGTGAGTCTGGACGCCAGGAGGGGTGTCTTGTCCCCACAGGGAGAAGCCCCAGGGCTCCCTGTGCCCGGAGAGCTCTGCAGAGCCTTCCCTCTGGGGGACAGTATGGGGACACATGGTCTGATGCTGCTGTCCCATGACCTTGATGTAATTGTAACTGCGTGATGACCCATGTTAGTAATAAAACAGGGACCAGAGTAGCCCAGGATCTCTGTAAGATCCTCACAGTGGGCTGGCACCTGACACAATCTATGTGGCTCCAGGCCTGGGGAGGTGGAGGGGACAGAACCGAGACCTTGAAAGTGCTGCCTGGGACTCGGAGGGACCCAGTGGGGGCCTAGAGTGTGTCCCAGGGAAAGAGGCCCAGGGGACTTGGCTGGCTTTGCTGGGTGTGTGAGGGAGACAGGGAGCCATGTGGACGAGCTTCAGTGGTCACTGTCCCCAACCTCCCTGTTTCGTGCTGGACTGAAAGGAGGGTGACACGTTTTTCTTGCTGAGATCTGGAAATCCAAGTGTAAGTTCTCACTTGATCACGAGGGTCTTTGCAGTTCCCTGGGGACAAGAGAAACATGCACACAGTCACTCAGACACCCCAGGTGACAGAGAATACCATGCTTGCTGCCCACCAGGCTTTGGCCACGGCCTGTAAATATCACCTGCTGCACTCTCAAGGGGTCCCCTGGGGAGTCCGCCTAGAGAGGTCACACGGCTGGCATGGGCGTTCTCAAATCTGCAGGACTGGAAGCTCGGGGGGCGCCATCTCGGATGGCCCCTGGTTCCCCGGATGGTGGGCACTGTTGGGATCGTCCCCTCTCCAGCGGGCCCTGATCCTTCTCGTGGATTCTGAATCTTAGGGTGGCTCAGATGGGAAGTAGGGCTGACTGGTCTTGGGGTGGCCGCCCTGTGCAGGGCCCGCCCTCCTGAGTCTGATTCCTCGGCTCCTCCATCTGGGAGCTTGTGTCCCCCGAAGCGCACCGCCTTGACTCCCACTGGCCAGTGCTGCCGCAGGAGCCGGCCTCCCCGGGACACTCACAGGCCTCCTTCCTTAGGCGCTGCCACACGTCCACCCCCACGAATCCCGTGTCCGGCTGTCAGCAGTTCTACTGGGCCACAGGGAGCCCAGACCGTGGCAGTGACAGCAGGCCCCTGGAGGGGGAGAAGGGCACCCTGGCTGCCACTTGGGGTCGAGATGTCCCTTGCTGGCCCCGGTGTCCTCTGCCGGGCCCTTTCCTGTCTGCTCACCCTGCATCGATTGCCAATTGGGCCCTTCGCTTCTATTCCATTTTCGTGGCTAATGGCTCTGCTGCCATTGATCTGCGTAAGGGAGCATCTCGATCAAGCACCGCCTTATGGTGCCTGATGGTCACTGAGACTTCCCTGCCCGCCCCTCCCCTCCCGCCTGCCTCCACAAGTCCCCCTCCTACCCCCCCACCCCCGCCCCCAGCCATTCCTCTAGGCCTGCCCTTCCCAACACCCACTTCCCTGGCTTTGCCCTCCCCCACGCTCTGTCCCCTCTCTTCAGGCCCCTCTAGAAGGAAGAAGGAGTATCCACTACGGCCTCCCCCTCCCAGGGAGACAACTTCTCTCTTCTGCTCTCTCATCCAGCTGGTAGGAGGACCTTGCTAGTGGGAAGCCTCAGGGGAGGGGGTGGTGGTGCCATTCATGGACTGGCCTTAACCTTGGCCTCAGGCTCCCACCTACAGACTTTGCACCCCAGTCTGACCTGGGAGGGGAGACTCTGCCCTAGGCCATGGCTCCTGGAAAGGCCCCTCCCTCAGATGCCCCCTCACAGGGCCCTGGGGGAGGGTGGAGAGGTCCTGAAGATGGCACCAGGTGGCCCAGGGGGCCAGGGCCAGCTCCTTGACAAAGCCGTGGACCCTGGATTGGACACAGCTTATCCATGGGCCTGTGGGGCCCCCTCCTGTCCTGCTTCCAGTCTAGGAAAACTGGATTCCTTGCCCCGAAGGAACAGGCAAGGAGAATGTTACTGAAGGATGAAGTCCAGTAAAAGTGCCCAGCCAGTGGAGGCCTCTGCTCACTCTTACCTTTAGCCAGGGCTCCCCGGCCTGCCTTGCCCTGCCTTGATTCCAGGGTCCAAGATGGGCTCTTGGGGCCCGGGGAGTCAGGAGCGGCAGTTGGGGCTCCCAGATTTGGGGTTGCAGTTGCCATGTGGCTGTGTGAAGCTGTACACCCTTGGCCCTTTCCAGAAGCCTCTCTGCTAGGGGAGTACCCCAGCCTGTGAAAGAGCCTAAAAACAGCAGTGCAGGGAGATCACCCCTGGCACTGCCTGCAGCCAGCCTGCTCAGTCCAATTCAGACAGGGATATTGCAGAGAAGCCTGTGTTCCCAAGAGTCCACGTGAGTGTGGCCCAGAGTGTCTGGTTCCCTGGGGTCATGGGTGAGGCCCGAGAGTCCACATTTCTAATGCTTCTGGGGGACCCCACTTTGAGAACCACATTAGCTAAACTCATAGAGTTTGTTCATGGAAAGTTTTGCCTTTAAAGGAAAGACATCAGGTTTCAGGTTTTTCTTGTTTTGACCTCGACCGGAAACATGCCAGTTCCTAAGAGCCGTTGGAGTGGGCAGCAGGGGTGTGGGTGGGTCCCCTGCCTTGGGGAGGCCCGGGGTCTCACCCTCACAGGGAGGCTGAGAATCAGGGGTGATCTGCTTGCTGCTTGCGGGGACCCCCTCGGTACCCTCTGCACATTCTGTGGGGCCTGCTCCCCTTCCACACGCCACCCTCACACAACATCACCAGCCTTCACATTAATGGGCATAAAATATTTACTTAACTCAGCTTTTTGCAAATATTCCTTCAGTTATTTCCCCTCTGCTGGGAACATAAACTGTGCGGCCGCGGCACACGCTGAAAGGGTTGGGTGTTAAATAATACAATATAAAGCCTGTGAAGCCCAGACAGCTCTGTGTGGACCGGGGCTGCCAGCCTGGTCTCTGCACCAGCAGACAGGCCTCCTCGGGAGCTGGACAAGGGCTCCCTCGAGCTGGGCAGGGAGGGGGATAGCCCTGGGTGTTGTTCAAGAGACAATTAAACTTACATTTCCAAAGCCTCCCCTTCACCCTTCCAGAAGCAAGTTGCGGGGACCTTGGGGAAAAACAGTGAGATGTGTTTAAAAATGTATCATTCCTTTATATTTTAATATCCTTTATTGAAATATTTCCTTTTTTATGGCTTTTTTCTGACAGCCATTTTGCTTCCCGATTCTCCTGGAGCTGTGGCTCCCGGTCCCTGAGGCTTTGCCGAAAAGCCCCAAAATAGAAACCTGTTCCAGTTGGTCCGGGGACCGCGGGCTTCTGTGTTATTCATGACTTGCTACCCGGCCCCATCGTTCCTGTGAAGCTGCTGATCTGTCAAGCAGATGAAGCTGGAACTCAAAGTTTGCGGGGAGCCAACTGGGGAAAGGGGTTTTACTGGGATCTTGAGAGGAGTTCTTCTCTGACTCAGGAGGGCGTCTTCCTCCTTTCCTGACACTTCCCTGGTGGACAGAAGCATGTCCAGCTTCTCTAACCCAAGGGGCTACCTGAAGGGGGAGGGCTTGGTCACTGTGTTTTCTTTTTTTTTCTTTAAAGACTGATGGGTTGATTTTCTGCACTGGGTCTTCATGGCTGTAAGTGGACTTTAGTTGCGGCGAGCGGAAGCTATTCTTTGCTCCCGTGCACGCGCTTCTCATTGCAGTGGCGTCTCTTGTTGCAGAGCACAAGCTCTAGACACGCGGGCTTCAGTAGTTGTGGCCCACGGGATCAGTTGCTCTGCAGCCTGTGGGATCCTCCTAGACCAGGGATCAAACACGCATCCCCTGCATTGGCAGGCAGATTCTTAGCCACTGGACCACACCAGGTAAACCCCACACGGTGTTTTTTCTTATCATCCCAGAAGGTTCTGACCCTTGAGAACGTGCTGAAGGCAGGGAGCGTTGTGGGGGAGATGGAGCCAGATAGAGAGATGGAGAGAGAGAGACAGGGAGACAGACAGGGATAGAGAGACAGAGAGATGGAGAGAGACGTGAGACTGTGGGAAGGCAAGGGATTAATCTGAGATCACCAGCTGCCAGGTGATAAATGTGTGCTGTTCAAACAAAGCAAAACAGCAGCCCTGCTTCCGCAGTAAGATGGCTCCATTGTGTGCGTCACTTCCGGCCATGAAACAACAAGGATTCATAGAATATTTCAGGTCTTCATCTAAGTGACATCGTGGGTTGCCTTTTCCCTATTGTCTTTCTGCCTGTGGACCTGTCCCATTCAGGAGGCCTGGGGTCCTGGGAAGCCTGAAGACTGGGGCAGACGTGGCGGCCAGGGAGGGGTGTTCCTGGAATTGCTGATGAACTCCTGGGTCTAAACCAGGCCGAGGGCTAGTGTTAGGAGCCAGGTGGCAGCAGAGCCCATTCCTCCTCCTTCGCCTGCCTCCCCGCACACCGGGCAGCTGTCGGGACCAGAAGAATGGTGATGGTGGTGTCCCTTTGCTGGGGCAGTGAGTGGCTGTGGACCGGGCTCTAGGCTTGTCCATTTCTCCTCCTTGTCTGGACTCCAGTAGAGCCATAGTGGCCACTACAGGCAAATCGTGTCTGAGAGAGAAGAGGTTTCCTCTTATCCACTGTCTCTGGGCAAAGAAGCCCTGATTGTGCTGGTGGTCCTGCTGAGCTGGGTCCAGGGGGCTGAAGGGGCAGCAGGACTGTCGCATGTAACGTCCCCACAGGGCCAGACAGGCCTGGCCATGGAGAAGTCGTACGTACAAGAATGAAATGAAGGAGCTGGTAAGTTTACGATAATTTACAATAAAAACCTGAAGCCAAGTGTAAATATGCATTTCCTCACACAGCTCCCACCTTCTTTAACTCTCCAGTTGGATGGACTCAGAGCTCTTTGGCAAGCACCCCAGTGTCCCCAGCCTGAAGTCCGGCAGATGCTGCGCTGGGTCTGAGACCTCCGTGAGCGTTAAGTTGAGGCTGAGGAGAGAGCAGAGGACGGTCAGGAATCCACTGCAGACCCCAGGCCCTGGGGACATTCACCCAGGTGACCTGCAGGGTCCAGAACTCGGACAAGGTCTGACTTTAGGGAGGGGAGAGCCTGCACGCTTGGGGTCCCTTTGAGTGCACACTCTCTGAGAGTGTGTTGACTCTCAGCTGTGCTTCCCAAGAGACAAAAGCAGGAGGGAGGGAGCTCCAAGGTGGCTGAAGCCCAGGAGAGAGCTGGGACACGGCTCTCAGATGCCGCCTTTCAGGGCTTCAGCCTGGCTGGGTGGGAAGCACAGCTCTCCCCACACCGCCACTGCTTGCATCACTTCTGCCTGGACCAGAGTCACCTGGAGGGATAACCAGAATTCATCACCCCGTCATCTGGCATCTTCGCTACCCTGCTCCTGTGTGCCCCCTCAGTGCTGCTCCCCCCACCCCTTTCTGCCTGCCCAGCTCCTTCAGGGTCAGCTGACATCTCCATACCAGCTCCCAACCTCTGGGTCCACCCTGATGTCTCCCCATTCTTCCCTCTGCCCCTGCACTTCAGGGGCCACCTCCATGTCTGCCTCGTGTCTCAGTGAGGTGACGAGGTCAGTGAAGGGCACGGCTCTATTCCCCACAGGCCAGCACAGCCCTGGCCTCACCCTCGGGGTCACAGGACCGAATGTCATGAGTGTATCTTGCCTGCCTGTGACCTCTACCTCCGTGTGATTTGGGGACAAGCCACCTCCAGGAGGGAACACTCCCACTTATCATTTATTATTTAGCCACCGTCTGTGGCTCTGTGTGCCTCACAGATGCTAACCCCTGCGATCCTCGCAGTGACCCTGAGGAGGAAGATGCATTTTACAGGTGGGGAAACTGAGGCCTAGAGATGGTTTGTGAGCGGTGAGGACCATGGAGCTGGGGAGGTTTCGGGGGAGTTTGAACGTGGCCAGTCTGTGCCTCGGTCCTCTGTGATCCCAGGGTATCTCTCCTGCGAGCAAGGACTAAAGAACGTCTTATTTATTGTCTTGGCTGGGCATCTTTCCTATGTTGTTCCTTTTTTTAATTTCCTGCTTTCTCAGATGAAGCCTCTGTGCACCCCCGCTTCTCAGAAACACGCCCTCAGCCCAGGGATACCAGCCTTGACAGTCAGGGCCCTCAGCTCCCTGCTCATCCGCGAGCTTCCCTGGGTTTGCAGCCAAAACCAGGAGGGCGCTGTCTAGAAGAAGGATGGGCGATGTGGAGGGTGCCTGGCTCCTCCACACAATAAAATGCAGATTTCCCATTAAAAGGCAAAGCTTTTACTTCAAAAGGTTGAATAGGATGCGACTTGAAAAAAAGATTTCCAGCTGGTTAAATTTAGGGCAGGGGACGAGGTCCAATGCGCCAGCGCTCCTGGCTGCCGGCCTGCGGCAGAACCTTTGGATGGGAAATTGGAGCGTTTTCACTCTCAGTGCTTGCTTCTCCGTATTTTTTTCTCTCTCCCCCTGAGTCAGGCAAACAAATGTTGATCGCTGTGTTGGCCGGGACTGTGCTTACTTAAAATAGGCTGTTTCGGTTGGGTGCTGGCCAGTTCGTGATGGGCCTCGTCCCAGCCTACACCCTCGCCACACGGAGGGCAGAAAGTGTCCAGTGCCCATGGCTTTCTCCTTCCAGTGACCACCAGCACCCTGACCCTGCTCTGCGCTTCTCACTCACAGTCATGTGTTCCTGGCCTGTCACGGGTCCTGGGGGCAGGAGGAGGTGGGAGTGTAGCCCCTGAACCCAGTCTCCCAGAAGGCCCATGACCATGGGCAAGTCAAGGGGCTGCTTGGACCTTGCTACTTGGTCTGATGGCAAAAAAGCTGGAGCACTCATCTCCAAGGTGCTGTCCACCTCTGACATGCTGAGTGGGCCTCCTTCATGGGGTCAAGCACAAATACCAGCCTGCAGAACCCCAGCAGTGGAGGACGGACTCTGGGAACCCCAACTGTTCCCAGAACCCTAACTGTTGGGACACGAGGCAGGCGAGGCTGTGTGGATGGGAAAGTCAGGGCAGTGTGCATGCATGTGCATGGGTGTGGAGGGTGCGTTTGGTGATGCGGGAATGCGGGAAGACTTGCATTTGAGGGTCTCACAGCCCCGACTCTCAAGAGTAGAGTGAGTGAGGAAGGGTCACCTGACCAGGCTGTTGGGAATAACGCAGCCTTTTCAGAGCAACCAGCCAGAGGAGACTGGCACGGCCTTGACCCATGGCTGACTTTTCTCCTTCCTCTCTCTTCTCCCCTTTCTCCCCTCCTCCCTCCCCTGAGTAGCAGCACTCTGCGGGTTGTATTAGACCAGCCTCAGAGATGGGAAGTGAAGTTGCTTAGTCCTGTATGACTCTCTGAGATTCCATTGACTGTAGCCTACCAGGCACCTCCATCCATGGAATTTTCCAGGCAACTGTACTGGAGTGGGTTGCCATTTCCCTTGCCATCAGAGATGGAGGCTCAGCTCAAAGGTGTTCTGGACTCTGTCTGGGTCTGGGTCTGTTCTGGGCTCTATCTGGGTCTGGGTCTGGGAGCCCCAGCCTCTCCAACGCCCCCGTTGCTGAGTCATGCTTGGTTTCTCCTGGGGGTGGGGCAGGCCTTTTATTCTCTGCGCCTTGTCTCCCCTCTCTTATTCCCTGGACTGGAAACTCCAAGCCTCAGCCTCCAGCCCCCACGCCTCCTGGCCCCTTTCTTTTAGCTCCAATGCTGGACATGAAAGCAGACGCATGGGCAGAGCGTGATATTAGCGCCAGAACCTAATTTCACAGCTTTTCTGTGGAATACTCCATAAAACTGAACAAATGAGCTGTGGTCCAAATCCATCTCATTATGAGCACTGGGCGAGCAAAGGCAGCCGAGCCTCCAGATTTGGGGTTGCTGCTGAGTATTGGGGACTGGGAGCGTCGTCGGGGGGGGGGGTCAGCCTGGGATTGCCAGGAAGCAGAGCCTGAGGGGCAGGATCCCGTGTTACCTGAGGGACAGGTGGTGGGTCAGGAAGGGAGCCACAGCCCATCAGGCAGACTGATGGCTCAGCGCTCAGGACCATCTGCAAGGAGCCCTGTCCTTGGATGGTCTCTCCATACAGAGAGGGGAGACTGGCCCGTGACACCCTCCTCCCATGGCCAGAGGCTAGCCATCCTGAGCTTGTGCACTTGTGGGTGCCGAGTGGGGACCCAGGGTGTCCTCCTGGGTCAGGTGGAGAGGGGCAACCGACAGGGTTTGGCTGAAGAGGACTGGACAGCAGTGCCACATGCCCCTCATCCTCTGGTGGAGGGCGCCATGCCCAGGAGAACAGGTCACTGGGAGAGAAGGTGCCTCCCCCTTAGGATCTTGGAGCTACGGCTCCTTCTCCACCGGCCACCGATGCAGAGAGGGCACAGCAGGGAGACTAGGGTCAGGTGGGGAGGAGGAAAGGAGGGGAGAGGGGAGGCACTGAGTAAGGAGGGTGAGTCCGGGTTCTGGGAAAAGTTGAGTGGCAGACAGACCTTCCTGCAAGCTCCTGTACCACACAGCCCCATCCAGCCCAGGTCGGCCCAGGGGAGAGCAGGGTGTCCCCGGCCACGTGAGCCTTCAGGCAGGAGGACAGACCCAATAGCTTGAGATGCAGGTCAGATGTCAGACCCAGAGTGGGTCTCCTCTGCAGCACAGGCCTCAAGGTGAAACTGGGCAGGTTGGGTACAGAGCCCCAGCAGCTCTTTGGGGGGCACCTTCCGGGCTGTGAGGACAAGTCAGCCGTCCACGCCCTGCTCTTCCCCTGCCCCCTCACTCCCCTCTGTCCCATCGCATTAGCGTCTTGCCTTCTCTGTTTGCTCCTTTCTTGCGTGATGAAATATGCATAGACATAGAAGTGTAAATAATAAATAAGCAAAATGTGCCTGTGAATCCACCACCAGCCTGGAGCACAGACGGGTATCCTGGATCCCGTGGGTCCCACTGCCCCTCCTCTCCCCCCGTTTTATCCCCCTACTCCAAGATAGGAACTCTGCCCTGCATTTGGAATTGTTCATTCTCTTGCTTTTCTTTGTGGTTTGAACCCCTCTGTGTCTAGGTCTAAGCAGCATATCATTTCATGGTGGCTTTTTGAGCTTTACTTGAATAGAATCTTGCCATGTGATTCCTCTTCACCCTGGCTTTTTTTTTTTTTTTTAAACTCTGGTCTTTGTTTCTGAGATTCAGGCATAAACGCAGTCCATTTCTTTTCAGAGCCATGTAGAATTCCAGTGAGTGTAGCACGACAAGCCTCCATTCTCCAGGTGGTGGATGTGTTTTTAATTATTTCGAGCTGCGTTGCTATAAACATTCACGCTTCCTGGTGAACACGGGCAATCGTTTCTCTAGAAAAGTGGCTAAGAAGGGGGATTTCTGGGTCTCAGGGAGTGCATTTTCTGCTTCACGAGATGAGGACGGATTGTTTCCAATGTGGTTGCGGCACGTCCATCCATTGGCAGTGTCAAGTTGATCGGTGATCCACACCCTCGTCAGCTCTTGATACTGTCTCATTTAAAATTTTTTACTGATCTGATGTCTATAAAATGGGATCTCGCTGAGGTCTTAATTTCCATTTCCGTTACTGATGAGGTTGAATACAGTCTCACATTTTAATTGACAGTTGCATTTAGTCTCATGAAACACTTTTTTTTGTCTTTGGTTCATTTTCCTATTGTTGCGTGCTTTTTAAAAGTTGACTTTGTGAGTTCTACACACATTCTGGGGCTTCCCTGGTGGCTCAGAGGTTAAAGCGTCTGCCTCCAATGCAGGAGACCTGGGTTTGATCTCTGAGTCTGGAAGATCCCCTGGAGAAGGAAATGGTAACCCACTCCAGTATTCTTGCCTGGAGAATCCCATGGACGGAGAAGCCTGGTAGGCTACAGTCCATAGAGTCACAAAGAGTCGGACACAACTGAGCGACTTCACTTCACTTACACACATTCTACCTTGGGATCATTTGTCACTTATTCATGGTGTGAACACCTCCCAGATTTCTGTTCCTTTCCCTATTTCTATGTCTTTTTTGTATAACATTAAAAATTTTAATGCAGTTAAAAATCCTCAATTATTTCCAATTATTAGTCCATGGAATTCTCTAGGCCATGATACTGGAGTGGGTAGCCTTTCCCTTCTCCAGGGGATCTTCCCAACCTGGGGATCGAACCCAGGTCTCTTGCATTGCGGGCAGATTCTTTACCAGCTGAGCCACAAGGGAAGCCCAAGAATACTGGAGTGGGTAGCCTATCCCTTGTCCAGCAGATCTTCCTTATCTAGGAGTTGAACTGGGGTCTCCTGCATTGCAGGTGGATTCTTTACCAACTGAGCTATGAGGGAAATGCTTTTATTTCCTTTAGGGATTGCAATTTTTTGGAAAAGACTTCTCATTGATTTCAAGATCATGAATCTTTTGCACTTCCTTTGAAAAATTGTTAAGTTGTGTGATGTGTACTTGTGATGGGGGTAGGTGTTCAATTTCATGTTTGAAATAGGGTAACCAGGCGAATTCCTTGGTGGTCCGGAGTTAGGACAATGCCACATTCTCACTTCTGAGGGCCCAGGTTCAATCCCTGGTCGGGGAACTAAAATACCACAGGCTGCGTGGCATGGCCAAAAAAGAAAAAGAAAAGAAATAGGGTGACCAGGGGGCCCAAGCTTGATTCCTGAAGAGCCCATCCTTCACAGCTCATCTACTCATGAATCCTCATGACCAAGCTTGTATCAGTGTGGGTACTGCTCAAGCTTGAAGGCATCTCCTGTGCTTTGTCTGGTGGTGCTGGGTCAGTGTGACAATTCTCCTGTTTCCAGACTGGGGGGGTCTTACCCTAGGGGCAAATGTGTGCATATTTGCTTTTGCTTTTCTTTCTCTCTCCTTGTCTCCCTCAACTCTCCTCTTTCTGTCTGAATTTCTGGCATGCATTTCACTCTCTCTGCCTCTCTCCTTTATGCTTCATATGTTTTAGATCCTTGTTTAAAATCAGAAGTTTGTTTATTTTTATTGTTTTTTTTTTTTTGAGAGTTATGTTTTATTTGGCAGGAATTTTTAGGACTTCAAGCCCAAGAAGCAGCATCTCAAGTAATCCTGAGAGAACAGCTCTGAGGGAGGTGGCCAGCTTATATAGAAGTCTTACAACAAAGGGCAGGTGGTCTGAACATCAGAGGATTATTGTTAGTTAAGGAAAACCAGATATCTCAAGTTAAGGAATTTAGCACTTCTCTGTGTATGGGAAGATGGGAGAGTCTGGGCTCACCGAAATCCTTCTTATGATATGCACCTCAGCTATTTGGGGCCAGTATCCTGTTTAGATCCTACTTTGGAAGCCCCAGAAAAGTTCCCATCCCATTTGTAAGAGGCCTGTTGTCCCACAGCCTGGAGTCTAGCTCTTGGGATACGCAGCCTAAAGCAGAGTTGCTCTGCTGAGCCATCTTCAACCAGCTTCCTGAGATCAGACTGTAGACCCGTCAGAGTGTGAACACATTCTTTTGTGAGCTGCTGACTCTGGAGGTATTTTGTTACGCAGCATTAGATCAGCAGCAGCTGACTTATGCACTGGGTTTCGAGGAGGGTGGCCTTTTGAGAAGCTGATGTTAGGGAGAGGGATGAATTTGTTCTAAGGAGGTGGGGAAGGGAAGGACAATGCAGAGGTACAGTTGTGAGGAGATATGAACTCTGGGTGGGGGTTAGGAAGTAGGCTGGAGAGAGACAAGCAGGGAGTGGTGGGGAGGTTGGAAAGGCACATTGGAAGACGCTGTAAAAGACGGTGGTGGTTTCAGAGATGACTCCCGACCTTGGGCATCCTCCCTTTTTGAACCTTTTATTTGTGCTTGCTCCTGAATCGTCATAGTACTTGGGAGCTAAATATTTCCGCTGAGGTGGTTACGGGTGCCTGCTGCTTGCACCCCATGGAAACACCTGGAATGTTTCAGTGAGAGAGAGATTCTGAGTACACCCAGGCTCCAGGCTTTAACTTGGTTCTGGTGCCTCAGCCTTTAGCTCCTCTCTATGGGACACATTCAAGTGGTCCCTTCAGAGCCCCTGCTTCCCAGATGCCTCCACTAAAGAGTGTGAACACAGAGGCAGGTACCAGGATTGGTGAATTGCCTGGAGGGAAGCAGGAAAGGTTGGAACTCTGGGTATGTGGCCTGTGGAACCATGATTGGTGGGGACAGAGTGACTGGATGCCTCTGGACCTCAGTGTGGGCATGTGTCCTGGGTCAGAAGGCTGGTTGAGCGTGGGAGCTGGGGGTGGAGGCCCTCCCTGCAGGAATATGTCTGCCAGAGAAGAAGGCTGGGAGGTGGGGGGAGCAGGAGAAGCAGCTTCTTTTATTCCCTGTTTCCCAAGGCTCCTGATCCAACCTGAACATCATTAATCCAACAAAGGCAACAACCGACACAGTAAAAAGGTTCCAAATATAAACAGCGCACATTCCCATCAACATGTTAATTAGGGCTCATTAACTGTGAACAACCCCCGTGCAGCCCGAGGAGGCAGCAGCCGCTGGGATGATGTCTCCGGAACCTTCTGTCTGCCCCTGGCGACCTGAGCGTGCTCCCATCTGCCGGGACCCCGGGGCTGCCCAGCCTTCTGCCGCAGCCTGCACAGGTGCTGTGCCCATCCCCTCCTTTTGGGCTTCCTCTTTGGTGGCTTGGCTTCTGTCCATGCTGGGGTCTGATGTGGGCATGGCTAACACAGCCCCACGACATAAAATCCATAGGAATGGTGTGCTAAAGCAGCGGCCACAAATCAGAAGAGAGTCACCTGCTCACAGCAGCCATTCCCGGTCACGACAGGGCCTGTCACCCAAGCCCCTGGCCAAGCATGTGTCAGCAGTTGAGGGAAAAATCTATTTGGAGGAGAAGAGAGGATGTAATTTTATTTTTTTCTGCCCTACCCATTTAAATGCTAGCTGTAAGATTAGCTCCACTTAAAGCAAAACAAAACAAGAAGTCAGTGCTGCCTGGATCAACTGCCTTTTAATTATTATTACCATTATTTGCACCTCTAAACCCGTAATGATCAAAACTGCCTTCCAAAAGGTTGTGGACAGCCTGGAAATACTGTGATCATTGCTTTATAGTGCCACCAAGGGGTGCTGACCAGAGGGCCCAGGGAGAGCTGGGTTTAGGATTGGTTCTCAGGCCAAGGAGAGAATTTTGCCAAATTCTCCTCTACTGGGCTCTGTGGATGCTGCAGATCTAAGTCATGCCCTCTCCAGTTCTGCCAACTTGCAGCAACCCCCTCTATTGTGATTCACCCCTCCCAATGACCAGCAGGGCAACAGGAGGTGCCAAGGGGCTGGCCCCAGGGTGGGAGGAGCAGTTCTGGTGGTCCCGAGGGGCCAGGCTGAGGCTGGCCTTCTGCTGAGACCACGATTGTCTCAGACCCACATGGTTCCTTCCCTCTAGTTTTTTTCCCTGGGAGCCCCTGCCCCACCAGAATCCCATCCCCATTACCCCCACCAAATAGTGAGAGGACGCCCATCTTGGGTGCTCCTTTTAGGTACCCCATTGAGGATCCCTTGGGGACCTCTCTCAGTTTCCAAGCTGCATGCAGACATGTTTCCCACTCCAGGTAATGGGCCGATGGCTTCTTAAGGAAAAGGGAGGGATGCTAACAGTAGTGATGATCTCTGTGATTAATCATAGCAATTCAGGAATTTAAGGCTAATGGGCTCAGTACAGAGATCAGTTCTGATCAGTGCAATCCCCTGCAAGGTCAGCCCTTTATGGGTGGCCGTGCCTGCTGGTTCTTTCAGCTTGTGACCGTGTGGCAGAATCTGCTCTATTTTCCCACTTTCTTTGCAATTTCTTTTCATATTAATAAAAGATTGAAGTTACCTAATTTTAATGGGCAAGGAAAGTTATGACCAACCTAGACAGCATATTGAAAAGCAGAGACATTACTTTGTCAACAAAGGTCCGTCTAGTCAAGGCTATGGTTTTTCCAGTGGTCATGTATGGATGTGAGAGTTGGACTGTGAAGAAAGCTGAGCGCAGAAGAATTGATGCTTTTGAACTGTGGTGTTGGAGAAGACTCTTGAGAGTCCCTTGGACTGCAAGGAGATCCAACCAGTCCATTCTAAAGGAGATCAGTCCTGAATATTCATTGGAAGGACTGATGCTGAAGCTGACACTCCAATACTTTGGCCACCTGATGTGAAGAGCTGACTCATTTGAAAAGACCGTGATGCTGGGAAAGATTGAGGGCAGGAGGAGAAGGGATCGACAGAGGATGAGATGGTTGGATGGCATCACTGACTCAATGGACATGGATTAGGGTGGACTCTGGGAGTTGGTGATGGACAGGGAGGCCTGGTGTGCTGTGGTTCATGGGGTTGCAAAGAGTCAGACATGACTGAGCAACTGAACTGAATTGATCCAGAAAGATGTATTTAAATTTGATACACTGGTGGATTTTTTTTTAATTGAGGTAAAATTCACCTAACATAAAATATACCATTTTAAGGTGAATAATTCAGTGGCTTTTAGTACAGTTGCAATGTTATGCAATCAGCATCTTTATTTCCAAAGGATCTGCTCATATAAACGAAATCATACAATGTGTGCTGTTTTGTGACTGGCTTCTTTCAATTAGTGTGTTTCCAAGATTCATCCACATTGTAGCATGTATCCATGCTTTATTCCCTTTAATGGGCTGCATAATATTCCACGTACAGATGGACCGCTGTTTGTTTATCCCTTCATTGGTTGATGGACATTGGGTTGTTTCCACCTTTGGGCTATTGTGAATAGTGCTGCTGTGAACAAGTGTGTACATGTATTTTTCTGAGTATCTGTTTTCAATTCTTTTGACTAGATACTTTGGAGTGGCATCCTGGGTCATATGGTCATTTTCCGATTAAGTTTTTTGAGGAACCTCCAAACTGCTTTCCACAGAGGCAGTGCCATTTCACATTCCCACTAGCAATGCGTGAGGGTTCTACTTTCTCCAAGTCTTCTCGAACATTTGTTCATTTTCTTTCTTTCTTCCTTTTTTCCTGTCTCCCTCCCTCCCTCCTTTCCTTCCTTCCCTCTATCTTAGGGGCTGTGAAGTGGTGTCTGTGTTTTGAACTATGTCTCCCTGAGATAGTGATGTCTTTCCCTGGCCCGTCACCTGTCTTCCCAGGAGCTGTTCTTGTTCCCTGTTTCTGCTTTTCTCTTCCTGTTTCCTTCCCTTGCTCCTGACCCACAGGCCATTCCTTGAGCCCTATTGCCCTCAGCAGCCCCTCTGCCTGTGGGCTCAGCCTGGAACAACATAATGCACATTTCAGGAGGTGGCGTCTTCCTGCTCCATCCAGCCCTGGGTCAGATGTCCCCTCCCATTCCCAGCTCCTCGCATCACGAGGCTGAAGGTGGGACTCTGATAAGGTTCCCTGGAAGAAGACCCCGAGATATATGCAGGTAGTTTACCTGAGGGTGCCAAGCACACGGGTCAGGGCAAGAGGAGGAGAGGAAGGTAGCCCCTAAGGGGAATTATCAGGCCAGCTGCTGGGGCCATACTCACGTCTCAGGGTTATTCCACCAGAGGGGCGGGGGGTGGCTCTCTGACACTGACCCCCAGACTCTGAGTGCTACTCCCTGGGGATATTCAGGCTGGCTGCCTGGGATCCACGGTGAGGAGGGTAAGGACAGCGGCTCTAAGGGCTCGAGAAAGCCCTCAGGCAAAGAAACATAGAGTTGTTTCTTTAGATGTTAGGCTGGTGTGTGCTGAAGCTGTGGAGTGAGGGGACGGGTGGGGCGTGGAGAGGATCTGCTATATCTAGACCCTCTCCACACCCCACCTGTGTCCAGGGACTTCCAGTCCAAGTCCTGCCCAGGACAGGAGCCAATAAGAACCAAATGTGGCTTCCACTGGGGGCTACAGTTCACCTGCAGGTGGGGCCTCATGTTCCTTCTTTGCCCTCAGCTTCAGAGGGCGGGGTGTTGTGGAGCTGGCTGTGGGGAGCTGGCCACAGCTCTCCTGAGTCATCCACACACCTGGACGGTGGATGGTGACAGCTCCTGGCTTCTGAAGATGCCCCCTCCACCCTGTGCAGAGGACGCACCCCGGCCTCCTGGCATCCTCAGAATGGCTCTCCAGATGCCCCCGAGACAGAAGCAATTTCCAGGCACCCGAGGTGGCTGACCCAGCTGCCTCAACCCAAGCAAGGAACGTTTTTCACTCATGTCTGTTCTATTCCCAAGGGATGAGCATGGCTCTGTCGCTGGCCGGGAGAAGGGAGCTCATGGGACTGGGCTGGCCTCCCCGTATCCCTGGGTCCCCAGAGGATGCCTGCCTGCCCCACGGCAGGCTGCCTGCTCTCCCTCCCAGTGGGCTGAGAAGGCCGTGAACACCATGGGGCAGCTGGGGCTGCAGTGGAGAGTCAGAGAGAAATACCTTCCCTTCTGTCCCCCGCTTCCTGCCAGGAGGACCTCCAGGCGCTGACAGCTTTAACTGCTGGGGTAAATGAACATCCAGGGCTCTGGTCTCTGGGACTTGCTCTTATGCACAGGAGAAGGGATACAGAAGCACAAGTGGAAGATACTTCATAGAGAAGCATGAAGGCTGGGCGTGGAATCCTGCCCCAAGGCCACAGACGCGGAGCCCAGAAACAAGGTCACCTCCAGAACTGACTGAGCCCCTTTGTGACTGTTGCCAAAAGCCCCCTGATCATCACCAGTAGGCTTCCTGACCCCATATTCGGCAACAATGTCCACTCCAGTGCTCACCCTAAAGCGCCTTAACCGATCACCTAAGGTCAACCCTCCACTTAAGGTCAACCCTCCAGCTGGAATTTTTCTTTGTCTTGAAAGTGAAAGTCACTCAGTCGTGTCTGACCCTCGGAACCCCATGGACTATACACTCCATGGAATTCTCTAGTCCGGAATACTGGGGTGGGTAGCCGCTCCAGTCTTCTTTGTCTTGAGGCTATTGAAATTGGCCACTAACCCATGAAAAGCGTCGACTCTCCCTGGCCTGTCAGGAGGTCGGCCCGCTGAGCTCGCAGTGCCTTCATTATCTCTGCTCCTTGCTCTTAATAAACTCACTCCCTTCTGAAATGCTCTGTACCTGGGAATTCTTTTCCGACCTGCGCATGATTGGGGATTGGCATGACACTGGGGATAAGGGCCTTGTTTCTCCTGCTACTGACACAGTTCAGTTGGTGCAACGTAATGGAGGTATGTGTGTGCATGTCTGAGCTTCAGGAACCAAAGGGGTGCTTGCAGGCTAGGGTGTATGTGGGTCTTAGTCAGCTGGCTGGCACGAGCCTGGTCAAGCAGTGCTGGACACTTCTCTCCACCGCCTAGCTCTCTCTTTCAGTCCACAGTCCCGGCTTCTGTCCCCATCACTATTGACTGTGCTTTGGGAGCCTCCCAGGGATTTAAATTTACAGAGCTGGCTGGATACCTTACAAAGCAAGTGGCTGTCAGTGGTGAGCCCCAACTGTGACCTGCACCCTGGAAGGAGGCGTTTCATTTTGAGGCCATGCTGAGCTGAGAGTGGCCTTTTCTCCCCTCACTAAGAGACTGAGATCCCTAAATGCATCCTGGCAAAAGGGCCAAGCTGCCTCTTTTTCCTCAAAATGCAAGTCCAAGAGGGTCACACTCTGTAAGGGCACCAGGGTTGGGGGTGGGCATTGCCACCACTGTCTTGGGGTTAGAGGATGGCCCCTGTCCCCCCATGCCCCGCTCTGATACCATCGATTTCCTCCAATCTGCATCTGAAGAGATCTGCACAGGGATCTATACACCTGCAGTCCTGTGAGGGAACTCGGGGTGGGGGGAGCGGGAGGCAGAGAACTTACAGCTCGGGGAGACCGGCTTGCAGGTTGGCCTTCTAGTCAGCAGGGAAACCCACCCTCTGGCCAAGGCTGCACCCCAAAGACAGGATATGATAGCAAAGGGCAGCCAGGCACAGGTCACTGGAGCCCTTTGGACTGAAGGTGGGCGTGGACAGTAATTCGCTTGAGTGGGGACATCACCCGCAGTCCCCGAGCTGGGCTCTAGGAAAGGGGTGTTTCTCCCACATGCTGGACACGCAGGTCCCCAGGGGAGGCTGGGGTGGGAGGAGGGTTTGAATTTACTCCTGAGGAGCCACCAGGCTAGCACATACCTGCCATTGTCTTCTTCTCACGGCAGGGCTGTCCCCACTTCACCTCTTGTCCAGTGTCTCCAACAGTTGCCCTGAGGGCTGTTTGCAGTTTGGCTTCGACTGTTAGTCTACTCAGCCCTGGGCAGCCCATTAATGTTTGTGGAATGACTAAGTGAATTTCTGAGGGGCCATCCTGTCCCCCATGACTGTCACAGCCCCATTTGCATTTTGTCACCATCTAAATTTCTGCCTTGACCTAGGACCTTCTGTGGGGCATGTGCCTGGGGCATTTCCACCCTTTGAAATACTCCTGCACATCCTTCAGCACCCCACTGAAATGTCACCTCTTCCAGGAAGCCTTCCATACATCTTCAGTTAGAAGTGGTCCTTCTATCCCTGAGCTCCTGAAACTTGTTCATAGCCTTCCAGCAGAGAGGGACTCCTACCTTGAGCCTAGACTCACCTATTAGTTAATGAATTCCCCACACTGTCTGGAGCCGGGCTTAGCCCCAGGTAGGCAGATCGTAAGCATTTATTTCAATGATTAGTTAAAGGAAACAATAAGGGGATGAGCTTGTGTTCCTGGAGAGTGCCCCAGGGTTAAGGGAGAGCCCAGTCCCTTTTCAGCCTCACCAGGGAGACGCCTGAAGCCTTGGGTCCTGATGATGACTGCCGTTTAGCTGGGCTGTGTGGAGTCCACAGGTTTCCTGATTCCCTCGTAGGCTCCACCCACACTGGGACCCTTGGCCTGGGTCCATCCCTGCCCTGACAAGTCCGGTCAAGAATGAAGACCAGCTTTCCCGGGGCCCCCTCCAGCTGAAAAGTCACCGTCTCCAACTTGCACCTGCCTGGATGCCTGGCCCCGACTGAGCACAGGTAGGTCTGTCTGTTTCATTTGCACCTGTGAGCATGGGGATGAGCTTTGTGGGTGCGGGGACCTGGGTCGGTGTGGGGGCTGGTGGGATGGGGGCGCAACCTCCAAATAGCCAGGTCAGCAGAAGAGTGAGCATTGGAGAAGGAGGTGGGAGGGGCATGTCCCAAAGGATAGGGTGTATTTGCCGCTCAGCATGCAAGCTGCTACCCCCTGCTCAGGCCAGGGGCTTAGTGACCCCAGAGGAGTCTCCCTGCCACATGATGACTGCTTCTCTTTCTTTCTCTCTAAATAGGAGTGGTTGGCAATCACAGCTATGGCTGGCTGTCCCTGATCTCAACGGGGGTTTCTTTTTGAGAGGAAGATGGATTTTCAAAGTCTTAAATTTCTGTGCCTCAGGTGGCAATAATGCTGCCATGTCAACCTTTTGAAGCTAAGTCTCAAATCTGACCTAATCTCTGTTTTTCCTTCAGGCATCTGATGCTGGGTCTTTGCCTGCATTCCATTTTGGTGCTTTGGTGCTTGCCTACTTTCCAATGATGCTTTCCATTTTGTCTGGACCCCCAAGGAGCTGGCAGAACAGTGGGGATCTCATGATGATATCCCTGCCTCTGGCTTTGTCCCCATGGAGCCACGCTCCCTGCTCCTGAGGTGCCCTTTCCTCCAGCACCAGGGACGTGGCTGAGCCCTTG
Organism: Bubalus kerabau; assembly: GCF_029407905.1. Classification (NCBI taxonomy): domain Eukaryota; kingdom Metazoa; phylum Chordata; class Mammalia; order Artiodactyla; family Bovidae; genus Bubalus; species Bubalus kerabau. The sequence continues at coordinate 11,479,378 of NC_073627.1, read as the reverse complement.
TGGGCATGGTCACTGTGAACAGGCATGGAAACAGCCCATGGTGTGAGGGTGCTCTCCATCAGGGCAGAGGCCTGTCTCTGAAACTGACGCCTGAATCCCCGTTCCCTGGGCTGGAGGCTGACCCAGGGTTGTACGGGGAGGTGTATCAGTCAGTCCTGCTGACTGCCATAACAAGTGGTCCCCAAGCCCCATTGACTTAACATACTGCATGCTTATTCTCATATTCCCCGGTGAAGAGACTGAATATGGCCAAGTCTCAGTGAGACAATTCAAGTTTGTGTTGAATATTACCCATGTGCTTATTTTCCCATTTTCCATGTGGCAAAAACTGTTGGAAAATGATAAGTAAAAGTGATAAAAGGGATATAACTCTCCAGTATCCTTGTCTATTTATATAGAGAGTAAAGCAGAGATATAAGGGGTTAACACAGTCTTGTCTAACGGAATCTTTCATCTGAAGACTCAAATAACTAAATTTGCCTCCTAGATCAGACAGTGGGAGTGTTCCCCACAAGAGCCAAAAGGTGGAAGCAACCCAGTGTCCATCAGTGGATGAGCAAACAAAAAATGGTCCATCCACACGATGGAATATTATTCAGCCTTGAAAAAGAAGGAAATGCTGACACCCGCTACAACATGGATGAATTCTGAGGACATGCTGCTAAGGGAAATAAACCAGTCACAAAAGGACAGACGCTGTCTGGTTCTGCTCATATGAGGTACCTAGAGGAGTTAAATTCACAGAGATGGTGTGGTGGGGGGAAGGGGAGGTAGTGTTTAATGGGGACAGACTTTCTGCTTGGGAAGGTGAGAAAGTTCTGGAGATGGATGGTGGTGATGGCTGCACAATAATGAGAATGTATTTAATGTCACTGAACTGTACACTTCAAAACAGTTAAAATGCTAAATTTTAGATTATGTATATTTTACCACAATTTCAACTGTGGTAAAACTGTAAGGATTTCCAATGGTTCCCAAGCTTCTTCATGCCTTTTTTTTGGCTGGAGTGTTTCTGATAGCACCAGGAACCCCTAAAGGCAAATGCTGGGGCTTCTCAAGTTGGCAAGTCTTGCTTGTCAGGACCTTCCTTCCTCCGTGCTGTGCTAAGTCACTTTAGTCGTGTCTGATTCTTTGCAACCCCATGGTCTGTAGCCCACCAGGCTCCTCTGTCCATGGGATTCTCCAGGCAAGAATACTGGAGTGGATTGCTATTTCCTTCTCCTGGGGATCTTTCCCGATCCAAGGATCGAACCCAAGTCTCTTATGTCTCCTGCATTGGCAGGAGAGTTCTTTATCACCAGTGCCACCTGGGAAGCCTTCTTCCAAAGCCAGCATCTTTTCCCTGACCCTAAGCATTTCTGGATTTCAGGTTTCAGGCCTCTCTCCTCCCCTGAGCTTTGTGCTCAACACAGGGCTTTGAGGAAATCTTGTATTGTTCTGCGTAAATGCAAACTTACAAAAGATACACTGGGGATGATTAACCAGTATCATAGAATCATTTTTCTCCCCCCTAGATTTGCTGCATAGTTGACTTCTAATAGATTAACTTCAAACGCAATTTACTCCGAGCTATGTCCATGTGCAGCAACTCAACCTTTCTTTTTGGCTGAGAGTCAGGGGAGGCTGCATGCATCCATTATTGGAAGCAAATTACACATGACTGGTATTCCATTTTCAGAATAAAACCAGAGCTGCCTCAACGTGGTGGGAGGTGTAGGTAAAAAGGAGAAGAATGAGGAGAGAGTGACACAGGGCACTGGGCACTTGTAAAATCTGCTCTGGGGAGACAGTCTCAGTACTCTTGCCTCCCAGAAGTCCTTGGCAAGGACTGAGCCCCCCACAAAGGCCTTGGGAGGGGACAGCCTCAGCCCAGGATGACTTCATTGTGGAGACAGAAACTAATTCCTCTCTAAGTGGGAAAAGGCTCTTTAGCTGCATTAAGAGGCTGAGATCTGATGAAAAGGCGAATAGATTCAATCTTCCTTGCATCAGTCACCTGGGACTTCATCAGACTCAAACCGATTAGAAAAATTCACATTGAAAGCAGCATTTATAATAGACCCAAATTATAGAAAACATTTGGCCTGGAGGGAGGGAGAAATAGCATTTTCACCTAAGCCATAATCTTTCATTATCTCCCCCGCCTCCTTTATGGGGTTTGACAGCCCTGTCTCCTCCCCCAGACTAATCATTAGACTAATTAGGGGCTAATCAATGTTTAATTAAAACCTAGCCATTAATTACAGGAAGTACTATGGCAACTTGGGAATAAAATGTGGCTGCAGGAGGGATCAGATTTCCTCAAGCATGGCCAGTGGCCCAAGCAGAAAGCTTTCCTTCTTCTGTTTGTTTCCTTCTGTGCACTTTGGCTTGAGGGGATCTGGAGGTCAACAGGGGGAGAAGGGAGGCAGTGGAGAGGAGGATGGATTGCTCTGAGTGTCTTGGCTTCTGGCCTGTTACCCAATTTTCCCACCCACTCCACGGGAGCTTTTCCCTTGGTTCTAGCATCATTCTTCCCATGTCCCAAATTTAATCAATTTTTCCTCTGAAAATCTTTTATGGGCACGTACTTACTTGCATTTAGACTACATCCAGACCTCTCATCATGAACTGCAAATTCCCAGGTGAATGGTTCTCAACCCTGGCTGCATGTTAACCATCACCAAGACAGCGTAAAAAATTTCGAATGCAGGATAGACAAATAGAACAATGAAGAATAGAGAGCCCAGAAATAGACCCAGCATATGTGGGCATGTGATATACGACAGCACTGCTGAGGAGGGGGCATGAATGATCTTTGCCATAAATGGTGCTGGGCCAATTGGATAACCCCCGGGGGTGTGGGCGGTAAATAGGAAGCTTGATCCCTACCTCACACCATACATGAAAATCAATTCCATTTTCTAGAAGATAACATAGGAAAAAAATCTGGAATATCTTCATGGTAAAAAGAGAGAAAACTATTAAGGAAAAGATTGATAAATTGGGTTATATGAAAATTGAGAGCTTCTGTTTATCAAAGATACCATTAAGAGAGTGAAAAGATGGGGACTTCCCCTGGCAATCTAGTGGTTAAGACTCCACCTTCCAATGCAGGGAGCACAAATTTGATCTCTGGTCAGGGAACTAAGATCCCACATGCTGCATGCTGCAGCCAATAAATAAATAAACAAAACAATTTTTAAAAGGGAGTGCAAAAGGACAATCACAAAGCTGGAGATGACACTTGAAAAATACATAACCAAAAAAAGTTCATAGAAAACTGGGAAAGAGACACTAAGCACTTCACAAAGTGCTTCATTGGTCATCAGGGAAATGCAACCTGAGACGCTGCTATAAACCCATCAGGATGGCTAGAATGAATAGATTGGTGACCTCAAAGGTTGATAAAGACCTAGGACAATGGGAACATCGGGACATGTCTCATGAGAGTGAAAACCCGTGTACACCCATGGTGGATACATGTTGATGTATGGCAAAACCAATACAATATTGTAAAGTAAAAAATAATAATAATAATAAAATTAAAAAAATAAAAGAAAAAAAAAGGAAAAACGGTTCAGCAGAATCTGCTAAAGCAAAACATGTGTCTGCCCAGGTTCCACGAGCACAGAGTGGGGAGTCGGGGGCATGCAGGAGGGGCTTGGCAACTCTTGAGGCGGTAAGTGACGTAGCACCAGGAGGACTCTTAAGACAGGACTCCCTGTTCTCAGGGGAGGAGGGGTATGAAGGAGAGAGCCTGGATCCTGGATCCCAGCTCTGCATGAGCAACAGATTCACCTTTCTGAGCTGTGGTTTCTCCATCGGTCCATGATGCTTACTGCGAGAGCTTGCAGGAAAGGACTACATGTGATGAAGCTTATGAAACACCTAGCACATTGCATGGCCAATAGTTGGGATAAAATTTCTTTTATCACCCTAGGAGTCTACAACCAGAGAGGGGCACATAAATGCAGATGTAGAGGGGCAGGAAACAGGCACAGGCAACCCAAGGCTGAGTCAGGTATAATCAGCCACGGTCTGCATTTAGTGGCTAGCTCTGCACTTATATTCGGGGGTGGAGTCGTGGCTGGGTAGGATCTGAACGTGGTGTCAGGCTCTCTTGCAATCACACCAGGTGGCAGTGATGTGGCATTCCCTGTTCAGGGAGGCAAGCCAGCCTCAGACACACCTCAGACAAAAGGCAGCCTTTTTCACCCTAGGGTCCTCCGTCAGCCTCCCCTTTCTTTACCACTGAGCCACCTGGGAGGATCTAGCCCATATTATTTTGGCATAAAAAGGAATGAGCCCTGCGATATTCTATAACAGGGCCAGACTGGAAAATGCGCAGAGAAAGAAGCCAGACACAAGAGGACGAAGTTGCACGATTCCACTTATACAGAATGTCCAGATCCGGCAAATCCATGGAGACAGGGAGCAGATTGGTGGTTTCCAGGGGCCTGAGGGGCAGACAGGGGGATGCGGGTGACTGTTAAATGGTGTGAGGTTTCCTTTTCCTTCTGGGACTGGGATAAAATGTCCTGGGTCTAGATAGAGGTGGTGGTGGAACAACACTATGAATGCACTAACTTCCATTGAATTGTAGACTTGAAAATAGTTAATTTTATGTATGTGAATTTCACTTAAATTAAAAAAAAAATTGTTAGTCCAGCTTTTCCCTTGGGCTGCTGGGAGATGTGACAAACACACTGAGTTATTGCTGTTAAAAACCCACCCATGGTTGCCTCCTCTGAAATGATGGGCAGCAGGCTGGGTTCATCTGCCCCCATCCTAATTGCCCCCATCTGGACCCAGGGCCCTACAGGTGTTGGGAGCAGTTATGTCTACAAACAGATTTATCCTGAGGCCTAGAGCTATACTACGACCAATGCAAGGATGCCCATCCCCACTTCGCTGACCCTTGATGCCCCTCCAGGCACTGGTAGGGTTTCAGCTTGGCCTGTCTGCACCCCCCACCCCCACCCCTACCTCCTTTTGCTTCTAGAACAGGAATACACATGCCTGTTGAGTGGATACTGTTGCCATGTGCGCACACTGGTTTAAAAGGATGTGTTGAGCAGCTGACACAGAGATAAATGGGGATGGAGTTATAGGAAGGGGAGGGGAGGCCTCAGAGCAGCAGGAACGGGTATCACTCCCCACCCCTGAGGTGGGAGGGTGCCAACCTCATGCCGCCGTCTTGGAGGGGTCACCTACTACCTGCCTGCTGTCTTGGAGGGGTCACCTACTACCTACCTGCTGTTACCTGTGTGAGTCCAGGTTCCCCACCTGTGCTGCCCTTACCAACCTCCAGGGGCGTCTGGAACCTGGAGAAGCTGAAGGTTAAGGGGTGCATGCAGGTGTTGGAAATGATCCAGGGGTGCAAGTGTGAGTCATCACATGTTGAGAGAGGGAGGGAGAGAGGAACTGTCTTTGTCCACGTGTAAATCAGGAGACAGATGACAGAGCCACTCCTGACTCCCTTCTAGGTCTTCCTCCATCTCCTTTCTTTTATGAGCACTGTGAGTCCTTCCATTCTATAGCAGTGAATTTTCAACTCAAAGGGAAAAAAAATCCCCTGAGTAAATTAAGTCCTTCTCCCGTGCTGCCTGTATTGGGGCCACTGAGACCAAAGAGTCTCATTTATTATTTTTACAGATGATCAAATTGTTTTCACCCTTTGTCTCATCCTCTGAAGCATGGGCTTATGTGGACTTGAGGGGCTCTGTCCAGAAGATGCCATCTGTGACCCCAGGAGGGACCTGGTCCTGCTGACACGTGCCCCTCAGTGTGGCCTTGAAGCATCTACCTGAGGGAGATGAGACCTCTTTTAAAGACCCTGGAAGCAGACCCTTGAGGGTGCTCATCTGGCCCTCTCCACTTTCTTTCCTTAGTGTTCCAAGACTGATTGTTTTAGTGACCTCAGAGTGTTCCATGGCAGAATGATGTGAATGTTGGTGTCCAGCCCTGTACTGTGTGGGCTCCTAGAATCCATCCAGGGTTGGTATGTGTATGTGTGGCTGGGATGTTGAGAACGTGCTAAGAGTACATGGGAGTGAGGTGGGGAACGCGGAGGCTTGAAGACCCTCTTCAGTCTCCCTCTGGGCTCCCAGAACAGGCCACTGAGAACCAGGTCAGAGGAGGTTTCCAATCGCTGGGTACATGCTTCCTCCTCCCCTCGTCTTCCTCTTCCTTTATGCCTCTCCTTCTTCCCTTCTGTCTCCCAACTTGTCCCGCCCATCCCCTCTCAGCCCTTGCCACCAACAACGCACTGTGTCAGGAGCCTGTTTCCAGGTAGATCTGCTCTGTGCTCTGTGCCACCTTGAGCACGAATATGTGCGTGTGTGTGCACGTGCATGCGTGCGCAGTGTGAGGGGACAGGGTGCCTTGGCCCAAATGTGTCTGGACTGGGTGGAGCCCTCCAGGATGGCAAAGGACTTGGCCACAGTCAGCATAAAGAACCCAGTGTCTTCACCAAGGCCAGGAAGTTAACCTCGGTCCAGGGGATGACCTGCTGCCTGCCCGGCACCCTCAGTGCCTGCCACCCCTTGCCCTGCCTGGCTATGCTGCTCTGAGGGGATCCCTTGTCAAGAGCCCCCGGCACCTGGAAGGAGGAAGCGGTTCTGGAGTCAGGACTGTGCTCTGATTCCTGCCTTCCCCTCACGTTCCCACTGAGGGTGGCTGCGGGAGGGAAGCATCCTGGAGGGTCTGGATGTGGTGGGTGTGGAGCTCCTGCCCCGTCCTCCTCCTGACTCCCAGGACAGTGTGTTGCACCACACACGTCTTCCTGTCTCAACACGCGGTCACCTGTATTTCATGTTGACTGCCTGCTCTCATGGACCAAGAAGCAGAGACATGGGGAGGCTGTCAGTGGCTCTGAGCCATGAATTTCTGGTCAGATTTAACTCCTTAAGAATGAAAGGGGAAACTTCCCTGGTGGTCCAGTGGATAAGACACTGAGCTCCCAGGGCAGGGGGCCCAAGTTCAATCCTTGGTCAGGGAACTAGATCCCACATGCCACAACTAAGATCCAGTATGGTCAAATAAATAAATTAAAAAAAAAAAAGGGGAAGGAAGGGGGCTCAGGTTCCCTTGGCCTTCCTGGTTCTTCGTCTTGGTGCCCATGACACACGTGGCGGGGCCTCTCCCACGTCTGCCGGAGCCAGGGCTTTGCCTGCCGGGCCACCTCACACTGCCCCTCTGTGCTCTTTCTTCTCCATGCCCCTTGACCTGTTGCCTCACTTCCTGCATCCTAGTTTTCAGTCCTCCGTTATCTCCCACCTGGACCACTGCCGAGGCCTCCCTGTTCCCCCAGTCCCTGACATTCCCCGCCTACATATCCCATTGCTTTCAGAGTTGTTTACTAGGAACAGAGCTATTTCCATGGCATGGAACATTCTGCTCAAGAACATTCAACAGCTCCCCATTACCTGCAGAAGGAAACATGTCCCAGGGGAGCCAGTCTTCTTAGCAGGGCATTGAAACTCCTCCAATTTGACTCTGGCTTCACTTTATGGGCCTGCCCAGCCTCATTGCCCTTCAACTCCTCACCCCCACATAGTCCTGCCCTGAATTAAACAAGATGGCCTGTGGCAGTTCTCATCTGTGTTCACTCAGCCTGAGCTCTGTGTTGGAAAGGTCTGTGTATGAGAGGAGTCCCAGTAATTTTCCAGCCCACGCTACCTTCTTTTTCCTTTGAACTCAGAGTGTTCATGGTCTGGGTCGCGCTGCATGGAAATTCATTTATGCAACAAACACACTTTCCATTGACATGATTCTTTAGTACAGCTTCACAAATTCTTCAAGTTCTTTGAGGGGGAACTTTTCTAGGAAACATCCCTCAGCCTGCTCCTAATTACCTGGTATTTTCAACCCATCTTTGTATGGTGTCAAAATCATGTCAGTGTATCATTTTCAAAATTCCATCATACAGAACTTACGGTTTTCTTGTCCTTTCGCCCTTTTATTCTTTCATCTACTGTGTGTTGGTTGAGTTCCTGTTTTGTGACAGGCGCTGATGGTGTGCTGGACACAAGGCAGGCCTGTGCCGTTGTTGTCAGGTGAGGCAACACTGGAGCCCCCAGGACGTGAGAAGCGCCGGGGTGATGAGGGTGAAGAAGGTGCAGGGTGCTGGGAATGCAGGTGATGGGAGCTGGTGTGGTCTCGGGGCATGTGAGGGCCCCTCTCTGGAGAGGGGACGTTTCAGCTGACATCTGAAGGATGAGGAGGTATTGGACACAGAATCGGGGGGGAGAATCTGGAGGGACTGAGAGGCAGGCAGACATGTGAAAGGCAGGAAAAATGTCCCAGGTGACCCAGAGTGGCCTGAAATCAAGCCCGAAAATCCAGGCAGAAAAGGCCATAGACCAAGTCAAAGGGCTTGTCTTGTAACAAAGGGTGATGGGAGCCATGGAAGCGCTTTGAGCTGGGGAGTGACACAATCAGACCTGCCTTTTGCAAAGAACAGCCTCTGCCTGCTATATGGGGACACTGTTGGAAGAGGGCAGAGGGACTGAATGAACCGTAACAGGGGTCGTCAAGCTAGAGCTATGGGCCAAACCTGGCCCACAGCCTGTTTGTGTCTATAAAGCTTTATTGGCACACAGCTGTATCCAGTAGTTTATATATTGCTGCTCTCAAGAGGTGGAATAGTTGCCACAGAGGCCATATAGCCCTTGGTGCTTGATATATATATTTTTTTTTTTCCTTGATTTTTTTTTGGTGTTTTTTGTCTTATTATTTTTTTATATCTATTATTTATTTTGGCTGTGCAGGGTCTTATTTGCAGCATGTAGGAACTTCGATCTTCATTGCAGCGTGAAGGATCTTTAGTTGCAGCATGCAAACTTAGTTGAGGCATGTGGGATCTAGTTCCTTAACCAGGGCGTGAACCCAGGCCCCCTGCATTGGTAGCATGGAGTCTTAGCCACTAGACCACCGAGGAAGTCCTGATGCCTGAGATATTTACACTGACCTTTTACAGGAAAAGTTTGCTGACAGTTCTGTTAAAACGCTGCCTTAATTTGGGTTGTTCTGGAAGCAGAGCTGACAGGAGGATGTGAGCGCAGGTATACTCGTGGTGAGTGGGTGGAGGGCAAAGATTCAGAAAGTGGGGCCGACAGGATGCGGGGCTGGAGGGGGTCAGGCTGGTGAGAGAGCGGAAGTGAGGATGGAGATGGAGATTCTGCTTCAAGGGCAGACCTCCAGTTCAGATCTGGGCAGGTCTTGAGCAACCCGACTGTTCCAGAACTTTCACTTTGTTTCTGAGATGACCTCCAGTCTCTGCAGCTGAATAATACTCCACGAATCTTCCTCACCATGATTCACTAATGAAGCTGAAAAGGCTCTTCACCTTCTTCCCAAACGTGACCCACAAGTCCTGCAAATTCCTCTCTGAGCAAAGCATGGGTACCACCATCCTGTCTCTCCCCCGTCAGCAAAGCGACTGTCTGCCTAATTCCTAATTATGCCCTTCAAGGTTGCATTAAATCATTGCGCCAGGACACTGCATTGTGGGTAATCAGCTGCTGTTTTAATATGTTTAGCTGCTCTGCATTTCCACAGGCAGAGACTGTCTGAAGTGAAAATTGTGCCCCTGTCTGTCAGGATCTCTGCTGGAGATCACAGAGCAGAGGATAAGTCTGGTGTGGCAGGTTGGATCGTGTTCTCCCCGCAGAATAAACCCTGCCGAAGGCATGGGCTGGAACTTCCCCTTCTCACCCTCAGACACATCTCAGAGACTTATGGTCATCCTGGCTGGAGGAAATCCAGCTGGAATCTGTTCTATGAATTCCCAGCATCCCTTCACTTCTTTTTAAAAAAACAGCTTCATCGAGATGTAATTCCTGTGCATAGAATTTGCCCATGGACAGAGTTTTTGGTATCTTCACAGAGTTATGCAATGATCACCACAGTCAATTTTAGAACATTTTCATCATCTCTGAAATTGATAATGATAACTATCATCTCCCAAGCCCCCCCCCCCCCCCCATAACCCCTGGAAACCACTAATCTCTACTTTCTGCCTCTATGGATGTCCCTATTTTGGACATTTCATATAAATGGGATCATGCAATATATGGCCTTTTGTGTCAGACTTCTGTTACTTAGCATGTTTCCATCTCATCTTTGTTGTAGTGTGTGTCACTGCTTCATTCCTTTTTTATGGCTGAACGGTGCTTCTGGGACATTTACTTCCTGAGGCCCATCAGTCATCCCACCCTGGGGGCTTCATCTTGTAGTCCTTACAGCACCCCACGCGGTAGGTCCCTGACCTTCACTTGATGGCTAGGGAAGCCGAGACTCAGAGTAAGTGCCTAATTCAAGGTCACATGGTTACCTTGAGGGAGGGGGGTCTAATCCTCGTGTTCAGAGCATCTTCCCAAATCTCCTGTAATTTTCCTAGAATCCAGAGCAGATTAGAGTGAATTAGGAGAGAGGGCCTCTGAATCTGATAGGGCCCATGATGGGCTGAATAATGGCCCCCAAAGATGCCCAGGTTCCAATCCCTGGAACCAGTGACTGTGACCTTATTTGGAGAAAGGGTCAGTGCAGATGGGATTAAGGATCTAGAGGTGGGCGATTATCCTGGATTATCTGGGTGGACCCTAAGCAGTCACATGTATCGGTTTAAGAGGAAGGCAGAGGGAAATCTGACACTTTGACACACACAGAGGAGACACCCACATGAAGGTAGAGCAGAGAGAGACGTGAAGCTGCTGGCCTTAAAGACAGAGTGATGTGGCCACAAATCAGGGATGACCAGCAGCCCCTGGGGGCTGAAACAGGCAGGAAAGGCTTTTGTCCTGGAGTATAGCCCCGCTGACAGCTTGATTTCAGACTAGTGATGCTGATTTTGGGTTTCTGGCCTCCAGAACTGGGAAAAGAATCAATTTCTGTAGTTTTAAGCCCTTTGAATGTCTTCTGTTAGGGCATCCTCAGGACACTAACACAGGGCCTCATACCTGATTCCCAGGCCCTTGGTGCCTGAGACAGCTTTCTGCACATTCCTAGCCCGAGCACTTTGGTACAGCCGGCTGTGGTGTGGCCTGTATATGTTGAAAGCTGGGAATAGCATCTAATACCTCTTATCTAAGAACTTTGCATAAATGAACCCAATCCCCACAACAGCTCTGTGAGATAAGCTCCTATTGTTATTCCCATTCTACAGATGAGAAAATGAGGTTCAGAGTGGCAGGTTCACCAGCGAGGGGCAGAACCAGGCGGTCCTGTTGCCCAGTAGGTTTCTACTGCTCTGTGCTGCCTTCTTAAACTACACTGCTTAAAGAAGCACGTAAGAGCACAGGCTTGGAAGGCATTCATTCATTCAACAAATACATATCAAAATATATACGAGCCCTGGAGAATCAGCTGTTAAGAAAATGTGTGCCTTCCCCGCTGGGCCCTCACATGTGGTAGTGAGACAATCGCCGAAAGTATAATGTGTAACCCTGGAGAAACACTGGATGTGCCAGGACTCTTTCTGGGGTGCATGGGTGTGCATATGTGTGCACGTGTGTGTAAGCATGCTGTATTACACAGGGGATTGGGAAGGGAGCTGAGCAGGTGGGAGTGCAGTGGAGGCCTGCAGGGCGCAGGTGTGCTGGAGGTGCCCATGACTGGCTCAGCAGAAGGGGTGGAGTAGGACCAGAGGAGACTGGAGTGGGTGGAGGGGGCTGACTGGGCAGAGCTGTGCCAGCCACTGGGCAGGGCCCTGAAGAGCACTGGGCCGAGGGAACGCTTGAGTTGTCCCACCTTCCCTGTGTGGCTGTGCATCAGAGCTTCCAGCTCAATATTGTTGCAAATTTTAAATGCAGGCACGGTTGCACCTGGCGCTTGGTTAGTGTGTCTCCACAACTGATAGCAAGATGCCGCACACTGCCTGTCAGGGCCCTGTGAGTCTTGGTCATCTTGTGCGGGGAGGCTCCCTCAGGATTAGGATGCCCCATGTCAAGAACCTTCGTTGTACCCTTAGCATACATAGTCTCACCTTTCTTTGGAAACTACTTATTTTTGGAATTTTCATCTTTCCCTCAGTTCTAGGTGGTTCCTTGTTCTGGAAGGTAACATAATATCCATCCACATTTCCTTCTCTAAAGCTCTAGAACTCCCCCAGAACTAGGTGGGTTTTGGTGCTTAGGCTTGTCGGGATTTTAGAACGATAACAGGATACATAAACTATGTCATGGAAGAGGTTCTGGCGTCTGGGGCTGCATGCCTCATGAGAGGTCACCGAGAGAGATGACAGCTGGGTGATCCGAGCTGGACCCGGGCCAGGAGAGGCTCCTTGCCCTCGCCCCCCTCACTTCCACTCTGTCCATCGTGCCAACTGCCACCTGCCACCTGCCAGTGCCGCTTTCAAAGGCGCAGCCGGGAGAAAGAGCAGTGTGCTGAGACCACCCAAGGGGCCACGTGCCTGGCCCCCCAAGACCTTGCAGTAAACTTTCAGGATTTGGAGGCACAGCTGCTAGAGGAGAGTCTGAGCCCTTGGTCATCCATAATTGCTCATTTATAAGTAAAATGAGGGCTTCCCTGGTGGCTCAGCTGGTAAAGAATCTGCCCGCATTGCGGGAGACCTGGGTTCGATCCCTGGGTTGGAAAGATCCCTTGGAGAAGGGATAGGTTACCCACTCCAGTATTCTGGCCTGGAGAATTCCATGGACTGTATAGTTCATGGGGTCGCCAAGAGTCGGACAGGACTGAGCGACTTTCACTTTTGACTCAACCAGGCTCGAGAGGCCGTTCCTGCAGACGGCCCTGCTGCCCCGCCATGCGGCTGCCTTGCCCTCCGCCTCTGTCCCCGCTGGGGGTTCAGGCTTCACCCGGAAGCTCTGAGGGTGTAAAACCACGCAGCTCCAGTTAGCGTGGTAAGTAATGGCCGCCGGTCACTCTTGGTCACTTTGCATGTTGGCACCAAAATTAGAAAACTTGAGGTTTTCAGAGTTAATTGGATTTTTGAATTTAGGATAAGGGGTGTGGACACATGGGCCCAGCCCACACTGACAGAACTTTCTAGGTACCAGTCACTGCGCCTTTTCTGTGCGGCTTCATCAGGCCCTGTCAGCCACCCCCCGAGGTGTCCAGGGAGCTGCCCAGGGAGGGGGCGCGGGGCACCTAGGCATCCCCCAGGCTTTCTTCCCCTTCATTCTGGTCGAGGTAGGGGCTCAGGCCACAGCCTAGGGCACAGAGCCTCCTGCAAAGCCAAGCACCCAGACGCACCTGGGGCCACAGGCATTGGATTCCATCCGAATTCTGACATTCACTCTTTTTTTAAAACGTCAGTGGAGTCAAGTCTTAGTTCTGAGAGGGGAGGCCTGCAGACAGCCAACAGGCATTTGAATAACATGGCTACAGGGAGAAGGGAGGGAGGGACACTGGTGTCCTTGTGGTGACTTTACATGGGCTCTGAAGGCCACCTCTGAAAGAGGTGTCCCCAGGTGTTTTAAATAGGTAGCATAAAAAAAAAAAAGGCCCTCTCCAAGGTGACAGAAATGTTCCAAAGGACAAAATTCTACTACATGTGAAAGTCCAGTTATTTTTGTTTGAAAACTCTCTCATTTTGTGATCATCAGAGCTCACGTAATAGGGTGGACTCCGTTACACTGAGGGCCTTGTGCCTGGGCCTGGATGCCATGCCCACCTTTGAGTTCCACCACCTAAGTACCTCCCAAAGACCCCATTGCTGGATGCTATCCCCTAATACTGTCACACTGGGAGTTAGGATTTCCACAGATGAATTTCTGTGAGGGGCACAAACATTCAGCCCATAATAGCTCTCTGTTTCCAAACATTACCTATGCATTGAAATTTCCTTACTCATCAGTTTTAGACTTCATTATTGATCTTTCTTTGATGGTATAATAAATCAGATTTTAACTTACTTACATTTCTTCTTCCCTCTCCTCTGCCCAAATAACTTCTCACTTTTTGGTTATATCTACATACAAGTTTTTCTTATCACAACTATCATAACCACAACAGTTTTCTTTCTTTCTTTGGTACAATTTTTCATTTATCCTGTGGTTAATAATTGCTTAGGCTTTCCCTGGCCCTCCAGCATACCTCCCTATGCAACCTTCCATGAGGTCAGTCCTGTCAGATAAGTTGGTCAGCCCTCTGAAGTTGCCCTGGAGCCTTCTGACACCTGCCCCAGCCGGTATGGGCTGCTCCAGGCTGCTGCATGGCCCTTGTTTAGGACTTTCCTTTGCTCACTCCTGTGATGGAGCCCATGCTTCTTAGATCTTGGGCTTCATCCTTTTGTTTCCTACCTATTCTTGGTGGCGCTCATTCTCTTATAACACCTGAGATGTCTTATTCTTTTCCCATGTTCGGTTTGAATGTAGACTCCTGGTTTTGAAATTATTTTTACCTAGAATTTTGAAGGCATTTTCCTGCTGAATTCTGGTTTCCATGCTGCTGTTGAGTAGTCTGATGCCATTCAAATTTTTGATCCTATTTTATGACCTGGTTTTCTTCTCTCTGGAAGCTTTTATCCTTGGTGTTCTAAAATGTCATAAAGATATGCCTTTGTTCTTTTATTGTTTGGATACTTTGTATGCTCTTCAATCTGAAGGCTCATGCCTTTCAGTTCTGGGAAGATTTCTGGTATTATTTCTTTGATAATTTTATTCTCTTGATTTTCTCTGAGCTTTCTTTCTGATATTCTTATTTGTTAGATATTGGACCTCCTGGCTTCATCATCTAGCTCTTTAATTAGAAAAAAAAAATCTCCTATTGTACATTTCTTTGCCTTTTTGTTCTACTTTCTGGAAACTTTAACTTCATTTTCCAAGGCTTCTATTGACTTTAATTTATAGTATTATATTTTTTACTTTGAGGCATTCTTGTTCTTTAATGGTTTCTTCTTGTTTCATGGACCGTAATAGCTTTTCTCATCTCTGTGAACATATTAATGGTACATTCTTTGAAGTTTTCTTCTCTTTGTGAAGTATGTACCTATACTACTTATCTGGTGCTGTGTAACAAATTACCCTAAACACAGTGGCATAAAAGGACAAACATTTCTTATCTCACAGTTTCTGTGAGCCAGGTATCTGGTAGGGCCTAGCTGGGTGGCTCTGGCTCGGGGTGAATTTGTAGCTAATGTGTCATCTAGGACTGAAGTCATTTAAGGCTTCAGTGGAGATGAAGGATCTGCTTTCAAGCTCAGTCACTTGGTTGATGGCCAGAGTCCTAAATTCCTCAGCACACGGGCTTCTCCATATGGCTGCTGGACATAGCAGTTGGCTTCTTCCAAAGTTAGTGAGAGGGAGAGAGAGAACCAAGATGGAGGCTATGCTGCTTTTTATAACCTAATCTCAGAAGTAACCACCGTCTCTTCTGTCATGATACAGTGTGGGAGAGAGGACTCAAGGATGTGAGTAACAGGAGACTGCCATCGAGGAGGCAGCTGACTACCCCGGCACTTGTTCCGAAGTTCCCCTAATTTCTTACTTGGATCTCTGTTGTCCATGATGGAGGCTTGTCTTGAATATTTGGTGATCTCTCCCTCTGACTTCTTGTATTTTCAGCACACAAGTTGATTGGAGGCTGTGTGTATATGCCTATGTGGGGAGCTTGTAGACTGTCTCTGTTAGATTACTCCAGAAGTTAATCTTGTTATGAAGAGTTGAGGGTAAGCTGTTTATTTGGAAGGTGAAGGAAACCCCACTAGGGGAGTGGGGTTTTAGAACTTGGAAAGGAAGGAGGCCAAGAGAGGGTATGATATTAAGTCATGCACTGAAGCATGTGTTTGGAACTTGGTCCTGCCGAGAACTCTGAGAAATGGGGCAAAGCACATACCTCAGAAGGATCCTACCAGGATGATGTTGATGGAGCTTGGCTACTGGTGCCCTGAGTCGTTGCCTGAAGGCTGTGGGGGAGAGGGAGGGTGAGCATCAGGACCCGTCCGCCTGCTGCAAGAGGGCAGAGCAATCTTCTGAGGTTTTAGGGAAACTATCAGGCACACGATGCAGATGACACTGTTGGAGTCTAAAGCACCTGGACATGGCTAAGAGACATGTGACAGAGACAGTGACCATGGGCTTTGCTGTAGGGCACGGTTCCCACCCTTTTTGGCACAATTTTTCTAGACTCAGAGAGGGGATAGTTTCAGGATGATTCAAGTGCATTATGTTTATTGTGCATTTATTTCCATTATTATTACATCAACTCCACCTAAGATCATCAGGCATTAGATCTTGGAGGTTTGGGACCCCTGCTGTAGGATGATTATATTTGTAGGTCTTTTCTCTGGGACAGCTTTTATTATCTGCAGAGAGGGATCCTCTGATCGCTTGCTTTGGATGGGGTTGGGGTGTGGGGATAGGTCTGGCTTCTGGTGCTCTGGGACTGGTAGCAGAGGCCAGCTGGGTGGGGCTGTCACCCTCAGTGTGGAGACTTCTATTCCATATGCCTCTGTTCGGCACTGTGCTTGATCTCATCTTCTTTGAACTGGCATCCCCAAGCCTGGGGTCTCTCTGATTCACTCCCTACAAGAATGAGCCTCAGGTCTCTGTGGGCTGGGCAAGGGTGCCTCGTTGTATGGAGGTGGGCAGGGTCCAATTTCACCCTGGCCTTCAAAGTATCCAGTTTCCATGATTTGGGGGAGGTCTTTGGGGGCACATCAGCTGGGTGCTGTCCCTTAGCTCCAGCTTGCAGTTCTCTAGCTCTGCCTTCTCCATCCCAGGGTCCCCCAGCCTTTCTCTCTCAGCCTCTTGACTTCATCATGACTGGGGATTCCATATCTCTCATTCATTGTGAGGTTGTCTTGCCCCCTCCCTCATCTTGCTAGTCCTGTTCTGGGAGGCCCACACCTGGAAAGTCGCTGGACGAGTGGAGCTGGGCAAGAGCTGGGCCAGGGCAGGGCAGCCCAAGCTGTTGGTGAGCAGGGTAGAGGATTGAGGAGGAGACTGAGATCAGGGTAGACAAACCTTGAGGTCACCAGGCCCTGGTCTGTGCCAGCGTCTGGAGACCCAGTTCAGTTGGGGGAGGCAGGGCTGGTGGGCTGGGGTGGTCTAATTGTCTGTGCTTGTTTGCTGCCCCCATGGGTTGTCTGCATGATCCAGATCTCCTGAGGTTGAGGAGGTCGCTGGGGGCTGACTCTGGACCAGACCTGCTCGCATCTGATAGTGCCAGCGGGGGAGGTAGCTATGTTTAGAAGTAATTACTCTATCTGTGCAGAAGCATTGGAACATCCTCCCTGGCAGTGGCAGGAATTAGCTCGAGGCATCACTGCTGGAGCAGCAGCAACTTCTTTGCTAGACTGTCCTGCTTTCCTTCCTGGGAAATGGGGAACTGCGCTGAAGCAGGGAGAGGGATGGGTCCTGGAAGTGGTGGGAGAGAGAAACCTGCCCACGCTCAGAGAGCTGGGCTATTCCTGTGAGCCATTGCTATGGATATGTTAAACCATCTGCAGCAGACAGCCTGGGAGGGATGCTGACGGCGGGGGTCATTTACTTAACAATTGCTTATTAAAGGTGTCTGATTGCTGAACATGGTTCTAGGTGCCTGGGATACGGCTTAGTTGTGAGCCAAGTCCTTGTCATTCTAGTGGACAGGGATAGGCAACACGTGCACACACACACACACACAAAAGCAGGTGGAAGTAAAGTTGAGAGGTGCTGCTGCTCCACATTAGGCAGGCCCCTCTGCTAAGGGAACACTGTGCAAAGACCTGACTGAGGCCAGTGAGTGACCTGTGCTCTTCTGGGAAAGAGTGTTCCAGGAAGCTGGAGCAGCAAGTGCAAGGGCCGTGTGGCTGGAGGGTGGTTGGCAGGATGGAGGGACAGTGAGGGGGCATGTACTCCTTGTTAACCCCTGCAAGGTGAATGCCCATCTGCTTTGAATGCTGGTGTGCCTGCTTCAGATTCATATGTTGGAACCTTAAGCCCAATGTGATGACATTTGGAGGTGGGGCCTTTGGAAGGTGATTAAGTCATAAGTGTGGAAACTGGATCATTGCCTTTTAAGAGACCCAGAGAGCTCCCTCATCCCTTCCGCTGTGTTTGGACACAGTGAGAAGATGGTTATCTATGAACCAGGAAGCAGAACTTCACCCAAAACTGAATATAAAACGGAATCTGCCAGCACTTTGCTCCTATAAATGTGAGAGAGATTCCTGCTGTTTATAAGGCCCCCAGGCCATGGTGTTCTGCTAGAGCAGCCCCAACAGACTGACACACTACTGTTACCAAACAATTTCATGCTTCATGTCAGAGAGGAAGACGGAAGGGGTCCACATTGCTCTTCGGACCCCTGCCTCCAGAGACTAAGTGGGGGCCCCTGTGCTTGAATGATAGAGGATGCTTTGGGCTGGCCAGGCCTCCCTGGGGGTCTGGAGGGCAGACTGTGGGTGCTTGGCCTGGAGGTGGTTGCATTTCAGAGTACGAAGGTGAGGACGATGAGTACATGCAGCGTTGTCATGTGATGGACTTGCATTCTCTGCAGCATCAAGAGCAGAGGAGGGGGCTCGAGGTGGACGCAGGTCCTGGCCCTGAAGCCACCCTGCTCCTGAGGGTGCTTTGTCACTGCTGGTGTCCATGTAGCAGGGCCCGGAGGGGCAGCTGAGATGCTGAGCTCTATGTTTTGTAGGGAAACCAGTCAGGGTTGGGGGCATCCCAGGGGCTCCTAGTATGAAAAGGGCTTCCTGGCGGGTGCTGGCACTCTTCCTTTGTCTGCAGTCTGTTTTGTCTCCCTCCACGGCTTCTCTGCTCTGATTCAGTTTCCAGGTTTTCCTTTTTCTTTTCTTTTTTTTGTATTGAAGTACAGTTAATTTTCCATGTTGTGTTAGTTTCTGGTGTATAGCAGTGATTCAGTTATACATATATATGCATATTCTTTTTCATATTATTTTCCATAATGATTTATTGCAAAATATTGAATATAGTTCCCCATGCTATGCAGAAGGACCTTGTTGTTTATTTATTTATTTTTTAAAAATATCTATTTCTTTGGTTGTGCCAGGTCTTAGTTGTGTCATAAGGGATCTTTTGTTAAGTGCACAGACTCTAATTGTGGCACATGGGCTCCGGAGTACGTGGGCTCAGTAGTTGCATCACACAAGCTTAGTTGCTCCACAGTGTATGGAATCTTAGTTCCCTGACCAGGGCTTGAACCACGTCCTTTGCATTGCAAGGTGGGTTCTTAACCACCGGACCACCAGGGAAGTTCCTATCTATTTTTTTTTTGTTTGTTTGTTTGTTTTTTAAATTTTATTTTAAACTTTACATAACTGTATTAGTTTTGCCAAATATCAAAATGAAACCACCACAGGTATAGAGTAGTTTGTATCTGCTAATCCCAAGCTCCTAATTTATTTCTCCCCACTTTCTCTTTGGTAACCAGAAGTTTGTTTTCTATGTCTATGAGTCTATTCCTGTTTCATCAATAAGTTCATTTGAGTTGTAGTTTAGATTCCACATATAATTGATATCATATATATGATATATGATGTTATAAGATATCTTCTTTTTCTGACTTACTTCACTTAGTATGATAATGTCTATATTCATCCATATTGCTGCAAAGGGCATTATTTCATTCTTTTTTATGTCTGAGTAGTGTTCCATTGTGTATATCTTCTTTAGCCATTTATCTATCCACTGACAGTTGGCTTCCATGTCCTGGCTGTTGTAAAGAGTGCTGTTATGAACACTGGGGTGCATGTATCTTTTCACATTAGTTTTCTTTGGAAATATGCCCAGGAATGGTATTGCTGGATCATATGGCAATTCTATTTTTAGTTTTTGAAGGAACCTCTGTACTGTTTTCCATAGTGGCCATACCAATATACATTCCCACCAACAGTGTAGAAGGGTTTTCTTTTCTCCACACCCTCTCCAACATTAGTAATTTGTAGGAGAAGGCAGTGGCACCCCACTCCAGTACTGTTGCCTGGAAAATCCCATGGATGGAGGAGCCTTGTAGGCTGCAGTCCATGGGGTCGCTAAGAGTCGGACACGACTGAGTGACTTCACTTTCACTTTTCACTTTCATGCATTGGAGAAGGAAATGGCAACCCACTCCAGTGTTCTTGCCTGGAGAATCCCAGGGACGGGGGAGCCTGGTGGGCTGCCATCTATGGGGTCGCACAGAGTCGGACACGACTGAAGCTACTTAGCAGCAGCAGCAGCAATGAAGGCTATTCTGACCATGCAAGGTGGTTTTTATTTTGTAGTTTTGATTTGCATTTCTCAAATAATTAGCCACATGAGCATCTTTTCATGTGCTTATTGGCCGTCTCTCTTCTTTGGAGAAATGTCTATTTAGATCTTCTGCCCATTTTTTGATTGGGTTGTTTATTTTTTTTTTCTGTTATTGAGTTGTATGAGCTATTTGTATATTTTGGAAATTAAGCCCTTGTCAGTCACATTGTTTGCAAATATTTTCTCCCAGTCTGTAGGTTGGTTTTCATTTTGTTTATGGTTTCTTTTGTTATGCAAGCACTTAAAAGTTTGATTAGGTCCCACTGGTTTATTTTTGTTTTATTTCTATCGCCTTGGGAGACTGACCTAAGAAAACATTGATACTATTTATGTCAGAGAATGTTTTGCCTGTGTTCTCTTCTAGGAGTTTTATGGTGTTGTATCTTATATTTGTCTTTCAGCCGTTTTGAGTCTATTTTTGTGTATGGTATGAAGGTGCATTCTAACTTCATTGTTTAGCATGCAGCTGTCCAGGCTTTTCTTAAATCAGTCCCAGCTGGTGAGACAGCTTTTACGCTCCCCAAGGTGGTAATGGGGCCTCTCCCTTGTTGAGTCTCCTGACAACACTCTCCAGTGAGCCATCCATTTCTTCACGACCCTGGGGACATGCAGGCTCCGTTTTCAAGTACATCCTGGGGCTTGGCATGTGTGACAAAAGGCAGAGGGTGAGTTCCACAAGAAAAAAATCAGGTGTGCATTTTTTGGTACATAAAAGACAATCTGAGGCTTCTTTTCATGGAAAAGAGGTGGTGGGGGAGCAGGATGGAAAGATATGGAAACTCATCACCATGAATGAGCGGAGAGGGGAGAGACCAGAGGAGAAGGAATGTGCAAGAGAGTGAGAAAGAGAGAGTGGGGCGCACGTGGATGAGGCAGATGCAGAGATAAAATGCTTTCACAGGAGGTGCAGGAACATCAGTTTAAATCAAGGATGTCAAATGATTGCGGGTGCCTTTGAGTCTCTGATGCACATGCCTCGTGCCGGCTGCACGCACTCCTCATGTCTGTACACACTTGACTGTTGCTTCTGGGCCCTCAGCGGGGGCATCTTGCCAGTGCCTCTGCCTCCCCCCACTGCCTCTGCCTCCCCCATCCACTGTCAGAAGGACCCCTCCCCATAGTCCTTAGTGGAAGCTTTGTTGCTACTGCCCTGCCTCCCTTCTCCCTGGCCCAGGTGGCTCTGTATCCTTAACAAAGGAGGCCATTGTGGTCCAGGTGGCAAGGGTTTAAGTGAGAGACACACAAACTGGATGATGTCTGTAGGGGTGAGGAAAGCCAAGTGCTACGTGCCTGGACCCTAAGAGGTAAAGAAGAGGAGAGGCAGCCCCAGGAAGATGAACAAGATGAGGGAGCTACTTGCATCCTTCACCTGCCCCCCAGGGTCATCCTTGCTCTCAGAAAGCCCTCACCAGCCCCCCAGCTCCCTCGGTTTGGCTAGGTTGTTGGTGGATCCAGAGGCAGAAAGAGGGCTGGTGGTGGTGACTGAGTGATGGGGCAGCCAGAATGGGTGAGGCTGAATTGCAGAGACTCCTGACAGCTGCCAGGAAGGATCCAGGGTTTGAGGCTGTCCAGATTTGACCCTCAGCCTTGGGTGCGAAAGGGGAAGTCCTGGCTTTGAGGTCCTGGTGTGATGAGTTGGGTTGGGGGCTTCCCTTGAATCTGGATTTGATACCAGTTACAAAGAATTCCCAGGTCTTCATCCAGAGGCCATGCGTTGGGGACATGCAGCTTGTGTTCATCAGGTTCTGTCCACTGTAGTTCTAGTTCCCCCTACACACATTGTGCAAACTGGGGAGCAAGGAGCAGTGGTCTTTTCTCTAACACACATTCCCTGTGAAATGATGCTTCCTGGGAGTTACTTGTCTGTAACTTCCCCAATTACTGCACCCCCTCTCACCCCTGCCCAGTGCCATGGTGACCTATGAGGTTTCTATTTTCTTTTTTACTGACCTGAAACTCAGTCCTCCTGGACAGAAAAGTCAGGGGCCACAATGTCTCACAGAATTGACCCAGGGCAGCAAGCCCTGGGATCTCACTCCTCAGCAGTTCCTTGCCCCAACTACTATGTGGACAATGATTCCATACAGAAGGATCTGGGAACATCACTCTGGAGTTTGATTCTTTATTTACTCCCACAAAATGCCACAGACTATCTGGCTTACAAAGCTGGACTTCAGGGATACTGGCCATGTAGCAGAGGATTTAACCCTGTCCCAGGAGAAGTCAGTTTTTTGCCCTCGGCCCATTGAAAGTAATCTCTAAGCCCCTGGGATGTTCTGGTCATGGTTTGCCTGGCAGCTTTGGGCCATACCAACAAAGTGATGTAAGGTGGAGCTCTGGGCCACAGAAACATGTGAGTGAACGTGGGTAGGAGTTTGGGTCATATGGTATGAGCTTGACTTCTAGAGGGACTAGACTGAGGTCAGCCTCGTGGGCACCAAAGTGCCTCCATGGTAGACTCCAGTAAAGAGTCTGGACCCCAAGGCTTGAGGGCTTCCCTGGTTGGCAATGTCACCACACATGGTGCTATGGAAGCAGCGCTATCCTGACTCTAGGGAGAGGGGCAAGTGGAAGCCCCCACATTTTGTGTCTTCCTGGACTCCCTAGTTGACTTAAACCTCTATCTTTTCACTGAAATAAACCGTAACCATGAGTATAACAGCTTTCTTGAGCCCCAAGTCCTTCCAGCAGATTATTAAACCTCAGCGTGGCCTTGAGGACCCCAGCTTGCACTTGGTGTCAAAAGTGAGGGAGGTTTTAAGACCTGCTCCCTGACTGCAGGCCACCATTGTGGTGATTCCCAACTGCTCCCAGACTTTTTTTTTTTTTTTTTTTTTACAGTTTATTTATTTTTGGCTGTGCTCAGTCTTCATTGCTGTGTGTGGGCTTTCTCTAGTTGCAGCGAGCAAGGGCTACTCTCTAACTGCAGTTCATGGGCTTCTCACTGCAATATCTTCTCTTGTTGCAGAGCATGGGCTCTAGGGTGCGCGGACTTCAGTAGTTTAGCTGCCCTGAGGAATCGTGGAGTCTTTCCAGGCCAGGATCAAACCCATGTCCCCTGCATTGGCAGGTGAATTCTTAACCACTCACCCACCAGGGAAGTCCTACTTCTGGACTTAAATAGCTCTCCAACTGGTCTGTTTTCCTCACCCCAGTCAGTCCTAGTGCTGCAGCCAGAATGGGCATTTAAAACTGTCAGTCCTCGCACATTTTCCCCTGCTGAAACCCTCCACTGTGCTGCAACTGCATGGACTCTAAAGGTTTGGGCATGAGCTAAAACCCTGGTATAATCTGGCTTTTGCTGACCCTCTCCAACCCCATCCCCTTGCCTACCACATTCCAGCTCCCCTCATTCCAGTCCCCTCTGGTGTGTGGCACACACCTGAGCTCTTACCTGCTTTGGAGCTATCTCCCATGCTAATCTCTTTCTTGCTCTTTGAGTCTCGCCTAATGTTAGCCTTTTCGGGAAAGTTCAGGGCATCTCATCTGCCATCTCAGAATCTATTCATAGCCTGCCCAGCACCCCTCTCAGTGTGGACTCATACACTTATATTGTTACCTTTCCTGTTTATTTCTGCTCTTTCCATGCTGGACATCCCTCGAAGGCAGAGACTGTGTGTGTATTTTACTTGCAGTTGTAGATCTTGTATGTAGATCCTGAACCCAGCATCAGGTGGCTAATCAAACCCTGCTTGTTAGAGCAATGAGTGACCTTCCACCATAGCTACCACATGGCTAACCTTCACCAGCACTAGCTGGTGGTGCCCCAGCCTCCTTGATCAAACTCCCCGCAGATGTGGTCCCAAGCCACATGCTCCTGTGGGTCCTGATGGATGTCCTGGCTCCTGGGGTGTGTGTGTGTGTGTGTGTGTGTGTGTGTGTGTGTGTGTATTGTCCCTTTCCTTCCACTTTCCTGGTTGGGTTATGGTGTGACTTAAATGGCACCCCACTCCAGTAGTCTTGCCTGGAAAAATCCCATGGACAGAGGAGCCTGGTAGGCTGCAGTCCATGAGGTCGCTAAGAGTCGGACATGACTGAGTGACTTCACTTTCACTTTCCACTTTCATGCATTGGAGAAGGAAATGGCAACCTACTCCATTATTCTTGCCTGGAGAATCCCAGGGATGGGGGAGCCTGGTGGGCCGCCGTCTATGGGGTCGCACAGAGTCGGACACGACTGAAGCGACTTAGCAGCAGCAGCAGCAGCAGCAACCTAGTTATAGGCCTGATGGCAGGAGGGTAGGCAGGGGCAGTGAGTTCAGCACATGTTGTCTTTCGTGGGAGAGAGTTTCATGTTGTCTTCAAGCAGAAGGAAGGGTATGCTTTTCTATGCATCCGTCCTCGATTTTTGTGTCCCACAGAGTTTCTTCTGCCTCTTTGTTGTATTCTGGAGCTCCATCATTGCTCTTTTCATTGGGATCTAGTTGTTTATTCATTGTTTTTTGGAGGAAGATGAGCACTGAGACCTTCTAGTTCTCCATCTTGCTGTCATTACTGGAGAGTTTTTCCCCAGTAATTCAGCACATGATCTGTTTGGTGAATAGTCTGTGTACATTTGGAAAGAATAAGTATCTGCAATTGCTGGATTTAGTGTTCTGTAAATGTCAATTAGGTAATGTCTGTATCTTCTATTTCCTTACTGATTTTTGTTGACTTGTTCTATCAACAGTTGATGGAGGGGTGTTAGAATCTCCAACTATAATTGTGGAACTCTCTCTTTAATTCTTTCAATTTTTGCCTTATGTATTTTGAAATTTTGCAATTTGATCCTTCAGGCTTGTGAATTTTATACTTTTCCTAATAAATTAACTCTTTTTTTTATTATGGAGCATTACTGTCTTCAAGCTTAGTTAATCTGTTATTAATATAACCCCTCTGGCCTTCTTTTTATTGTTTGCCTAGTATCATTTTATTTTTTAAAAAAATTATTTATTTATTTATTTTTGTTTTGGAGGCTACTTACTTTACAATATTATATTGGTTTTGCCATACATTGACATGAATCTGTCACGGGTGTACATGTGTTCCCCATCCTGAACCCCGCTCCTTCCCCATCCCTCTGGGTCATCCCAGTGCGCCAGCCCCGAGCACCCTGTCCCATGCATCAAACCTGGATTGGTGATCCGTTTCACATACGATAACATACATGTTTCAATGCCATTCTCCCAAACCATCCCACCCTCACCCTCTCCCACAGAGTCCAAAGGACTGTTCTATACATCTGTGTCTCATTTGCTATCTCACATACAGGGTTATCGTTACCATCTTTCTAAATTCCATATATATGTGTTCAGTTCAGTTCAGTTCAGTCACTTAGTCGTGTCTGACTCTTTGCAACCCCATGAATCGCAGCACACCAGGCCTCCCTGTCCATCACCAACTCCTGGAGCTCACTCAGACTCACATCCATTGAGTCAGTGATGCCATCCAGCCATCTCATCCTCTGTCGTCCCCTTCTCCTCCTGCCCCCAATCCCTCCCAGCATCAGAGTCTTTTCCAATGAGTCAACTCTTTGCATGAGGTGGCCAAAGTACTGGAGTTTCAGCTTTAGCATCATTCCTTCCAAAGAAATCCCAGGGCTGATCTCCTTCAGAATGGACTGGTTGGATCTCCTTGCAGTCCAAGGGACTCTCAAGAGTCTTCTCCAACACCACAGTTCAAAAGCATTAATTCTTTGGCGCTCAGCCTTCTTCACAGTCCAACTCTCACATCCAGACATGACCACAGGAAAAACCATAGCCTTGACTAGACGGACCTTTGTTGGCAAAGGTTGGGAAGATCCCCTGGAGAAGGGAAAGGCTACCCACTCCAGTATTCTGGCCTGGAGAATTCCATGGGCTGTATAGTCCATGGAGCAGCAAAGAGTTGGACACGATTGAGTGACTTTCACTTAAAATGTTAATGTCTCTGCTTTTTAATATGCCATCTAGGTTGGTCATAACTTTCCTTCCAAGGAGTAAGCATCTTTTAATTTCATGGCTGCCGTCACCATCTGCAGTGATTTTGGAGCCCCAAAAAATAAAGTCTGACACTGTTTCCACTGTTTCCCCATCTATTTCCCATATATGTGTTAGTATACTGTATTGGTGTTTTTCTTTCTGGCTTACTTCACTGTGTTTAATAGGCTCCAGTTTCATCCACCTCATTAGAACTGATTCAAATCTATTCTTTTTAATGGCTGAGTAATATTCCATTGTGTATATGTACCACAGCTTTCTTATCCATTCATCTGCTGATGGACATCTAGGTTGCTTCCATGTCCTGGCTATTATAAACAGTGCTGCGATGAACATTGGGGTACACGTGTCCCTTTCAATTCTGGTTTCCTCAGTTTGTATGCCCAGCAGTGGGATTGCTGGGTCATATGGCAGTTCTATTTCCAGTTTTTTAAGGAATCTCCACACTGTTCTCCATAGTGGCTGTACCCTAGTATCATTTTAAACTGTCTTCTACTTTAAATCTTTTCCTGTTGCTGACAACCTCTGCTTTTTCACTGGGGTGTGTAGTACATTTATATTTAATCAGTGATATGGCCAGAATTAAGTCTATAATTTTGCTGTTTGTTTTCTGTTTGTGTTCCTGCTTATTGTTCATTTATACCTCATTTTCTTCCTTCATTGTGGTTAATTTATTCTCCACTTGATAGCTCAGTTGGTAAAGAATCTGCCTGCAATGTAGGAGACCCAGATTCAATTCCTGGGTTGGGAAGATCCACTGGAGAAGGGATAGACTACCCACTCCAGTATTTTTGGGCTTCCCTTGTGGCTCAGCTGGTAAAGAATCCGCCTGCAATGCAGGAGACCTGGGTTCGATCCCTGGGTTGGGAAGATCCCCTGGAGAAGGGAAAGGCTACCCACTCCAGTATTCTGGCCTGGAGAATTCCATGGGCTGTATAGTCCATGGAGCAGCAAAGAGTTGGACACGATTGAGCGACTTTCACTTAATCTGTTAATTTATATATTACCTTTGTAGACTTATCCACTGCACTTTTTTAGTGGCTTCTCTAGGGAGGACTATATATATATATATATATATATATATATATATATAAAACTTTATATATATATATATAGTTATATATAATATATTACAAATACATATATGTATTTAAAGGACTGAATGGGAGAAGTGATATCTTTCATACACAGTGGGGGAGATGTCTTAGAATTTAGCTGTTGAGCACCTCAATGTCTAGAGTTTGGGAAGGTGAGGGGAAACTAGCCAAGGTGACTGAGAAAGCCTCGATTAAGGTAAGAAAGCCTACAAAAGAGAAAGGTTACGTTTTTCTGCTGAGGTCAAACAAAAAGAGACTTTCTAGGAAAGTGAGTTAATAACTGTGTTCACATTGCCAGAGGAGGGGTGTGTGTGATGGAGGGTGAGGATTGACCATTGTGTTTGGCCATGTTGGTTGGGGTTGGGAGGGAGTCACTGGTAATCTTGGCAGAAGTTTTTCTTGGCAGAAGAGTGAAAAGAAAGTTGTTTAGAGTTACTTGAGGAGAGAATGAGAAGGGATGAAGTAGGAACAGCATGTAAAGACAACTCTTTTAAGAAATATTTCTTCAAAGGGGAGCAGAAAATTAGCGCAGTTTCGAGGGAGATTTGCGTCAAGGGAGGGTTTTACTGTTGTTGTTGGGAGATACTAGTATTAATATTTAATGTTGTTGTTGGAAGATACTAGCATATTTATACTAATGGAATGACTCAGGGCAGGGTAAAAAAACACATAATCTAAAATATAAACCACACTTATGCATAGATGTGTACTTATTAACAGTAATTATATTTTGATTGTGGGATCATGAATGATTTTTATATTTGTCTCTGGTTGAAAATCTATACTTTATACTTTTTTCCCTACAATAAGCTCATCTAACATTAAAAATAAAAAAGTGAAATGGTGGAGATAATTAAATTCACCAAGAAAACCAGAGCTTTCTCGTCTCTCTGAAAGCCTTTTTTTATTTTCGTATGAGCAAAGTATGTTTGCTCACGGCAAAAACATTAAAACAGTATAGAAAAGTTAATAAGTAGAAACTAAAATCTCCCTGATTGACCCTCTCTTTTAATACCCAATTTCCACAGCTTAGTAAAGTTAGTGGTGTGTATTTCAGGAAAATTTCACACACACACACACACACAGGCTTCCCTGGTGGCTCAGCGGTAAAGAATCTGCCTGCGATGCAGGAGACCTGGGTTTGATCCCTGGGTCAGGAAGATCCCCTGGAGGAAGGCATGGCAACCCACTCTATTACCCTTGCCTAGAGAATTGCATGGACAGAGGAGCCTAACAAGTTGCAGTCCATAGGGTTGCACAGAGTCGGACACAACTGAAGTGACTAAGCAGTATGTATACATATATTTATGAATATCCCTTTTCTCCCTACCTAAACAGGATTTTATATATATTGTTGGAACTTTCTTTGGAACCAGTGACCTATCGGCACATATGCATGCATCTGTACTCAGTTGCTCTGTTGTGTCCGACTCTTTGTGACCCCATGGACTGTAACCCATCAGTCTCCTCTGTCTATGGCATTTTCCAGGTAAGAATACTGGAGCAAGTTACCATTTCCTCCTCCAGGGGATATTCCTGACCTAGGAATTGAACACATTTCTCCTGCATTGACAAGTGGATTCGTTACCATTGAGCTCCCTGGGAAGCCTCTTCAGCACATATAGGTCTTCCTTGTTTAAAAAGAATGATTGTGGAATATGCCATCATGTGGGCATTTCAAAATGTATTTCCTAGTGGGTGGACCCTCTCCCTCCCAGTGTATTTCCTGCTACTACAATAATATTCACTTAATTTATTGTAAGTAAATGTTGGCTTACTTGTGAGAGTAAGTTAGTCTTACTTCCAGGTATAGATCCCTGGAAATGAAATTGTTAAATCAAAAGGAATGAGCATTTAAAAACTAATGAGTATCACCAAATAGTCCTTCTGAAAGATTTTGCCAGTTTAGTCCATTTTCTGTGTATCATCTAGTATTGTGTATTGTTAACTATTTTGCCAATTTGAAACTTAATAATGGTCTCTTGATATTAGTTGAATTTCTTTATGAGTGAAGGTGAATATCTTTTCCTATGTTTAATGTTCATTTATATTTTTCTATGGACTGGTGGTTTCACTACTGGTTGTCCTTCACTTATTAATTTGCCAGAACTAGTGTCTGTCTACAATGTGGGAGACCCGGGTTCGATCCCTGGGCAGGGAAGATCCCCTGGAGAAGGAAATGGCAATCCACTCCAGTACTATTGCCTGGAAAATCCCATGGACAGAGGAGCCTGGTAGGCTACAGTCCATGGGGTCGCAAAGAGTCGGACACGACTGAGCAACTTCACTTTCACTTTCTATTTATGAAGGTGATCAATCTTTTTATCAGTTCAGTTCAGTCGCTCAGTCGTGTCTGACTCTGCGACCCCATGAACTGAAGCACTCCAGGCCTCCCTGTCCATCACCAACTCCTGGAGTCTATCCAAATCCATGTTCATCAAGTCGGTGATGCCATCCAACCATCTCATCCTCTGTCGTCCCCTTTTCCTCCTGCCCTCAATCTTTCCCAGTATCACGGTCTTTTCAAATGAGCCAGCTTTTGGCATCAGGTGGCCAAAGTATTGGAGTTTCAGCTTCAACATCAGTCCTTCCACCGAACAACCAGGACTGATCTCCTTAAGGATGGACTGGTTGCAGTCCAAGGAACTCTCAAGAGTCTTCTCTAACACCACAGTTCAAAAGCATCAATTCTTCGGTGCGCAGCTTTCTTTATAGTACAACATTTAAATCCATACATGACCACTGGAAAAACAATAGCCTTGACTAGACAGGCCTTTGTTGGCAAAGTAATGTCTCTGCTTTTTAATATGCTGTCTAGGCTGGTCATAACTTTCCTTCCAAGGAGTAAGTGGCTTTTGATTTAATGGCTGCAATCACCATCTGCAGCAATCTTGGAGCCCAGAAAAATAAAGTCTGCCACTGTTTCCACTGTTTCCCCATCTGTTTGCCATGAAATGATGGGACCAGATGCCATGATCTTCGTTTTCTGAATGTTGAGCTTGAAGCCAACTTTTTCACTCTCCTCTTTTACTTTCATCAAGAGGCTTTTTAGTTCCTCTTCACTTTCTGCCATAAGAGTGGTGTCATCTGCATATCTGAGGTTATTGATATTTCTCCCGGCAATCTTGATTTCAGCTTGTGCTTCCTCCAGCCCAGTGTTTCTCATGATGTACTCTGCATATAAGTTAAAAAAGCAAGGTGACAATATACAGCCTTCACATACTCCTTTTCCTATTTGGAAGCAGTCTGTTGTTCTAGGTCCAGTTCTAACTGTTGCTTCCTGACCTGCATACAGGTTTCTCAAGAGGCAGGTCAGGTGGTCTAGTATTCCCATCTCTTTCAGAATTTTCCACAGTTTATCGTGATCTACATGGTCAAAGGCTTTGGCATAGTCAATAAAGCAGAAATAGATGCTTTTCTGGAACTCTCGTGCTTTTCCCATGATCCAGCGGATGTTGGCAATTTGATCTCTGGTTCCTCTGCCTTTTCTAACACCAGCTTGAACATCTGGAAGTTCACGGTTCACGTGTTGCTGAAGCCTGGCTTGGAGAATTTTAAGCATTACTTCACTAGCGTGTGAGATGAGTGAAATTGTGTGGTAGTTTGATCATTCTTTCGCATTGCCTTTCTTTAGGACTAGAATGAAAACTGACCTTTTCCAGTCCTGTGGCCACTGCTGAGTTTTCCAAATTTGCTGGCATATTGAGTGCAGCAGTTTCACAGCGTCATCTTCCAGGATTTGAAATAGCTCAAGTGGAATTCTATCACCTCCACTAGCTTCGTTCATAGTGATGCTTCCTAAGGCCCACTTGACTTCACATTCCAGGATGTTTGGCTCTAGGTGAGTGATCACACCATCGTGATTATCTGGGTCGTGAAGATCTTTTTTGTACAGTTCTTCTGTGTAGTCTTGCTACCTCTTCTTAATATCTTCTGCTTCTGTTAGGTCCCTACCATTCTGTCCTTTATTGAGCCCATCTTTCCATGAAGTGTTCCCTTGGTATCTCTAACTTTCTTGAAGAGATCTCTAGTCTTTCCCATTCTATTGTTTTCCTCTATTTCTTTGCACTGATCTCTGAGGAAGGCTTTCTTACCTCTCCTTGCTATTCTTTGGAACTCTGCATTCAAATGGGTATATCTTTCCTTTTCTCCTTTGCTTTTCACTTCTCTTCTTTTCACAGCTATTTGTAAGGCCTCCTCAGACAGCCATTTTGCTTTTTTGCATTTCTTTTTCTTGGGGATGGTCTTGATTCCTGTCTCCTATACAATGTCATGAACCTCCATCCATAGTTCATCAGGCACTCTGTCTATCAGATCTAGTCCCTTCAATCTATTTCTCACTTCTACTGTATAGTCATAAGGGATTTGATTTAGGTCATACCTGAATGGTCTAGTGGTTTTCTCCACTTTCTTCAATTTCAGTCTGAATTTGGCAATAAGTCAGCTCCCAGTCTTGTTTTTGGTGACTATATAGAGCTTCTCCATCTTTGGCTGCAAAGAATATAATCAATCTGATTTTGGTGTCAACCATCTGATGAGGTCCATGTGTAGAGTCTTCTTTTGTGTTGTTGGAAGAGGGTGTTTGCTATGACCAGTGCGCTCTCTTGGCAGAACTCTATTAGCCTTTGCCCTGCTTGCTATATGTGATATAAATCTCTTCTCATTGTATAATTTTTCTTTTAACTTTGTTGATAGTATTTATTTTTCTGATACAAAAGTTTATCTTCTTGTCAAAACTCTTTTCCTTTTTTGGCTTCTGTGTTTTATATAATATTAAGTATTCTCCACTGCAAGGTTTTAAAATAATTCATTTTATTATTGTCATGAAAGTGACTTTCTCTCAGTCTCCCCAGCTTTAAGCTCTGCATCCAGGGGAATAGTTTGAGCGGGGGCAGGGAGGGGATGTGGCTTCACATGGCTGCATGTCACCTCACTTGGCCAGTGAAGCTATCAGGCCCCAGGCATCCAGGACTCCTTTATAGCCATTCTTTCCAACCTCTCAAAGGGGTCGGAATGTTCAGGCTTCCAGTGTTCAGGTACCCATTTTTTGGGTACCTTTAAGAAGTGGCCCACGTGCCAAAGCCTGTGTGCAGGCTGAGTCTTAGGGATGCCAGGAAACCTCTGAATGCTCCAACCATTGACTGTAGCCTTCCAAGCTTTGGGCCTGTCTCATCCATGCCTCAGAGTTTCTTCCTGAATTATAGAAGCAGAGAATTTTAGAACCAAGAGAAACCCTAGAGATCATCTAAGTCAGAGTTAATTTTATAGTCAGGGAAACAAGTAAAGTCAAGGATGTGTTGATAGTAAGTGACAGTCCAGGTCCCTTTGGACCAAGCGCTGACCCCTCGCCGCTCGCATCCTCTCTGAATCAGTTTCCTTGAAGGCTCCCCAAGGATGCTCCTGGGCATCCTGCAGTTTATCACCCATGCTCGTTAGACAGAGATGAATGGTAGTGGGTGCTTTATGAACCCCTGGGGATGAGTCTTTGTAGGCTGGGCAAAGTGTCCACAGCTCAGTGTGCCCAGAAAGTCCACTTTGGACGTGGATTTGAGCCTGTCTTAGGGAAGAGCAATGGCAGACAGACTGCAGGTCCCCTGAAATGGAACACAGGGGCATACAAGATGGAAGTAGGGTTCACTCTGCTACTGGCTCTTGAGGACCTGCAGGGAGGGATGGGACAGCACCCCCAGCCACTTGCCAGTGGTTTTGATGACAAAGCGGGCAGGGGCTGAGCCATGGTCAAGTCCAGGGGAATCTGTGGTTCTTCACAGGTCAGTGTTCAGAAAACACAGGAGAGGCATTTGTTCTGGACTCTGGGACTCCCGTGGTCAGTCTTCCCTGCCTCCAATGGATACCTGAAGCCAGGAAAGCTAGGTAAGCTCCACATCGAAGAAGCTGAGCCACCAAAGACTATGGGAGATAGGCTAAGAGCAGCAGTAAGCTGGGACTGGCCTTTGGGTTATTTTATGAAGGTTTAGGTGCTTGAATAGGGGTTCCAGACTGGTATGGGGATCTGTTTTAACAGGGAACTAAGTGGGAGAGACAATGAAAAAAAGAAAATTGCAGACTTAGGTTTCTTTTCTTCCAAGAGTAGAATGTCAGGGGACACCGGCTCTGGGAAACTTCCAGTCGGAAGGGTCAGAAGGATGAGAGGAGCCTCACGATGTAAAATCCTACTGACCCTCCTGGCACGTGGTTTATTTTAATTACAATTATAAAGCATGTCCAAACTCTAGCCCCTGACATGTGAAGCAGATAGAATCACTTACAATTTTAAAAACAATCACTCTGAAGGCGGGTGCTAGCATTTGCCTGGTCTGGAATTTGACCAGGTGCCTCCTCTGAGCTCCATGTTGCGGGTTTTGGCCTCCACACTTCTTGGCTGGTGGCTCTGGTGCCACGCAGCCATGGGCTGCCCACTGGGCATGTAGGACCAGGCACCCTTGGGCTGGAGCTGCTCTGGTCTCTGCCTGCCTTGATTCTCATGGTCTGCATGTCCCTTCACTCCACAGGGGCAGTGTGCCCCCACTCAGGGTGGCCATGGTGTTGGACGGGCCACACCGATTCGAGAAGATCCGTATCCTTCACTGTGGCTTCCCTGAGCAGAGATGGGGGAAGATGTGCTCTGTGTCCTAGGGGACACAGATGGGGACAGCCTCCCACTCAACTGGGAGGCTCTAAGCCCCCATGTGCAGCAGCCATGGGCTCTGTCCTCCAAGTGTAGTGTATGCAGGACACATATCCAACAGGGAGATTAGGTCAGCAGAAAGGCAAGACCAGGGTGTGTGTGTGTGTGTGTGTGTGTGTGTGTGTGTGTGTAATGTGTTGTCTTCAAGCCCAGCTCCTCTCCATTAGTGGGTGCCAATGAACTATCTTTCAGATTAAGCTAGGTGAGTTGAGTTTCTGTCACTTGCTCCCCAAATGTTTTGACTCTCTGCCTTGTATCTGAGGAGTGGGTGGGAATTCCTCATCTCCATGGCTAGTCCAAGCTCTCACCTGGAGTTTTTGCACCCCACTCCCCACCTCACTGGTTCCCATTGGGAAACTATTTTCTCCCCATCAGGGAATAAGCTGGGCTCACCCACCTCTTCCCCATCCCCTCCCCTTCTCAGGGCTTCAAGGCCTGCAGGCCTTGCCTTGGGTTGGCTGAGCTGGTCTCCTGGCCTGCAGTTGCCCCCATGGATGCAGCACAGCCTACGGGATGTGACCCTGAGCTTGTCTGCTGGGCAGTGACTGACTCCTAGCCTGGGCTCCCCAGCCCCAGCCAGAAAGGGCCCCCAGTGGTCAAGCCTCAGCTGCTGCTCAGTCTGGAGGCTGTGTCCTGGCACCTGGATGAGGGCGTGGGGTGAGGCTCCTCCAGGAGCAGCTCTCAGAGGAAACTGTGGGTGGTCCTGGGTGGCACTGTGGTGACAAGGCTGAGTGGCTCCTGAAATGTCCAGACATGTGTCTTGAGGACATAGCAGAAGTGTTTGTATCTCTTCTCACTTCCACCAAGAGACATAAGGGTGTTTAGATCATGTGTTCCAAGGGGTACAAGACTCTGAACCCTCTCACTCAGGTGGGTACCTTGGCCAACAAGGGCTCTGGGTTACAGAAAGGTGGGGCAAATGCAGGCAGATGTTAGGGACCCACAGATATGGGGCCACAGAAACTGTGAATATGACTTCCAGCTTGCTATAGCAGTGCCCAGGGTCCCTGTGGAGGGTTGTTAGAAGGACCTCACCCTCCGACCATGCCCAGCTTCTCTCCCTCTCCTCTGGCTTCCAGGGACAACATAGCCTCCAGCCACCTCCATCCCCTCCTCCTAGCTTGTGTGGATCCCATCAAATGTAAGCCCCATGGCAAAGAACCCGTCCACGACGAATCAAGGCCGTCCATGCTTTCAAATATTAAATCTGTTCAGAATATTAAATAATTTCCTCTTCAATGATCCCAGTAAATTTAATTAGTGCTTGTTCTCCCAATAGAGTTGTCTCCTGGTTTCAGAGATGTTGCAGTCACGAATACGGGGGCTCAGATTCTGGCAATGCGCACGGCTGGACAGTCTCCCCCGACAGCCCCCCTCAGAAGCAGGCGTCCTAGTTCATCAGCTGCCACATCCCTGTGGCTGGGTGGAGACACGAGTATTGTCCTCTGCAGGCCATCCATTCTCTAAGAAGGGGTCCAAGTGGAGTTTGGGTACCAAAAGCCCTTACTTGTTGTGAGGTTATAAAAAGACCGTGGCCCCCACCTTGGGGCTTTTTCTGTCTGGCTCCCTTAGATCAGACGCTCTGGGAGAAGCCAGCTTCTGAGACCAAGGCCAGTTTTCTGAGTCTGGGTTATTGAGACTCATTTTCCTTATCTGTAATTTGGGGGCAGTAACACCGACCTCAAGTCATTATTTCGAAGGTTAAATGAGGAAATTGCATGTTGGGTGTGTAGCCCACAGTAGGAATTCAATAAAAATTAATTTTCTTTTATTGCGCTCATGAATCATGAGCTTCAAAATATTTATTGTGTAATGATGAAACTTCCAGAACTTCAGTTCTAAATAATAAACCCAAGAGGGAGCTCCTCCTGAGAGGACCCAGAGAAAGGGCTAGACTGTATTGCCAAGATGGTCCGTGAGCTTCAAAGAGACATGGGGAACTCCTGACGGCTTGATACCAGCAAGTCAACTCAAAACTTAATTGAAAAGGAAAGTCAAGAGGTTGACCATGGTATTTCCTCAGCTTCTTGGTCAAAGGCACGGGGACCTTTCACCCCCACAGGTGGAGCCTTGCCTTTATCAGGAACTGTCCTGATTCTTCCTCCTGCTTCGAGCTGGTGCACTGGCAGATAAACTGCCTCTGTAACATTTCTCATCAAAACGTAAAAATACTCCTTATACTTTTCCTGGTTACAAATACGATTGAGACCCAACATAGAAAACTTAGAATATACAATGAAGTTCAAAAACGAACAATAAAAAATTACCCATTGTTCATCTGTATGGAGGGAATCACTCCCAGCCAAGAGAGTGTGTCCCTCCAGCCTGTTCCAGGGCCTGGAGAGCGTAAGTGGCATTACACTGTACACCGTTTTAGAGATCTTTCCGTTCAAAGCCTTATGAGCACTTTGCGGTGGCACCGAATACTCTTCTGCGGAAGGACTTTTAATGAGCGCACAAGTTATTTACCAAGCACCCAGGAGTTGCATGTGCAGTTTGTTTTCAGTCTTTTGATGTCATAAGCAATGCTGCAAATGTTCTGGTACATAAATCTTCCAAGATAAACCTTTGCGTTTGTTCCCGAGTTTCTCCTTAGGGTGAATTCCTACGAGTTGAATTGCTGAGTTAAAGGTTAAACACATTTTGGAAGCTTTTGATCCAAGTACCAATCTGCCCTCCAGACAGGCGCCCCCTTCGACCCCACCAGCTAGTGCAGGAGAGGGTCACTTCCCAGCAGAAGCACGGAATGCAATCAGCAGTTTCAGAATTGGGCGGGTGGAGAAGTGGAAGTCTGTTTGTGTTTTGATTAGCGTTGCTTTGGTGGCTGGTGAGATTAGACACTTTCTGTGCTTTGGGGTCCTTTTTAAGTCTTCTTTGTGAGTTGCCTCTTCAAGCCCCCTCCTGTTGCGTTCTCATCCAGCATATGTGTCCCCATCTTTGGTGTTTAAAGATGGTGTTGGAGGTGAAGACAGCCATGTTAA
Source organism: Bubalus kerabau (assembly GCF_029407905.1). Classification (NCBI taxonomy): domain Eukaryota; kingdom Metazoa; phylum Chordata; class Mammalia; order Artiodactyla; family Bovidae; genus Bubalus; species Bubalus kerabau. Next base: position 11,442,472 of record NC_073627.1, on the reverse strand, counting down.
CATGTGGGAGTGTGGATGAAAATACTGATAGAGGATGGCAAGGCCACTCCGTGGGTGGAGTGTTTCTTCATGTTTTTCTCAAATCGTTTTACCATGTGACATTGTCATTGCTCTGTTTACCCTTCTGCCTCCCAAACTTAGCACCCAGTGCCTGGAGGGCCGCATCAGATCCTTTTCATGCCTGTAAGCCACTGACTGACCGAGAGCTGGGCCCTAGGAAGGTGCTCAAAGAATATATGTTGGATAAATGAATGCATGAGGAATTACTGTCTTTGGGTAAATGGCAAAGTTGTTCATGAAGGCAGCTTAAGACTGCCTGTCCCTTCATGTGACACTTTTGGAACATCCGTGAGTGTTAAGTGGGCAAGCCAAGAAGATGAGGACAGTATGACAGTCCTATTCAAAAAGCGCCAATGCTTTGGAGCAAGAATAGTAGGAAAAATTTGCATTTTATTCATTTAGCATCAAAAAGCACAGGGTTGGGGGAAAAAGAAGTGGCTGCTGGGTGGGCACAGGGTCTCCTTTTGGGGTGATGGAAATGTTTTGGAACTAGATAGGGGTTATTTTTGCACAATATTGTGAATGTGCTAAAGAGCACTGAACTGCACACTTTAAAATGGTTAATTCTAGGTTATGTGAATTTCATCTTAGTTTAAAAAAAGGCACAAGGTTTTCCTGGCTGTTCCCTGCTCCCGGCCACTTCAGCCTGATATGTGGTGTGTCACGACTGCCAAAGATTCTGCAGGAAATTGCATTGGTGCACTGGGCCCTTGGTTTGTTGTGTTAGCCCTGAAGTCACAGATCAGAATAGGTCTCACTGTCCAGGGGAGTTGGCGGGGAGATGGGTGGGGAGTGAGCTGGGTTTGCAGAAAGCTGAACAGAGAGCGCATCTGGGTCAAGGGTCAGTGTGGGGTCCAAAGTAATGGGCCAAGGTTGGTTGACCATCCGTAGGCCTGCTCTTGTGTGGGGGCAGAGGAGGACCCTCCGGGTAGGGAGCGGTCACAGCCTGGCCAAGGAAAGGGCAACACTCCATTTGGAATTGGGCTCCCCCAGCAGAGCAGGAAGGGGCAAGTGTGTAGGGGCTTCTAAATGCTCAGAAGATCCCTTTCCTCGGTACTGGGCACTGTGAAGACCCTGGAGCAGGGGAGCTGGCCTGAGAACAAGGCTCCTTATGTTAGTCTGCTCCTGAGGGGGTGGTTAATTGAGGGGTGGAGGGGTCATTGTTTGACTTTGAAATTTTGCAGCTTGAGAGCCATACCCTCCCTCCCCTGATGTCCTTCCCCCTTGCCAGGTGGGACTTGGCCATGAAGCTCCCGGAAGCAAGGAGGAGACAGGAGGGAAGGAGGCACAAGAGCTATTTTGGAAAAGAATGAGCTTCCAGAGGGGGAGGTAGCAGGAGAAAGATCTCTTGAAACAATAGGCAGCTCACCTCTCTTCCTGCCCCCCAGTCTCCTTTGAGCACTGGTACTGCTGAGTTGGTCTGGGGCAGCCAGGCTGCTTCAGACAGAACTGTAGGCTCCCACCCCTGGAGATGGACTGAGGGTCATGAGGTCTGTCCCCACACATTAGCACAGAAGCAAACCAAGCCCTGAAGATGCCCACGGCAGGTCCCCATCACACAGGAGGCCAGGCTGAGCTGGGCACCCAGGCCCTCTGTCCTCTGGTCTTGGATTGTCCTCCCCACCAAATGAGATGGGAGCCCGCCATCTCATTTCTCAAGAACCGGTCAAGTGGGTGAGGGGGCCTGTGGCCGTAGGGCAAGGCTCGGTGAACAGTCCCCGGGGGGGTTAGTGTTTCATTTTCAATGTTCATCTTATTTTGGTAGAAATCTGTGCTAGACATCCCAGGGGGCTGACTGTCCTGAATATGCACACACTGGGGGCCCTGGTCCACGGATTTGGGTACATTGGGCCATTTATTGCCACTGTCGGGAACAAAACAGGAGGCCCAGCCTGGCAGTGGGGGTGCTCCCCTGGATGGGCCAGGAGACCAGGTCTGCTGGGCAGCAGTGGAAGACCTGTGGCCCCAGGGTTGCCACGCCTCACAAAGGCGTCAAAAGTGACATCTGCCCAGCCCACCTCTCAACTTCACTTGGAGATTCAGCGCTGGATGGAGACAAAAATGCAGCTTTAGTTAGGATGTAGATGGGGCTGAGCAGGGAGGGGAAGGAGGAGTGAGAGGTATGGCTCAATTTCAGGACTGGGAACTCTGACTGTTAGGAGAGATAGGGACATCAACAGGGTGTGTGGGCTGAACTGTCCCCCAGATTCACATGTTGAAGTCCTAACCCCTAGCACCTCAGGACATGCCTGTATTTGGAGATGGGATCTTTAGAGAGGCAGTTAGGTCAAACTGAGTTCATATGGATGGGCCCTAATCCAACATGACTGGTGTCCTTATCAGAAAAGGTTAGGGCACAGAAGAATGATCACGTGAGGAAACAGGGAGAAGGAACCAGCCCGTCAACACCTTGATCTCGGCCTGCCGGCCTCCAGTGTCTGTGCTGCTTTATTTTGGTGAACCAGGGCCACTAACACAGGGGAGGAGTGCAATGTGGGCAGCCCTCCCCAGGATGGGTGCCTTGTCCAGAGTCCCCTGGAGCTGGAGGGAGGCGGCTTGCATCCTGCTGTTGCTCTGGTCAGGCAGAAGGCCTCGGAACTGGGAATCTGGCTGGTGGTGGTGACCGGCATCGCCTTTGTTGTTGGGGACACGATCAGGCGTGTTTGTATAGGACCATGTGTACGGGACACGGAGCTAACACGGTGCCCTGAGGTCTCTGGGAGGAAGCATGGAAATTAAGCCACAGTGTAAAAATGTCAGGTTCTAAGAGGCCTACGATCCACCTGAAGTTTTCTTTCCTCTGTTATTTATTCTTCTGCCTCTTTCTGGGTGACTCCCAAGCCACGTCATTAACACATGCCCTGACCTGTAGGATGTATGTGCCATCACATATTTGCCAGAAGCCATGTGACAGCAGCCAGCACCCCATGGGGACTGCAGCCTTTCCTGCCTATGTGAGCTTTCAGTGACTGGGGAGGGGGTGGGCTGCCTTTGGTTTCTAGAGGACATCGATCGGGTCATGTCCCAGTGAAACTGATGTCATTTCAGCCACCCCAACAACTGTCAACTCAGTTCACAGACTAAAAGAAAATTTAAAAATTTGAGGTGATGGACATGAACTAAATTATTTGGCAGTTACTACAATACATACATATATCAGATCATTATGTAGTACACATTAAACTAATATAATGTTATATCAATTTTGTGTTAACAGAACTGGAAGAAAAAAGTTTATGGAAATAGTAAAGGTCTGAATTTTCCATTAAGGCACTCCGTAGATTCCAAACTTTAATGATAAAAGCCATCCAAAGTGATTCAGTGAAGTGTTCTTTCTAACTATGTTAGTTACTTAGATTATTTAATAGCGGTACCCTGAAAATGTACATGTGGGAGGGCACTGTATTCAGTTACTCACGGGTCTGGACCAGGCTTTCTTATCATGCTTTCAACCCAGGGATGATGCAGACCGAAGGTGAAAAGTTGGATTGAGGGCGCACTCGAATTCAGCGCAACTTCGTCTTAACCATTCAATAATGTGTCAAGATGGCAGAATCAACATAGATGACCATTTGGATTCAATTTAACAGAAGTAAGTCGAAACCCCCACCCTCACCTGTTTGGGCATACGCACAGAAACCACGTGGAAGAAACAGACTGGGAACGAGGCAGCCTGTCCTGTAGTGACGGTTAGGACATCTCAGTGAAAACCGCGTGTCTGAAGCGGGGAATTACGTGTCCTCTTTGCCACCCAGCTGTGGTGGGACTGATGCCGGGACTTGTGCAAAATCCTGAGATTCAGCAGGACCATGACCGCAGCAGAGTCCGCGTCTTCTTGAGAGGAAGGTTTCCCTGCAGCGCAGGCTCTCCTCTAATGGGGAGGCCATCATGGGAGGTGGGGAGCGCACCGCCATGGCAGTGCCCAGGCAGAGCTGGGGATGCTATATCTGGGTGCTGTAACAGAGAGAGAGAGAGGGGAAGGCTGGGCCAGATGACGGCCAACACCTGTCTGCTCTGAAGCTCGTCTGATTTCATTATTAATTCCCCTGGGAGTGGGTTGAATAATGTCCCCTCAAATTCATGCCCACCCAGACCTCAGAATAGGTCCTTATTTGGAAACAGTGTCTTTGCAGATGCAATTATTGAATAGTTAAGATGAAGTTGTGCTGAATTTGAGTGTGCCCTCAATCCGATGACTGAGATCCTTATAAGAAAGGGAAGAGGATGCAGAGACAAACCCACATGGAGACAAAGGCAGAGACTGGAGCAATGCTGCCACAAGCCAAGGACGCCAAGCACCATCGGCCGCGCCCAGAAGCCAGAAGGGAGGCCTGGCGTGATTTCTCCCTGGAGCCTTTGAGACAGCAGGCTGATACCTTGGTTTCCACCTTTTCACCTTCAGTGCTGTGAGAGAATACATCTCTGTTGTTTTGCAGCCGGTGGTTTTGTGTGATGGGAGCCCCGGGAAGCTAACACACCCTTTTGCTTTCACCCTGGGTTGTCTCTGTGGAGCCTTGGAAAAGGGAAGAAGCTCTCTTGACTTCATCCTTGTTTTAAAGACCTTCAAGTCTAATGGAAAATTCTTGTTATTTTTCATGATGCCACATCCCCTACCTTTTCCTTTTAAAAGTATTTTATGCTCACAACCAACATACCATCCACAAACATGTTATTGTGAGTGCGGTTTGGGTGAAACTGTAAAGAGAGAGCATGTGCTTCCGTCTTGGCCATGGGAGCGCAAAGCCGAGCACAGTGGTGCCTGGGTGCTCCCAGCTCTGCTTCCTCCCTGCTCCTCTACCAGCTCTGGCCATGCATCCCTCTTTCCTTTCTCCTCCTCCTGTCTCCAGCCTCTGAACCTACTTAATTCACCTCTGACTGAAGGTGATGAAGCGGAATGGGTAAGTCAGTTAAGATTCAGGCATGTTGCCTACACAATTCTAAGCACCTGGATCTTGGGGAACATGGGAAACTAGATAGATTTTCCAGCATGCTTCCAGATGCCTCTTATCCTGCAGACACCCTCGGCCTCTTCTCTGTCCTCCGGAAAATCCATTTGTCCAAGCGGATGGGCACGTCTTCGGCTCAGGCAGCCTGTGCCTTCCCTCTGTCCATGACCTTGCTCAGATTCAGCTGAGCACATCCACACAACAGGGACAAGAGTGCTACTTCTGTGGAACAAGCTTAGCACAGACCTTCCCACAGGATCGCCCGGGGTTGCCTAGCAATCTGACAGCACTCTGCCTCAGCAGACACACGCCTCGGATGGATTTTTCCTATTTTTAATTTGTTTTCTGGGTGGGTATTATTGTGCAATCACAGGCAGAGCTCTAAGACGTGGCATGGGTCCCACTCAAAACAAGCAGATCTGAGAAGATCGGGAAGGACCCAGCTGCCCCCAAGCGGGCCACGGCATCTGTTCTGGGAGGCTCTTGGCTCTGACTGCCGCCCCTGGTTATGAAAGTTGGATGGTGCCTGGGAACCCTCTGCTGGCTCCTCTCATGCAATTTCCCAGGCCTTCTCGGCTCTCCCAAAGCAGCCAGGTTACCAAGCAGCCCAAAGAGTGAAATGTGCTCGATGTGGGCCAGGGATCCTGAGCTGCCTGGATCTCCCTCTGACATTTCCCAGCCACGTGGGAGGAGAGATGGGACGATTTGCAAGTGGCTCACCCTCCTTTGGAGAAGATAAATGTCAGAACTGAAAGCAACTGGGTACTGATATAGAGCTGCCTGCTCTTAAATAAAATATCAAGTCTGGAAGTGTGTGTGTGTGACATTGCAGATGCACCCACCTGCTCCCCTGCATGTGAAATTAGAGGCAGTGTGGTGGGGGGGCGGGGAGGGGGGCTGGGGCAGAACTGCTGGTGGAGCCAGAGGCGGGGTTCAGGGTCCAGAGCTGCTACCCAGGCATTGGGAGGCCCCCGCAGGGCACCTGGACACGCCGACCTCAGTTTTCTCATCTTCCTGGAGTTGCCTCCAGCTCTGAAATGCCGGGATGATGCCCGCGACAGTGACACCAAGGGATGGGATGAGATCATCAAGGAAAATAACGTGAAGGGACTGACAGTGGAGTCTCAGGGAAAGTGGGCATTTAAGGAGGAGCAGGGGAACCAAAGGGAGATGCAGAGGGAGCTGCCTCAGGAGGGAAGAACAGAGAGAAAGTTCTAGAAAGGGAGTGGAAAACATGCCACCTGCCTTGTTCCCTGCTGAGAAGGCCGAGGAGCCAGCAGAGGGTTCCCAGGCACCATCCAACTTTCATAACAAGGGGTGACAGAGCCAAGAGCCTCCCAGAACAGATGCTGTGGTCCGCTTGGGGGCAACCCCTTGAATGATTCACTGTGTGGAGGACGGGGCACAGGCCAGTTGGTCTCTAGGGACGCCAGCAGGGCCGTTTCCAGGGGGATGTTGGAGAGGAGGTGGGGACCACTTGTGATAAAAGGGAAGGCGATGGCAGGAGAGCATCACTAGGATTTGTTCTCAAAGGATGGGTGTGGACTGACCACGCTTTTAGGCTAGAGCTCCTCAGAGCAGGGAAAGTGGAAGAGGAGGAAGCCCAAGGGGGCTAGACCAGTATGGGGAGAGGATTTGAAAGGAAAGAGAGCAGGAGGAGGAGTTGAGCATGGATGGAAGATGAGAGGAAAGAAAGCTGCTTAAATCTGAGCCCTCCCTTCTTGGAGAAAAAGAGAACTCTGTCTATCCATCTGCCAGGAATCAGGGTCCGGAGCACCGGGAGTGGGCAAAGTTTGGGACCGTTGTTCAGGTGTGAGGGAAGACTGGGAGGCCGGTCCAGCTGTTGGGGCCCCTGTCGAGACTGGGCGCGTGTTGGGTGCCTCCGCACTGGCTGTGAGCAGAGGCGTGGGCCTGAGCCAGTCAACCTCCACGTTGTCTCTTGTTAAGTTCTTGGATTGGGGTCTTTGACCTCCAAGGTTTCATTGTGACCTATATTTCACAGGATCCAGAGAGATACAAGCCCCAGAGCCCTACAGACTAGAAGCTCTTGCACGGCTGCCCCGCATTTTGTGTGTGAGAATCTTTTCTTAAATTTATTTTTAATTGGAGGATAATTGCTTTACAACATCGTGTTGGTTTCTGCCATACATCAACACGAATCAGCCGTAGACACACACATGGCCCCTTCCTCTTAAACCTCCCTCCCAGCTCCTATGCTGTCCCACCCCTCTAGGTTGTCCCAGATCCCCAGGCTGAGCTCTCTGCACTATACAACTTCCTGTCAGCTCTCTGCTTTACACATGGTAATGAGCCACCACGGAAGCCCAATGTCTGTATCTCAATGCAACTCTCTCCATTCATCCCACCCTCTCCTTCCCCTGCTGTGTCTGGAAGTCTGTTCTCTATGTCTGAGTCTCTATTCCTGCCCTGCAAATAGGTTCATCAGTACCTTTTTTCTAGGCTCCATATATATGTGTTCATATTTGTTTTTCTCTTTCTGACTTACTTCACTCTGTATAACAGGCTCTAGGTTCATCCACTTCATATAGTAGGACCTGCGGAACTTTCCCTACCGGGAGATCACTAAGATAGAGAGCACTTTTTCAGAGTATCCTACCACGTCCTGGACTGTGGCCAAAGGGGAAAGCCCAGATATCCAACAATGGTGGTGGGGAAATGAAAATATTTACATATTTATATGTAACACAAATATTGGAGTGTATTTGTGTGTATGTGCCTGTGTTTAGAGAGAGACAGAGACAGAGAGTGAAATATTCATTCTTAGCAAGGAGGTTATGACTGCATTAAGTAACCTTCTCTGTTGGATTAAACGACCAGACAAGGAAGCCTGGTAATGGATGTAAAGTACACTCTCCAATAGCCCACCAGCTGGTCATAAAAGACCGACAGGGACAAAGAAGCCCCTTGGATTGTGTTTTCTTCAAACATATTACTGTTTTAGCATCGTCTTATGTGCAAGCTGATTAACATAGAGAGCTAGCCATGACATCCTTTCTGTTTGGGGCCACTTTGGGTTGCTACTCACAGAAGCCTGGGAGAAGAGAAAAGAAGAGTCTTGGGGATCACAGACTGGCCTCAGCTGCCTGGGAGTTTACTCGAGCCCTTTTTAGGTAGTCAGTGTACTCACTGGCCCTGAATGGACCATGGCATCTGTTCTAGAAAGTTCTTGGCAAGGTCATGGGGACTCCCTGGGAAACTGAGGTCCATCCCCAGCTGGGATGTCTGGTAGATTGGTGGGGATGGAGAAATAGACGAATCTGAATTTTATGTTTCTTAGCTAACCATGGCCATCCTTCTATTTCTAAGAAAACAAAATAGCACACTTCTGATGGGGGAAATGAGCATCTTCAGCTTATACCCATGCCATGCTTGCAGAGGAGAGCTGAAACTCTATCGGGACCTGGCCCTGTACAGGCCAAGTACGGATAAGAACCTGGCAGGTGCAACTGGCATTAAAAGGGTGGTATGCTGTCAGAAGGCATTTGAGTGATGATAGCTCTCAGCAGGTCCATGTATTGGACAGTTGAACATGTCACCACCTGCTCTCATCTAGACAGCTACTCCTGTGATCTCCCTTCTCTCTGATTCTGTGGAATTCCCTTCCTCTCTCCCTCTCTTACTGGATCCATTGTTTCATCTACCCATTGTCATCCTCTTTCATGCTTTACTCCCTTGTTTTATTGTAGCACATCCTCTAATAGCTTCCTGAGAAATGGTACACAGTGGGTAAATTTGTCTGAGACCTTGCACATGCAAACATATTTATTTTAATCTCACATTAGATTGTTCATTTGGCTACATAATGGATTCTAGGCCAGAAAATATTTTCCTTCAACACTTTGAAGGCACTGCTCCATTATCTATCAGCTTATGCTGTTGTTGAGACCTCTGAAGAAAAGACCTCTGCTCTTTTCTATGAAGCCCGGAAACTTGTGGAGGCCTTTTTCTCTCTTTGGGATTCCCTGGTGGCTCCCTGGAATGCGGGAGACCTGGGTTTGATCCCTGGTTCGGGAAGTTCCCCTGGGGAAGGAAATGGCAACCCACTCTAACATTCTTGTCTGGATGGAGGAGCCTGGCAGGCTATATATAGTCCATGGGGCTGCAAAGAGTCAGACACAACTGAGCAACTTCACTTTCTTTTTTTTTTTCTTCAGTGCTTTGCTTTGTGTGATAATATGCCTTGATACGGGTCAATTTCCATCTGCTCTACTGAGAACTTGGAAGCTCATTTCTGGGAAATTTATAAAATTAAATAATTCTTTCAGGCAGGATGGAATGGAAAGAAGGGTTGCTTTTGTACGGGTCCTAGGCCGCCTGAACTGGTCATCTAATTCTTTCATCCTTTCTTATTTTTCTCCTCTTTGTCTTTTTGCTTTGCATTCTGGGATAGCTCCTCCCTTCCATCTTCCAACCTGTCTGTTGAGGGTTTTGTTTCTGTTCTCACACGTTTAATTTTCCAGTCCTTTTTTGTTCTCTAAATGTTCTCCTTAAAATAGCATCCTGCTCTTGGTTCATAAATGCAATATCTTATCTGCTGTCTTTGAGGATATTAAATGTCTATTTCTCCTCCCTGCCTAATGTCTATTTCTTTGAAGTTGTACACCACACCCCTAGGTCCCCACCTGGGTGGCTCTTTCTCTCAAAAGCTTTCCCCCAATGTCTGGTAATCCTGGGTTGTCTATTCACATTTAGGGGAAGGGACTGCAGAGCTACCCGAAGGTCTGAGGATTGAGTGGGCTCATCCACTGGGGATTCTCTCTAGGGAGATTGGCTCAGGGCTCTTCTTGGAAACAATAAAATTATACCCATAGGTTTCTCCTAAAACCTGCAGGAGGGGGAAGAGACTTTTCTAGCCTCTTGCCTGTAGGATGTTGGTGCTATGGGGGCTGGGTGGGGCTTTCAGCCTTCAGAGTGAAAGATACCCCTCTGTCACCATGCGTGGAGTCCCCCAGGCCACAGAGCCCCTGCTTCACCCTCCTTGAAGAATACCCTTCCATGGTGACCCGCCATCCAGTGATCTGGAGTGGGCAACCATCCAGGATCTGAGGGTCTTTAAACAGATCATCACCACTCCTAGCTGCCGTTTTTTTTGGCTCACAGTTACCTGCCCCATGGCTCTAAGCCTTTGGAGGTTCTGTTTCTTAGCTCTCCCCATGATGGGGTCAGGACTCAGCTCTGCAAGGCCAAGCACCTCTTGTCCATTTGCCTTCCTGCCTCCCACACTTTGCTGGTGGTTGTCTTTTCTCTGTTCACCAGCTCCTTGGGAGGTTTTCATCTTCAGGAAATCTCTTTTGGTAGTTTTAGTGGGGTTTTCAGAGAGAGTAAAATTAGCTATGTGTGTTCAGTTGTCATTTTAGGCTCCGAGCTAAATCTCCTTTTGCTTCTTTCTTAGTGTTGCAAAGGGCTGTTCCTGGTTCCTCCTTCATGGTCTTTTTTTTTTTTTTTTTTTTTTAAATGAAGCTTCCAAGTCAGGTTTGTAAAATTCTGTTCAGTCATACCCCAAGACAGGAATCCCCCCTGGCTGATACTAATATGAGGACATACAGTTTGGCCCTGAGCCCCTTTTCTGGGCAGATCCTCATTCCACGGCAACTGGTACTGGGAGGCCAAAGTCCCTGAGGCTTGTCATGAGGCTCTAGCCTTGCCAGGGCCTATCCCTGATGGTGATCCCAATGTGCACATCCTGGAGCTGATCCTGCCACCGACACCAACTTCACTCCATGCGCTCAGGTGTCTGCATGGACCTACAGCATGCTGAGCCCTGGCTGGGTCTGGTGGAGCTTGGGAACAAGATTTGGTGCTGTCTTCCGAGAGCTTCTCTGGAATGATCCAGAGGAGCGACTAGTAAAGATCTTGCCTGGGAAGCAAAAGGCCTGCCTATAGGAAGACAGACGGGTGATGAGGAGTGGATGGGCCCAGCCACAAGTTGGAGGCCTGGACCATCTGACAGCAGAGGGCAGAGAAAGCCAATTAGGTCTTTTGAGCAGGGACGTGCTATTTCAAATACGGGGGCTGGGGAGAGTTCAATCAACCAAGCAGCTGCCTTGCTGGTGGACACGGCATATATCCAGTGTTTAGCTGTAGGGCCAAGAAGCTAACTCGAAATTATGTAGCATGACTCCCACTGACCAAGACATATCAGTGACCCAGACAGGGAAAAGGGCCAGAAATTAAAAACATCAAGCTCGTGAGTGGACATTAGCCACCTGTCGTGGACACTATCTGTCCTTGCTGTGCTGGGAAGGCAGCTGGCAGCGCAGAGCCCTGGGCACAGAGGAGCTGAGTTTATATCCCTCCCTTCACTGTCTCTGAGTCCTACAAGCTCCTAACAAACTCCAGACTCCATGACATGGTCTTTGACTCACACAGAAAAGCAGGACAGTCAGGTACAAGAAGAAATCTGTTCTAGAAGCAGCATCCAGAAGTAAAAGCAACCTGACACAGGTTTTTCATTTGTTTTTAGCTTGAGAGGGCTTCCCTTGTGGCTCAGCTGGTAAAGAATCCACCTGCAATACAGGAGACCTGAGTTCGATCCCTGGGTTGGGAAGATCCCCTGGAGAAGGAAAAGGCTACCCACTCCAGTATTCTGACCTAGAGAATTCCATGGACTGTATAGTTCTTGGAGCCGCAAAGAGTTGGACACGACTGAGCGACTTAGGTTGAGAATGTCTTTGATGGTTCAGCTCACTTCCATCCCTGCTCTCACCCTTCTGGATGATGCTCCAGGCCTGCATCCGATTGTCTTTTGCGTAGAATCAGGAGCAAGGCTTTGCCTAATTCCGTGGTTCTGTTTGGGACAGTCAAGGCCATCCTGCCTGCCTTTGTTGTGACCTCACTGCTCTCCATGGGTCTCATCCTGCCAGCCCAGATGATCCCTACTCCTCTGGCCCTTAGCTTCTGCTTTCCTTCTGCTCCCCCTCCAGAGGATAGAGACGGTCTCAGAACCTACATCAGGGTTCCTTCCCCTAGGGTGGGGGAGCTGGGAGTGGGGACAGGGAATACTTGCTTTTCCAACTTTAGGCAAATTCTTAGCTGACCTCCTACAAGTGACAGCCCCTCTTCCCCGGCCAAGGTGGAAATATTTGAATCGGTGTGGTTGGTCAGTGTGGACAGACACCCCACTGGTGACTCTGTGTGGCTGATTACTCACCCTTGGATTCCCAGGAACGCAAGGCAGGGAATTTCAAGCCCCAGTAAGGAGTAGGAGGTGTGTGGGCAAATTGGAAGAGGAGGCCAGGGGGTGCAGACCGGTGGCAGAGGTTGGGGAGCATTCGCCCTCGATGCCCGAGTCCCATTCTTGGGGCCCGAGTCCCATTCCTAGGGATCCCCAGTGTTGTTCTTTCTTGGCCAGGGCCAGGGTGGCATGAGGGTAAGGGTCCTGGTAGGGGTTGCCCGGCCTCAGGATCGCTGCAGGGAGGGAGGGAGGGAGGAAGCGAGGGGAGGCGGGTCCGGGACCGGAGGGCGGCGCTCGCGGGAAACTGGGCAGCCCCGGGCTCTGGGGTCCTCCGCGCCTCGCCCACCTCTCTCGTGCAGGATCTCCTCCGGGCCGGAGCTTCGGGCCGCAAGGGTGCGTCGGGCCTGCGCTGTCCCCGCCGCGGCTCTCCCCGCCCCGCCGCCCTTCCCGGCCGCGCGGCCGCCCGAGCCCCCTCCCTTGCCGCGCGCTGCGCGCTCCGCCAGGGCCGCCGCCGCGTGCTCCTGCTGTCTCTTCGCTCCAGCCGAGCGAGCCAGAGGAGCCGGCGAGAGGGAGAGAGAAAGGGGGAGGAGAGAGGCGAGAGAAAGAGAGAGAGAGAGGGCGGCAGTGAGGCAAGAGCGAGCGCCGAGCCTCCTAGGACAGCGGCCCCTCCGCGGTCCCAGCCGCTCGCGCGGTCGGAGGAGACGCGGTCGCCGCCGCCGCCTGAGCCCGGCCCCGCGCTCTCCTCGCCGCCGGCTCGCCGGTGCCCGCGCGGCCCCGGGACGCCACTGCCCGCTCGGCGGCCGGGATGCAGCCGGGGCATGGCCGCCGGGCCCCTGTCACCTGCCGCGGGGAGCGCTGAGCCCGTGAGTAACCTAGCCCCCGCCGCCCGCGCTTCACCCCTGCGGTGGTCATTACCTTCCCGTTGAGCCGGCTGGGCTCGGGGGTGGGGGTGGGCACGTCCCGGGGAGGGGCGCACCGGACCCCGCAGGGGGAGGCGGGGCTGGTGGGGGCGCGGGGTTGCAGAGCGCGGACGGGGACCGACCCGAGGGCGCTCGGGGAGGGGTGGCGCCCTCGGGGTCAGGGGTCTCCTCGCGGGGTCGGGGCTCTCTGGGTTCCCTCCTGGGCTCGGGTCGCGCGGCACGTGGTCCAGCCCGCGGCCGGAGGGGCGATTTTGTGAATGGGAAGGCCCCGGGGTCGGGCTCCATGGAGACGCCAGGGAGTCCCGCGCACTCGTGGCGTTGATCGTGGCGGCGGTGGTGGTGGCGGCGGTGGCGGCACAGTGCCCGGCGCGGGGAACTCCCTGGCGGGGGGAGGCTGAGCGGGAGGAGATCCCGTCCCCGCGGGGCGCGTCCGGGGTACGGAGCTGGAACCTGCGCGGGTGGGAGCGACCCCTGGGCACCCAGTCCCCGGGAACCCTGCCTAAGTCCTCGAGGAGAAGGGTTCACCGGAGGAGTTGATAACCCAAAAGAGTTGTGGGGAGGGTCTCCCACGGTTTCCTAGAGAGGCCCCGGGCCCGCAGCGTCGCGCTGTGCGCCGGTGTGAAGCGGCAGGGGGCGAGCCGCTAGCAGGGCCCTCCAGGCGGCGGGCTGGGGGCGCTCCCCGCAGCGTCTCGGTAGTCAGAGAGGCTCCGGCGTGAACCCAGGCTGCTTCTCCGAGCTTCGGCCGCCCCCAGGGGCTGGCGCAGCCCGGCGCTGAGGGAAGCTGGCGCGAAGGCGGTCAGGCACACCCAGTCCAAACTTTCTATCCCGGTGGTCTCAGAGGTGGCGAGACTCGCCGGGGAGGGGGGAGGGGTCTAGGGCTCGCCCCCTCGGGAGGGCTGTCTCTGGCGGCACCTCGGGGTGACGCAGCCTCTCCCGGCGCGGAGCCTCTCCGGGTTTGCATCCCCGCAGTGCCCGCGCTGCCGGGGGCCCTCACCGGGTACACGCGGGGACGAGGACGCGGCGCGGGGCGTGGAGGAACATTCGGACCCCATCCCGTCCCAGAGCGGCCCCAGGATCCGAGGTCTCACATAGGGTAGGAGGGATTTACTGGGAGTCCAGGATTTCAGCTCCTCCAGCGGCCGCGGGGTCCGGCGAGGGTGAGGAAAAACTCCTTCCAGACGGAGCTCTCCAGCTTTGGGGAGGGACTGGATTTATTCTTTAATGGTCACTTTAAAAAGGACGCCCGCGGTGCAGCTCACGCTGATGCACGAGACATTCCGCGGTGGAGGAAAAGGACGGGGACGGAGGGACTCAGCCCTACACCTCAGCTGGGGTTGAAGTCGCTTCTCCCTCGCGCCCGGCCGCTAATTTCCAGCTGAAACACCCGCTCGGCTCGGGGGACGCCCTGGGCGCGCGCCCGGGAGCCCGGGGCACTTAGTACAGAGCAGGTAGGAGGCTAATGGAGTGGGGTCGCCGTTTGAGGTCTATCAGCCGGAAGCCGGCTTTGGTTTTACTGGTCTGCAAATAATCATAATAAAAGTATAAACATTGTAGCAGAACCTGCTCATTAAGTGTGCATCTCGGAATTGGGCGGATGTCTTAATTAGGCTGCGTTGTTAACGGGTATATTGCACTAATTAAAACCAGACCCTCCAGGTGAGGGAAGATTGTGAAGGGAGAGAGGGAGAAAAGTTGCAATGGAAGCGCATCCTGATGGAAGCGGGAGGCAGGCAGGTGGGGGACCTCTCTCAGGACCGAAGAGCACTGGGACCGGGGGGTTTGGGGAGGGCGTGGCAAAGGAGCTCCTTCTGAGCATTAGGCGGGCTTGTCCCACAGTCCCCGTCTCCACCTTGGGGCTCAGAGCTCCATTATGCCCTGAGGTTGGAGGTTGCCACCCCCGTCCCTCCCCAGAGACTGGAGGCCTCCCTGGGTGGGCACTGGGCTCACAGGCACACTCTCCTGGAAGCAGTGCTTAACTCATTTCCCAGCCGGGAGCTTCTGAGAGGGTAGAGCAGAGCCCTGGAGAATGAGGTGAGAAGGTCTAGGGGTTAGGAAGCAGAAGCTAGAGTGGAGTTTCTGGTGCTTGGGGCCTGGTGAGGCAGCTGGAAACCAAGGAAGGGGTTTGCCAGAGTCACGTGGGCTGTCTGTGCTGGAGCTGCTGGGCTTTTTTGGCACCACTTGCCCACTTCCAACAGCAATCCCATCCTCCATTAAAAGAGGACTCGAATGATTGCTCAGATTCCCCCCTCTAGGGGCCTGAGCTTAGAGAGAACTGAGTCCATCCTTGGGCCTTGGGTAGCCTCAGGTCACCTGGGGAAGCTGGAGTCCAGGAAAGTTCCCATAGGCCAGGCTCTGGCTATGCTGGGCCTTCATTGCAAATGTCTCCTGTCCAGTGCCCTGGGAAAGGAGTTGAAGCTGGTCCGGGTGTATTCATGGCCTTTCCGCAGGGTCCCAGAGGCCAGGCGGGACGGAAGGCTGAGTCCTGGGCGGCCCCTGCCACAGGGGGCGCAGCTGGCGGCAGCACCAAGGACAGGGCCAGGGCCCGCAGCCTGCTCTAGTGCCATCCTCCCTGAGGAGGTTGTCCTGGGGCCGCTGGGGGCGCTGCCGCGGCAGTGGCTCTCTTCACCCTGCTGTGGGGAAGGGTTAACCCAATGCCAGCCAAGAGGCAGATTTAGGAAGGAGGCAGATGGGAGGACTCTTGGGTACCTAGAGTGGGCCTCTGTTATGTTCCTGCTACTTGCTAAGCTTTGAGCTCTACCAACGGCTCAAAGAAATGGCTTCCAAGAATTGGAGAGAAATTATGGAGCTCTTTGGTATTTGGGGTGGACTGGGCATGGTATTGGCCAGAGAAAATGCCAGCCCCAGGTCTGGATTGCTCCTTGGCCAGCCTGGTCCAGCTTGGGTACAGCACCTTACTCCTAAGGGCAGAGATACTGGTTGATTTATCCCCACTTCCTCCTGGGCACGTGGCATTATTTGATGCCTGCTTGTAGAATTAGGAGTGAAGGAATGTAAAGGTGAAGGAAGCACCTCTCCCACCCGTACATGTCAGAGTGGTGGTGTGTGGGGTGGGGGACAATGTAAGGAGCCTGGGGAGCCATGCAGGGAGAAGCGTCTCATTGAGCCTGGAGTGACAGTGAACATGGAATTGAAACACTCTTTTGCAGCGGTTGTGGTGTGAGGTTACCTCATCTAGCCCATCCATGTGCCTGCAATTTTGGTCTTTTTGGTCCTAGCTGTCTCTCTTGTTTATTTATTTCCACAGTCCTGCTTGATACTTTGTTATAAAGACAAATGGAACCTGACTCACAGCTGACATTTGGTGAGGAATTTTTTGTTTTTAAACAAGTGAAGGGGAAAAACCATCCTGAAACTTCCTCCCTTGAACAGAGATGCTATGCTCCTCCGTGGGCACCTGCCTTTCCCTAAATCCCCGCCTGCTGCAGGTTTTTTCTTCTGTAAGCGATGCCGGCTTTATAAACACATCCCATTTGCACCTACATCTTTTTGATTAGCTGCAGTGTCTCCCCACGTTCTTTCATAAAGCAGCACGTTATTTTCACAGGTTCATGAAACATTCAGACAGCCTAAACATCTTATTTTTTGCTGCCTCTCTGAAGTAGGTTTCTCTCTGAGCCGTCACTGTCTCCTTTTTATTTATAACGCTCTGGTTCCATCTCTCTCTCTCTCTCTCTCTGTCCGTCTGTGTCTCTTTCTCCTCCCCTTTTATGTCTTCTTTTCTCCCTTTTCATTCTGAGTGGTGCAGGCACTTGGTATATGACTTTCTCTTTGAATTACGTATGAGAATTGAGGACAGCTCGCATCTACAGGTGGGATGGGGAGTAACTGAGTACATGGTGAGGTCTTTTCTTTGTGGAGGACTGCAGACAGAAAAACGAGTAGAAATACCTCACTTAAAGAAATACCTGTGATGTGGACTGGTTTATTAATATAAAATGTACATTTTTAAAGCTCAGCACACTTAGTAAATGAGTTTGCTGTCGCAGTTTCTCCAACACATGAGCTGACACCAAAACATGCCTTAGAAGGTGACTTGAGATAATAAAGAGCATAAAATCTGCTACTTCATTTGAAAGCATTTCCTCTAGTAGCCTGGGGAAAGCTCCCGGTATATACATTGCATTTTGGAAAGTGTTGCCAGGGAGCAGGTGAAGCAAAACTGAATGCTATGGCCCAGGAGCCAGGGGAGCCCCACAAGGGACAGCCAGCCAGCGGGGCCCGCAAAAGACTGCTAATTTTATTTAAGCTCCAGGGACCTAAAGATGTGCTCACCGTGCGACAGGGGCCCCTCCTTTGGATCTAGTCTTCACCCTTTCTGTGTAGCTCGGGGCTGGGTACTGCTGATTCCACCTGGGGAGTGGGCTATAACTTGCTGGCATCAATTTGTGTGGGATGGGGTGGGGTCTTCAGAGTCTATAGTTTCCTCTGAGGACCAAGAGCAAAGCAGTTTGGTTGCAAGTTTTTGAAAGGTCTAATTGTTTAAAGCCAGAGAGAATTCCTAGCAGAAAAAAAGAAGGAGGGGGGAGAATATACATATTTTGAGCAGAATTTTATAAAATATTTCTTTGGTTCATGGCTGTCCAAAGAGCTTCTTCCTAAGATTCTAGAAGAACAGAGGCATGAGTGAAGAACTCCTGCCCTGTACCTCACCATGGCGGTTCCCTCCCAGATCTCCTCCTGATCATCAACCCCAGGTGATAGGTCTCAGCTGTTGCTCAGGGAAGCCACCCGTTCTGGTCTCTTATCGCTTCGGACTATGCCTGGAAACCAGGAGGAGAGGGCAGGTGGTCAGGTTTGTCTTTTTTTTGGCCCTTCAAGAAAATAGTCCTGCTTGCAGGGGAGGAACTGCCTGGGGCACACTCGCTCCCAGCCGGCCCCTGCACAGCTTCATCACATTCCTTTTGGAGGGCCAAGTGGAACTGTAACAGAAGTCTTCTGTATGGAAGAGAAGAGAATTCTGTGTGCCTCTATTTCTCCGAGGTGTCTTGTCAGACACCAAAATTCTTCCACCAAATCAAACAAGCCAGAAGTCAGCCAGGCCCCCTGCTCCCTCACAGGGCGGCCTGTCCATTACAGCTGTGATGTACCAGTGGTGCCCTGCACAAACCTAGGGACCGTTCCGAGCTCTGTGTGTGCATAGGTGGAGAGCTGCCGCCCTGCTTACTACTGGCTCCTTGTCTGTGACACCAAATGAAACAGAGGGATGGTGGTGACAAGAAGTGTGGTCCTCCAGAGTCTAGGTACTTCCCCTGCACCCCTGAAATTTGCGCCCTGTCTCAGGATAGTTTCCTTTTAGGTAGGGATAATGAGAACACAGAGAGGCACATTGTTCTTGGCAATGAAGGCTCTTTTTATGTAAAAATGTGAAACTCTGTTGAGGCCAAAGAACATAAAGTTTACTTGTATTAAAAAACTGGATACAACTTGGAGAAAGATTTAAAGAGGTATGAATACCTAGGTACATTTAGGAGTAATTTCTCACTAAACTTTAATAGCTCAAAATCCTTCCTGAATCCAAATGAGATGCTTCACTATAGGATCCAAAAGAAAATAACTCCTAATTTTCCTGGAACTTTTCTTTTAAGGGCTGGGTGCAGGGCAATGCTCCAGGGTGTGTACATAAAAGCTTCTGGGCCACTTGAAGTCAAAGCTTCTGCTGATGATTTCTCCCCCACCCCCATCCCTCTTTCTTTTGGCAATAGCAAGAAGGGCTTTTTAAACTTCTGTTTTCAGCAAGAGGTGTTAAGATGAATTTTTAATACTTCAGTGAGATCGCCGCACATACCACGGTTTCCCTACTTTTCTCGTCATCTTGAGATGCAAGAAGCAAAAGGAAAATCAGAATGATGCTTCAAGCTGGGTCTGCACACAGGTTCCTGTTGGGTTCCACCCTCTCCTGACTCGCCCTCCCATCCTTTCTTTTCTCTGGAGATCTACTCTGAATCTTCATTCAGTTCGTCTCCTTATTAACCGCCACTGGCTTCCCTGAGATTGTGCGTCGTGGCCGTTCCTTCTTGTAAGAACCACCTTTCACCCCTGGGACACACACATTTAGATGCACATTTAAATGGAATGTAACTTCTGGACAGAGCTGTGAGTTAATTACCTTACTTGAGACCTCAAGCCCATTAAGGGCGCAAGAAGCCGATGTGGCGCTCGCCTGAGATGCAGCGGGAGGCTGTGTGCAGGGGATGTGAGGGGTGAGGCCAGGTTCTGACTTCTAGGGCGGTGGGACTGACTGCAATATGCCGGAGGGGAGAGCATGTAGACTTCCCAACCCTGTGTCCTGGGTCAAGCTCGTGAAGCCTAGCTTGCTCAGCTGAGAAGAGGGATGAAGTGATACACGTAAAGGAACTGGTGCACAGTAGGCCCGCAACAGCTGGTGATGAGCACAGACCTTCCCTGGTGCCATCCGCATGTTGGAGGAATGAGCAAATGTCAGAGTTAAGGAAGTGGATTCTGCACTGTTTCCTTTTGCCACAAGAAGATGATGCTGTTTTAAAATGGTTCCAGATAAAGTCGCAGGTGCTAGGACGGAAACAAGCCTTAGCATTCCTGTATAGGTGAGGATATCCTTACGTGCTCAGGGGGCTGATGAGGGTCCCCAGGAGGAACCTGGCAGCTCATGTTCTCAGGAACACTTATGGCCAGGCAGAAAGACATGAGTGAGGGTCTGTCTGTGGGGCTGTGGTCCCAGCGGTCACCCTGTTCATGGCCTCCAGAGGGTGAAGGGGCTTCTGGCCTCTCGAGGTGTGCCCCACTGATGCGCCATCACCTCCTCCCCATGCCTCCACTCCCGGTTGAATGTCAAGGGACACAGAAGGAGGGGGAAGTGCTGGGTGCTTTACTTTTGCAGGAGTGGCTTTGGATTCTAAGAGATGGGGGCCCTAGCTCAATGTCAGCTGGATTCTCCACGAGGAGAAAGAAAAGAAGAATCGTGACCTCCTCCCCTTCCCGGATGTCTCTGAATCTGAAGATCGCCACTATGGCACTTAACACTCAGACTGAAGGATTCTATCCCACCTCTGCATTCAGCAAGGAGATGTTTTTGATTCCCAGGACCCAAAGTGTGACAAACCGAAACCCAGTTTTGCAAAACCCATTAGAAATAAACATAAAGTGTACATGCCTTTCTGGAATATTGACTCTCCCTCATTGAAGGGACCACTGTGATGCCATTAGGCACAGCTGGGGCCCCCACTGCAGGGACTGGTGAGGTGGAACCAGGGCCCAAAGGCCTTCTTACCCAGGCTCCTCGTCGATGGGGGTGGGGGCTGTGATTCACCAACTTCCCTCATGTGTCCCCCAAGCTACTCATCGTGGGACTGATAGTGCCTGCAGCCTACCTCTTAGGAGTGCTATCCATGGGTACATTAGTCAAGTATTTTGAAATGTTCACAGAAAAGAGGGGTGCTGGAGGAATTTAAGGTGAGAATTATTGTTTTGGGTTGGTGTAATATAATCAACACTCCCAAACAGCCAGCGCCTATCAAGTATCATCATTCCAGAAGTCTGTTCGCTACGTTGCCAGCTGTGAACCTTTAACTGCTGACCAAAGGGAAGGAGATAGAGAAGCCGGAGGATGGCCTTTGTTTGGTGGGGGGCCCCACTTCCTTGTCCTAACCTCAGAAGCCCTGAGGTTGGTGTCTGGGACAACGGGATGAAAGGCAGCTTACCAGCATGTCTTTTTTTTGTTTTTTGTTTCCCCCTCACAGACTGATCTCTCCTAGAACAGTTGAGAAGAATGCACACAGAATCTGCATTCTTTTGACCCTTCCAGCATCCGCTGGCCAAGACTGGGATCTCTCCCTAAGGTTGCCTTTGTTTTCGAAAATACGTGTCCAGCTGTATCGGTTCACTGACAATATTGCAGTGATTGGTGCTGGCTGTCCTGACTTGTCTGTGCTTAAGCTTGTAAAACGAATGGTGCATGGGTGCTTTCCCCCACGTAGATGGAAATCCCATTTTAGAAGTAGAACTGTCTGGACAGAACAGATGGGCAAAACCAAAACCAGGTCATCGATATCAGTGCTGACATGTTAAAAGTGCAGCGCGCAGTCCTGCCCTCCCCACACCATTCTTTCTTCGTCAGAAGTCACCACGGAGACTGAGGGAGCGCTAAACCACCTGCCCCCTGCCCATTATGGACACAATTGTATGTTTTGCTCAGATCCTAAGAAGGAAAACCCACAAGACCAGACTTGGAAAATTTCGGCCCCCAAGGATAATTTTTCAGAAAGTAATGAACACTAGAAAATGAGGGCTATAAAGGAAGTCTTTAGGTAATAATCATAACTATAATGCTCACCACTTTGAAATGCATTAATATAGACTAAAATTATAGAAAATATGAAGTCTGCTGGAGGGGGAAGGACGCCTGCTTTGGAGCCTGAGGCCAACCTCCTGTGTGCCCGTGGCTTACCCCCCTCCCCCATCTCTTACAGAGAGGTCCCTGTGCTCTCAGCTGGGACCAGTCACACACACAATGAAGGTTGGATGGAGGATAGTATTTCCTCCCCAGTGGGTTCCTTTCAGGGCTGTGCTGTTTTTCAGAAGGCAGGGGAATGCCAAGACTCCCCCGGGGTCTGGCCCACTTCATAGGAGTCAGGCTGCTTGAGAGCTGGGCTCTGTGAGGCCGGTGTGTAGACACTGGCTCAGGATGGCGTAGCCTAGGGTACCCCATGCATACTGTGCCTACTGCCGCCTCCCCTCCAAGCTGCAGTGAAGACTCCTCTTCAGTACCCTGGGGTTAGGAGCAGACACAGGGCACATGGCCGTGCTCCACCCCTCTGTCTCCCTCCCCGACCCCACCAGCCTCTTTCTCCTGCTCCCCCTCCCCCAGTCCCCGCCTTCACCTTCAAAGCCAGCAGACTGCTCCAGCGGGATGCAGGCAAGGGGCTGGCAATGGCAGGTCAAGCAGCGCTGAGCTCAGAGCAGCCGGGAGGAAAGATTTACGGTTCCTCCCTGCCCTGCTGGATGGACAATTAAAGCCTTGCACGGCTGGAGGAGAGCGGGTCGTTAAGAGTCAGGACGGTCAGAATAAATCAGTCACCTCCACTTAGACGGCTGAGCTAGGCTGCTTCCTGGGGCCTATAGGGCAGGAGTCCCTTGGGTGTGGGTTTGAAGGCTCTGCAATGGACGATTGAAGGATCTGACATGCTCTGGGCTCCATCTGAGACAGGACCTGAAGACCCCAGTGTCTCCTCACAGATGGGGGTTGTGCTGCAGGGTCTTCCGCGGAAGTTCTGAGTAACACATTTGTGTTTTGTCTCCTGAGCAGCTGGTGGCCGAAAGAGCCACAAACGGGAATGTTTGTGGGTCAGAATAGTGGACCCCAACCTGGCAGTAGAGTGTGCGTGTCCATAGATATATGTGCATGTGTGTGCACAGGTGTGAGTGTTGGCATGTGTGTGCACGGTGTGTGTGTGTGCGCACACATAGATGTTGTGTGTTCTCACCTCCTGGACACCTGCAGGCTCCACTTGTGTCTCTAAACCCACACAGCCCGCTGCCAGACTGCCTGGGGCGGGTGTCTGAGCAACGGCCAAGCCCAGCCATCGTCCTTCTTCATTTGTTCTGTGTCTGACTTCAGTGCCTTGGAGACTCGGGCAGTTTCCTCAAGGAAACTTTGTCTTTGTGGAAATAAGATGCCAAGCATTCCTCGGCCCTCCTACCGGCTAATTGATGATGTGATCCCGCGTGGGAGCCTTGTCATTCCTGGAAACGCTCTTTATTTCCTGCGTTTCCCCACCTCCTTCCCCGCCCCTCCTGCCTCCCCACTGGGGTCGGCTTCCACGATGGTGGTGGAGCCACTCCACATGAGCCGCGGGCTGTGGCGTTAGCGGTATTCAGCCAGCCAGCACGCCAGGCCTTTCATTAACTCGGATACTACAATTATGTGCGCCGAAAGGCTGAAAGGGCCATTTAGGATTTTTCTGCTTAAAAAAAAATATTCCTTTTTTCACAGCCATCTGCCCAGCCCTCTGGGGCCACAGCTGTGACACGGAACGGTGCGTGGCCTTCAAGCACTCCTCGGTGCTCCTGACCCTGACCCTAATCCATCCATTGGCACAGTGGGCAGCAGGGTGGGCGGGGCCCCACCATTGTTCTGCCAGGAGGTGCTTTGCAGACTATTGGTACTGCAGACCTGGAGGAGTGTGCTTCGTGCTGCGGTGACTTAACTTTTGGCACAGCCAGGGCCACTGAACCGATGGCCGTGTGCATGGCGGGTGTGCCCTGTTGACACGTGAGCATGTCCCTCAGCATGGAGAGGCTGCTCCTGCTGCCTTCGTGGAGAAAGGTCAGTGTCAGGGCTGTGGCTCCCATTTGCTTCCACAGAGGCCACTCGGGCATTTTTTGTGGGAGAACGTAGTTTACATGGCTTGTGCTGGCCCCTTGTGTATGCACGTGTGTGAGTGTGTGTGCAGCTCTGCCTGTGATTTGCCTCTGATTTTGGAGGAGATTGCCTGACTCTCCCCAGATTGGGTGAGTGGTGTTGTGGGACCTGGCTGGGATCCCCAGGGGTCTGGTTTGACAATCTCTGGACTCCTAGGGAGGAGGAGGCATGGAGATGTGTGGGAGGTGCACTGGCTCCAGGTTACCCCACAGAGAACAGCCACCCAGAGCAGAAACTGGACTTGTGACGGTGGTGCTTGGAGAAGACGTGCCTCCCCCTTGGAAGGTGATTGCAAGTCTGGAGACAGCCGCTGCCTTGGATGCAGTACCCAAAAAACTCATAAAAGTGTTATTCAGGGACCTTGTTATCTTAAAAAAGAAGGAAAGAACCCAAGCACCAAATAACAACCAGCAACTCACAAACTTATTTTTTTAAACTTCCCTGAAGTTGCCATGGTTACCTGCATGTGTGGTTCCTGGCTCTCTTGCTCTAAGTGGAGCGGCTCAGAGCAGGCATTAAACCCTTGGTGCGGGGCTTCCATGGTGTGTCCGCCCATCTGAGGAGCCCGTTTGTGCTCTGGCATGGAGGGAAAGAGTGAGGCTACAGTAGAGATTTTGCAGGACCATAGCGCATGATATTCTAATGTAGCGCTACTGAGACTCTGGAGACAGAATTTGTCTCCCACGCTAAAATAATTATAGCCGGGAGAACAGAGAAGACATCATTCCAGGCCCTTAACGGTGAGGAATGTGTGTGTGTGTGTGTGTGTGTGCATGCGTGCACGCGCATGCCTTATTCCCTGGTTCTTCAAGGAGCACTTGTCTGTATCCGGCTATACATGTAAGGGCAACCACGACCTGCCACGTCCCTACACCTGTTGGCTGTATAGCGTGTATCCAGATCATGCTATGGGATATAAATTTCTGCAGGAGGCTTTGGGGGAGAAGGATGCCAGACCAAGATTCCTTCCAGCCAGACTTCTCTCTACTCAGAGAGCAGAGCCCACAGAATGAGTTGAGGCACATTCAAGCTGTCTGTGGGCTCTCAAGGGGCCCCCTGGGTACCCACGGTCCAAGCTCAGCCTTTGTAGCTGGAACATTAGCTAAAAAAAAGAGGAGACCAGGTGGTTGGCCGACTGCCTTGTCACCACCTGCCCTAGAGTCTGACTGCTTTTCTCCCGTGGGCATCTGGCCTCAGGGCTCCAGTGACCTGTAGGGTGTCTCCTTCGTGCTGATTGCAAGGTGAAGCTGTTCTCTTTTGACAGACAGTGGGGTGCTGAGGCCAGGGGTGGCCTGGATTTCTCCTACAGGATTTTAGGAATGGTTGGCCAGTGGGTAGATGGTGAAGACAAATGGGGATGTTCTAGATTCTTTCACAAGCATGGGACAGGGCATATCTAAGGCTGGTGGGCAACTGGAACTTAACTTGTGCTCCTCACACAAAGGACAGGAGAAGCCATCTTCAGAGGCCCCTTCTCATGGCTCCCTCTGGGCCTGACAGCACCCTCTATTTCGCAGCACTTTCTGGGAGCGGTAATTAGCACTCATAAGGAAGAATGAAAAGTGATAGATCCTGGTAGGTGTTTGCACACCTGTCTGCTGTGTCAGATTGGAAAGGCTTTGATGGCAGGGACCCTGTTTTCCCCCAGAGCTTGTGGATGCCTCTCTACTCGCAGTATGTTCTTAGTCACTGTTTGTGGGGGTTTTGACAGCTGGCTGGTGGAGGTGTGGAGGCGGGCCTGGTATCCTGTTAGCCCTCCATCCGCTGGGTTAGCTGGGCCGGCAGCTGAGGGGCCTGAGGGGTTTCTGTGCCTTGGTTCTGTCACTGGAAGGCCTGCTGAGTCCTGGTGGTGGGAGGGTTTGCAGGAGGCCTGGTCCTCCTCCTGGGTGTGTTGTGGGTCTACTCTGTGTCCAGGAGCCTGGAGCTGGGCTGCTGCCAGAGGGGCCGTGGGCCCACTGGTCTGTAGGAAAGCCTTGGGGTTTCTGGCTTGGAGAAGAAGTGGTCTCAGCTTCAGCCCTGGGGGTGGCAGAAGTGAGGCGATGCCCCATGGGCTTGGTTGGGCTGTGCATCCAGCCACACCAGCTTCCTCCCCTTCAGCCTGGAAGTGAAGGGACTTGCACTCTGTGCCACTGTTTTCCCAGAACCAAGGTCAA
Organism: Bubalus kerabau; assembly: GCF_029407905.1. Taxonomy (NCBI): domain Eukaryota; kingdom Metazoa; phylum Chordata; class Mammalia; order Artiodactyla; family Bovidae; genus Bubalus; species Bubalus kerabau. The sequence continues at coordinate 11,416,781 of NC_073627.1, read as the reverse complement.
CTGCCAAAGAGAGCAGAATGCCTGCAAAAGTGGGTAGGGAGACCTCAGATGTGTCTCTCAGTCCCATTCTTTGCTGGGCTTGGAGTGAGGAGTAGATGAAAGGGAAAGAACATTCCTAGGAAGATGCTGGAGTCTTCTAGAAGATGCCAGACTATTCTGGAAGAGAGCCTGAGACTCCTTAGGTGCATGACCCTGGGTTGGCTGCATCATGTAGAGTGCAATGTAGCCCGTCTACTGGGGAGTCATCTCGTGATTATTGATGCTAATGGAAAACAGAAGTGAAATGGATAATTCAAGATGGCAGATGAATCAATATTATTTATATTTAGCTTGTGAATGTGCTGCATATTTCTCCACTGGCAGATTGGCCTTCACAATCATATTTTGCAGAATCCAAGAATCTGCTGTCGTCGGGCCAAGGGCTGCCACCTTGCTCTCCTTCCAGGAGAGTTGTTGGAACACACGCACTCGATCCCCTCGTGACTTGGCCACCAGCACAGAGGGAAGCGCCAGACCATCCTCACTAACACCTGCCCTTTCCCCATCTCTCAAAGGTCTCCTACTGCCGACAAACCTCCTGTAGCGGGGACTGTGTAAAAAACGATGAGAAAGAATGGATTATTCAAACAGTGAGTTTTATGCAGCTGTTTTAGATGATGTGGAAAGAAAGCCACAGTGCAGTGTAACTGGAAATGGAAGTCGGCAGAACAATCTGTGTCCTTTAATATGGAAACAAATACATATACTGTCTTGTATTCTCAAGACACAGTAGGTGCTCAGCGTGCACTTGCTGGAGGCTCAGTTAGGGGCATGGGCCCCAGTGTGGGTGGACGGGCCTGCTCGAGGGGCCCACATCTCCCATCTTCAGTGAAAGATGCCAGACTCTTCTCTCCCCTGCCATCAACACCTCAATCTGTGCACCAGTGCTCTTTGGCACCAAAGTTTAAAAAAATGACCTTTGATTTCTAAGGTGCCTTACTTTAGACCTTGTATCAATTGACAATTTTATATTGAACAATTGGCTGAGCTCACACTGTCCTCCCAGAAGAACACCGTGAAGTCACACAGACTCAGGGTAGGACCAGGGACTTGGGGCGGGGAGGCTTGCTGGCTGTGCAGGGTGCATGCTCAGGGGCTAGGTGGCTGCAGGCCTGGGGGCTCTGTGTGCCTCTGCTTGTCCAGGGTCCTGCGGTGCCTGCTTTAAATACCCAACCAGAATCGAAGCTCTCGAGTTGACTTGTAGGGGGAGAAGAAAAACAGGATATGGAGAGGGGCTGATTGATGGTGAGGAAAAGATGCTTCCAGAGAACGTCTCAAGATCTGGAGACAACGATCGAGTTCCTTCTGTCTTTCCCATGGTCTGAGAGCTTCTGGAGGGTGCTGTCCCATAGCTTTTTTGGCAGAACCGTCTAGAATAAAGGCTTGCTCCTGACTCACATCCTCAATCCCAGAAAGCTCCTGCAGGTTTTAAGGAGCATCTTGCACCAACTCAGCCCTTAGCTCTTGGATTCTTCTACTTCCAGCAACAAGAGTAGAGGAAAGGGCCACAGCCTCTCACCTCCCTGGCACATAGCAGATGTTTAATAAACACTTAAAGTACATGTGGGGGAGTACTGTCTTTCTGCCCTGAGAATGCAGACTGACAGCTTCCTTTTCCTCAGTAACATCTCTCCCTCTATATCCCCATAAACCTTAAAACAAGTAACTCAGGAAGAGGGAAGAAGCGGGGAGGGAGAGGGTGGGACTGATGGATTCCCCAGGTGTCCAGATCCAGTGAGCCTCTTCCGCAAGCAGTTTTTGGTTTCTGTCCTAGAGCCCGCTGGTCCCCTTCTTCTATTTCCTCTGCTGGCCCTCAGGACCGGAGCAGGCTGGCAGGAGAACACGTGCTGGGCCGGAGCCGGTGACCTTCTGTCCAGAGCTGGGACCTGAGCTTGTGCCCGGCGTAGCCATCGGGTTCTGTTGCTCCCGCTTCTCCCTCTAGTCATTTTAAAAACCAAGACACTAAAAGAAAACTAACATTGGAAGGAGACACGATCATATCACAGAGTTATCTAACGCTATCAGGCCACTCTGGTGCCCAGAAATTAGATTATTTTAGAATTCCATCAAATTAAGGGAGGATTCTTCTCTCTGGTTCCTGTCTCCCTGCCCCTTCCTCTCTGTGTCCCTCTCTCCTCTCGCCCATCCCTCCCTACTGATGAAAGATTTTCTGGCGGTGTCAAGGCAATGTGACCTGGTTCTGTAATAAAGAGGAGGCTTATTAGAATTAAGGCCTAACAGCGTTAAAAAAGCAATCTTTGCAAGATTGAGGCCACAGGGGAATTGTAAATTCTCAGCAAAGACCTCATTTAAGGATTGGAATAAAAACTTGACACGCATGTGCGGGTGTGCACACATGAAGGGGTCCTCGCTAAACAAAAGAGGCTTAGTTAAAAGAAAAAAGGGCAAAGGGGAGCGGGAAGGCTTGGGGCAGAGGGGTAGAAGGGTGGTGTCCCTGCACCTGGCCCCAGGCGGGGGCCTCCTGGGTAGTATTGCCGGCCAGGGGAGGGCTGTCCTTCTGTGGAAGTCCCTGCACCCAGACCTCTCCTGGAGCAGCTGCCCCCCTGCCTCTGTCACCTGAGGACAGCGTCAGGCAAACGGAGCTGTGTGCCACCCTAGCCCCGGGTGTCAGGGGCTGTTATTCTAGATTGAGTGGCTGGGGTCCCTCCTCTCGCTGCCAGTCATGTTTCTTATCCGCTGTTGCTGTGGTTTAGGGTCTGCCAGGGCAGGGCTGTGGATGGTGGCAGCCTGTGTCTGGCTCCCTCTGGGCAGGGAAGAGGTGAGCGGCAGAGATTTAAGCCTAAGGTGATGCTGTCAGTGGAGGAGACAGTCGGATACACTGAGTTTGCAGGTTCACTTACCTATCATCTTAGTCCTGTTCAGGGCTGCTCTAACAGAACAGCATAGACCAGGTGACCTATGAACCACACTCACGTGTTTCAGTTCTGGAGGCCGGAGTCCGAGATCAAGGGACTGGCAGATCCAGTATCTGGTGGGGACCGCTTCCTGGTTCATCGCCGGCGCCTTCTGGCTCAGTCCACACAGGTGGGAAGGGGTGAGGGAGCTCCCTGGGATTTCTTCTGTAAGGACACTAATTCCCTCATCACTAATCACCTCCCAGAGGCCCCACCTCCTAATACCAACACATTGGGGGTTAGGATTTAACATATGAATCTGGAGGAGACACAAAATACCTGTCAGAGGTCACTTCTTGCAGTGATCAGTCTCATGAAGTTTTACTTGAAAAGCTGGCCTTCAAGAGACAGGCTGGGGGGGCGTGGAGGTGGGGACACATGCTCCCGCAAAACAGACTATTGCCTTGCTTCTGCTTGGGACTGCTGCGGGAGAGTGCGTCCCTCGGAGGCCTCTGGGCTCACCCCCATTGGGCGGCTGTGGCCATGGCCTGCATGTTGGCAGCTCCTGCTCTGGGCATCTGCACTTCTCTGCCCCTGCTCTTTCAGGAGAATGGGGTGGGACATGGGGCTTCTGTGGGGCCTGTGCTGCTTTATTGCTTTGGGCTGTGCATGGCACACGGGAGGTGTTCAGTGAGCATTTGTGCGCTGATGAGTCTGGACCTGGTGCCCTTGCCTTTCTAGGCAGTGGACCATGGCTGGGGGGCTCTTGCTTTTGGTGCCAGGATTGGTCATAGGAAGGTGTCCCCCCAACTCCCAGGAATTCCTTAAGTGCAAAGTGGTTGTACCCAATATTCTGAGTTACAAATAAAAGGCAGCCCCTGGGGAAGGTGAGCTCAGTCCAGCCTTGACTCATAAAACATTAGCCAGAGGCTACCTGGCCTGGGATGGACACATTGCAATGGAGGCCAGCCCCTGGGGGCAGGTGCTCAGGGGTCTCTCTTGATGCACCTCTCCTGGAGAGACTCCTCAGTCCGGGATCCATGTCCCAGGACAGCAAGATGTGGAAGGGGGTACAGCTAGGTCTGTGCTGAAAACACACCAGAAGTTTGAGGACAGGGGACAGCTCCCTCCTTTCAGGGCCCAGCCTTGCCTTCAGAAGTCATTACAGGCTTATTCTGTGCTTTGGGAAGTGGGACCACTGGGATCTCTGGCAAGTCAGCCTCAGTCTCGAGCCTCTCTCTCCATAAGAGTTTCATTGAAGATTTCTCTGAGGTTTGGGCAGGGTCCACTCTAGTCTTCTTTCTTGACATGGGTGACGGTGAGAAAGCTTCTCCCAGGGCTGCTCCCAGGAATTGAGGCAGAATCTCAAGAGGACAGATCTCTTTACCTGCTTCACAGACAGGGAGACATGGCCAAGATGACCTTTGTTAGTATCCCTGACCTTCAACTTTCTTTCTGGGGCGGGGGAGCCATCTCTTTTCCCATGGTCCAGTTGAGATGGACTTCTTTAGACCAAGTTTCTAGCCCCAAAGGGCCACCAAGGAAGGCAGTTTGCATTTCAGGGCATTAAAAAATATCCGAGGGGGTTGGGAAGGAAATAATCGTCCCAAACTTGGCAACAAATAGATTGCAATTTTTGGAAGCTTATCTGTGTGAAGAATGAGTTTTCAGCTCTGCAGGAATATTCATTTGCCTCTTAAACAAAGGGCAATTATATGCAATCCTTCTCTGCTTTTGTTGGCTTCCCAAGAAGGATCTGGAGTTGGTCCCTCCACCCCAGTTTCCACCCTCTTAGAATGATAGGTTGAGAAAGTTTCAAAATGACTGCTCATAGTTTACTGTCGTGATGTGTGTCTATCACCCACCCAGGCCTGATCATCGGGGTCCTTATCCTGGGCAATGACAGATCAGGACAGTAAATGAGGAGTTGGGGGGCAGTTCAGAGTGGAGGAGAATTAGAAAGGGGGGGGCAGGTTGGGGCAAGTTCAGTTCAGTCACTCAGTCGTGTCTGATTCTTTGCAATCTCATGGACTGTAGCACGCCAGGCCTCCCTGTCCATCACCAACTCCTGGATCTTGCTAAAACTCATGTCCATCGAGTCGGTGATGCCATCCAACCATCTCATCCTCTGTTGTCCCTTTCTCCTTTGAGAAGTGTTGGGGCAAAGGTGAGACAAATTGAGGTGAAGAGGAAGCAGCCCCAAATGCATGGGTTTTCTCTCTGGGGGTCCCACAGCCTTAGGAGCTGCTGTACCCCCACCCTTCCAGGAAAGGCGTGAGGAGGGGAGGCGAGGGGAGGGGAAGGGAGGGAGCCCACAGCTTCTCTTTGTCCTCCTCCTCCTCTTTTCTTTTCTTTTTTAATCCCAGGGCTTCTTTCTCCAGAAGCTGTCATTTTGTATAAACCTCTGACCGAGGCACATGCATTCTCACTGCCGAAATCTCCATATCAAACACAGGCATCCGCTGTGGAACTGACAGCCCCCCCCCCCCCCCAACCCTGGCGGTGGGGCTTAGAGAGGCTGGAAGGACAAACGCCAGCCCCCACCCCCACTCCGTCCTCCACGCCTGTGCTTGGGTGATGCAGGACGGATTGAGCGAGGTGATCCAGTCTGTCCTGAGCACCTTCCTCAGGCCTCTTGGGTGAGATGAGGGGGCAATTCTTGCTCCTTCCCGCCATCTCTGATAGGTGTGCGAAGCCCACCTGCCCTCCCAGGGGCACACAGGAGCCTGAGGGCAAGAGGGGAGAATTGTGTCCCCCCAGAAAGATATGCTGAAGTCATAAACACCAGTACCTGGGGCAGCCTAAGGAGGCACCAAGCTGCCCTTGGAAAGGCTTCAGTCCTAGCGGCATGATGAAGCCCAGGAGGTCTTGCAGTGAGGGTGGGACCTGGGCCACGTTAAAGCTCAAAAGCATTTGTTTATGAACATTATAGTGGGCTCAAGCACCAGATCTGGATTCACCCCTGCCATCCCCAACACTGGAAACTCCTACTCATGCTTTAAGACCCAATTCAAATGTCCCCTTCTCCCATGAAGTGGGGCTTCCCTGGTGGCTCAAATGGTACGACCCGGGTTCTATCCATAGTCAGGAAGATCCCCCAGAGAAGGGAATGGCAACCCACTCCAGTATTCTTACCTGGAGAATTTCATGGACAGAGGAACCTAACAGGCTAGAGTCCATGTGATTGCAAAGAGTCAGACATGACTGAGTGACTAACACACACACACACACCCCCATGAAGTGGTCCTGCCCTGTTAGCTCCAGTGGCTTCTTCATCTGTTCTCCTGCAGCCTCTCCCCCGCCTCCAAGTTGGACCTGGACTGGGGCGGCTCGTATAATTTTCTGGAGATGTACCCTATTCCTCTGGGTGCCCAGCCCCTTCCTATGGCTGCATTTCCCAAGGTGTGGCTCCTGGACCACACTGTGTTTCTTGAAAAAGGCAGGTTCCCAGGCCAGATTCCACCCTCGGCCAGCATAGTCAGTAGAAACCAGCTCCCTGCAAGGTCCTGAAGGATGCCATGTATTGAGACTGGAGGGTGGGGTTAGGTGGCATCCAGGTGGGCTTCTGAGGTGTTGAACTTGGCTGGTGCTTGTGGGAGAGACTTTCAAGCTGGGCCTCTGTTTGGCTGGGTGACTTCTGCAGTCCTGGGCTGCAGGATCTTACTGGACAGCCCCGCAGGTTGGTAAGTGAGGCTGGTGTTCTGGTGGTCATGACTTCATGGTTACTTTGCTCCCCCTCTCCACTCCCTACTCCTGAGCAGAAGGGTTGCCCCATTATTGTGGTCAGAGGGCTCTACGTTATGATTAAAATAGCAGAACCCCTGCAGGTCCATCTTACAAAGAACTACAAGGTGGAGGTTTGGGGACCAGTCTGGTCCTGCACCCCTCACAAGAATGATATGAGGGTCACACATGACAGAGCGTGTGGAGGGGCGCTGGCTGTACAGTGACCCACGATGTCCCCGTGTTCCCCTCTCCCCACATTGTCTCTTTGTTTTGTTGACTGGAGGGGTCTTGCAGAGCTGGTGCACCAAAGGGTGGGTTTTCAGGGCCTCGATTGTTCATCTCTCTGCCTTGAACACCCCTGCCACATAATTTTTGGGGCTGGCCAGTTGTTTAGTTAATTTCAAATGGCCTTGCCAGGACCAGTTTTCTCCATCTGCAGCAGCAAAAGGAAAAAAAAAATTATTTTAAACCTCCAGCATGGAATTTTCCCAGTTATTTTAAATAAGTTTCATTTATTTGTGCTTGGCATTCAGATAAGAATTACCAGCCTCGCACAGATGCAAATTCAGAGTCATAAAAGGAATATTGACAGCAATTGCAACCACGTCACCATCTCTCTTGCGATCAAATAAATGCCCTGGCTGCCGTCAGAGGAAAATGTAGCATTTGAAAAGCTGCAAGAGAACACACTCTCCAACAAACAAAACAAGTCTCTCTGGAGAAACGCAGGAAAGGATGCTTCTGAGAACTCTGCAGGGACATTCCAAACAGCTCCTTACACTTCTGATTGAAAATATATTAAAAGAAAAATTTAAACCAAAGACTCACCAAGTAAATCAATTATAAACCCTGCTAGACTGAATTTAGCTGTGTGTCTCTGTTGGATTCTATCTAATACTGAGAAGCAGAATGAAATTGTGGAACATCTTCCTGCCTTTAGGGGAAGAGTATCAGTTAGCTTCAGCTGTGTAACAAATGAGCCCCCTAACTCAGAAGCTTGAAACAACAGTTATTTTTTCTTGCTCATGAGTCTGTAGATCAGTTGGTTACCTATGTTAATCTGGTCCGTGCCTGACTGTTCTTGGCTGGGCTCTCCAATGGATTTGTGGCCATTTGGTGGAAGGGCTGGAGATTTACAGCACTTGAGGACTGGTTTCTGCTTCACACAGCTTTCCATCCTCCAGAAAGGTAGCTCAGGCTGGGTTCCAAGGCAGGAAATGGAAGTGAGCAAGGCCTGTTGAGAACCAGGCATGGAGCTGACCCACCACCATTTGCATGGCCTCTTTTGTCCTGTGTGTCTGGAGGCTAGCCCTGATTCCAGGGGTGAAGACGTAGACTCCACTTGTTTGTGGGAGGAGCCTTAATGTCCCATTGCAAAGGGAGTGTCTACATGAGGCAGGAATGATCAGGGGTTTTTGAAATCAGTTTTCCCAGAGTGGAAGCGTTGTCACTGGGAGATACTCCAGTCTTGAAGGGATGGCCTGGTCAATGGACAGGCTGGTCAGTGGGCGCTTGAGTTTGGTTGGGAGTGGGTCAGTACTGCCAAGATGCGTGGAGACTTAGTCAGTGGGGGGTCATGTCCAAGTTCAACCGCCCGTCCAGTCCAAGCTCCCTTCTCAGCCCTCCCCCGAGCCTGTACTAACATCAGCTCTCCTTTCTCAGAGCTTGTTGTGCTTACTTGTCCATAACGTGTTCACCTCCTGGGCTTATTCTCTCTGCTGGCCCTTGCTGGTGGTTCCTGGTGCCTTGATCCTCTCTTTCTGCTCTCCCTGGGCTGGGGATCTCCCTGAGCTGGGCCTTCAGCTGCCACCCAAGTCCTGATTCTCCTGCTTGAACCCCCATCCTCCCAGGGCCTGTTCAGGCATCCTCTTCAGGCTTCACAGGTCCAAATGTATAAGCCTTCCTCTGAGTCTGGCCCTCTCCATTTCAGCAGATGGCACCTCTGTCCCCCTCCACCATTGACACAAACCAGAAGCCTGGAATTCCTCCCAGCATCTTCACCTTTCTCTCCAATCCTGCTCATTTCTCTCCTTTGCCACGGAAGCCACCTTCTGTAGTCTTGACTGTGTCCGTCACCTCCCATCTGCTGGTCAGGCCGAGGCTGCAGAGTAGGGGAAGTAGATTGGGGAATAGGGTGGCTAGAAAATCTTTGAAAAATGCAAATCAGATCATACTGATCCACTTCTTAAAGTGCTTTAATGTTCTCAGGATAAACACAAAAATCCTGAGGGGCTTCTAGCTGACTTCAGCAGCCACTGCTGGGACCATCCTACCTCCTGGCCTTTTAGTTCCTCACACAATCTGTGCTCCTTGGAGCCTCGGGACCTTTGCACAGGCTTTCCTTCTGCTCAGAGAGCTCAGTCTTCCTCTCCCCATTTACTTTGTCATTAATCTCAATTAATCTCAACTCCCTTTAGCTTGTCATTCATCCTATTAGCCTTCAGATCTCAGTCTGTTAGTCACTTCTGTAAGGAAGCCATGACTGCTCCCCACATGAGGCTGCAGCTAGCTTTTCCTATTCCCCCAGCAGGTCCCCCTGAGCGCAGCTGCTGTGCAGTCACTGTGGTGTGCTGACAGCCCTCTGCCTTTTGCAGGACCAGGAGCCATTTGGTCTGAGTCATCACTGTGTCTTCAGAATGGGCCGTGGTGCCTGCTTCCGAAAAACCCAATGAATGGTTGAGATCAATGGATAAACATGTCAAAGATGACTACACACATCAGCCACTGGGTCCCAAAAACAATCCTGTGAAATGGGCATCTTTGGCTCTGCTTTACTGAGAAGAAACCAAGGCATAGGAGGCTAGGGTCATAGGGAGAAGAAAAGGGGTCAGAGCCATGCTGCGTCAGGACAGAAGGTGTCCCCTCCCTGGAGCACCCAGTGCTTAGATGCTGTAGTTTTATTATTTGGTTTTTATGTTTTGGGCCTTAATCCCTGACAGGATCCCTTAGGAATGGAGTCTTGACTGTCCCCTGCCTTGCCCATGACAGCTTATCCCTGAGAAGCTCTGCCTGGGGGTAGGGTACAGCAGGCCATTCTGGGTACCAGTGGTCCACAGCTCTGGTTGAGGCAAGACTAAAGAATGACCACACCTCAGAAACCACATTTAGCCACATCCCAGGTGGCAGCATGCACTGGGGGCTGCTGGTAATTCAGGTCCCTCCAGGAAATGCATGTGGAGCTGCATTTTACTGAGAAGAAAAAGATCTTGTTTGGTATTCCCAAGTCATTAGTGAAGGACAAAGGGAGGCATGGGGAGGTGGGAGGGAAGCACCCATGGGGAAGTGGGGGGAATGCCCACTTTTCCAAGGCCAGATATGCACACACACACCTGTGCATACACTCTCACAGTGCACGCACACACATGTGTGCACACACAATCCCAATGTGTGCACACACAGTACACGCACACATACCCATGCATGCATGTGCATTCACACATGCACGTGTGTGTGTGCAGGACACTAGCAGAGAGGTTACCTTGCCTCAGGGTTAGCATGATACATTAAAAGGTACTCCAAAGTGGCCTGAGTTCCAAGGCAGCATCCGTGGAAACCAAGCCAAGTCCCTTCTGGGTCCAGCTTCCCAGCTCCTTGGAACAGCAAGCAGTCTCCCTTGCCAGGTCCGGAGCAGGTGGCACCTGCTCCCCCAGACTGTGTGGGCACAGGAACAGCCCTTCTCCCCTCCCTGTCGGGAAACCAGATGGAAATCCTATCCTATAGCTCATGCGGTGGGGAAAGCTTCTGTGACCTGGGGCTAGGGCAGGCCAGAGAGCATCTCTAAGATCCGTGTCCTTCTGTAAAGGAGGCGTTTTCTTACCTTGGTGCACATACAGAAATCGAACAGGTAAGCCCCTTGGCGGCTCTCTAGTAGTCTCTCCTGCTTAATTCCACTGATTTTCCTTGTCCTGAGACTCATTAGTGTGTCTCATTAGCACCTGGGATTTCAGCTGGCCTTCCCTCCCCTTTACTGGGGTCAGCAAAACTGTGGATGAAGCAGGGACAGGGTGACCACGGGAAGAATGGTCAGATAAATCCAAGGTTGGGTGTAAGTCTTCCTTCTTGACTCTGGAAGCCCAGCAGCACCTACGATGTCCTAGTGCACTAACAGTTTACACTGGCCTTGGGTCAGTGCAGTTGAGACAGACTCGTTTTTGTTCACAAATACCTGGACTGGTGATAGAAATGATCAAGAATGGTCTTTGCTGTTAGAAGTGATGGTGACCCTGTGGCCTTTGTTATGTCAGCGAAACCTCCCCTCCCTGGGCTGACACGAGGCCCTCCCCAAATCTCCCAGTCCAGTGCGGGTGCCAGCACCTCAGCCTTGCAGTTGAATTCAGTGGGCACCTACTGAGCCATCGTGATCTGTGCCCAGAGGGGGTGGGCTATTAGAATGGTGTTAGGTTTGGTCTTTGGTCTATAGGAGTTGACTGGTTGGGGAATGAGCTTTTACATCTATGAAACAGGATGTGGTTCAGGGTGGACAGAGGGAGCCCTTGGCTGATGGATAGAGTTTGGGTCATCAAAGAATGGAGGAGAAGGTAGAGGAAGAGGAGGAGAGGGTGGGGCTGGGGCTGGGAATGAGCAGTAGAGGGAGCACCTGGCAAATTCCAGGACGAATAAGCAAAGATGTGGAGAGAGGACTGGATATGCAGGCCTGGAGGATCTCAGGAGATGAGGGCACAGTGTTGGCATGTTCTGAGAGCTAAGATCCAGAGGCTGCCCTTGAGACCCACAGTCCTGTGATCCCCGTCCCCCTTTTAGGATGAGCAGTGGCAGCGAATGGCCATCCAGTGCAATGTGTTCTGGAGGACTGCAGACCCCCATGCCACAGAGCTTGTGTACTTGGAGCAACCAAGTTCCACCATGTTTCCCGATGGCCATTCAGCTTCATGGGCCTGCCCTCTGTAGCCCAGGCAGTCTGCTCCCTGGGGCCCCATTCTGCTGTTACTCAGAGAAGAACACCAGCCTGGAGCTCAGCCCTCCTCTTCGCCTTCGTGTCCTTCACCCCCACGTGGTGGATCTCCCCCTTAGTCAGCGTCTGGGGCCCCTCCTGCTTCCCCAGCCCCCACACTGCCACTGGCCAGAGTGGATCCGAAGGTCAGGTGTTGTGGAAACAGTGTCCTCTTGCGGAAATCCAGGGGAAATGACATGTGAATGTCAAGTCCAGAAAAGGGGCAATATTCTTGCTTCTGGGGAGCTTGAAGCAAATGGGCTGATTCAATGCCCCCTCCCCTGCAGGCCTTCCCCAGAGGAGTGGTGGGCTGTCTGCCCAGGAGCTGGGCGTGCACCTGTGTGTGACGCTGCACGAGGGCAGGTGCCTGGGGCTGGGGACAGGCAGCCCTGACACGTCTGTGCTTTCACCACGTGGTAGGACCAGATGAAGTCCCAAAGGGCCCTGGAAACAATTAGGCAAGGTCAGGATGGGATGCAGAGCAGGGCAAGAGGGAAATGGAAGGATGAAGGCCTGTGCCATTAAGAAAGGGAGAGGAGACGTGACAGAGGTGCATGGAAACAGCATCCTGCATCAGACTCATGGGATTTCAAAGAGGACGGGGACATTTGGAGGCTGAAGGTCTTAAATGTGACTACCTCCCTCCTAGGCCACTGTTTTTTGGAGGAGGTAATAAACTGGGGAGTTTGCAGCCGGTGTAGCTGCAGCTGCATAGTCAGAGGTATTTGGTGATGGTGTGAGTCCTGCTGTCAGTGGCTGGCAAAGGTTCTGAGCCAGGAGAATGGTGAAATTCTAGAATCATCACCATTCGCTCAAAACCTCAAAATGCCAAGCAAACCCTACAGTAGCTACTTGTACCTCTGGCTTTCTAGAAGAAGCTGTGTATCGGTTTAAAATTTTATGCTGTTTTATTATTTTATTTTTTAAAGCCAGGCCAGGGAGTTCTTTTCCCATAGACGTTGTGAATTCAAATGACATCTCTCCAAACATCTCTGTTGAAGACTTAGAAAAGGCGCATCAACATGCAGTTTCCATGGTCCAGAGGGGGTTGCAGGAGGATGGCCAGCAAGCCCTAGCCTCCCCCTCATACTGCCAGGAAGGGGACAGTTCCGTGCGCTGCGCTTCCTGTGCACGCGTGCTCAATCGCTCAGTCGTGACTCTTTTGTGACTCCATGGACTGTAGCCCACCAGGCTCTTCTGTCCATGGTATTTCCCAGGCAAGAATACTCGAGTGGGTTCCCATTTCTTCCTCCAGGGGATCTTCCCGATCCAGAGATCAAACCCATGTCTCCTGCATCCCCTGCATTGGCAGATGGATTCTTTGCTACTGAGTCATCTGGGAAGCCCAGCCCCCTCCACAGCCCCACCCTAACTGTGGCTGTACAGTTGAGGAAATGCAACTACCTGTCGCCCAAAGGTCCTTCAGCTATGGAAGCCAGCATCACCCTCAGCCTCTGCCTTGGATACCTAGGTGCTCTGCACCTGCCATCTGCCTGCTTTGCATTCCTGATGAACCAGGAGTTATTTAAGGATAGGACTTGTGCCATGGTGCTCCCAGAGCTGTATGGTTACCAAGCTTCTGATTTCCCTAGACTTTGTGGTTGCCCCTGGCATCGTGAAAACCCCACAGTAGGTGAGGGAGACAAGAAGGAAGCATACAAGTGGCCCTTTTGGCTGAAAAAGTTTCAGCCAGCCCCCTTACCCCTCCAACTGTCCACCTTCTGCCCATTGGCCAGCCAGCTCTTCATCCTGGAAGGCAGAACATGCTGGGGCCAGGTGGAGGGGCAGCAGGATCCTGAGCTGAGCGGATGCTTATTTTTAGGAGCTTGCGGGCACTGCTGCCCATGCTGGGCCTCCACAGCATTCCCTGCAGATCCATCCCCTGTGGCAGTGGTCCAGAGCCACCCTTGTGCCAGGGAACCTGGGCTGGCCACTGGTCAGAGCTTTGGCATGAAGGGTTCTTCAACCGGGTGCTGCTTTGGTCTAGAGAGCATTGGATCCCCAGTCTCCCTGGTGCTGGTCTCCCCCTGTCCATCCCCGGCTCCTGCCTCCCCTTGTCTGGGTTTTCCAGGGAGGAAGTAGGTGGACCAGCTGCTCCAGGAGCCAGAGCCAATTCTCAAACTGGCAGAAATGAGAAGATGGGGATCTTAATTGGCAAGGCGTGTGCCCATTGCTTTTAACCCTGGACTTCTGGAAACCGCCGTGTTTTATCAAGGGATCTCAGCACTAGAAACATAAGATTTTTTTTTAAATGTAATATCATTAAAACAGTTTTAAATTGAGTTCGATACGTTTTTAACTCATCAGACTCACGGACATTTTTGGATGATGCGCCTTTTCCCTGTAGGGCACTTTCTTGCCCAGCTGAGTCCACTTGGGTACGTGCAGACCTGCTATCTTTCTTCTTCTTCGTGGTCATGCAGCTTCCATGCTGAGGGTGTCAACGTGCTCCATTTGTAGCACTATGATCCTTTGGTGACCCTACACCCCAAAAAGATCCCATATGCATCTCACTCCTCTCCTTTCTGTTCTAGCCAGAATTATTGGAAAATCTAATTTTCAGGGAATATAAATCTCGGGAAATGGAAGACAGAAATTCTCTGCAGTAGCTCTCTCTGTCCTCCTCAAAGCCAAGCTGATTTTTCCAGTTTTGAGTGAGAAGCTGTGATGGGCGTCTGATGTGGGACCTTTCCCATCAAACTGAACAGTGCGAGTGATGCTTCCCACTAACACACTACTGGCATGCTGGGTTCTACAGGTTTGAGTTACCCGTGCCATCCTGATAAGGCCCGTGGGGCCTGGCTGGAGCTTTCATGAACCCCGTTTTAATGACAGGGAGGTAGATGCTTAGATAGATCTCACCAGGAGCCGGTGAGAGGCGATTAGAAGTATCTGGGGCCAGAGTGGTATGTATCTGTGCCGGTCAGTGTTCTCCTGAGAAACGGGACGGATTTGATAATTCTGTATATCTCCATCTCCACCCCATCTCTGACCCCATCCACATCCGCCTCCATATCTTTCCCATCCCTGCCTCTATCTCTATATCACTATCTGTGTCAACAAGTTTACATTAAGGAATTTGCTCACTTGATATGGGGCCTGGCAAGTCCAAAATTCCTAAGCAGGCTGGCAGGCTGGAAACTCAGGCAGGATTTATGCTTCCTTGTTGAGGAAGAACTTCTTATTCTCCTGAAAACCCCAGGGAGTGCTCTGAAGGCCTTCAGCAGGTTGGATGAGGCCCACCCACCCACATTATTGAAGATCTCCTGTTCATAAAGTCAATTGGTCATGGATGGGAGCTGTAACTGCACAATACCATCACAGCCTCACCTCGATCATTGTTGGGCTGAATCACTAGAAACTACGGCCTGGCCAAGTGGACACATAAAATGGACCATCACAGTGTCCTTCCAGGTGTCCAGTAGGTCTGGGTGAGCTTCCCTCAGGAGTGAGACTCTGACTGGTGGTTTCAGCCTGATCTGAGGTCTGCTCTGATCATAGGAAAACCAGGAAATAATTTACAGACCACTGGGGAGGGGCCAGACCAAAAGCAGCATGTGCTGAGCTCTTGGCTAAATCTGCTCTTCCAGGCCTGTCCGGGGCAGAGCCTTATCTCTTTCTCAGAAGCTGGAAGTGACCCGATCTCATCTTGGTATTAAGGCAGAGGTGCCCCACTTCTCACGTTTTTAGCCTCATTTTGACTTGCTTTTTCAAAGGTGAGTGACGGAGATTCAAACTACTCTTTTCTTTTTCTGGTGCTCCTCTCACCTATTTCTCTAAGCCAAAGTCAGTCATATTTTTAAAAAGGAAATATGATCATGTCACTCTTACGTTTGAAACCCCTCAAAGGGCTGCCTGTGGCCTTTGGAAATTGGTCTGGGCTCCACAAGGCCCGCCTGCCTGGCCCTGCTTGCCTCCCTGCTCCCTCCACCCTCTTAGCTGCATCTCTTAGATCCCAGCTCCATTGGCCTCTCCTTGTCCTCAGGGCTTCTATCCGCACGACTGTTTGTCTCCATGCCTCTCCTTGATTGCTGTCACCCCAACATCTGCTCATGAGAACCCCCTAATCTGGAGCCCCCTGCTTCCCTAGCACATATCCTTGCAGTAGTGAGGCAATCCACTCTTGTTCTTTGCAGGATTTCCACAAGCATAACTCAGTAACTAGAAGTTTGGTGAACTGTTCAGTGAACTATCTTTCCCTTTAGACCGGTGGTTCTTGACCTGGGTGCCTTCAAAATTCCAAGTGTGCAGACTGCAGTCCAAGCCATCAGGTCAGAACCTCTGTGGGTGGGACCTGGGTAGCAACAGATTTCAAAACCTCTCAGGAGACACCAAGTATGCACTCAAAATTGGGAACCAATGCTGGCCTAGAGCAGGCTTCACTCCCAGCATCCTCCAACATGGGAGCCGTAGAAATACAAAATCCAGACTTTCTGGCTTAGAACCTATCCCTTAACAAGACCCCATGTGGTTTGGGGGACACATTGTGATTTGAGGAGGACTCAGCTGACCCCTGTATGAGGCTGGATCCCTGCCATCCTGCTCACTACTGGTTCTCCTGCCCCAGCCTAGTAGCTGTTCAGTAAACTCTTAAGTGAACACATGAATAATTTTTAAACAACCCCCAAATTTCACCTCCTAACCTGCTTACTCCACTCCCTAGAACCATTTTTGTTTTCTCATGGGCAGCAGGCTCAGGGGCGGGGAGGTGGGAGGTGGGCATACCCTTTCTTCATAGGATGCTGAGGCTAGAGTTTGTGGTCCTCTTTCCCCTGCCCAGATTCCCACCTCTACAGTCTTGTTTGTTCCTAGAGAATGTCATCCTTGGCCCGGGTAGAGAAGGAGACACTGCCTTTCCCTGGCTAGTGCATGTCCTGACCCCCCTCCCCTTCCCACCTCCATCCTGGTTTGGTTTCCCTTGCTGGCAGATTCATAGAGAAACCCCAAACCGGTATGGGGATGAGAGTCAGGTGATGCAGGAGGTAGGGGAGGGAGAAGGAACATTCCAGAGGAAGATGGGAAGGCGGAAATAAGCATTTAGATTCGACAGTGAGGTTTTGGAACACATTCGACTTGAATCATTGCCTTGGAAAATCCCAGATGTGGTTCTCCCGGCAGCGTCTTTCACTCAAAGTGGCCACAGCTGTGGGATGGCGAGGGCCTGGCCCCTTAAAGGAACAGTGCCTGTTCGCCCTGTGTTGGGGAATGAGCCAGTACAGAGCATCAAAGGGCCTCTCATCTCCCAGCCCCTCCCTGCAGGCTCCACGGTGCCCAGAGCCTCAGCCCCTTGGGACCGCATCACCCAGAGGCAAGTCTGTGGACAGGACACTGGCAGTCCACGGGGTCTCACCTTCCCAGCCCTACTCTGTCTTTCTTTATTGGTGGTCTTTGTCTTTCTCTCCTTTTCGTCTGTCTCAGGCCCTGAGGAAGTATTTCTGGTGCCTCTGCTTCATTTTCTAGACTTCTTTATCAGGCTCTGGGAAGAAGGGTGACTTCTAGGGTGGTCCTTGCTTTTGGTGGAGAGGGTCAGAGAGGAGGTGGCAGTGACTGAGGTACAGGGGAGAAAGAGGTCAAGTGCTACAAGGTGCAGGGCTGCCGCTCAGATTTCAGATAAATTGATTATTTAGAATGAGTCTGTCTCTGATATGGGGCTTCCCTGGTGGCTCAGATGGTAAAGAATCTGCCTGCAATGTCGGAGACCCGATAGTGCATGGGACATACTAAAGGTTTTTGCTGTCTATCTAGAATGCAAATCTAACTGTGAAACATGAAAATGTTCGTTGCTTAGTCGTGTCCCACTCTGTGACCCCATGGACTCTGTCCGTGGAATTCTCCAGGCACTAGGCATGCTGTATTTTCACTTGCTGTATTTGGCAGCCCTGTGTGGAGTGGAGGTGGCATGGGGGAAGGATGTTGTGATGGTGCCCTGGGGAGGGAGGGTGCTACCGGCAAGCTTTCTACTGTCTTGCCTTTTGGTCCTTTTTCCAGGCCTTAGCACCCTGCTGCTGGGTTTACTTTGGCCTTTGCTGTTGCCTGCTAAGATGGGCACTGAAAATGAGCACGTCTGGAAACCGCTATAGGCAATAGGGTAAAAGGACAGGCTGCTCCTTTACCTGCTATTGATACTTCAGAGATGAGCCCACGAGGGCGGTGGGCTCCTGCTGCCAACTACCAAGGAAACAGTCACCAGCTCCCGGGTTCCTTGGGCTTGACTTGGCTCCACCCCTGTCGGACCCCACTTCTCCCTAATTCCCACCCCCTCTGATGTGGCCAAATGCCTTCAGGGCCCCTCCAGAAGGGTACTGGGCATGCCACGAGTTGAAGGCCCCACCCTTCTGGGGGGCATGAGGGGTGAAATCTGATGCCATACCCCAGGAAGTATTTACAGATTTGATTGCTTAATTAAACTAAGGATTGAAGCAAGGGGCTGATGTGATAGAATTTGCTTTTTCAAGTAAGCACTCTTTGGAGAGGGGGAAATGGGCTGGAGAGCTGAAGGTGGACACAGATGTCATTGTCAACATGGGATCCTTTGTCCCAGCTCATAGTAGGTGCTCAGTAAATATGTATTGGAGGAATGGACCCTAGGCTTTGGAATGCTAGCTGCTCCCTCCAGCGGAGCTCTGCCCTGGTGATGCAGGCCCTGGGGCCTCTTCTGTTTACTGGGAGGTAAGGGTGTGGGTTTACTACTCTTCCTGGGCCTCTGTGAATTTTGGTTCCTTTTGGGGAAGAATGGGGCCAGGCAGCCTCTGGTGGAGGGCAGGTCCTTGTATCAGACACTCCAAGGGGCAGGAGGAGGAAGCCTAGCTCTGCAAGGCAAGTTCATGAATATCCAACCTTGGCCACATTCCCTGCACCCTGATTAACCAATAGCCTTCACTTGGCATGAGGCAGAGAGATAAAATGAGATACTGCATTGGAGACTTAAAACTTAATTGAAACTATGTATCACAAATTTAACTCCAGGCTTAATACAATCTGATACAATTATTCTAATATACTTCAGCTTCAATCAGAGTTTCTATGATGGAAAGGAGAGTGGGGAAGCCCAAAATAGGATGAAAAACATCTGCTGTGTGATATGTAGGAAGGCATCCAGCCTGTGAGGAAGACCCTACAATCTCGGGGACAGGAAGATTGGGGAAGGAGGCAGGGTTGTGCACGTCCTTACCTGGTCTTGATGGGACAGAGTCAGGACTTCACTTTGCCCAGTTTCACAGCCTAGACCATGATGTACCTTTTGTTCTGAGACAAGGTCACGGTCTATTGTTTTCCTGTTGTGTATTTGGAAACCACAGTGCTGACTTCTTTAGAGAACTCAAGAGATGCAGGAGACTCTGGGATTCCTTAAGAATCTTGGACCTGATCCCAGGAGATCATCAGTCCAATCCTTTTCAGTGAGTTAATGACAGCTAGGACAGGGCGGGGGATGTGAAGCTGGTACTACAGTAATTACCTAACAGATTAACTTCCTCACAGTCCTTCTGGCTCCGGACTCTTCTCCTTGCCTCTCTGTTTCATAAAAAGTTCCTTCCCCCAAGGTCCCTCCTCATCCTGCAGCCAGTGTCTTATCTGTGATTTACAGGTTTCTCCATCCTTCCTAAGACATGACATTTCTTAAAAGCTGCCCATGCTGCTACAGCTGTGCAGAGCAGCAGGGCCCCCAGGCCCGCTCCTGGAGAGCTAGGCCTGCACCAGGGATTCCTGGCTCTGGCTGATCCTCTGAGCCTTGGGAGAGCCTGGAATAAATACTGACTGCAGGGCTCCATTCTTGCCTGTCAGAGTCTTATGGGTGGGTTTTGTAAAGTGTCACTTTGAAAGTGCTGTCCAGGTTATTCTGATGAGTAGGATGGCTTGGGAACCAGTGGCAGTCTTTGCTCTTAGTGTGAAATATCATTTACATACAGCTTTTGAGATGCAGGAAGCCTTGTCCACTCAGAAATTCTTAAACTGCTATTGTGCTAGTAAGTAGGGGAAAGAGAGGGTAGAAGAGTGGGGTAGTGAGTGTCTTACTCATCTGTCCATCCATTATCCATCCATCCACCCATATACCTGTCCATCCATCTATCCATCAGTCCAGGCATCCATCTATCCATCCACCCATCCATGTTTCATCCATCCTCCAAACATACTCAGATGTTTCCCTTGGCCACCAGAATATCCTGCATCTGGTGTCAGTGTTTAGAGCAGGCACTCCTAGGCAACAGCAAATGGAATAAACGCAAGTTGGTGGATTAAAGACATAAACCTACTAGCATATACCCAAAAGAACTGAAAACAGGATCTCAAAGAGATATTTGTATACCTGTATCCATAGGTGTTATTCACAATAGGCAAAGGTAGAAACAACCCAAGTATCCATCAACTAATGAACGGATCAACAAAATGCAGTATATTCACACGATGAAATAGTATTCAGTCAGTAAAAGGAGTGAAATGGTGACATGCTGTAATGTGGATGAACCTTGAAAACATGATGCTCAGTGAAAGAAGCAGATGCAAAAGGATGAATATTGTGTGCTTTAATTTATATGGAACTCCAGAGTAGGTAAATCTATAGAGATAGGGCTTCCCTGGTGGCTCAGACGGTAAAGGATCTGCCTGCAGTGCAGGAGACCCGAGTTCAATCCCTGGGTTGGGAAAATCCCTTGGAGAAGGGAGTGGCAACTCACTCCAGTATTCTTGCCTGGAGAATTCCATGCACAAAGGAACCCGAATCCTATGACTGGACTTCCCTGGTGGCTCAGATGGTAAAGAATCTGCCTGCAATGGGGGAGACCTGGGTTCGATCCCTGGGTTGGGAAGATCTCCTGGAGAAGGGAAAGGCTACCCACTCCAGTATTCTTGCCTGGAGAATTCTATGGACAGAGGAGCCTGGCAGGCTACAGTTCATGGGGTTGCAAAAAGTCAGACACAATTGAGTGATTAAGCATAGCACATAGAGATAGAAAGTAGACTAGTCATTGCCAGAGCCTTTAGGGAGGGGGGAGATTTATCGCCTAATGGCTACAGAGTTTCTGTTGGAATTGACAAAAAGTTTGGGAAAATTATGTTGGTGATGGTTGTACAACAGTGGACCTAATGGACTTAATGTCACTGTTCATGTAGAAATGGTTAAATGGCAAATTTTTGGTTACTTATGTTTTGCCACAATAAAACTGTTTTTTAAAAAGGAGGAAAGAAGAAGCCTGTTTGGGAGGCTAGTGAAGGTTTTCCTTGCTCTCTTCAGTGTGTGGCTAGAGGGCGGACTGTGAAACCCCATCACCCCCTTGGCAGGTCCCCACCACCCCACACCCCTCGTGTAAGAGAATCTAGAATGTGGGGACATTCCATACTAGCTTGGCTGCTCCCACAGAGCAGGATTTGGGAGGGCTTGGCTGGTTTGTTCTCAGTGGTAGTTTGTGGGTGGGATGCAGGATCCTGTGTTACAGGCAGTCACTTTCAGAGGGAGGGTTTTTTGATGGGGCAAAGGTGGGAAATGAGCCTGCTTGTCCCCTGAAGTGAGTGGACGGGGCTCTCGCATCTTCCTAAGCTTTGATGGGGGGGGTGGGTGATTGCCTGTTCTGAATATGGGGACTGTGGTAGGGTCAGGCCACTGTGGGCATGGGGAGAAATCTTGAAATAAATAGGCCTTAACCCCAGATTGTGCTGTAGTGGGAGCTGGGGGGAAGACCTGCAGAAGCTTGGTTGTTAGAGATTGCTATGAAGGAATAGGGTGTTTGTACTCTGAGTACATACTTATTTGAGATATTAGAATTGGGGGTCACAGGGCTGCTTCATGACACTAAGGCCAGATGGGGCCCCTGTGCGCCCCTGTGTGTGCTGCCCTGTGTTGGGCCCTGGCCCCAAGAGGTGCAGGGGGTCCTGGGAGCATCCAAGCAGCCTTCTGGGGGCTTTTGTGCTGTTGGTTTGGTCTGCAAACCATCACTTAATAGAGAATATGGAGGGGAATGTCAGGCATGTTCTTATATATCAATTTCAAATGGATTTTCTAATTCTGAATTTCTTGGATTGGAAGAAAACAGGGTTTTCTCAGTTGGCATGACTCGGCCAACCCTGCCTTGGAGTGAGTCCAGAGCCCAGAGATGAAGTCCTAGAGAGGACACTGTTGTCATTCAAAAAGGCAATGGCTTTCTCTGCCAGGGACTTGGGAATCCTTAATACAGTGGCCTCGTTTTATAAAGAAGGAAACAGAGCTACCGACAAACCAGGTAATACGCCTCAGAAGAAGTTAAGCACACTGCAGGTAGCTCTTTCACTGCAGGGCAGAAACTTGAACCTGTTTGATAAGCTTCAAGGCACAAGCCATTAACCCCATGGCAATCTGCCAGGATGTCCCATCTGGAGCAACTCTCCTGATAGTGCTCAGAGATCCATGGAACAGATGAACTATGGACACTGCGTCTAAAGGATGGCAAGCAAGGCTTCTGCCGCTGGAGTCTAGGGCAGCCCAAGGTCAGCATCTTGGCTGGGGTGGCCTGGAAGCCCCGTGCAGCTCCCCCTATGTTGGTGGATTCGGTCTGTCATAGGGAGAGATGCCCCCTTGATGTGGTGGTTTGGGAGCAGCATTATGTATGAAATGGAAGGTCTGGGGTTTCAGGGTTTTGCTTTAGGATCTGTTGTAAACCTCAGCCTTTCTCCTGTTTGAGGGTCCAAGATGCATGGAACATGATGGATGGGGAACTAGGGCTCACACTGGTCCTTCCTGGTTCCCCTGTACACACCTGAGACCCGAGAGCCCCATTGGAGAGCAGGGCAGTGTCGGGGGAGAAAGGAGTTACTGGGAAAGACTCTTTGACTCTGGCCACTTCTTTTAGTGGACAAGTGGATGATCCCAGACAAGCATGCAAGGCTCAAATAGGGACTCAGCCTCTTCAAATATCTTTGTTCAAAATGTTTGTAACTGGTTGAACTGCAAATGGGAGCTGATTATCAAATGGCTAAACCATGGAGGGAGGTTTCCAGAGATGTGTGATAAGCCTCTAGAGATGGGCTCGATCGCCATGCTCCTACTGCTCTTTGTGGTGGTGGATGACTCAGCTGGGGACAGGTGGCAGACTTATTAAATTTGAGGATGACACAAAGCTGGGAGCGATGGTGAGGGCATTTTGTAGACAGACTCAGGATTTAATTATATCACAGCAGTTGGATAGGTTGAATTTAGCAAGATACAGTTTAATAGGAATAAACTGAAAGTCCTTTATTTGGGTCCAAATAGCCAAACTTTCCAAGCCTGAGATGGGTGAGACAGGGCCAGTAAGCCACAGTGTGAGACAACAGTGTGGTAGGGTGGCATCAAAAATCCAGAGGTTGTCTTAGGTTGCATTAATTGAAGTCTTATTTCCAGAAGGAAGGAGGAGATGCTGCTCTGTTCTTTCTCAGAGCACTGCTGGGGTCCTGTCTTCAGCTCTGCATGCCCCACTTTAAAAGGGACTTTGAAGAGCTGAGTAAGCTTCCAAAATGAATTCCACAGACCAAAAAAAAAAAAAAAAAAAAAGATGAGCTAAATTTATTCTTTGCTACTTAAAAATATTTATTATTATAGTAAATATTTTCTCTGTGAAAAATAGACAAAGCACAGCAAAGTGTAATGATGGGAAAAATAACTAGCCATAGCTAAGTCTTCCCACCCAGAGGTAACTATTACTTTAACATTTTGGTTTATTTCCTACTAGTCCTTCAAAATATGCATTTAAAAATGAGATTAGGATGACATTTATATACCGTCTGTCTTGTTTTCATCCAGAATTGTATCGTGAGCGTCATTTCATGTTTTAGAGCATCCACCAAAACCATGGTCTTCAGTGATTGCTTTCTAGTCTGTGGCATGGATGTCCCCAAAATTTGTAATTCGTTTCTTCCTTCCTGGCTTGTTGGCTGGTTGGGTTGTTTCCAGTTTTTTCCCATGTTATAAATAATCCTGTGATTAACTTCCTTGTACATAAATCTTGGTCTGTGCCTGTGATTATTTCTGTGAGATCAATTCCTAGAAGCAGAATTCTGGGTTCAAACAACACAAACATTCATAAGGCTCCTGAAACACTTTGCTGAAGGGTCCTCAGGAAGTTTGTTCCCCTGTTAACATGTGTCCATCAGCTGTTGTGGGTGCCAGCATGCAAGCTGGCCAGCGCAGCTGTTATCCTTGGAAGCGATCTTCCCCAGTTTCGTAGGTGGAAATGTCACACGCACGGCTTTCATTTGCATTTCCTTGATTGTTGTGAGAGGCTGACCCACCGTTTGGTCATCTGCCCTCCTGCTGGGCGGGCTGACAGCTCCTGCCACACCAGCGCACACCTTCCGCCCAGCATGGTGAACACGTCTTGGGGTTTCCTAATAGTGGGCACTGTGTCTCCTTCATTTGGCCCTAAGCGCACGGGGAAGGATGGCTGGATGAAAGAGAGATTCAGGTTGGGGCCACCCGGCCAGGAGCTAGAAGGGTTTGGACCGCACATATGCAGGTGTGGGTCAGATTGAGGGCAGGAACCAGCCTGCCTGGGCTAAATGCTGGTCACCCCTTACCTGGGTGACCTTGGGCAGTTACACACCCCAAAGAAGTCCTGGGTCCCCCCTCTGCAGTGGGGCCAGGCATCATGCTGGGGGGTGCACAGAGACATGTGGAGCATTGAGCGGGGGTTGGGCACAGGGTTAGTTCTGTTAATCTTAGATGCTTTTCTTCTGAGTATTGTTATTCCAATTTCCTTCCTCTATATAAAGAATGCATCTGTGAACCATGATGGGACTCACTTTCTCAACTCCATCCTCAGTTTTGCCCAACAAATATTTATTAAGTGTTCTCCGTCACTCTGTGATGGAGAGCAAGCACCGGACAAGCAGATAGAGAAAAGACACGCTCTGTGACCTAAATTCCAGGCCAGCGGGGGATTCAGACAGGCAGTCGAAGAACATATTGGTTTAATTCCAAAGAAGAAAAATGCCAAAGCAGAGCAGACTTTGCAAAAGAGGACATATTCTATTCCCCTTCTATGTGGAAAGAAAATTAATCACACGAGTAATCAAATCCATGCCAGCGTAAACAGTGTGACACCCCCTTTCCCGTATCATATTAGCCAAGGCTTAAAAAAAGCTAACATGCAGTGTTGGCAAGGTTGTGGTGAAACAGATACTTTAAATCGTGCCATGAAATCAAGCGTCCTCTCTAGGTCAAAGACATAAATATGCCGAGAAGTGGCTGTCTTCATTCTCAAAGGGATGAGCGAGCTGATGGCAACGGGGTTGTAGGAATCCTGCCTTTTCCTCACTAACAGAAGTGTGGCCTTTGGTTTTCCTGCCTCATTGGCCACAGTTTCCGACGAGGATGGTCTCAGCACAACAGATGAGTCAGCCTTTGGCCTATTCATCCTCTTCTTTCTTAGTGAACAGTTCTCTGAGATTCTGACGTTTTTCCAAAGACCCATTGACTACATCCCCACATTCTAGAGCATTTTTTTCTATTGTGGTGATTTTTGTGAGCTCTTGATCCCATTGGCTTGTTTTCTGAGATCTGCTTCATTTCATCTGTTCCTGGAGGGAACTTGAGGACAAGTGAGTGCCTCCTCGCTCCCCTCCGTCACCACCCTGTGCTGCCGTGTTTGGGCCCCCGCGGAGGCAGTGGGCGTGTGCCGGTTGGCACAGGGCCTCATCTTCAGGTTCTAATCCAAGCTGTGATTTCCCCAGACAGGTGGGGAGGCTGCCATCCAGCAGAGCCATGCTCTGTAAAGGGGAAAATGTGTCGCTCTTCTGAGTGTTTCCTGCTGGAATGCCTGGGCAGGGACCGGCCCCTCACCTGGGCTGTTCACCTACCGATCACGTCACCTGGTCCCTGATCCTTTTATCCTGAGGTTGGGAG
This sequence comes from Bubalus kerabau, assembly GCF_029407905.1. NCBI lineage: Eukaryota > Metazoa > Chordata > Mammalia > Artiodactyla > Bovidae > Bubalus > Bubalus kerabau. The sequence continues at coordinate 11,391,364 of NC_073627.1, read as the reverse complement.
GAGAGTTGTGGAGAGGAGGCTACGGGGTTCTGGGCCTACCCCGACTCCCTTCTCTCCAGCCGCCTTGCAGACACCAAGGCGGCTGCAGCAGCCAGGGCAGTGCTTCGTGCTGGATGTATATTTTCAGAAGCTGCGGGGGACGTCATGTGTATAAAATTAGCATTGCCTTGTTGGCCCCTTACAGACTAATTCAGAGTGAAATGTTTTAGCAATGGTGGGCTGATTCTATCAGGAGAACAAGAACTAATTAAATTCCCTCTGACCATCAAGCAGTAAATTATTTATATCCAGACAGATGCAATCTAATCTCCAGCATCCAGCTCAACCCAACATGCATCTTACTTGATTTTTCAAGGGAAGAGGAAGAAAAAAGAAAACACTCAAATACTCAAGAGAGGAGACAGACATTAGGGAGACCCGTGGAACCCTGGCCTGAGAGGCACTCAGCCTCTTCCGCCAGTGGGGAAACTGAGGAGGCAGGCGAGGGCTCAGGGCTTCTCATCTCAGTTCCCAGGAGCCGTGGCCTCCCTACCATTTCTTACACATAGAAAGAAAAAGGAATCAACAAACTATTCTTTAACATGATCTCAAACTTGGGGGAGAATTTATTTCATTAATGAATTTGCTAATGCATATCACAAAGACTTATTGATTTGCTCCTTGGTGGCCTTTGGTGGCTGCTGAATACCTGCCAACTTGCATTTTGGGCTGTGCTGCCCACTGCCCATCCCTGTGTCTTTATCCATTATAGAGCATGTCTAGGAGACAACTTGAATTTTGTGGGACCAGTGCACGTGGGAGACCCAGTGCCCCCACATCCCTATACCAGGGGATAATACCAGTGCCACTGGGCACATGTGGGGATGGCAGACTGGGTCCACCCTGGGCCTGAGTCCCCACGAGTGTGCGCCCCCTCCCTAGTGAGGGCTGGGGACTGCCCCTAGGGTGCTGGTCGCTGGTCTGTGATGTGAGCCAGGATGAGGAGAGGACTCCTTCTGCAGTGCCTGAGTTGGTCAGTTTCGAGGACGTCTGCCTCATGGACCAGGCTTTCCTCCCAAAAGCTCCTTGGGAAACCCCATACTGCAACCCTGACACTTTGGGGCCCTTGATTTCTGTGGTGAACCCCAAACCCAAGCAAGTACATGGGAAATGACCAAAAGGCCCTTTTCAGAGTAGTCACCTTAGGGTGCTCTAAACCTAGGCCCCAGACCCCTAAAGCACTTTGAGATACCTCTTTGGGAATAATAGTCATGGTCCAAGGTGTATTTAATTCATGGGAGCATGATCCTTTGAAGGTGGAGCTGATTTGGGGAACAGCCAAGAGCTGCCGAGGTCTAGCTGATGGGGACCCTGATGTGTAAAAGTAGGCCTCAGTCTAAGTCTCAGCTTCACCTTCGGTCAGATATGTGGTTGTGGGCCAGTTGCTTAATCCCTGTTAGCCTCAGTTTTCCCATCTGTGAAATGGGATCAGTCACCCTCCATTGTAGGGCAGTTGGGTGGAGAAAAAGAGCTGGTGTGGTAAAGCCCTCAGCATAGATCTAAGCTCAGCAAAGACCCCACTGTAGTCAGTAAGCTGGCGGTGCCGTCGTGAATGGGAAGGTGGGGGGCAGGGGTTACAATTTAAGATGAGTGAGCAGCTTGTATGTCAGGACTGGCTGGCCCTGGTGGGGCTGATGCTGCCGTGAGCAGAACTGCCTGGCATCTTAGATTTGGTGTTAAAGCACCAAATCGAGCCACCATGCATTATGGCCCCTTGATGTCCCTGGACACAGCAGGGGCCAGGTGGTCAGTAGTCGCTCATTAGCTGCCTACTGTCCCTTGCAGACACCATGATGTACTCAGTATTCTGGCCACATCCTAGGGATGCAGTCGGAAGGCAGTGGCTGCCTTCTCCAAGCGTTCCACCAGAGGAGAGGGAAGGTGCTTCAGTCTTTGAGGGATGGAGAATAAAGCATAAATACTTCACATGTGTACACTGCTCTGTAGTTTACAAAGTACCTCCATGTATATTATTTCATCTGATCCTCGCAAGAGCTGGGCAAGGCTTTCTCAGCCTCTTGCATCTTCTTTAGCATCTTCCAGGCCCTCTGGGTGGCTCAGTGGGTAAGGGATCTGCCTTCAATGCAAGAAACCCTGGGGATATAGGTTCGATCCCTGAGTCAGGAAGATTCCCTGGAAGAGGGCATGGCAACCCACTCAAGTATTCTTGCCTAGAGAATCCCATGGACAGAGGAGCCTGGCAGGCTACATACAGTCCATACAGTTGCAAAGAGCTGGACATGACTGAAGCGACTGGGCACACACACACACACGCTTTGCTTAGTCTCAGAGGCTCTCCATGACCCTTTCAGCCCCAGTCTCTTAATTCTCCTGGGGCTGGGAGGGGGAGTGACGGTGCGGGCACAGTCACCAGGAACCTGATGTTCAAGGAATTACTGAAGATGCAGCAGAGGGCCACTGCATCCATTCACCCATCACCTGTGTTGTTTTTTTTTATCATTAAGTCGTGTCCAACTCTTTTGGACCCCATGGACTATAGCCCTCCAGGCTCCTCTTTTAATGGGATTTCTCAGGTAAGGATGCTGGGGTGGGTTGCTATTTCTTCCTCCAGGGCATCTTCCCAACCCAGGGATCGAACCAAGGGACATCTCTTGCACTGGTAGGTGGATTCTTTACCCACTGAGCCACCAGGGGAGCCCTCATATATCACCTATCCATCCATTTATCTACCCTCCATCTATCCATCATGTATCAGCCAGCCATCCATCCAGTGTCTACCCACCCAACCACCATCTATCCATCTATCCACCGTCTACTCACCCACTCATCCTTCATCCAGTCACATTCATCCGCTGTCCATACTCCATCCATCCATCCATCCAGCATCCATCTTTCACCCACCCACTCATCCACCATTCACCATCTACCCCCCCATCCACCCATTCCTTTGTTCATCCATTGCTACAAGTAATTACCAGGCATTAATATATGCTGGGTGGTATTTTAGGTATCAGAGTATCAGCAGTGAAAAACTGCTGTGAAAACTCCCTGTCCTCAAGGAGGTCACTTCCAGTAAGCACACGAGCAATATGCTGGAGAGTAGAGGTCGATCGAGTGCCCCTGCCCATCTGATACTTGAGGCAAACTGTTGGCTCGCAGGCCTGAGGCCAGCCCCATGGGTTCTCTTTGGGTCTCATGGTAAGAGGCTCCTGAGCTGTCCAGGTGCTCTGCACAGACTCCTGACCCCCAGAAATGCCCATCGAGTGGGGGCCAGTTGAATTTAGAGTTAATGCCTATGGAGAGCCTGACTCAGGGGTCTTGCTCCATGGAAACTGCCCCCACCATGCCCCTTCCCCCTGTATCCCCCAGCTCACCCTGCTCTCTGTCAGTCCTTTGCCACTGCCTTTATGCGTGGGGCTCAGCCCCAGCCTGCACACCCCTTCTTGTACTGCCCTCTCCCCTGTGCTCCCAGCAGGCCCACGCAGCCTCCGCACACGGGGGGCCCTGGGAGTATGTGGTTAACTGGATGACTAACCCAGTCCCCATAAGGCAGTGCGAAATGGCTGCTTCAGTAAATTTCCAAATGTGTCCGGAGCTGACGACTTCGTTTTCCTCCCAAGCACCAAACAGGCTGAGCAGGGAGGCCTGGCGCTGTTCAGGCAGCCGAATCAACCTTCTAGACACGTCCCCATTGCAGCGTCTCAGCTCAGGTGCAGGCGGGCAGAGGGTTGGGGGGCCGGGCCTGCAGAGATTCCTCTTAGGAAGAGTCTACCCACCCCCATAGCTCCAGCCCGCCCCCACATCCCAGCCCTCCAGCTGCCCTGGTCTGTGTCCAGCCTTCCGACCTTCCAGAGTGTTCCCTCCTCCGGGTCAGTCCCAGGAAGCTAAGTGACGGATGTTTAATGGGTTCTTGCCCACAGGCTGGTTGTCCTGTCCCCTGAATCTGATCATCTGCTTGCTTCTGTTACTAAGGCCGCTCGGGCTGAGTGTGGCCTCAGGGGACATCCCTGAGCAGCTTGCTCTCCACCTCCTCTGAGGGACTGTTTTTCCTCCCCCTGAACAGCTGAAAACACGAGTCATGCCCACTTATTGCATTCAAGCTCGTCTAGTACAGGCTCCCCAGTCATCTCATGGGGCGCTGTCCCTCCTTCCCGAGTTTCTTCCTCTCAGCAAATATCTGTTTCAAGCCAGGTTCTTTTTCTTTTTCTCTTAGACTTGAGCATTCACAGTTTTCCTTCAAAGCTAAATCTCAGTGTATTTGGGAGACAATTACCTTCCCTCCAGGTCATTTCTGCCACCTCCCCCCACCAGCACCCCTTGCAAACTGCAGTACCCACCTGTTGTTCCCTGACAGATCTGCTCCCAACCTGCTTGCTGTCTTCTGGATCGTTCGCTTGGATATTAAACAAGATTGGGGCCTTCAGGTGGCCCGGGGGACCACCCCTGAAATGCCCCTCCTGCCCACACGCTAGCCTCTGCTCTGGTCTTTGTTGATGTTTGCAGACCTCCCTTTGGCCTTGTGACTATGTTTATACCAGAGCCAGTCGAACCCAATTTTGCTAAAGACACGTTTCTTCAGCCTGATTTGAAAATGCTTCACCAACGGCCACTCGTCTGGTGGTGTATGAGACGTGTGCCTCCGGCCGGCAGCCATGACTCGTCCCAGTGGCCTCTCTGCTCCCACAGCCCTTTGGGTGCTGTCTCTTGAGGAATGTCCTGGGATTGAAGCCATGTGTGGCCAGACTCCTGTCTTCTCAGGGTTTGGAGGGCGGCTGGTTCAGCCTTCCCTTAGCACTGGGGAGAGGAGAGCAGACCACACAGCGGCTAAGTGTTTGGGCACCGGGGGCCACGCTGTCTGGGTTTGAATGCCAGCCCCATGGCTCACTCTCTTGTCTTAGTTTCCTAGGTGGGTTCTCCAGGGATGATGGAGATGGGCGTGGAAAACCTCAGCTCTGGGCTGAGGCACAAAGTTGAGCCCTCAATGCACAGCAGCCCCTGAGGATGAAAGGTCTTGGTTCTGTCCCCTTTGCCACCCAGCTGCTCTGGTTGACTCTGTGCCTGCAGAAGAAAACGAATTTCCTAGGGAACTGCCACCTCAAGGCGCTTATTTATGTGCTACACGCTTTTCAAATATTTTTGTATTTTGCCTTTTGTCAGTAAATATTTTGCCAGTCTTTTCTTTCTAGTTCATATTTTTTCATGCTTACAAAGATGTTAAATTAGCATGCGTTTTTTAAGTAGCCATTAATTTCATATCATCCCTAATTTGTATACTTAATTTCCTCTCTCCACCCGCTCTGGATGTGTTTACAACTCCTACTCCCGTCACTCATTTGTGTTACACTCATCTTGTGCTACCCCTGCGCTCTCTTGCAGGCGTCCTGCTGGGCAGCCCATGCTGTGCTCCCTCCTGCCAACTTCGCATCCAGCCTGGCCTTGCCTGCCCTCCTGGGCCCCGAGAGCACTGCTCTGTGAAGCCAAGTGTCCTCCTCTCGGGGCCTGTTTCTCCTGTGTGATGTCGGGTTTTGGTGGAATACTGGGTGATGCACTTGTTACCCTCATCACCACCACCATCATAACCATCTGACCATCACCACCAGCTCCTGAGCGTTTACCACAGGCCAAGCATGGCACTGGGTGTTCATGTCGACATCTAATTCTTGCAACGGTCTTGTGGGTATGGGCATTTTTCTCCATTTTAGAGATGAAACCACGGAGGCACTTTGAAATTCAACTATTTGCTTTGAGTGCCACAACTCGCAGCGGTAGATCTGGCTTCAGACCCAAGCCTGCACTCTGACTGCAGGGCTGCGTGGCCGCTCTCCATTTCACAGAGGCCACCACCCTCTGCTCCTGAAGTCAGCACTTAGGGCACAGGCATTGGGTTCATGAGTTCTGAGAGCTATGAGTTGGGAAAGTCCTTAACTGCTCCGAGCTCTGGTTTCCTACACTGTGAAAGGGGGAGAGCAAAACCCTCCCCGTGGAGTTGACTGAGGACCAGAGAACTGATGTCCACTGCGCATCTAGCCCTGTGCCTGGCATAGGATAAACGCTCAAATGTGGGCTTTACAGTTATCACAATGAAATTATTCACCACTCCGTGTTTTCTGTACTTACTGCTGACCTTAGGTGTGTCCGACACTTTTAGGTGCTAGATGTCCAGAGCCGCTAAAGACCCTGACTCTGAGGAACCCAGTCCAATGGGAGGGACACGCTGTCAGCAAATAGATCACAAGAGGGGCAGACTCCCAGAGGGGTGTATGAAGCACCCACAATAAAGGACCAGCTGTGCCTGGTGGCGGTGAGGGGAGAGGGATACAGAAAATGCATGTCCTTAAAAATTCAGTCCAGAAAAGAGAGAATTAGAACTAAATGAATTAAATATATGACTCAAACAGTTAGAAAAAGAATAAAAGAATGATAAACTGGAGGAAAGCAGAAAGAAGGCATTAATGAAGTTAATAGATAGTGAATATGAGTCACAGGTAGAAAATGGGATTGATAGGTAAAATCTGGCTTTTGAAAAAGTAAATAGCTGAACTGCTAGCTAGCAGAATCAAGGTTAAGAGGAAGAAGGCATGAGAAATACAAGAAATAAGAGAAATCTAACTTACCAAAACTGACCAGTTTGCATTATGCTACTCCCACACAAAGAATGTCTCGATGGTTCCATGGGGGAATTTAAACCAAACCTTTAAAGAGCAGGTACTTCCAATGTCTGTTTAGTCAAGGCTATGGTTTTTCCAATGGTAATGTATGGATGCAAGAGTTGGACTGTGAAGAAAGCTGAACACCGAAGAATTGATGCTTTTGAACTGTGGTGTTGGAGAAGACTCTTGAGAGTCCCTTGGACTGCAAGGAGATCCAACCAGTCCATTCTAAAGGAGATCAGCCCTGGGTGTTCTTTGGAAGGAATGATGCTAAAGCTGAAACTCCAGTACTTTGGCTACCTCATGCGAAGAGTTGACTCATTGGAAAAGACTCTGATGCTGGGAGGGATTGGGGGCAGGAGGAGAAGGGGACGAGAGAGGATGAGATGGCTGGATGGCATCACCGACTCAATGGATGTGAGTTTGAGTGAACTCTAGGAGTTGGTGATGGACAGGGAGTCCTGGCGTGCTGCGATTCATGGGGTCACAAAGAGTTGGACACGACTGAGTGACTGAACTAAACTGAACTGAACTTCCAATGTTAATCAAACTGTACAACAGCAAATAAAAAGAAGAAAAACAAGCACATAATTTTTTCAGAGACAGAATAGCAATGTTTTTTAATCTAACAAAGATTTTACAAAAATAACGGCCCTGCTTGTGTTGATATCAGTTTCTCAAAAAATCACCCTTCCCAACTGCCCTTAGGTAGCCCATATTCCAAACAGCCACCCAAAGAGGATCAGTACATGCAAAGGTGTGTTGGGAAACACTAGAACAGTGCTGTCCACTACGGTGGCTATGAGCTGCCTGTGACTATTTATGTAAAACCAAAGATTCGATTGCTCAGTTGAACTAGCCACATTTCAAGTTCTCAATAACTACATATGACTCATGGTCAGCATATTGGAGTCACCATTCCAGAAAGTTCTAATGGGCAGCACTGATCTAGAATACCAGTGCTAGATTTTGAGAACTTCTGAATTACAAAGTCATGTTCTCAGTACTCTGGATTCTGAGCTCCATTTGCTTCCTTTGATGTCAATAGAGCATCATCCACCTCTCCATCTGTGAGTCTGGCCTGAGTATCCATCCATCCACTTAGTCACTCAGTCATTCTACAGGTGATACTGACATGTAGTGCGGCTTCAATAAATACGAAGTCTTCAGCTCCAAGCTGGGTGCTGGACAAGTATACGCCATGCTTCCCTGCAGTAAGCATGTGGACTTGCATTTGGAACTCTCTCCCCTCATCTCTGGGACCCTGTTTTACTCTTTTAGTTTAGCTCTCCTTGCATCATATCCACAAAATTCCATGAGTGCTCATTTCCCCACTGGTTCATGAGCTGACTCCTATGGAAGAGGCAGGGCTCCATGAAGTTGCCCCTTTTATGAAAGTTTGTCCTACTGTTCAAGCTTCCATGGTGATGCTTCTGGTGCAGAGATGCTTCTGCTCTCTGACATTCTTGTCCTCCTGGTTCCGGACCCCTTCATTCCAAGCACTCTGTGGGGTATTCAGAATCATTAAGCCTGACTAGGTCCTGGCCTGTCTCTGACCTGTTCCTCTGATGTAGACTTCCTAGTGTAGAGCACAGAAGATAGAGATAAAGGAAGGATTTGTTGGGGGAGTACCCAAGAGCTCTCAGGGGGTACCCAGCAGGGGGAGTCAATATGTCTTCATTTTGCTGTGGAGGCTGGTTTTCCACAGTTTTGGGGTTTTGTGTGTGTGTGTGTGTGTGTGTTCTTCCCAGAACACTAGGGCTTTTTAGGTAAACTGCTTCATCTGTCATGTCTCTGAGCCTGGAAAATTCTTACTTTTTATGATGATTCAACTCTTCTTATTTTTAAAGTTAGCCCTGCCAGGCAGAGGCTTGTGCCCACAGCTGTGGGGCCTTCTCAGCTGTGATATTGGGCCACATGGTGAAGGAATATTCATGTTGTCTCCTCTCCCTTCCTCTCCCTCCTGAGGGACAGGGATGTGAAATGCAAGCAGGAATCTGCTTTCTCTTTCATTTCTCTGCCTCATCCTCTCCTAGGGGCTCCCTGTCCCTCAGTGCCACAGGAAAGCCACAGGTCTGCTCTGCCAAGCCCCCCTCATCTTCCTGGGGTGCCCCCAAAGCCTCCCTCTGGGTTGCAGGCTGCAGTTACTGCCCCATCTCAACACAGACACAAACCATTGCGTGATCTCCTTAAAGAGTCTTCTGGTTAGATAATCCACTGGTGTCAGATCATTCTCAAGTCTCCACAGAAACCTGAGCTCTGCTTGCCTCCAAGCTGCAGTTGGCTGGACTTCTATTGAGTTGTGTCCCTGCCTGTCTGCAGTGGAAAAGGGAGGAACCATCTGCTCAGTGCTGGGGCTGTGCGGGACTCCCCCTGCCCTGGAGGAGTGGGCAACAGCCAGTTCGACAGCTATGCTTCTGCATCGCAGGCTCCCACCTGGAGGTTGAGCCCCGTCCACCCTCATGTCATTCCAGGGCCTCCCTTAGGACTCTTTAAATAAGATGCACTCCTGCTTGGTAGAACCCAGAGACCCTGGTGAAAACCTGAGGCTTTGTTTTCTCGTGCTCACCAGCAGCCTTCCCTTAGCCTTCGTGGAAAGTAGGCAGAAACTGGCCTGGTTGAAATAGGCATCTGTTCCGATCTGGGGACAAGGGACCTCAGACAGTGCATCTCCCCATCCCAAGCCTCAGTTTTTCCATCTGCAAAACATCAGTAATAATCGTACCACCTCATGGCCTGGAGGAAAGAAAGAAGTAAAATCATGTAAACACAGAGTTCCTACAGTCAACTGCATCCGTTCCTGCAACAATGATGATTGTCCCCAGTAGGCTAATGAGGCCTCTTGCTAGCTCACAGGGTTTTTATGAGGATAAAATGAAATGCAACAAGGAAGCATTTCTATATTCATTTCACAAATATTTATTGAGCACCAACTGCGTGCCAGGGCATTGGGATGAAGAGACGCCCAAAGATGTATGAAAGCTGCAGATGTGAACATTCTCGGGTGTAGAGGGGTCCTGTGGAGGGACAGTGCCATGCTGAAGAAGCTGGGTGTCCCCAACTTCACAGAGGAGGATGGAGGCCCAGAGAGCTGAAGGGGCTTCCTGGGGACCACATGAGCCCAGGGATGGGGAGTGGATCCAACCAGGCCCCTTCTCTAGCAGCTAGTGCTACTTAACCAGCACATTTTTTTTGGATTCGTCTGTACCACTATCCTGGGCACACCCATAGCTTTGGGGTGGTGATAGAGCCATGTCACAGGGCTGCGCCAGCCCTTTGGAGAGGGAAGGGAGCCACTGCTCCCCACTGCCCCTCCCCACCCCAGGCAAGATGCTTGCTTGGACTTCTGAGCTCTGGGAATCTCAAATGCAAGCTGGTCCTTTTTTGGGAGAAAGAGGGAGAGAGAGGGGGATCTGTGGGCGAGGGTGGGCATATTTGGGTATAGCCGGGCACTCAGGCCTGTTCTGGAGGAGCACCATGGTGGAGCACCTCCATCCCTCTCTGCTGTCCACCGAGCCCCCCGTGGAGCCTCCTAGCCCATCTCTCCTTTGCCTTCCTTTGTGGGCCTCATGCATGCTGTCAGCGCTGGACAAGCAGCTGCTTGACTGGAATAAAAAGGATGTCTCCTGTTTTTCACCACATGGATGTTCTCTGAAAATGAACATTTCCTGCCTGTGCTCCAGATTTGTTTTGGCAAGTGGACCCCCATTCCAAGTAGAGAGAAAGTGAGAGAGCCTATCTGTGGACTTGCTCCTATGAGTCTTCCATGCTTGGTCCTCTCTGACTCCCTCCCCCAAGCAGCAGATTTTTAATAGAAAAGAGAAAAGGAATGATGTGGACCCTCCAGATTCTGTAACTTCTGAGCCACTAGGCCGCGGGAACACTCCTTTTCCTGTTTTGTCATCATTCTTTGTGGTTCTCCATCACAAGGGTTGGCCTCTGAGGGTCTCCCTGGTGGGAAGGCACTGCCTAGCATCCAGCTTCCATTCTCAGACCTGAGCAGGTTGCCTGCCATGAAGTGAACCTTAGCTATGAGGACAGGGCAGCTGGGAGCACCAGCAGGCGGGAGGGAACCAAGGGATGCCCGGCTCTTGGTGTACCTGCTCGAACAAGCCATCAGTCATCCGTCTTTAGAGAGCTTGCTCTTTGGGTGCTGGGAATCGAGGGCTTGGAGCAGAGACTAGAGGAGCTCAGTGTGCAGAGGGGACCATGCTGGCGGTTGTTGGGACCCTGATGACGACACTTCACCTGATGAAGGTCGCTGGTCTGTCCTGGTGACTGAAAGGGGGAGCCTGTGAAACACCAAATAGGTCCTGCATAAACACAACTTTCTAGGGTTGGATCCCTCCGTTTCGGCCGGAAAGCAGCCTGGGGTTTGGACTCTCTCCTGCCACACGCTCATGGCTCGGGTGTGGCAACAAGTGGGAATGTACTTCCGGGGAGATAAGGACTCCCTGAGATCCAGACTGCAGCCATGACCTTCCTGGACCCCCTATAAACCTCTTGAAGGTGATTTTCTTTAAATATGTCATCATGCACATCTGTAACTTGTATCCCACACATTTGGGATTTATCTAGATTGTAACATGATGGCTTTTGTGTGTAGTATACACTCATGTGTGCACACACACAGTTAGCTACATAGGAATAATCAAAGGGGAGGCTTCCATGCCCACAAAGATTTCCCAAAGACAGTGCAATAAACTGGGTGACTGAGAAGGGAGGTGACTTTGCGCCCAGAAAATGAACCAGAGGGACTCTTGGCTACAGCTGGGTGGGGCATCCAGACCAGGGCGGTGAGGACATGGAGCAGCTGAGAACACACAGCAAGGGGATCCACGGTCTCCACGGTGAGGCTGAATTGGATAATGGGAAGTGTATTAGACAGCGTCTCCTGGGGGAAAATTACAGATTTCCCATGGCACCCCACTCCAGTACTCTTGCCTGGAAAATCCCATGGGCGGAGGAGCCTGCTGGGCTGCAGTTCATGGGGTCGCAAAGAGTCGGACACGACTGAGCGACTTCACTTTCACTTTTCACTTTCATGCATTGGAGAAGGAAATGGCAACCCACTCCATTGTTCTTGCCTGGAGAATCCCAGGGATGGCAGAGCCTGATGGGCTGCCGTCTATGGGGTCACACAGAGTTGGACATGACTGAAGCGACTTAGCAGCAGCAGCAGCAGCTCTTGCTTTCATGGAAGAGTTTGGAAGGGCAGGCAGGCATCAAGCCATTAAGCACTTGGCTGGCTGGAAGGACATGGGAGCTGGATTCCTCTGCCTCGAGGTTGAGGTGGGGGTTGCCTGGATGTGTGTGGAGGCTTAGGACAGCTCCCGGCCTGCTTGGCGCATCCCCAGGTTGTGCTCCCTTGTGCTCCCCATCTTGCCAAGGTTCCAGCAGTGCAGATCTTGGCCTCTTGATCTGAAACCAAACACGCCCCCTCCTCCGTTCCACTGGACGCGCTCCTTTGCAGGGAGGGGAGCAAGATGAGGGCAGGGGAAACCGGGACCCCCCGGATGCGGCTGTCTGGCACTGAATTTTAATACCCTTTGCCCACATGAATGCTTGCGGTAGGAGTACTGGGAGCCCGCGCTTGCACCTCTGTGGAATTCTCTTTCTTTTTTAAAAATAAGAAATATCAAAGATGATTTCAGCAATGGAGATGAAAAGGCAGAGCAGCTCTTGTCTGCTCCCTCCCTGCGTTCCCGCCACCCCCACCCCCCGATTCGTTACTGTTTTTCTAGAACAAGAAGGAAAGAGTTTTATTTGTAGAAGACTTTTTTTTTTTTTTTTGCCCTTAATGATGTGGTGGGTGGCAGTGGTAGCATGTTTTTATTTTATGTTATTTTTTATCCCTTGCGGCTTTGGGGGAGGGTGGCAGTGTTTGAGTTTGGGGTGCGGTGTGTGGGGGACGGTGTTCTCTTGGAGAGGAGCAGTGTGAGCAGATGTTACACCCCCATGTCTAGAAGGTGGGGGGACTTGGAGGACGGCGCTGCTCGTGGGTGGGGAAGGACCCGAGTTATGTAAGAGCACTGAGGGGGTGGCTTGGGGACGCCGACAGGGGCAGGCAGACACCCTTCCCCGGGCCATCGAGGAAGGCGGCCAGGTGCCCTCTGCTGGGGGCCTGGCGGCTGCGCTGTGGCAGGTGCTGTGCCTGCGGGTGGTTCTCAGGGTGTCAGGGCGGTGGGCAGTGGGGAGGCCTGGAGGGTGGAGGAGCTCCAGTGGGAGGAGCAAACTCCTTGAAGCTTGGGGAGGCCCCACGCCCTCTCTGCTTTTGCCCTTCCCTCTCTGCTGTTCGCTCCTTTTTCCACATCAGCTCCCCAGCCATGGAGGAGAGACCCCCTCCTTTCCCGCATGTCCTCGAGGCCTCCTGCCCCCACACCAGCCACCACCACGCGACCACAGAGCAGCATGCACCCTGATCCTTATAGCATCCCAGGGGCTGACGCCGATGCTCTCTCCTCGTACAGGTAGGGCCCCACCTGACCCACAAGGAGAGACAAAAACCTGAGCAGGCGTTGCCGAAATGGCGAGTGGCTGGAGTTGGGTCTAGGCACCACTGCCAGCCAGCCACCAGCTAACACAGCTCCCTCAAACCTGCTCGTGGGGCAGCTATGGGGATGACAGCCAGCCCCTGTGGACTCAACCCCAACCTTCACAGGCGTGGAAGGAGCTGGGGGCGGGGGTCAGGGAGGGTGTTCGAGTCCCTCTGTCCCTCGGTGTCTTCAGCAGACTTCTTGGTGCTCCCCACTGCCCGTGCAGCCTTCTCTGGACACTGGTTGTGTCTTTGCTGGTCATCCACTCACTCTGCATTTTCACTGGGCAGGAGCCAGGAATCACTCTAGGCTGTGGAACTCCAGCTCCATCTACACTAATGAGCTGATGGGCTTGGCACCTAAGACCACGAGGCTGGCTCCAACATGGCATGCTTAATCTTCAGAGCTCATCTCATCTTTCTTCGTTGGTATTTATCTTCGGTGGTTGGTATTTATCTGTCTGCTTGTTTATTTCTTCCCCTTGGAGGCCTTGGGAAAGGAAGGAACGTGTCAAAGCAGGAGGGTCTTGGTATTGCCCCATGTCGAGGAGCTGATTGCTGCCAGGAGTGAGAAGTAGGGGTATCTGGTGCCTGTTTGGTTCTAAGTGGATTCCTGTCAGGAGGGGAGATTCTGCCCTCAGAGGCTGATAGATGTCGATGTTGCAGCTCCCTGACACCTGTTGACTCACTGTGACTTTGCGGCAGCCCCTACTCAGCCTCTGCTGTTGATGGGACGTCACAGTGATGACGGTACTTGCCTCCCAGCGCTATCCAGAGAATGCGCCCATATGTCACCTGCAGAGTCCTTTGTTCCTGACACAGAAGATACTTGAGGAGTCGTGGTGGTGGCGGTTCTTCATTCAGGTCTCATGGCGATTTTGGAAAAATCACTAATGGTGAAGGTCGTACACATGCCTTTCTGAGCACCGGCTGTATTTCCCTGTACCGGTTGGCAGTTGCCTGAACCTGCCTGGTTGTCTTTTAGGCTTGGAGCTGTTTGTAAGTGAGATGGTGATGTGAAGAAGTTCTGTGCTGCCCTTGCCCGAGATGGGGGCCGCCAGCCAGTGGGCTGTTCGGGTAGAGATGAGCTGTGGACATAAAATGCAGGCAGGATTTCAAAATGCAGCACTCTGACAAAGCATGCGAACCACTGCGTGTGTACTTTCTTATGTGGAATGCATATTGACATGACAATACTTTGAATATATTGGGTTACATGAAATACATTCTTGAAATGAATTTCACCATTTTGGGGGGAATTTTAATGTGACTGCTAGACCATGTAATGATCCATGTGCTTGGCATATTTCTGTGGGGCAGGCTGATGGAAGACCCCCTCCCACACGGATGAGCTGGGATCCCTCCCTGGTCTCTCAGAGCCTTGGTATCCTTACCTGTGAAGAGGGAGATTCCCGTGGAAGGTGCCCCGGGACTGAGATTCCAGGAGTCGATGACCTTTTCTTCCCCCTTGTTGACAGCACCAGGGAGGGAAAGGGCGCCTCCGGAAGTCAGCCGCGCTGCCTTTGAGAGAGGTCCCAGAGCTGGTCCAAGTTTGCCCAAGCTACACACCACTGGGGTTTTCGGGGGACACCCTTCAGCTTTGTAAATATGCATTAAAAGAGTAAAAATAAATGCCTTATTTTGTCAACCTTCACAACAACTGTGAGACACGCTTACACAACGCCTCTCACACCGAGGTTCCAGAGCATCACACGGTAAACAGTGCACTGGGAAAAAAAGAAAGAAACCACACGCTTAGAGAGTTCAAAAGGCAGCAGAGAACTTGTTTTCATTTCTGGAAAAAAGAAATGCTAACGTGAAGGCCGGGCAACCGGTGCCCAGGGACCCTGGAAGAGAACCTGTGGACGTGGAGGTGCCCTAAAGCTGGGGCCACAGGAGCGTCAGGTAACCCTGACACGGGAGCAAAAGAACCAAGAGGAACTTTTGGAAAAGAAGGAAGAAGGTTAGTGATGAGGACTAGAAGGGTTAGGACAGCCCGGAGTTTTACTGCAGAAGCTAGCTGAGCGAGGTCATCTCTGGAAGCAGGTGTGGACTCTGAAGAACTGACTCCTGAGCCTGGGACACGGGGGCGGATGTTCTGCTGATCGATGTGCAGAACACGGGAGAATCCATGTTCCCTCCACCCATCCTGGCCTTGGTCGCCCAGGCCTCTAAGAATAGAGATGCTGCCCAGAGGGCCACTCAGATGTGGCGCCTCGGGCGTGGGGCACATAGACAGGAGGCACGTCGGATGTCCCTCTTATTTTTATTTTCCATTTTTGACATTGTCCTTCAGTTCCTCCTCCACGCTCTCCGTTAAGCTGTTAAATCACTCCATTTATTTAGTGCGAGTGTTTCTGAGAGCTCATTTTTATCTTGGTGAAAACCAGGCTTGCTCATGGGCACATAATGAAATTGCATAAATATACCCTTAGCTTGGAATCTAATTTATTTTTCCTGTTCATTATGGGGTAGAAGGCCATTATGAAATGTATAACTTTTTTTTTCCAGTGCTGGAATTGAAAGGCTGGGGCTTGGGCTCTTTTTATTCTGATGATTTTGTCCTGATTCAATTTAAAGCTGGTTAGAGCTCAAATACTGGAGCGTAATTGACAAAGATCAGTGTGGGTTGTAATGCTAATGTCGTGTCTGTGGCTTCCGCAACTCCACACGATGGACAGTGGGTTAAGCAGCGATTCCAGCAGGGGATTCCTGGGCCCGCAGAGCTGTCTGGGCCTCAAGGAGAGAGCCGAGGACTTTTCCGTAGCCAGTGGTCACATTCTCTGCTTTGGGTGAGGGTGGGTGAGTGGCATACCCTGGAGTAGGCAGGTTGAGGACACTCCAGACCTTAAGCACAGAAAGCCTTAGAAATCCCTTCAAGAACATCCGCCCAACCTCTGCTTGTACAGGTAAGGAGTCTGAGCAGCCTATAACCTGGTCAAGGTCACCCTGGCTTCAGCCTCCCCATCCTCAGTCATGGGTTTCCTTGCCATGACAGCAAGTGCATAACATGAAATGAGATGCAAACATGACCTTTGGAAGCAGTGACTTAGGCCACTCTGTATGAAGTTCATGCATTGTGTGCTGAGTGCTGGGAGAGAGGGGGACAGAAGGCACACTGGGCAGCTTGAGCAGGCTCCGATGCCCGCCATGGCTAAGCATTTGTCAAAGGCGTGACCTGGCAAAGCAATGGGCAGGAAGCTGGGGCACCATCCTTCCTCCAGGGCGCACCTGATCCTCCGTTAACTGGTCTCCTCCAGTTTGCTGACGGTTTTCTGTGTGCCCGGCCCTGCTGGGCTTGGGCACAGGATGGGAAAGGCCCAGATGCTGCTCTAGGAGCTTTGATGTGACATCCTGACTCTCAAATAGGAACCGTGCAGAACATCAGTGTGTGCCAGTCAGAGAATGTTCTTTTGGAGGGTGACGAGTGATGATCAAAACATGTGAGTGTGTGTGCGTGTGTGCATGTGCGTGCTTGTGATCACTGGGAGGAAGAAAAAAAAAACATCATGGCTGTGACAGGTTTTCAGGGGGAGCTGGAAGAAAAGAATTTAAATTAGAGTTGCAGAGATCTTTCGTTTCCCTCCCCCTGTAACTAGAGTTGCCAGATAAAACCCGGGATGCCCAGTTAAATTTGAATTTCAGATGAACAACAAAGAATTTTTTTGTATAAGTATGTGCCAAATATTGCATGGGACATACCTATATTTTTTTAAATGTTGTTTATCTGAAATTCACACATGTATCCAAGGATCCTGTGTTTTTATTTGCTAAATCTGGCAACCCCACCCTTAACAGCAGAGGAAGTAGAAAAAAAAAAAAGCTTCATTTTGAAATAATTTCCTTAGTCACTTAAAAAATGCAGTCACATGAGTTATAAAGTCATTATTTATTTATCGTATTAGGTCTTCTAAGACAGAAGTGTCTAAAGTGAAGTGATTAGTCTCACTTACTGCTCCCCAAATCCAGCTCTCTGGGGTGACTTCTGACCTCTGCTACTAGCTGGAAGTGTCCCCTCCCAAAATACCCCCCTTGCTCATGCTGACCAACTCGTGTGCATATATGCACATATGTCATTTTCATGTGTTATGTATTTTCCTGGCACTTTCTGCTTTTTTGGAGAAAATCCCAGAAGAAGAATTATTGGGGCCAAGGGCATGTATATCTTAAGTTTTAATAACTACAGCTGGACTGCTTTACAAATTTGAAAGTATTTACAGAATTCACCATACCATGTGAGAATTCTTTATCCTACACCCATACTAGTATCAGTTATTATTATTTCTTAAAATATTTGCCAGTCTAAGGGTACAAAATAGCATTTAAACTTACCTTTCCTCAACTCTAGGAAGGTAGATTATATTTTTTCTGTTTATTATTTATTTGCATTTGACTTCTGTGAACTATCTGTTCATGTGCTTTATCTATGTGTCCATGGAGAATTTTCTTTTTAATTTGTTCTGGGGTACTCTTTACATATGGGCCACTCTCAGACTTTGACTATTATATGCTGTCTTGGAGTTGCTTCTGGACCAGCTGTGTTAAGCCATCACCTGATCTTGAAGCCTTAGACCTGAACTTCTCATGGCAGCGACCTTCTGGGTCTAATGGCAATTGTAGACTTCCAACCCCATCCGGGTGCCTAAGGTCTGCTGATCTTGGTTGTCTGAAATTCCTGGGTTTAAAGGAACCATGTGTGCCTTGAGAGCCTCTGTTAGTGCTTCACTGCCCTGGTGTTGCCCCCCAAAACAATGAGCAGCCCTGGATAGCTTTCAAAACCCCACCTCCCTTTATTATCCTGCTTTCTCTGCACACACAGAAAGCTCTGCTCCAGAGGAGGAAACTGGGACTTGGGAGGAGGCAGCGCGGAGGGTGTCCTGCTCTGACCGTGGAATCTCCCCAAGAGCCGCGTTGACCATGTGACTCTGCAGCGAGTTGCCTCGGGGGCTGCAGGGTGGAGCAGGAGAGACAAGAAGTCTCCAGTTCCCCCAGTTCACTGCAGCCATTAACTCATTCATTCATTCAACAAGACTTTGTCAAGCTCCAGGCACATACACAGATCCTACCTGCAATCAGGGAGCTATCAGCCTCTCGGAGAGAAGTCTTTATATGATGGCACAGATTTTGCTGACAGACTGGCTGGGACCAGCTCTTCTCCCATCTGTCTTCCACAGCGGCGGGTGCGGGGTTGGGGGGGGGGCTTGTGTTTGCAGAATAGGTGAATCACAGCCCCAGAGCCCGACCTAGGGTGAGGGGCTGTCACGGTACCCACCCCACTCCCTCAGCCAGGGTCTCGAGTCCCTGCACCTTCCCTCTCTAACACCCCCAGCTTTGTGCCTGCAGCACCCTGTTCGTGTTTGGGGAGGGGCATCTCCCTGGGACGTTTGTGGCCAGTTCTGTATCTTGTTTTAGGAAAAGATGGTAGCCAGTGGGGCTCACTTAGCTGGGGTGTGGAGGAGGGGCATGCATATGACAGGTGGGCCCTTGAAGCCACCAGGAGCCTTGGAGAGGCAGGGTGGGTGGGGGTGGGCCTGCTGCCATGCTCTAATTATTCAAAGGTCTGTCATATGGAGGAGGAAGTAGGTTTGTCCCTTTGTGTTCAAAGGCAGAAAAAGGATGTGTGGGTGCAAGCTCTAGGGAGACAGAGTTTGGTTCTGAGAGATGTGAACATCAGCAGGACTCAGGAGGCTGTCAGGACTCCACCCTGGGGCACTGGAGCAGAGGCTGGCTGGCATCAGGTGATGGAGGTCAGGAGACAGGCCTGGCACTGTGTGCCCATCCACCCTTGACCTTTCAGGAGAGACCTACTCTGTGTGTTATTTTGTGCCCCCATATGTCCAAGTCCTAACTCCAGGGACCTGTGAATGAGATTTTATTTTGGAATAGGGTCTTTGCAGCTTTAATCAAGTTAAAGTGAGGTCTTACTGGGGTGGTTCAGTTCAGTTCAGTTCAGTCACTCAGTCGTGTCTGACTCTTCGAGATCCCATGAATCTCAGCACGCCAGGCCTCCCTGTCCATCACCAACTCCCGGAGTTCACTCAGACTCACGTCCATCGAGTCAGTGATGCCATCCAGCCATCTCATCCTCTGTCGTCCCCTTCTCCTCCTGCCCCCAATCCCTCCCAGCATCAGAGTCTTTTCCAATGAGTCAACTCTTTGCATGAGGTGGCCAAAGTCCTGGAGTTTCAGCTTTAGCATCATTCCTTCCAAAGAACACCCAGTGCTGATCTCCTTCAGAATGGACTGGTTGGATCTCCTTGCAGTCCAAGGGACTCTCAAGAGTCTTCTCCAACAGCACAGTTCAAAAGCATCAATTCTTCAGTGCTCAGTCTTCTTCACAGTCCAACTCTCACATCCATACATGACCACTGGAAAAACCATAGCCTTGACTAGACGGACCTTTGTTGGCAAAGTAATGTCTCTGCTTTTGAATATGCTATCTAGGTTGGTCATAACTTTCCTTCCAAGGAGTAAGCGTCTTTTAATTTCATGGCTGCAGTCACCATCTGCAGTGATTTTGGAGCCCCAAAAAATAAAGTCTGACACTGTTTCCACTGTTTCCCCATCTATTTCCTATGGAGTGATGGGACCAGATGCCATGATCTTTGTTTTCTGAATGTTGAGCTTTAAGCCAACTTTTTCACTCTCCTCTTTCACTTTCATCAAGAGGCTTTTGAGTTCCTCTTCACTTTCTGCCATAAGGGTGGTGTCATCTGCATATCTGAGGTTATTGATATTACTCCCGGCAATCTTGATTCCAGCTTGTGTTTCTTCCAGTCCAGCGTTTCTCATGATGTACTCTGCATATAAGTTAAATAAGCAGGGTGATAATATACAGCCTTGACGTACTCCTTTTCCTATTTGGAAGCAGTCTGTTGTTCCATGCCCAGTTCTAACTGTTGCTTCCTGACCTGCATACAGATTACTGGGGTGGGGTGGGTCCTAAATCCCGGGACTGGTGTCCTTATAAGAAGAGAAGAGGACATACAGAGACAGACGGTCATGTAAGGGCAGAGGCAGGGGTTGAAGTGGTGCGATGCAAGCCTTTGCAGCGTGCACAGCACTGCTGACACCTCAGTGTCAGGCTTTTGGCCTCCAGAGCTGTTCAAGAATAAAACTGTGTTGTTTTAAGCTGCTCATTTTGTGGTAGTTTGTTACGGTAGCCCCTGGAGACAAATACACCAGCCAAGCAGATTAGTGTCCCACCTTCTGGGTCGCTTAGAAGATGGAGAAGGTAAGAGGGGACTCTGTTCAAAGTGCTGTGCTGGGTGTGGCCTGAGGAGCCCATGGGCTGGCTCCTCTCAGAGCCTTTGGTGCCTCATTCAATGGAAAGAAGCCAGTGGCCGGCAGCCGGAGAGTCAGGGGAAATGTGGCTTGTCTACCTGTCCGTCGGCACGATGGAGCACCTTTGACAGAACCGATGTGGCCACAAGGACGTGTTTACTGAGCTACACTTAAGCAGGCCCCCTTGGCTGGCAGACTTACAGGGTGTGATGGTGCGTTTTGCTGGAAGGCACACGTGTTTTACCGGTATTGCCAGGAGTATGTGGCCCAAGACAAAGGTGTTAGTTGGGTGATGATTAGTATAAGGGGGGGTTCTGGAGCCAAACTGTCGGGTCAAGGGGATGGTACTTTTTCATCCCCACCCCTCTGTGAAGTCACTTAATTCTAGCTGTGAATGGAGGAGAGAAGGGTGAGGAGAGAGGGTGTCTGGCTGTGCAAGAAGCTGTGGAGGGAGGCACTGTGCAGACAGACCTGCGGTAGCTGCTGTTCACGGGCAGAGGGGGCTGGGGTCTTCGAGTGGCCTGCAGAGGGGAGACCAGCCCTTCCCCAGAGGCTGGCTTCTGATTGAGGGCTCATCTGCTCCTAGAATAAGAGGGGACCCTCCCACTGCCTGGCGGACCCACTATCAGTGTGGACTCTTCCGGCCCTGCTCAGCCAGTGGCCCCACAAACGTGGACCCCACGGTCCTCCTTGGGCCCCAGCATAGGCCATTCCTGTGTTAGCATGGTCATCCTCACCCAGGCGACTTTGTCTTTGGGAGCAGGCTGTCTTGTCTTGCCCTATGCTCCCCCAGCATGTGGCCTGGCCAGGCCCTGTGGGCATGCAGCTGACCTGTGAGCCCAGGCACCTCAGAGGGGCAGTGGGGCTGCTTTCTACCCTCCAGATCACCTGTGGATCTGAATGTTGGGGTGAGTGTTCTGGGTGGTGATGGAGAGGGTGAAGGTCTAGTGAGGGTGAATGCAGCATCTCATGGTGACGTCTCAGAGGGCAGGCTGGGAAGAGCCTTGCTGGGGAGATGGCCCCACAGGCCGATGGCTCCCAGAGGCGTCCAGACCCTCTCGCTTCTTACTGACCTGGGCTTGGTGCAGGGAGAGGGAGGCCACCCTGACCTCAAGACTGAGCACTCAGTCCACAGGAGGCCCTGTGCTCTTAGCGGTGACTGGTTCTGGCTGATGAGACAAGAGGAGTGTCTTCCAGCATGGAGAGTCAGCTTCTGTGAACGGTTCTTGGCTTCTAAGAGGGGCCTCGGGATGTTGCTATGGATCTACTACAGACATCCTGCTCCCAGCCTGACGGGAGGTGCAGGGCAAGCAGGGGGCAAGGACCTGTGTCCTGGTGACAAAGGGAGGTGCTGAATCACCCAGCCCTGCACCAGCCCTAGCCTGGACTTCCTGTCCAGGAAGTGGATCCCAGGGTGTGGGATCA
This sequence comes from Bubalus kerabau, assembly GCF_029407905.1. Lineage (NCBI taxonomy): Eukaryota > Metazoa > Chordata > Mammalia > Artiodactyla > Bovidae > Bubalus > Bubalus kerabau. The sequence goes on along the minus strand of NC_073627.1, from coordinate 11,369,470 downwards.
CGCTAGGCACCAGGAGGCTTCCACGTGGGACCCGGAATCTGTGTCTCCCGGGGCCACCAGCACCCTGGGTCGCTGAGCCTTGTTTTCCCTGGGATCAGCCTCTGAGGCACTTATTAAAGTGGCTCCCACCTGGGCAGAGATCCTCCACTTTTATTTCATCCGTCGCAGGTTGGTGTTTCCCTAAAGGAGCTCCCCTAAAGTGCACAGGAAAGCAATAAACCAGTAAACCAGAAGCCACAGTTGCTTGGCGTCCATGATGCTTTGCAAGCACGGATCTGTGCTCCCAAGGACACTGCTATTGGGTCGCAGTGGCTCTGAGGCTGGCACAGCTTACCACCATTCATCCTTGGTTCTGCCCCAGGCTAATCTCCTCCTCGGGTTTTCAACCAAGCTGCGGGGACCAGTGGTAGGAAGTGCTGCTGGCGGATCCTGAGGCCGGACCTGGGTGGGGAGGGGGAGGGAATCTCAGCCCCTCCAGCACCCTGCTCATCCTGCTCTGGTGAGGGCCTGAGTCTGTGCGGAGCTGCTCTCAAGGCCCCAATCCCTGGTCCCCGAAGGGGAACCGTGTGTGCTTGGCCCCAGGATTTCTCCTGACCCTGGGGGAGCCCCCTTTGCTCTTCTTGGAGTTGGCCTCAGCTCTGACTCCTATAAGCTCCCTCGTGTTCTCCATTCATTTACCCCTCTTCCGTGGGGCTCCTGGTGAGACCACAGTGGGAGGGACCCCAGGGGCTCTGCCTGTGCCTCATCCAAGAGGATGAGGGGGCATCCCCAGGCTCTTTGCACCTCATCTATTGTCACTGTGAAACAGCAGACTCCAGCCCAAACTCCCATGTCCCATTTGAGGAACATGCCTCCTTCCTGGCAGAGAAGCTGCGAGTCCTGTGAGTCCCTCCTCAGACTCAGGAGGGATTCAGGCTCCTCACTCCTCCCACCTCCATTTGCGGCCCCTCTGGCTTTCTTCTTGGGGAATGGCTTGACAAAGTCCAGATGACTGCAATCTTACTGTCCCCGAACTACTCTAGACATCTTACCTGAGGTCTTAGCCTGCTTCTGCAGCCATGACAAAAATAGTGCAAACAGGGTGGCTTAAGCAGCAGGAGTTTAATTCTCACAGTTCTAGAGGCTTAAAGTCTGCGATCAAGATGTGGTGTGGTCAGGTTCTAGTGAGGGCCCTCTTCTGGCTTGCAGACTGCTGCTTTCTTGATGACCTCACATGGTGGGGAGAGGGCTCTGGGGTCTCTTCGTATTAGAGTACTAATCCCATCACAAAGGCCCAATCCTCAGGCTTCATCTAACCCTGATCACCTTCTACCTCCAAATACTGTTCCATTGAGGGTTAGGGCTTCAGCGGGCTTCCCTGGTGGCTCAGTGGTAAAGAATCCGCCTGCAGTGCAGGAGCCGCAGGAGACACAGGAGACACAGGTTCAACCTCCTGAGTCGTGAGGATCTTCTGGAGGAAGGCATGGCATCCCACTCCAGTATTCTTGCCTGGAGAACCCCATGGACAGAGGAGTCTGGAGGGTTAGAGTCCATGGGGTCGCAAAGAGTTGGACGTGACTGAAGTGACTTAGCACGCTTGCACGTGGGCTTCAGCATATGAATTTTGAGGGGATGCAAGCATTCAGTCCATGACACCTGCAGTGAGAGGAAGTCAAGTCAGTCCTTCAGAACAATGATATTATTTATATCTGAAGATACCACTAGCCAAGGGGAGCCTCCTTCCCCTTGAGCTCAGATCAAGTGTAGAAGCATTCACAGTATTAGTTATAAAGGTCAGTAGTAAAACCTTTTCACTGTTGCTCAGAATTGATTACCTTTCATGCATGTACATCCCCACCCCAATATCATTTATCCATCAACAAATTCTCAGATATCCACTGTTGCCTTTATACACACACACACACAGACCTACACACACAACTCTGGACATAACTCCTTATTGTTTTAAATTAGTCTATTCTTTTGCTTCTCAGAACTATAGAGATCATGCCTAGGTAGCCTGGAAGATCTTTGGATGTTGCAGATCTGGCTGTTTTCCTCATTGATCCATTTCAGTAAGAGAAGGTGTCAGAGAAGGGGGCTCTCTTTTGAGGGTCATGTCTTTTAATCAAGTTTGGTTTTTTAAAATATTGTAGAATTTGGACTACAGAGGAAAAAACTTAAAAAAATAATATTTTTCTGTAATCATAGAGCTGATTTGTTGACAAAGGGCATTTTCTTGTTTAATGCTTAATTGTAGTGTTCTGTATTATAAAATTTGCCTTTCCTGTCTTCAGCTACCCTTTTAGTATTCTTTGGCTAATTCAGTCATTAAAAAATGATGTTGTGGAAGAATACTTAGTGATTTAGTATGAGACATAGTTAAGTGAAAAAAAGTTATAAAGTGGAATGTACAGTATGATCCCACTTAGTACCAAAAATATGTATTCTATGCATAGGAAAGTCTGGGAGGGTATTATGCTCAAAATGTTAACAGGAGTTATTTTGGGGTAGTGGGATTGTGGGTTATTTTAAATTTTCTTCTTTTTGCATAAGTGTAGTTTCTAAATTTTCTGCAGTGAATATGTATTCCTTTTATAATAAGGACAAGATCACAGATCATGCCAAAGGCTGTTCAGATTCTCTGACCACAAGGGGCCCAGGTTGCTCCTCCTGTGCTGGACAGCTCCCATGCTCAGCCTGGGGTTGCCCACCAAAAACTTGCCTCCCAACACTCCTGGGACTCTGGGCTGGGCAAAGCTGACACTGGTTTTCCCTAGTGCTGAAGTGACTTGGCGACCCCTCCCTGACAGGTGGGTTTATCACCACCCTCCTTGATGGGCCTCTAGTCCTCTACTGTACCCATGCCAGCCAATGGTTGTGCTGGTGGCATAGCTGGTTAAGTCCAGGGGTATGGCTGGGGCATGGCCTCAGGAGGATTTCTGAAGCCTGAAGAGTCCCCCCAGCACCTCCCACCGCCAGTGCTGGAGGCGGGCTTGGCCCCCAGCACCCACTGCAGCTGGGGAAGATGGACAGTTCAGCCTGTCCCATCCCCAGGGTGGTCCTATGAGAAAAGCAAAGGACAGAGCCTGCATGGTAGAGAAGGCCAAAGCCCAGCTACCCCACCAACTAGCTCTTCATCGACTCTCTGAGCCTCAGCCTCCTTAACCTACAAAATGAGGATGATGCTGTGAAAATGAGATGAAAAACGAGGTTCAAGGACCTCGGGTGGGGCTTGAAACAGGGCAGGTACTGAGCATATATGCCTCCTCTTTCTCACCTTTAAGGGAGGCATAGTCCAATTGGGGACACACCCACCCTGGTATAAATTGGTGAAGTTCACTGGGGAAGCTTCTACATGTCAGTGGACATTCAGGTCCAGATTGATGAGGGCTATTTCAACAGGAGTCATTCGTTCTTTAACACACATGCATGTATGCACATACGTTTTTAACAGTCTCCTGACAGAAGAGAGTCACGGAGCAGGGACTGGTCCCTGTGGCCCTGCTTGTGTCCTGGGAGTCTAGTGCGCATGTGATTCAACAGTAGCCACCCCTGGACAGGGCAGCAACCAAGCTTTCCAGCATCATCGAGGCAGAGGCCAGAGCCCCAGGATTACTCCTGGCTGCTCTGTCCTGGGGAGCAGCAGCAGGAGCAAGGGGAGGCTCCCTACTCTGAAGGTGTGGGCCTCCCTCACTGGCCAGGTCATCTTCCTCTCCTCTGACCTCCTAAATATCGTCTGCTGCCCAATCCACTGGCCTTGGACCTTGGATCTGTCCACTTGTCTCCATTTCCTTGGGCACTAGCAACCATTGTCGGCTTCCATGCCTGTGGCCTTGATGCTTCTGTCCTGCAGTGAGAGACCCTCCTGCACTGCAGATCTGCTCATGCTGGCCCCTGTCTCACCTATCTGTGCTGCCCAAGGGCTCTGAACGGTCCAGCCTGGCTTTGCTGCAGGCCACCCCACTCTGCCTTTAGGGCCAGCACATGGGGGACATTACAACAGGGAAACTGGGCCTACCTCTCCCCCCTTCCCCCACTCCTGTGCAGTTCTCACACAGATCTGTCATGCAGAGGACCACTTTGGGATGTCCTGGAGAAACAGGTGAGAGGTGTTATGGTGGTTCTGGTGAGACCTCCCTAAAAAAATCAGATGAGGGCTAAAGAAATGCCAAGGAGGGCACTGAGCCATCTGCTCTGCTTCCTGGAAACCTGAGCCCTGACACAGCAAAATCTGGCCATGAGTATTCAGATCACACAAAGCCCCTCTCTGGCCGCAGCCCCCTCTTGAATTGGTGTTTGCTCAAGCCCATCGCTGGTGAGTGTGTTTGTGCGCATGGAGGAAGCTGGTCAGGTGAGCAGCTGGTCAGGAGGGAAGTGTTTCAGAGATGGAGGTGAATCACTGCGAACATGATTGGATTTACAAAAATTGGTTTGACACAAATTTTCAGGAATCCATCTGGGCTCCATGAGAGGTAGAGCTGTTCCCTTTTCTAGATTCCCAGGAAGCTTATGTTCTGGGGAAACTGTGTGTATTTGCTGCCAACAGAGGTTTTATTTTTAGCCAAAAGTGAGAGAGGGAAGGGGGGCCCAGAGGTGGGGGCCGAGGTGCCCTGAGTGGAGCCATGCTGGTGGGAATAGTGGTGAAGGGGGCAGCCCTTGAGGTGGAGACTGGGACCCGACCTCAGAGGGTCTGCCACCTTTTTCCTTCGGGGGAAGATGGTTCCCTTCTGCAAGCCTCTCTGTGGGCTGGGATGCGATGGTGCGGCCAGTCTCCTCCCCCCACTTGTGTGCTAAGATGAATACCAAACGCTACCAGCCATCACGCGTTCTAAATTTACAGGGTGCTTGTCCTTCACTGGTTGCTTAAAAGTGAAGCTGCCTTAGATGACGAGGATGCTAAAGCTGGAGCAGCATGGCAGCTGCCGGCTTCGCGGGTCCCACCTGCTGGCCTGTGCCGCCCTCACCCGAGCCCTGCGGCCTCCTCATCCCACCTGGGCCTCCTGGGTGGGGCAGCGGTCAGAGGCCACAGGGAAGGGTGGGCTTGCAGCCGGAGCGCCCCTCCCCTGATGCAGGCACAGTCTGTGTGGGGACTGAGAGGTAGGATCTGGGCACTTGGCAACGACACTGATGTTTCTCTGTGCCGCACCTCCCAGCCGGGAGCCTGCTGTTCTATTTTCCTCACCACCAGAACTGGCCAAGTCCTCGGCCTGGTGGAGCCCTGCAGGGGCGACGCCCCAGGAGAGCTTGAGGGGGCAGAAGCAGGCACCAGAATGCCACCCCCTACATCCACCACTAAATCTCAAGCTGCTTAGAGTCCACTGCTGAGAACAGACCCTCTTGAGATGCTTGTGGCCTTGGAGGAGCTCTCCCCCCCACCCCTGAACTCCCAGAGGCCCATCATCTGTGCAGCCTCAGCACTCTACGCACGCCTTACGGTTCCGTAATGAGGACCCACAGGAGCTTTATCAGGGTTCCCCCAGCCCTGGGGGAGGCTCATTGTCTCTGAAGCCCCAGGGCTGAGACAGGCCAGGGCCCAAGGATGGAGTGAATAAAGGAACCGGGGAGAGCCCACCACCCACCCTGGTTTCTCCTGGTCTGGCTCGCGGGGCTGGCTTTCCTCTTAGTGTTGAACTTCGTGGGTGGATTTCACCACAACCTCAAAATAAAATACTGTCACCTGAGCTCCAGGTGAGCAATTCCTGGGCATGGGCTGAGGCATGAAGATGGAGATGGCATGGTTCTGGCCCACATGCATCTCATACACTCGAGGGGAGCTGGACACATGCACTGTGTTAGGTGGATGAATGCTGGCGAGTGTTTATTCACAGAGCGCTGAGAGTGATGAGAGACGGTGAGGAACGTGGCATTTTGAGTAAGTCATCCCCCCACCCCCAGCCAACCATCCCAAAGTCTCACTGCAACTCTCCATGGCAGGAAGGGCTGCTGGCCTCCTGGGTGTGCATGACCAGAGGGAGGAAGGCCAGAGGCCTGGGGCACCTGGACCCTTGCAGACGATGGGTGGAGTGCAGGGGCCGGGGGTGGTGGAGCATGTGTGGGCAGGAGAGTGATGTGGAATTCAGAAAATGGACCTCGGCAGGCTCAGCGGATAGGGCTATCCAACTCTAGTACCAAGAAAGCCCTTGAAGCAGGGCCCCCTGACTGAGTGTGGCCCATCATCACCCTTTTGAACCTGCTGGACCATCAATTGTAGGTGAAAGTTTTTCCCTAGGCTTGATGTTTGTCTTAAAAATATTCTGTCCCCGTGGGTTTTTATCTTTACCCTGAAATTCTTTTAGTTTGGGCTTCCTGTCCTGAATCACATCAGAAATGCTTATTAACAACTTTCCGGCACGTTCCCTTCTCTGAAAACACAGATTAACATCCAGGTACCAGTGCAGGGTGCTCACCCTAGCTTGGCCTCTCCAGAGTTCATGGAGCTTGCACTCACTTTGCCAGAACTGAGGTTTTTTTCCCCAAGGTGGGTAAGAAGAAAACACTGTGGGCATGTCCTCCTCTCCGTGGGGGGTGTACTCCTTGTTTTTGCATCCCTTTAAAAATCCCCCCATCCATGCTTTGTGTAAGTTCAAACCAGCTCCTGTAGAGTTGAAATGTTCTGGAGCAGGGCTCTGTAAACTAGCTCTGTCAATGGCCAGGTAGTTAGTATTTTAGGGCCAGGAGGTCTCTGTCACAACAACTTAACTTGGCCATCAGTGTGAAAGCCACCTTAGATAATATGTAAATGAATGAATGTGGCTATATTCCCATAGATTTGTTTACAAAACAGGTGGAAAGCTGTGTTTGTCCCCTGGCCTTGGTTTGCTGACCTGTTGTAGAGCGTCCAGGGACTCCTGGAAGACTTCGGGTCCATCTTTTTCCCTTTGGGGGACAAAAGCCTCTTCTTCCTTTTCTCCCTCATGCCTTCATGCTTAATCTGAGCTTCCTTGACTGGTAACACCCCTAACGTTCCCCAGCATCACCTCCCGTGACGTGTGTAGGTCTAGCCCATTGTCTCCTTTAGAAGATCCCTCTTCTTGCACAGACTTGAGTCTGCTACCTGGGTCTGTGGCCAGCTTCCCCATGACCCCCTCCCCACTTTCAAAGGAACTCCCCTCTGCACTTCAGAACTGGCCAGCTCCTGTACTGGGCAACTTGCTGGTGTCCAGCTGCCCCAACCAGTCTGTAGCTCCCTCCCTTCTTTGTCTGAATTCCTCTAGACACTCCTGGTCCCCAGTTGCCTCCCTCCTGGGAGCCATAGAGCTGGTTCCTTGGGTGTTTGAAAAACGCAGGTTCTAAGTGACAGCTTGTTTCCCTGAATGCCTCTTTTCACCTCTTACTGGAAGTCTAGACTTTGCTTCCTGACAGTAAGGTCTCAAATTCACCTGTAAGCCAGGTGATTTATGTGGGGTGGGACACAAGCTTTTGTTGGACTTTGTAGCATCTTGTCAAACAAAATAATCTTTTCCCTCCTAACTTGTCTTTGGCAATAACTCGCAGGAAATTGAAAAATCAGTGCATAGAATCCTAGGTACCCTTCATTGGGATGAATGTGAGTTTTTGATGTCAGGAGTATCCTTTGGGCACTAAAAGAGGTCTAAAAAGAAACAATTTGGAATTGACTCTGAGTGATGTCTTCCTGCGCCATTTGCACCTGCTCACTGTTACCAGGGGGCAGTTACTTAGCCCCCCTGCCTTCATCCTGCCAGAGTTTTTGAGTAGGGCTTTGGGGGCACAGTGGGCCGGGAAAATAAGCATTGCCTCAGTTACAGCAACACCTGGGAAGTCTCAGGTGGGAAGGAGAGGCACTTGGAAGGGCTGTGATATGGAGGTGTCAGCAGGAACCCGCTTCCCTGAAACCTTTAGGGGAGACTCTTTCCTGGCCTCTCCTAGCTTCTGGTGGCTGCCGATAGCCCTCGATGTTTCTCAGCTTGTAACTGCATCACTCCAGTCTCTGCCTCTGTCGTGACATGCCCGTCTCCCTGTTTCTGTCCTCTCTTCTTGTCAGGACACCCATGATATTGGATTAAATGCTCTACTCCACTGTGACCTCATCTTAACTTATATCTTATCCTATCTACAAAGACCCTGTTTTCAAATAAGTTCGCATTGAGAGGAACCAGGGGTTAGGATTTCAACATTTCTTTTGGTGAGTGGGTGGGGAAGGACACGATTCGACCCACAGCGAACACGGGCCAAATAGAAAGAGGGAGAGGCCAGATTCCGCGTGCTGCTGTGCTGGGACCCCACCGTGCCCCTCCCTTTCTTCTAGGAGCCCCTCCCGGCTGGTTTTAATGAGGTGCTGCCTGACAGCAGACTCACTGAGAGATACTAACAGGCGCACTCTTCTATTATTGTGGCTGCCAGCACTCCAGGACCAACTGGGTTTACAAAAATAAAGTTGTATCATCTGCTGCATGTACCGCATCCCCTAAAACAGGTTATTAAGGGGAAGTGGGGAATATCGGAAACAGATGGAGGAGTCTTTGATTTGCATAAGGTGCCATTTGCATGGCTCAGAAGCCTCTATGGAGGGAATAATGTATAGAAATACACATACGTAAGCCCTCGGTTGGGAAACAGAGGCACACTGATCAACCACAAAAATAGATGTGAGAGAGACCAGGCTAGGAGGGAGAGGGAGAAGGAGGCAGGCAGGGAGAGGATAACAAGCAAAACCAGTGCCCAGCACAGAACTCCCAGCGCAGCTGTGGGGCCGCCCTCCCTCCAGCTCCTTTTCCAGCGTTGTGGTTTCAGAGCTGATGGATTTTATACATGCAATGGCAGGATGGTATTTCCGAAAGATCTGGCTTTTCTTCTCTCTCCCAGAAGGGCAATTGGTTAAAAAAAAAAAAAAAAAAGACAAGAAAAAGAAGAGCATAGTTACCAGCAAGCTGGCTGGATGATCCTGGCAGACAGAACTTTGTGTGCGTTCTTGGGGTCCCCTGGTGCAGAGAGCTAGTCCTTCACACAGAAAGAGACAAGAGTGAGTAATGCGCAGAGTGGTGATCCTGCCAGGAGAGGAGATGAGATGAGAGGGTGGGCTCAGGATGGTGATACCTGATCCTGGGATTGGCCGATGGTGGCGGCAGGGGGAGTCCTGCAGGTCTGCCACCTGTGAGATCCTTCTGTGTCCCAGCCCCTCGCAGTCCTCAGCCTCACTGACTGATGCTAAGAGCTGGAGGGGCTGGGCTGGTATCACAGGGTGGTTTTGTCCCATACTTTCTCACGTGCCTGATTCTCTCACCAACACAGGTGTCACTGGAAGATGGGAGGTGGGTCACTGTCTGCACAGGGCCCTCTGCAGAGAACAAGACAGCCCTGGTTCAGCTGTGCTCTGACCCTTTAGTTGTATGTGCCAGGGTGACAGAACTGAGATCCAGTGTCTGTTTCATATCCAGCTGCTGGAACATGGTTTAGCCAGAACAGAACTACTCCCACCTCCCACCTACCTTTGATTTGTCGATTCCAGGGTCCTCTTGACCATTCTGAACTCTCTGCTGATCAGACACTTCCTAATTTTTGACCTGTTTCAGCAGTGGGATGGGGGCTGCTCCTTGGCTGGGCATGTGGACTGCTGTCCTGCCATCAGTCTCTGTTAGTGCCCATTGATGAGGGAGTAGGACCCCACCTAACTCCCTGGGGCTTAATACCATGACAGAGGCGACAAAATGTATGGATGACTGTTGGGGTCACCTCTGCTTTGGGAAGGAAGCCACTTGGCTCAGTGGCGTAGCTGTCTTCCTCATGAGCCATGTGAGTGCTGTCCACTGACCACCCAGGGCTCCACTCCCCAGGCCTCACATTCCTGGGAGTCATGTGACTAGCTCTCCCTCATGGACTGTGAGTGGAAGTGATGCCTGTCACTTCCCGGTGAGGGGGTGAGGACTGGGGGGCAACCTTCTTTCCTAGCTCTTGTCTCTGGGTTGTGGCTGAGAGAAGGGTAACTGTGGGGCCCTGGGCCCTGCATGGGAGCTGAGGCTGACTGTGAGGGGTGTTGTGATGTGAAGACCCGTGTACAGCAGTTGGCTTGTCCTGGTGAATTCAACCGCTTTCCCTATGCTTTTCTACCAGGCTGGATGTTAGTGGTTTCCATACTGGGTGGGTGGCATCCGCAGCATCTGGCCAGTTGTTATCTCAAGAGATTGGTCAAAATTCTAAATAAAAATGAGTTTCCATGCCTTTTGGTTTGACATTTATACACAAGACATATACTCAGACAAGAAAAGAGATTTCCATTACAAAACTCTAAGTTTAGAAAAATAGATGGTAATGAGTGGTATTACAATACACTTCCCAAGGAATTCCAGTCAAGCGCCTTTAAGACATTGAGATCCCGGCAAGCGTGAAAACTTCAATTTGATTTACATGTACATGATTAGAGAGTGCTTCAGAGGTGCAGATAGTCCTCCCCTATTGGAGATGGAATGGGGGTAAGAGAAAGCTCTGTGGTGAGAAATGAAACCGAATTGCCAAGGCACAGCCCCTATGGAAAGAACAGGAATCATTTTCTTGGAAATGAGGATCGTGGGCTTTCTCCTTTGTTGGGAAACTCATTGGTGAATCCAGGTGATCTCAGCAGAGGGGCCTGCCAGGTGAAGTGGAGGTCTTTGCCATCTGGCTCATCTGGTCTGGAGTGCATTAGAGATTCTCGTCACCTGACATACCTGTGCTCCTGTAATTTACAGCAGCCTTGTCAACCAGGGGAGGTTTTATACCCAGAGACATTTGGCATTGTCTGGAGACATTTTGATGGTCACGGCTTGGGGGGCAATGGCAGTGCTCTGGCATCTAGAGGGTGTAGGCCACGGACACTGCCCAACACCACACTGTGCCCAGGATGGCCCCACCTATCAGTGGTGCTGAGGCTGAGAAACCCTGACTTATGGGGAACCTGGCAAGGTTGGGAGGTGCCAGAGGGCCCTTTCCATGCGAAAGCTATGAAGACAAAATTCTTTAAGCACCATGGCGGGCAATTGCCTGATGGTGAATTATACGCTGGAATCCTTGCTTTTGAGTTATGTGACTGTGCAGGTCCTGAGCATGTGGTGCCTGGGGAGAGTCTGTAAGAGGGGTGACTTCTCTGCTTCTCAAGGCATGAGGTGGGGCAGAGCTGCTTTTACAATTGCTTCTCCAGCCAAGGCGTTTGCTTCCAGATGCAATGCCCTGTGCTCAGTCCAGACTCGGTGCCCTGCCGGAGACAGCAGTCTGGGACCCAGCATTCCACACATCGTTGGCAGGGAGCAGCTTTCACCACTTGAAGCTGACATCCTGGGGAGAGGGACCTTGCTGACTACTCAAGAACACTGCTTTGCAATGGACGCCCAGGGTGGACATGCTGGGCAGGAGAGAGAAGCCATTGTTTTGCTGTTGTTTCTCCTCTTAAAACCATTGAAAGGCTGGAGCAGAGCTCAGCTGCCTCTACCAAGCAGGGCGGATGGGGGAGAGGCTGTGTTAGGCACATAGAAACCGCTTGCCCATGTTAATGCTGGTACTGTTTGTAAATACTGGTTCTAGGAAACCAGCTCTAACCTGCGGTTTGTCTGCCGTGTGTTGGTAAACCTGCCCGCACATCACTCTTGGCAGTACTCTTCTGTCAAACTCATTTCTTATCCAAATGGGGAATGGAATGATTTCATTATTCTAGAATCCTGGGTTCCACTCCCTGTAGGGAGAGTGGAAGTTTCCCATCACAGAAGAAGGGTCTGGGGATCATTTAACCCAACTCTGGTTTTAACAATGGGGAAACTGAAGTCCAGAAGGGAAAAGCAAAGAGGTGGTCACAAGTGTAGGACTGAAATTCTGGCCTTTTGTCTCCCAGAAGAAAGCCTAAATCCACCTATGTAGGACCTCTTAGGGGTGTCTGGCAACTCATTTTGATGACACTGAGGGCAGGAAGGGGAGGTGAGATTCAGGATACAGAGACTGTGGGAGGTAAGGTACCAGGATGCTGGACATCCCGATATTGGCCAGCTGGAAAGGTTTGACTTTGATTAGTTTTGCATTTCATCGAATTGCATTTAATTCATGTGTTTGCTGGTCTTCCACTCTCCCATTGGACAGTCAGCTGTCCCACCCCTGGTCATACTCCTGGCATCTGGGCATTTGCTGGATGCTCGGGGCTTGGGCTTAGCAACTCCTGTTGAATGAACCAATGGATTCCTTGATCTGTTCTTTGATCAGCTCATGGGGACATTGAACTTGAAAGAAGGAAACTCATTGACTAGAACTTTGGTCTTTTTACCATATGCTGTAGACTGAATGTTTCCAATCTCCCGACATTCACATGTTTAAAAGAATCTCTGACATGATGGTATTAGGAGGTGAGAGCATTTGGGATGTGATTAGGTGATCAGGGTGGAGCCCCTGTAAATGGGGTTATGCATGCATGCTAAGTCGCGTCCGACTCAGCAACCCTAGGGACTGTAGTCCACCAGGCACCTCTGTCCACATTCTGTCCCGCAATTCTGGGAAGCCTGAGATCAGGTGCTCGCAGCTTCTGTGTCTGGTGAAGACTCTCTGGCCATGGATGTCTCACCATGTCCTCACGAGGCAGAGAGAGACTGTGTCTTGGGTCTTTTCTTCCAAGGGCACTAATCTCATCATGAAGGTTCACCCTCATGGCTGACTCACCCCCACTTCCAAAGGCCCACCTCCAGGTAGCATCCCACGGGAGGTTAGTGTCAACATGTGGTACTTTCAGTCCACAGAGTGGGGGTGGCCCCATGGAGCTCCTGGCCCTGGTGTCAGCGGGAGAGTTTCTGTGTCTCGAGATGGAGCTAGGGACTTATAGTTACTGAGGAGTGCTTTTGAGGAGGAAAAGACGCTTTAGACTCTTGGACTCGGGGCATGGTGATGCCTTCAATGAGACTTCACTACAAAAGGCTTCTGTAGCCAGAGCAGTTTTTAGAACAGGCGTCAGAGAGCAAAGACACCTGGAGATTGAGTCCTCTGGGGCGCCCAGTGCCTCCCAAACACCATTTTCCAGCCTTGGAGGCATACTTTTTATGCCTTTTTAGGAGCATTTCATTGACTCAATGGACATGAGTTTGAGCAAGCTCCAGGAGATGGTGAAGGACAGGGAAGCCTGGTGTGCTGCAGTCTGTGGGGTCACAAAGAGTCAAACGTGACTGAGTGACTGAACAACGACAACCTGGGTGCAACCCTCTATCATGGCCTTCGCTAATTCCTACCTCCTTCCCCACCCCATGCCAAAACTGAGATTGGCTGCCCCACAGTGCTGGGCGTAATAGGTGGGCTCCCTTCCCGGATCCTGGAGCAATAACTTCATTGAGAAACTTGCATGTCTACTTCACCCTCAATGGGAATTTGTCAGGCTATACAATTAAAGGTTAAACTATATAGGATTTTTAATGACCTGATATAATTCACCTGTTTATATTAGCAAACAAGTAAATTGAGAATATATAAATATTGAGTCCCAATAGGACTGTATACAAACACTCATTACTCAAGGCATCCTTTAGATGGTGGGTTTTGCCAGTATGTAATGATGGCACCCTACTTCAGTGCTCTTGCCTGGAAAATCCCATGGACGGAGGAGCCTGGTGGGCTGCAGTCCATGGGGTCACGAAGAGTTGGACACGACTGAGCGACTTCACTTTCACTTTTCACTTTCATGCATTGGAGAAGGAAATGGCAACCCACTGCAGTGTTTTTGCCTGGAGAATCTCAGGGACGGGGGAGCCTGGTGGGCTGCTGTCTATGGGGTTGCACAGAGTCGGACACGACTGAAGTGACTTAGCAGCAGCAATGGATTATAAAATGGATAATGCCCATTGATCCTATAATCCCATTTCAGGAAACACGGAACACAGAAATTGCTAAAATACCCAATCTTCCTTGCACAAGGATACTTATATCTGCACTAAAAAGTGGGAAGTATTTAAACAAACTGTTAATGTGCAATCTTCAGGAATGACAAGTTTGTTGATTATATATTTACATATTAATAGAGGATGAGATGGTTGGATGGCATCACCGACTCAATGGACATGAGTTTGGGTAAACTCTGGGAGTTGGTGATGGACAGGGAGGCCTGGTGTGCTGCCGTCCATGGGGTTGCAAATAGTCAGACATGACTGAGTGACTGAACTGAACTGAGAAGAACCTATTGAAATAATACCAAATTAAAACTGAGTCATATAAAACAGATTCCTGACAATAGCAAACGTAGGTCAATGATGGGAAAACTGGGTGCCCTTCTGTCCGTCCAATGGCTTTTATATGACTTGCTGCTGTGTTCCAGGCCCTGGGAGGCTGGGATATGGGACAGTGAATCCAGACTTCCCTGCCTTGAAGGACCTGCTGACTAGTGGTTGGCAGAGTGGGCTAAGTCAAGGAATTCCAGGGTGAGTGACCACTGCTCAGCAGGGTGAGAACTGGGGACTGCTGCGTGCTGCCACCCTGGCCTGGTGCCCCTTCCTAGAGGATGGGTGGCTAGGAGAAGGTCAGATGTGTGTGTGTGAGGGCAGGACATGTGGGGTGCACACAGAAGCCTGGGGCGGGAGGAAGGAGACTGCATGAGCGACTTCACTTTCACTTTTCACTTTCATACATTGGATAAGGAAATGGCAAAAATAAGACAAGTTCTTTCTGGCTAGAAAAAACCATGTGAACCACGATGGCATGGCAGGATGGGGGGCCTGCCTGGGGGTTGCATGACAGAGGGCAGAGTGAGATACAGGCAGTGAGGGATGGAGACAGAGGCAGGCTGGTCACCTAGACCAGCAGTGGGCACCTGCTGCTTTTGCATTAGTTAGGTCACCTGTGCAAAAAAAAAAAAAAATTTATAATAGCTTTAATGAGATATAACTCACACACCATACAACACACTCATTTAAACCATTCAGTTATTTCGAGTATATTCACAGGTGTACAACCACCACCACAGTCCATTTTAAAACACTTTGTTCCCCCCAACCACCAAAAAAAAAAAGCCCCGTGCCCTTAAGCTGTCACCTTCCAATCCTTCTAAACCCCCAGCCCCTGGCAATCATGACTCCACTTTCTCTCGCTTCAGATTTGCCCGTTCTGGATTTTTCTTCTAAATGGAATCATATGACTGGTTTCTCTAACTTAACATAATGTTTTTATACGTTATTTTTTAATTGACACTAAAATCTAATGTGGTACTAAAGTGTTCTTAAGAGAAAAATAAGACGAGTCCTTTCTGGCTAGAAAAAAACCACGTGAACCACGATGTGGCCCTCCTCCACTCCTACCTCACACCCAAGCTCTCTGGTCCCTGCCTCCGAGAACCAGCTTTGTCTATGGTGTGGCCGCCCCACAGGGCAGGACAGGGGTGAATTTCAGAGAAGAGGGTGCTTGGGCATTAATTAAACACAGACCACCATGCACCCCTTTGCCAAGGGGCTGTGTTTTTTTCTTATTTCCTCCCTTTCACTTTGTCCCCCCCCCCCATCCCTACCTGCACCCCTTCCTGTGCTGCATCGGCAAGAGCTTGCTCCAGCGTCTGTGGGCTGCTCACTACCCTCTCCTCATGCCTTTTCTTTATCCAGCCATTTGCTCCTCCTGGTTAGGGTTAGGGTTAGGGTTAGCAGATCCTGAATCACAGCCTTGCACCTGGAACCCAGCCTCTCTGGCCTGCAGTCTCAGCGGCCTTATTATTACCCCATTTCCATCCTGGCCTTGATGGAGCTCTTTTATCCCCATCCCATTCTAGGGTACATGTATGAGAGATAAAGCCCTTATTCTTATATTGTTTTTCCTATTATGACATTCTGCTTACTGTCGAAAAGTGGAACGATACCAAACATCAGAAAGAAAAGAATCCCTCTTTCATCCTGCTACCCTAAAATATAAATAAATGTGGCTCTCTCTGTGTTTATGCATATTTTACACGTGCCTATGCTCTCTCTTTCTTTGTGACCACAGAGTCCTGGTCCTGCTCCCGCGTTCCTTGCTGGCTTTCTTCCTGGTCCTGTACTTCTGGAGGAGCCTCGCATGCCCGGGATGGCGGGAATTAAAAAGCAACGCTTTTCCTTAAAGTCGCTCAGTAGATACTTCAGTTCAGTTCAGTTCAGTTCAGTCGCTCAGTTGTGACCGACTCTTTGCGACCCCATGAATTGCAGCACGCCAGGCCTCCCTGTCCATCACCAACTCCCGGAGTTCACTCAGACTCACGTCCGTCGAGTCAGTGATGCCATCCAGCCATCTCATCCTCTGTCGTCCCCTTCTCCTCCTGCCCCCAATCCCTCCCAGCATCAGAGTCTTTTCCAATGAGTCAACTCTTCGCATGAGGTGGCCAAAGTACGGGAGTTTCAGCTTTAGCATCATTCCCTCCAAAGAAATCCCTGGGCTGATCTCCTTCAGAATGGACTGGTTGGATCTCCTTGCAGTCCAAGGGACTCTCAAGAGTCTTCTCCAACACCACAGTCCAAAAGCATCAATTCTTCGGCGCTCAGCCTTCTTCACAGTCCAACTCTCACATCCATACATGACTACAGGAAAAACCATAGCCTTGACTAGACGGACTTTTGTTGGCAAAGTAATGTCTCTGCTTTTGAATATGCTATATCTAGGTTGGTCATAACTTTCCTTCCAAGGAGTAAGTGTCTTTTAATCTCATGGCTGCAGTCACCATCTGCAGTGATTTTGGAGCCCCAAAAAATAAAATCTGACACTGTTTCCACTGTTTCCCCATCTATTTCCCATTAAGTGATGGAACTGGAGGCCATGATCTTCATTTTCTGAATGTTGAGCTTTAAGCCAACTGTTTTCACTCTCCACTTTCACTTTCATCAAGAGGCTTTTTAGTTCCTCTTCACTTTCTGCCATAAGGATGGTGCATATCTGAGGTTATTGATATTTCTCCCGGCAATCTTGATTTCAGCTTGTGCTTCTTCCAGTCCAGTGTTTCTCATGATGTACTCTGCATATAAGTTAAATAAGCAGGGTGACAATATACAGCCTTGACATACTCCTTTTCCTATTTGGAACCAGTCTGTTGT
Organism: Bubalus kerabau; assembly: GCF_029407905.1. Classification (NCBI taxonomy): domain Eukaryota; kingdom Metazoa; phylum Chordata; class Mammalia; order Artiodactyla; family Bovidae; genus Bubalus; species Bubalus kerabau. Next base: position 11,352,500 of record NC_073627.1, on the reverse strand, counting down.
TCCATGTCCAGTTCTAACTGTTGCTTCCTGACCTGCATACAGATTTCCCAAGAGGTGGGTCAGGTGGTCTGGTATTCCCATCTCTTTCAGAATTTTCCACAGTTTATTGTGATCCACACAGTCAAGGCTTTGGCATAGTCAATAAAGCAGAAATAGATGTTCTTCTGGCACACTCTTGCTTTTTCCATGATCCAGCGGATGTTGGCAATTTGGTCTGTGGTTCCTCTGCCTTTTCTAAAACCAGCTTGAACATCAGGAAGTTCACGGTTCACGTATTGCTGAAGCCTGGCTTGGAGAGTTTTGAGCATTACTTTACTAGCATGTGAAATAAATGCAATTGTGCGGTAGTTTGAGCATTCTTTGGAATTGCCTTTCTTTGGGATTGGAATGAAAACTGACCTTTTCCAGTCCTGTGGCCACTGCTGAGTTTTCCAAATTTGCTGGCATATTGACTGCAGCACTTTCACAGCATCATTTTTCAGGATTTGAAATAGCTCAACTGGAATTCCATCACCTCCACTAGCTTTGTTCGTAGTGATGCTTTCTAAGGCCCACTTGACCTCACATTCCAGGATGTCTGGCTCTAGGTCAGTGATCACACCATCGTGATTATCTGGGTCGTGAAGATCTTTTTTGTACAGTTCTTCTGTGTATTTTTGCCACCTCTTAATATCTTCTGCTTCTGTTAGGTCCATACCATTTCTGTCCTTTATCGAGCCCATCTTTGCATGAAATTTTCCCTTGGTATCTCTAATTTTCTTGAAGAGATCTCTAGTCTTTCCCATTCTGTTGTTTTCCTCTATTTCTTTGCATTGATCGTTAGCACCTATTGTGTCCCTGGTGCTGGCTGGGGAACGCAGGGACCTGGCTCACCCTGCTGGGAGTTCCGGCCATGGGCAGCCATGGGCTCATGTTTGTGTGATGAACCAGACCAGGAGCTCCAGGCGCCCGTCGTGTCCCAGGTCAGGCACTCCCCTGCCTGGTGGCCTCCCCCAGACGTGGGCTCTGACTGCTGCCCGCCCACGCCTCTGTTTCATCACCTGAGCTGAAGACCGGGGCTATATCCGTCCTTTTAGGTTGCGTAACCTCAGCAATTAGATGACACCATGACCTGACCTCCACTCATCCAGAACTTTTTATTATGCTCCAAGTGCCTAAGTGCTCTCAAGGACCCAGGAAGTGGTTTTCGTTCTTTAAAAAAAAAAAATAAAAAAAATTTTATTAAAGCATAGTTGACTTACAGTATTGTGTTAGTTTCAGGTATATAGCATGGTGGTTCAGTTATTTTTTTTGCAAATTACTTTCATATAGGTTATTACAAGATATTGAATATAATTCCCTGTGCTGAACAGTAAATCCTTGTTGCTTATCTACTTTATATATGGTCGTTTCTTTTTTTTTTTTTTTTACCATTTAACTTGTTTTAATGTTTCTTCACAAATGGTGAAAAATACTAAAGTACAGACAAGGAATAATCATAATGTTGTGGCCAACATTATAAATATGGAATTATAAATTTAAAACATTTTCTGGTTTAAAAAATAAATCTGGTAGTCAATGCAGCTCTGCAGGTCTCTGCATCTAGTAGGGCCGGTCTCTGCCCTCCTGACGGTGCTCACCTTTATCCATCTTTCCAGGTCCTCCTCGCCCGCCTCGTCGTCCTCCCATCTGTTCCATCAGTGGTCCAGGGGGTCCCCCAGGGCCACCTCGTCTTCCACCACCAAAGCCACCACGGTCCATGCCCCGGCCGCCACGGAAGCCACCTCTGTCTCCACCACGGCTGCCTCTGAACATTCCACCAGGGCCACCGCGGTCCATGAGGCCACTCTTCCTCCCCGCATGCCTCCAGGGCCACCTCTGCCGCGGTCACCGCCCGGGGGCGGGAAAGGCGGTGGGAGGAAGCCTTCAGGCTTTGGGGCCTTACACTGGTTGCACCCTGTTCTCCAGGCGAAGTTCTGGTTCCCACAGCCCGGGTTGGGGCACGGCCAGGCTCCAGCTCGGTGCTGCACGTTTCCTCCTCCAGACGGGTTCCCCCGGGAACCGCGGGGCCCTCTTGGTGGGAAGCCGCCTCTGTCTCCTCCACGGCCTCCCATGCGCCCCATGGGTCCTCCAGGACCTCCTGGGCCCCCTGGACCTCCTCGGAGCAGCGGCGGCATCCCCCTGCCCTCGCGCGGCGGCATCCCTCCCCGCATGCTGTTCATGGGCGGCTTCTTCCGAGCAAGAGACACTTTAAGTGTGCTCCCTTGGAAATCTTTCCCATCAAACCACTCGACAGCAGCTTTGGCAGTTGCTGGGTCTTCGTAAGACACCGTAGCGTCACCTTTGGGCTTTCCTGTTTCCTTGTCCAAGTGAATATGGATCATGGGTTGTCCAGTCCTCTTGTTCATCTTAACGACTCCGCACTGCTTAAAGAAGTCCACCAGGTCATCGAGAGTCACACTGTCGTTCAGGCCTTGCCCGTAAATGGCACTGTTGTCAGAGTCTTCATCTGGATCTACAGGTGGGCCTAAATCAAGGTCTGGTCCTTCATCCATGGGTCCACCAGGCCTATTGAAGCCACCTCGCTCTCCAGCGCCCATTCCACCGCGTCCTCCTCCCCGCTCACCTCTGCTCATGCCTCCACGATCAAATCCCCCTCTTCCCCTGCCCCGGTTATCAGGGCCACTCATGCTCCGGTTCTCTCCTGGTCCGGAAAATCCTCAGACTCCTGCCCATAAACACCCATGCTACTGGGGCGGTCCTGTTGGAATGAACTCTGCTGCCCGTAGCTGCTGCTCTGTTGACTATATTGACTTGGAGCCTGGCTGTAGGATCCAGTCTTGGGGGGGGAGGTAACTAGTGGGTGGCTGCTGCCCATAGCTGCTTTGTTGACCATAGCTACTCTGCTGTCCATAGCTGCTCGGCTGCCCGTAGGTGTTCTGCTGGGAGTAACTGCTCTGATCATAACTAGTCGGCTGCGTAGAGGAGTAGCTGGTAGAAGGATAGGATGGTGGTGCTGAGACCAGCTGCATGGGGTAGCTCCCAGGCACCTGGGGATAACTGTAGTTACTCTGTCCATATCCTAGGCTGGGCTGGTTGTAACCCCCTGTGCTAGATTGAGGTTGACTAGTCTCAGCGGGTTTGTTACCATCCTGCGGTCTTGCAGGCGCGGTGGCTGCTGGCTGCTGTCCATACGCCGGGTGAGCGGGCTGAGCGCCATATGCAGACTGAGCTGCATAGGAGGCCTGGGTGGTAGTAACCGTAGCAGTGGTGGTGTCGTAAGCCCCAGTGCCGTACCCCTGGACAGGCTGACTGTATGCCTGGGGGGCAGTTGGAGTAGAATATCCAGTGGGAGGCTGTCCATAAGAAGTTGCATAGGCGGTCTGCCCGTAGGTTGCAGTGGTCTGCGCCTGGGTGTAGCTGACATCAGCGGGCTGTCCATAGGTTCCATAACTTTGCTGCCCATATGCCTGCTGGGTGGTCTGTGCATATCCTTGAGCGGGCTGGGCGGCGTAAGCCCTGTAGCCCTGCTGGGCTGCAGCTTGGCTGTATGTACTATAATCCATGGACGCCCTTTTCTCTCCTTCCTTCTCGTTCTATATGTCAATCCCATACTCCTAATTTGTTCCTCCTCTCCTCCCCCTGGGAGGTGGTTTTTAAGCCTCTGGAGCAGGAAGCCAATGAATTCCGTGTTTGCATGTGGTGTCCCCCAGGGGTCGGGGGCACAAGCTTGGAAGGCCCTGCCCACCCCCGCCACTCCCCAGCTCCGTCTCCCTGAACACCCGTGTGCCCTCTCTGAGTGTCTTGGAAGCAAAAGAGCCCGTTGTGCCCCAGGCCTGGCTCCAGAGCCAGAGGTGAGGTCCTCACTCGTAGTGAGTCAGGGTCAGGGCTAGTCATGCAGACCTGCCCGGAGAGGAAAGTCCTGGGGTAGGAGCTCTGCTGTCCACCGAGAACCTCCTGGGAAGGGAAGTCCAGGCAGCTTCTTGGCTTCTCTTAGCCTCCAGTTCCTCCCCATCTGCTAATGGAGGAAGTCAGACTAGCTGGTCTCCTGGTGCCCTCCAGCTCTAGGACCTCGGGGGCTGGATCCATCTGCTCATCCACCTTTTGGGAAACGGTCCCTTGGGGTGCTCCCTGCTACAGCTGCTCCTCGATGTCAGCCATGCTGTCATTTCAACCAACTCTTACCTGGGCTCAGTGTCTCCCGAGTGTCCGAGAAGTGTGTGTGTGCGCACGTGTGTGTGTGTGTGTGTGTGTGTGCACACCTAGTGTGCTGTGTCCTGAGTTCTGCACTTCTCTGTGTCTTTGGGGCTCTCCCCAGATGACCAGAAGAGGCTCTGACAGTGGGAATAGGACCAGCTTTGCTCCTGTGCCACCTGCAAAGCCGTGCAGGGATGCAAGCTCAGAAGGGCTGGCACTTGATTGGAAGCTCTGCTGTTTCTGTCCTGCAATGTGAGCAAGGGCCTGGAGTTTCCATTTTGTTCTGAGGCCTGCAACTCATGTGGCCGGTCCTGGTGGAGACCCCTCACGCACAGGGTGATGCATCAAGTAGAAGCCCCCACTGGAAGAGGCCCCTACCGTGCTCTTTCCTGCAGCCTTGGAGGGGGGCCCAGCATTAATCTCGCCCTCATGCCTGGCCAGCTGAGGCTGAGTGGCAGGGGCTGGCCTCTTGGTGGCGTGATGCTGGATGCCTCCAGGCCCAGGTGCCAAGCTCAAGTGGCAGACATTAATCACTCAAGCCTGTGTCCCTTTGCTTTGGGCGGGGTAGAGGGAAGCTGGCTGCTAGGCTGATGTTTAAGCATGGGGAGGGCATTGTGGAGTGTGTGCTGGGGTTTTAATTAGCATCTCTGTTCCTGCCCCTGGGGCCCCCAGCACACTGGGGAGGGCAGCCCGGTTTACTGTGGCTCTAGGCTGCTTCCTATCTCGGCCTAACACTCTCCTCGTCCTTAGCGCCAACCCTGGGGACAGAAGGTCTTGGCAGTCACTCTGCTCCTTCTCTGTCTCTGGCCGGTGGGGACCAGCCTTGGTGCTGGCATCTCCACTTCCGCCCACTGACTCACTCAGTCTGTGGATATATTCCCCAGTGAGCCTTTCCCCTGGGGGAGGTGACAAGGATGAAAGCTGGGAAGGGGAGGCGCTGTCCCAGGGAGGGGGCACTGGTCCTGCCTGCCTCCCATTTCCTACACGACCTTGGGCAGTTCCTATAACTCCGGCCTCATTCTCCTCAACTGCCCGGGTGGACTTGGACCGAAGGCTCCTACTATGCCTTGTGAGTCACTGCAGCTCAGGGGTCCCTGAGACTACCCCCAGGTCCAGTGATTCACGGAAGGAAGTCAGCAAAGCTGTTACACTCCCACAGGCTCAGTCCACCCCAGGGAAAGGACACAGATAAAAGTCAGCAGTGGGACAAGGCGCCCAGGGCAGTGGCCAGGTGACATCAAGCCTGAGTGTCCAGGTTCCTCTCCCAGTGGAGTCCTGTGGACAGCCCCCAATCCTTTCAGAACCATGTTTGACAGTGCTCACCACCTGGGGATGCTCACCTGAGCTCTGGGGTCCAGAGGGTTCACTGGGAGTTGACCACATAGACCTCACTGACCACCCACGTGGCTGACCTTTGTCTGCAGCCCCTCAAAAGGTCAAACTGATACAGTGTGGCCTGAGGCCCCCACCCTAAACCACACTGTCAGCACAGACTATCTGGCTGCTGGTAAGGACCCCAGGTAAACACACTCACAAAGACCCTCCAAAGTCTCAGAGGTGACCTCCCAGGAACCAGGGGCAAGGGCCAAACCTGTTTTTGGGGAAAGCTAACCCTATAATGATTCTGGCCTTGCGGACAGGCAAGGTAAAATGAAGACAATCCAGGGAAGAGGGGCCCGCTGCATTCTTAGTACAGGGATGGCAGAGTGGGCAAGAAGAGGGGCTGAGTCCCAGGGGACTGGCCCCTCCCTGCCCCTGCCCGTTCTGTGAGGGCTTGGCTCCAGGCATACCCTGGGGAGCTTGGGCCTGACTCTGGGCTGAGCTGTGAAGTCTGGGCCATTCTCAAATGAGAAGGTTTAGGAGATAGCCACAGGTGCCTTTCTCACCTGTCACCTTGCTCGTCTCTCCTGCCTTGCTCTCCCCTTCCGGCCGTCCCCTGGCACCTGCCCGGGAGCGTGGCAGCCGGCCTTGGTTGAGCAAGTGAGCCCTGGGGCAGCAGTGGGTGTGTGGGCTCCCAGGGGCAGCCCCATCTGCCGAGAGGGCTGTCTGCCCTTCAGGAGATCAGCAGAGTGGAGGCGGCCTTTGTTTCTTCCTTTTTTATGCCGAGTTCAAAGCTCAGCCTTCCTCCCAACCCCTGAGCTCCTCTGTTTACTTCCTGAGCATCCTTTTTTCTGGGGCCTGGTGCCCCCAGACCTTTAGGGTACCCACCAGCCCCAGGCTTTCTCCCAGCAGTCCCCCGGGCTCTGCATCCTGAAGCTGCCTCTCCTAGGCCAGCCTCTCCCTTCCCAGTGCTTCTGAGTTCTTTGCCCTGGCAGCCTTGAGCCCCACTTCATTTGGGAGGAAATATTCCACTTATGCCATCTCCTTCCTCCACATGATGGGAAAACAATTTTTGAAATTGTTTTTCTTGAAAGCAGGAAACCAGGAACATGGCTCACTGGGCCTGCCGCCAGCCACTCGGCATCTCCGCACTCGGTACTTCCTGCAGACTTTCCTGCCCACTTGCTCATTTCATCTTCATGTGAGGGGAGGCAGGGCAGATGGTGTCACCCCCAATTTGTAGGTGGAGACACAGGCCTGGCTGATTCTCATGGGGCTCCTCCCTGGGGCTTGTCCTTACAGCAACACCCGCCCCCCCCCCCCACTTCTATGTTGAGGAAAATGGTGAGAATCAAGCAGATTCTCCCTCAGACCCCCCAGGCCCAAGCGCCACTGGCCTTGGAGGACCCTTCTCAGGCTTTCCCCTGTGGGGTGAGTCTCACGTCATCAGGAACACCTTGAACAAGCCCAGTGAACTTGGATGTGGACCTCTGCACAGCACCCCTGGACCTGGAGGAAGCGGGTCCTTGGCCTAGCCATTGCTCGGACCTCAGTTAGGAGACCCCCTCTTTCCTTAGTCTCCCTTCTTCCAAACTGCATTACCTCTACATTTTCCTGCTGCTATAATAGATTTTATACAGTCGGTCGGTGCACTTTAGCGAGTGATAGATCACTTTCATTGCTTCGCTTCATGATTAATTTCCCATAATAGTCCTCTCTAACACCAAGGCGAAAAGAGGAAGGAGAGAAAAAAACCTACATGATCCACTTTGTGCTTGGAGTATAAATGAATTAGATTTAATTTCTGTTTAATTGTTTCCATAGCTCAACCTCTGCTGACTTCACAGGATAATTTATTTTGCAGTCTCAGGGAACAGGAGGAGGGGATGGGGGACAGAGGCTGTAGCCAAGAGGTCTGCCTGTGGACACTGTTTAATTACACCTGATAGTCTTATCTCCTCGTAATTATTGGAGGCTTGTCGGGCTTCTCCGGCGGCCTCCCATCCACACTGAGGATCGATTCCTGGTTAGACCTCGGGCCAGCTGCCTTCAAGAAGGCCAGCCATCAGCAAGGAGTATAGCGTGGAGTTGAGAACAGCTGAGGGGACTCCTGAAGTTGCTGGTGGGGAGGCAGGATGCAGGGTAATGTGTCTTTGGAAGTGGAAATTTTCTGATGTTACTGTTGATGTTATAAAAATGATGACTAACCCCAGCGCATCAACACAACAGTTTTCCCCCAAATCCTCTCTCTCTAGAGCTGGTGAGAGGCCATGGTGGGCAGGCGGGGTTTCCACTGTTCCTCTTCCAAAGTCATTTGTTAGAGCCGTGTTGACTACAGGCCCTTTCTGCCCAGTAACTGAAGCGCTTAGTAAGTGGTTGGTCAGCAGAATGGAGGCCCCTCTTGCACTCCACTCTTCCCCTACAGAGGATGCTGAGTTTTTTCTTTGAGATTTATTGTGGTAAAACACACATGACATAAAATGTACAATTGGAGCCGTCTTTAAGTGCTCACCTCAGTGGCATCAAGGACATTCACACTCTTGTGCAACCGTCACCACCATCTATTTCTAGAACTTTTTCATCATCCCCAAGAGAAACTTCGCCCATTAATCAGTAGCTCCCTGACTTCCCCAGTCCCTTGTTCAGTCAATAAATTGTGTCCAACTCTTTGTGACTCATGGACTGCAGCATACCAGGCTTCCCTGTCCATCACCAACTCTTGGAGCTTCCTCAAACTCATGTCCATTGAGTCGGTGATGCCATCCAGCCATCTCATCCTCTGTCATCCCCTTCTCCTGCCTTCAATCTTTCACAGCGTCAGGGTCTTTTCTAATGAGTCAGTTCTTTGCATCAGGTGGCCAAAGTATTGGAGCCCCAGCCCCTGGTAAACCTCTATTCTACTTTCTGTCTCTGTGGATTTGCCTGTCCTAAGGATGTCATATTAGTGGAATCATACACTATTTACCCTTTATGTTTGGCTTATTTCTCTTAAGGTGATGTTTCTAAGCTTCATCCATGTTGTGACCTGTGTCAGTGCTTCACTCCCTTCTTAAGGCTAAATAATATTCTGTTATGTGGATGGACCACACTTTTTCCTTTCATGGTCAATGAACAATGTTCTAGTGGGCTTTGGGAACAGTCCAGAGGCCATGCTATGCTATACTAAGTCACTTCAGTCATGTTCGACTCTGTGCGACCCCAGAGACGGCAGCCCACCAGGCTCCCCCGTCCCTGGGATTCTCCAGGCAAGAACACTGGAGTGGGTTGCCATTTCCTTCTCCAATGCATGAAAGTGAAAAGTGAAAGTGAAGTTGCTCAGTCATGTCCGACTCTATGTGACCCCATGGATTGCAGCCCACCAGGCTCCTCCACCCATAGGATTTTCCAAGCAAGAGTACTGGAGTGGGGTGCCATTGCCTTCTCCACCAGAGGCCATAGCCCCATCCAAGTTACTTGAGCAGTCTCCTCCTGCCTGCCATATCATCTCTGCCAGTCAGAGAAGAAGGTCAAGGGCCCCCCTCTGTAGATGCCCTCCAACTTGGGGCTCCAGCAGAGCCTGGAATTAGCAGTCCCTCTGATCTGGTCATGAATATTCATGAAGCAGCTCTTCCTGGGCCATCTCCATTTAATCCTCTCAGTTCAGTTCAGTCGCTCAGTCGTGTCTGACTCTTTGTGACCCCATGGACTGCAGCACGCCAGGCTTCCCTGTCCATCACCAACTCCCGGAGCTTACTCAAACTCATGTCCATTGAGTCGGTGATGGCATCTAACCATCTCATCCTCTGTCGTCCCCTTCTCCTCTCCTCCTCCTGCCTTCAATCTTTTCCAGCATCAGGGGCTTTTGGTACCTCCATTTATAGATGGGGAGATCAAGGTCAAGGGACATCAGGGGATCTGGTCAAAGTCCCTCTGGAAGGGTCAGCACTATGTCCTAAGACCACATCTTTTGGATCCCAAAGCCTGTCGTGTTTCTGTTATCCTGCACTGCCTGGTGGCTCTGTCCCATTCCACCCTTACCAGATGGAATCAAGACGCCCGCTGTGCCTGCAAACTTCTGTCTGTAGCCGTGAAAACTGCTCTGCAGTGCTCCATCTTCACTGCCTCCTTGAAAATCCGACTGGGGGCATGGTGCTGATGGAGGTCCAGGTTGGGGGGGTTAGCAGGGAGCAAGTCACAGGTCCAGTGGTTCCCAGTGTGACATTATGGTGCATCCAGCCTTGGTCAGAGGTTCACGGGAGTCCTGGGAGCAGTGGAGGGGCCTGGCAAAGGACCAGTCATCCCCAAAACAGGTTGCTGCCTTCTGTGTTTCAACATTTCTCCTCCTTGGTGGAATTACAAGCAGTGGGGGCAGAAAACTCTCATTTGTACCCAGTGCCTGGCACACAGGAGAAGCCTTACAAGTGCTGCAGAGAGGACCCTGTTGGAAAGGGTGAGTCCTCAGGTGGCATTGCCTTAAAACAGGAGGGAAGATGGCTCTGTGCTCGGATCTGCCTACTTAGGCTCCAAGCTTGTAGGAACTTGGAGCAGAGGCTGGGGCCAGCAGAGGGAAAGGAAGGTTTACACTGTGCTGAGATGCCTTCCTGCGGTTCAGAGTGATGATGGCCCGTCCCTCAGGAATGATACGGTGAAACGCCCACCGCAGGCTGCCTATCCCCCACGTGTGGACACATGCCCACTCCTCACGTTTGACCAGCACTCTCTTCTGCCTCATTCTCACTGCCCACTGCTAAGGAGACCCCTCCAGGATCAGTCTCCTGACCTTGCACTTGGGGAGCAGAATAGATGCACACAGGGAAGGGTGAGGGGGCCTCAAGGGAAGGTAGGGGGCTGAGGGAGGGGAGGGGAAGCCAGAGGAGAGGCAGTGTGGCGTGCTTGCCCCTTCTTACTTTGCATCTTAAACACTGTGGGGATGGGAGTGTTTTCAGCAATGGGAATAGTTCATTTTTTTTCATTTGTTGTGTTGAGCATTTGTTGTGTCCGGGGATGCTGACTGATATGGCAGCAGCTAACCCTCCTGGCCAGCCAGACCCTGCTCTAGTCTCTCTCTGTTGTCCTGGGGAAAGTTCTTGGCCGTGGGCACATGGAAGTGTGGACTCAGGCTGGTTCAGTGGAGCAGACCTTGGTTTAAGTCCTGGAGGTGAGCACCTCCATAGAAGCTGGGTTTCCAGAAGGAAAAGAGTACAATGTGGCTCTAACTGCTTCAGAGCACCTGGAGGATGTATGTGGTGGTGCAAAGATGACCTCCTGGTCGGTGAAGTGGGGTGGGTCTGGACCACATGGGTTTCTGTGGAGGCTCAGTGGGGTAACTAGCACACAGTAGCGTAAGCAGTGCCCTGCGTGTACAAACGGTCGTCTGGCCGAGCACCAAGTGTGCGGTGTGTGCTGGTCCCGAATCTCCCAGGTGCAAGTTTCAGATGCCTGCCTCTGCTGCTCGTGTCGTCAGGGTGGAGGGGGGAGCTGGAGAGAGTCTGGCCCCTGGGTGCCTGGATGTGGGGACTCAGTGGGGAGAGAGGGCCCTTACTTGTTGGCTGCATCCCAGTGGCTCCCCTGCCAGTTGAGGTTGGTATTGGAGGAGACGTGCCCTCAGCCCATCTGGGTGCCCTTCAGGCAAGTCTAGTGATTCTGGTTGGGTGGAGGGCCCTTTAGTAATGTAAAAACCCTAGAGAAGGTTTGGAACGTTCTGCTGAGGTCACAGGTGAACCTGTGGACCAATCATGGTGCCACTGTTTTGATTAACTCAGAGGAAACAGTGACTTACCAACAGTGGGGGTGATCTGATTACTGGATGAAGAGGGCCAATGGGGTAGACCCACCCGGAGGTCTGCTAGGGTGTGTGCCTGGATGCACCCACAGGGGGAGCCACTCTGGGAACTTGTGACCTGCTGGCATGTGAGCTGTGTCCTACCACGAGGCAGGGCACCCTTCATTCCCATGGGCAGTAGAGGGACTGAAGGCCAGCGAGAGCCCAAGGCCACACAGCTAACCTGTGGCTGTGCTGGGCCGTGACCCCAAGCAGCCGGCGCCGTCTCACCGTGAGGACTGGGGCCTACCATGGGGGCCACATTCGTGGTGACGTGTGCCTGGCACCTGCCACTTGATGGATAAATCCCCAGCTGACTTCACAGTTCATCTCGGGTTGCCTCTCTCTTTCTCCCTTCCTGCCCCCATCCCTCAAGACAGACCCGGGACAGCCCTGGGCTCTCGGCAAGCCTCACTCTCTGAGCCCTCGGGTATTTATCAGGTTTCTGTGATCATCTTCCCTGCGAGACCAAGAGCCTCTTGGGCAGGACTTAGTCCCTAAATGCCTGTGCCCAGCACCACACATGGGGACAGGGGTGGTCTAACCCTGGAAGAATAGGTAACGTCAGCCCACTGTGTACACACACACACACACACACACGTGTGTGTGCTGATTCACCTGGATGTGCTGACACCCATGCACCTGTAAACACCTAGTTTGCTGAGGTGTCTTCCCCGCTCTTTCCCTCTTCATCCCCAGGAGGTACCCCCGCTCTGGGCTCCTCCACTCCCTCAGCCAGCTAAGCAGGTGTGATGCTTGGCCTGGGCATCTTTGCTGGGATGGCCACCGTCCTGGCGGCAGCCTCCGCCTCTTAGCAGAGCCCTGCATGTTCCCTGGGGAACAGCAGGTGAGGGGTGGTGCCAGATTCCACACGGTTTGGTGAAGGGGCTGAGTCTCCCGGTGTTCACGGACCCTGCGGACTTGGCCTTCTCGCTCAGTGGGAAGCTGCAGCCACGAGGGCCCGGAGGCCTGGGGCAGGCAGAGCGAGGCCTGCTCCCTCCCCTGGAGCTCCAGTGTTCTGCCTCAAGGCCGGCCTGCCCTCCCTTTCCCCGCACCTGGCCAGCACGGTGACCGCCAAGAGCAAAAAGCCCGGCGATGGGTGCCAGGGAAACGTCCCCATTCTCATCCCCTCCATTAATCACCAGCTTTCAGGGCACTGGGGCCCCTGTTTAAGACACACCGGTGATTCCGAGGTGAGTGCCGGCACTCCCAACCTCTGCTGTTAATCTGCTCCCTCGGAGACAGGCTACCTCGGCCTGTTAATCACTTGCTGTAATTACAGCCCCAACTTTTGCACGAGGAATGTTAATTGATGTGTTGGATGGAGGCACTATGCACGCACGGTGTCCTTCTCCTGTGACCCCCAAATGCCAAGGTCATAGGATCTGGTGGGGCTCACAGTGCATAGAAATGAGCAGCGTGTCATGGTGGGGGTGGGGGCGGGGAGGGTGGCTGGCTGCCAGCAGCAGCCGGGCTCCTCGCCCTTCCCAGCGTACTGCCTGCTTGCCAGTCCGGGCAGTGGGTAGGGGGAGGGCCACTGTGGAGAGCGAGGGCTGGGTCCTGGAGGGCCGGGGCTCCCTTCTCTGGCAGGGTTGGGAGTCAGCCTCCCAAGAAGCCTGCTGGCTCTCCTGGGGTATGGTCTTGGACGTCCTACCCACAGGGTGGGCTCAGCGACTTTTCCGAGGTACCTCGATCCGTACCAGGCAATTCTGCTACTTCGTCCCCTGTGGGAAACTTGGCTTGGCTGACCAGCAGAACTGACTTCTGCCCGTTCCCTGAGCTGTGTGAGGCCGTTCACAGCACCCCTTGGGGCCTGGAGGTAATTTTATGGCCTCCGCTGCCATTAACTCTTGTCATGAAGTTTGTTTTTCTCCAGTTATTAAAGGAATATATGTTTGTTAGAAAATACTTGGCAATACCTCCTAACTTCAGGCTTTTGTGCCCAACAGTAGGATGGAAGGGACTCCACTGACTGCTTAGTGCCGGCTCCATCCTAACAGCTTGGAAACTGAGGTTCAGAAAGCAATGGAGCAGCCAGCCCTGAGTCCTTGGGTCCATGGAAGCACAGACTAGAACCCTGCTTCTGATCGGGACCTTACCCACACTGCCTGGAGCTCCCAGTTCCCGGGCCCTATCCTTGGATTCTGGCTTGAGTTCCCCGAGGGGCTGGAGTGATGAACAGAATGAGAATGATTGCAGGCTTGGAGAGGAAGGTTGGGGAGGGCGTGGTTCCCTGGACTCCTGCTGATGGCGTGGCAGGGATGATCCCCTGCCAGGCCTCTTGGTGGTCCTGCTGCTGCTGCTGCTGCTGCTGCTGCTAAGTCACTTCAGTCGTGTCCGACTCTGTGCGACCCCATAGATGGCAGTCCACCAGGCTCCCCGTCCCTGGGATTCTCCAGGCAAGAACACTGGAGTGGGTTGCCATTCCTTCTCCAATGCATGAAAGTGAAAGTGAAAGTGAAAGTGAAGTAGCTCAGTCGTGTCCGACCCTCAGCAACCCCACGGACTGCAGCCTTCTAGGCTCCTCCATCCATGGGATTTTCCAGGCAAGAGTACTGGAGAGGGGTGCCATTGCCTTTTCCGCTTGGTGATCCTAGTTGCCCACAATGCCCTTGGGAACCCCAGGGTAGTTGGGGCAAGGAGCCAGGGCTGCAATGAACCCAAACATCCTCATAATCTGAGCATGGCCTCGTGAGGTCTGTAGAGGGCATGGGGCCAGGCGGAGCAGGTGGTGGGAAGGACAGGAGGGCCCTTCTCTTGTCATCTGATCAGTCTTGTCTCCAAAGACTCTGTACGTCCTGCTAAGGGTCACCCACAGGGAGATACAAGGTGCTGAGTCCTGTCTCCCGGTCACCACCACACTGACACCAGGCTGTTCTCATGCCCTGTCCCTATGGGGCCCCTTGCCCACAGAGGGGGACCCCTCTGTGGCTTCATGGCTGTGGTCGATTGGGCATCAGTGCTGGCCATTCAGGCCTCACCTGAGAGTCAGCTGAAGTGCTAAGAGTCACAGTACCTCCCTCTCTGGATTCTGGATGGTGGGTTGGGGAGGGCCCAGGCATCAGTGGCTTCCAGAACACTCCAGGTGCTTCCAAGGAGTAGGCAGGGCAGAGCACAGGGTCTGGATGGAGGTGTGATCCACAGGTGCTATTGAGTTTTGTCTCTGCGATGCCGAGGGAAAGTCAAGGACTTGGCCGTGCCTGGTGGGGAGGATGGGTCGGTAGAGAGAACAAGACTGGGAGGCCAGGGCAGGGGTGCCCGCTTCAACCCCAGTGGAGTCATTAAAACCCCAGTCAGCTTCGGCAGAGCCAGAGTAGGGAGGCCCTGAGCACTGCTGTGGGGTGACTGTGGGGAGGGGTGAGAGGGAGGAGGGAGCTGGGGAGAATGACAACCAGGGATCTGATGCCTGAGGGGCCATGCAGGGCAGGGCGGCTCGCCCATCCCGAGAGACCTGCAGTGGAGAGGCAGCAGGGAGGCCTGGGTCCAGTGCCGGATGCCCCTCAACCCGACGGGGCCCCGAGCCGGGCAAGGGTGTGATCAGCCGGCGCCACTGACTTGGTGCTGATGTCCCCCGTCCACCCCAGCTGGGTGATCACCCCACTTCGGGCCCCTTTTGCCACCCCCATTCACTCTCATTATGGACCCCAAGGGGCAGGCTGTGGAGGCTCTTTCCAGCAAAAATGAATAAATAATAGATAAAATCTACCACCAACCAAGAAGGCTCCCAGGCTGCTGAGAGAATATTGTCCTGGGTGTTAATGATGTCTGCGCTCAGGACCAGTCTCCTCTGTTCTCCCTTGTCTCGGATTCCACCAAATGGTGCTGACTACTTCCTGGAGGTGGGGGGACGGGTGTCTTCTTTAACTTCTCAGGCAGCTGCTTGACAGCCGAGCTGTCCCAGAGGCCAGTCCTCACCAGGCTCAGTCCTTCACAGCTGGCCTCCTGGGATGACGTGGCTCAAGACTTGTAGATCCTCTCCATCCTGGGGCCTCCACTGGGCAACACCTGGAATGGTCATCACTGGGGACAGGCCCTGTGCACACCCTTTCCTGGTCTACTTCTCTGTGACCTAATGTTTTTATCCTGCCAAGACTTGCCGGGCTGGCAGATGCCATCCCTGCCCCACCGCCACTTCCCAACCTGCAACACCCAGGACCTCGCCACCCTCGACCCAGCCTTTCTCCCACCGTCCAGGATTCGGTCTTTGTTTACTGGGCCGAGGTGCTCTGTGGCCAGGGGCAGCATTGCCAGAACATGGGGGTCCCTGCTCGGGAAGTCTGACAGCACTTGGGCCCAAGGATGGGCCAGGACGTGGAGGTCACCCAAGCCAGCTTCCTGCCCAGCAGGCCCCTGCTTCCCAGTGCCCCACGACAGATGGCCGCGCAGCAGCTCCTCCAGTGTTCCCATGACTCGTGATTTAGTGATCACGGGAGCCAAGTGACAGCTGAGAGTCCTCATCCCTGTCCTCAGAAGGGTCCTGCAGTCCAGCTGGGCAGGAAACCGGCATCCTCGGGTCCTGCCTGCTGCTCTTGACCATCTTCCTGCCGCTTCCTCCCTCCTGCTCCCCCTCTGCTCTGGCGGGAGGCAGCTTCCACATGAAGACCTTGGGGTCGCTCTTGGTCTGCAGGAACTCAGGGTCTCTATTTCCTTATTGCTCATTTGGGTTCCTCTTCTCCCCCCTCAAATGCCTGCTTTCTCTGTTTATCTTCATCCATAGCCTGTGAACTTCACCTAGTCAGCTGTAAGCATTCATGTGTTGGGTTTGGATGGGAGTGGGAGATGGGGGGGCCCCGGGGCCTGAGTCCACCCTCGGCCTCTTCCCAATGGTGCAGCCTTGGCCAGGAGGTACTCTCAGCCTTGGTTTTCTCCACTGTCAGCTGGGGGCAACGGCAGAAGCTTTTGGTCGTGTGGATTCAATGAAACATTCAGGAAAGCATCCAACACCTCTCTTAAAGGATGGCAGTGATACAGATTCGTTTCATTGTCAAAATGCTCATCATAAACCCTCCAGGCTGACCGAGCAATCCCACACTGCCCCATTTGGCCACCTCCTTGGGTTCACGTCATCCCGGATGCTTCCAGGCTGACCTGCCTCTCCTAACTGTGCCTCCCTGGCGTTCTGACAGTGCCTGTGTCTCTGTTTGGGGGATCCCAAGAGCAGACCCTGAGATAAGTGGTCAAAGGCATGCAGTGATGGAAAGGAAGGGAAGGGGGACAGGAAGAGAAGCAGCCCACCATCTTGAGGGCAGCTGGAGCCTATCTCAACGGGGTTCTGGGGACCAGTGAGAACATCTCCCCCAGGCCTCTCCCATCATGGGGAGGGGTGGGATATGTGTACACCCATCTGTGCCATTCCTCCTTGAGGCTGCTCAGGGGGCATAATGCCTGGACCTCAGGACTTCAGGCCCTGGCAGATGGAGAGAGCCCCAGGCAGAGGCTGGCTGTTCTTTGTGGGGGTGGGGGGGAAATAGCTGTGTTCTCTTCACAAAGTCTGGGTCTCAGCCTGGGGGTGAGGGTGGAGATCCCCTTCCCTGGAGTCTCTTCTAGCTCAGACCTCAGAATAATGGCTCATATTGCTCATCTCATGTTACCTCTCACTTGCCAATCCCCCTTTATCTCAGTTCCCTGTGATAGTTAATACTTCTTTATATGAAGCATCTCCAGTAATTTTGAGGCAAAATGAGCATGTGGTTTTGCCTCCTGATTGGACTCTGATAAAGAACTGGTACTGGGGGTGGTCCTCGGAAGTGGAAGGGCTGGGCACTGGAGTGTCAAGGTGGCAGGACATGGCAGGGCCCGGGCAGTGTCTTCTGCAGACCCTCACCTGAGGTGGCGATGGTGACGATGCTGATGGCTGAGCATACAGAGCACTTTGGTGGTTCCCCACTCAAACGGCTTTGGGGTGGCCCTCCCCATGGAGTGGTGGACCTTTCTGCCCGCCTTGGCCTCAGAGACTGAGCTGTGGGGACGTTCAGCAGTAGCTGCCCCCTGGGAGCCCTTCACCTTGCTGGGCATCAGCCTTCACTAGCTTAAGTTGGCACCTCCCCAAGAATGGTTTCCTGTGGCCGGTGGCCAGCTTTGTCACCAGGGAATGAATCTATCTAATCTACTCAAATCTAATCTAATCCCCACATGCATATGCTATTGACATATGGTTTTGGTGTCATATGGTATCTGTGGCTGAAAGATATCCATGGGGCAATCCTGGAATTTGTGAATTTCACTTTGTGTGACAAAACCTGACTGTGCAGGGGTGATTAAGGTAAGGACCCTGGGATGGAGAGATTATTCTCCATTATTCAGGTGGGCCCCCAATGCAATCCCAGTTGTCCTTAAAAGAGTGGGGGAAGGGGAGATTCGACACAAACAGAAGAGAACGCCTGTGACAACAGAGGCGGAGACTGGAGGGATGCGGCAACAAGCCAAGGAGCCCTTGGGGCCACCAAGAAGCCCGAGACGGCGGGCCATGGATTCCTCACTAGGGCCCCTGTGGGAGTGCAGCCCCGTCATGCTGCCTTCAGACTTCTGGCCTCCTCTGTGAGAGGCAAGACTTGGGTCATTTCTTGCCACCCAGTTTGCAGTCACTTCAGTTCAGTTCAGTCACTTAGGGCAGCCGAAACTTGCACGGTATCATAACAAAATGCACCGCAGGGGTCGCTAGTGAGCTGCACTAAATGAGAGGGAATCTGCTTGTGTGGCTGTCCTCTGGGCAAGGGAGAAGCCTTGACTTTTAAACATGTGCTGTGACTGTTATGGATGTTTCCCTCTGGTTTCTTCCTCTGCCATGTTCTGACTAGGGACATGTTCTGGTGCCATGAAAGCTTTAGTGACTGGGCACTTAGACGCACAGGCAGACCCTGGTGGCACTGGTGAACTCACCCAAGCCCCAGTCCCAGGAGCTCTGTCAGGAGAGGGCATTCAGGAGCTCAAGATGGGGGGCCCAGGCACCCCCATAGGTGTCTTGTCTGAAATCACTAAGGTGGGTGGGCATGAAGGGTCAAGGTAAGCACAGGGCTTTGCTGGATTCTAGCTCTGGATGAAGGGTTTTGTGCCCCAACCTGACCCAGGAGCCACTGTCGATCCCACAGGACCAATGCTTTCCTTCGGAGAGCTTACATTCTGACAGCCGGCCATGGAGGAGTTTGTGGGAGCCAGGCAGAGGACAGTCCTTCCCACTGGGCAGCTCCCAGGACCAGGCGACCCTGCTTCCTCTCATTGGATTTTCCTGGTGGATCCCTGCAAAGATATTTGTTTTAGAACTAGAAAATGTGGCAACTAGAAAATTTAAGCTTACTCAGGAGACTCACACACTCTTTCGGTTGGGCCAGACAGCTCCGGAAGTTGACAGAGACTCTCACTGCCCTCTGCCCACTTTTAAGTGAAGGGACCCTAGTTTGTTTGTTCCTTATCAGAAGGGACTTTCAAGAAATCGTTCCAGGAGAGGCTGGCAGAGGTGACAGTGATGTCTCCTGTCCTGAAGGCCTGCCTGGATCCAGGTGGACAGGGAGTCAGGAGGCCTGGCCTCCCACCCTCCCCAGCCTGTGTTCCCCACTCAGGAGCACGGGCAGGCTAGGGAAGACAGGAACAGGCAGCCCAGGGAACAGAAGTGCATGTTTGCAGTTCAGAGACAGACAGTGAGCCCTTTGGGCAGCAGAGGCCCCACTGCCCAAACAGGTGTTGATCTTGAGGCTGGAAGTGTGAGACAGAATGTTCATAAAAGACTACTTTCCAAGCATCACTTGGCATTTCTGTAATAGTCATTAAATTTTTTTTTGTGGTAAGATGTACAAAAATGTTACCTTTATAACCATTTCTTAGGGTCCAGGTCTGTGACATTAAAGACGCTCACATTGTGAAGTCATCACCATCATCATCTCCGGGACTTCTTCATCTTCCCCAAATAAACACTCTCCCCATCAAATGCTAACCCCCCACACCCCCACCTTCTGCCCCTGGCAACCACCATCCCACTCTCTGTCTCTATGGATTTGCCTGTTCTAGGTACCTTGTATAAGTGGAATCAGACAGTATTTGTCCTTCTGTGACTGGCTTATTCACTCAGCATATTGTCCTCAAGATTCAGCCATGTTGCAGCAGGTGCCAGAATAGAGTTTAATTTTTTTTTTTTAAAGGTTTACCTATTTTTAGCGGTGCTAGGTCTTCGTCTCTGCGTGCGCTCTCTGGTTGCAGTGAGTGGAGGCTACAGTGCGTGGGCTGCTCACTGCAGCGGCTTCTCTTGTGTGGAGCACGGGCTCTAGGTGCACGGGCTTCAGTAGTTGTGGCCCATGGGCTTAGCAGTTACGGGTCCCCGGCTCTAGAGCGCTGACTCAGTAGTTGTGGTACATGGGCTTAGTTGCTTCTCAGCATGCAGGATCTTCCTGGACCAGGGATTGAACCCGTGTCCTCTGGGTTGGCAGATGGATTCTTAACCATTAGAGGACCAGGGAAAGTCCAGAAAAGAATTCTGTTTTTAAAAGCCTTTTCATGTAACCAGTCTCACTCCATTCTAGTCACCCTGTACATGGGTTATACTAGCCCCATTTTTCAGATGAAGGTACCAAGGCTCACCATGGAGGCTCACCGAGACATGCCTGGAGGTCACATGGCAAGTGAACAGGAGCAAGGACATATTTTTTCTGACCTTCCCCTGGGCTCTGCCCACTTCTCATTGGCCAGGTGATACTGATGGGCCCACAGTTTTTCCAATGTATCCCAACCACCCTTTTAATAACAACTGTCACGTAAGTAGAAAATCAAATCAATTCTGGAAGAAAACCTTATCACTCTCGGTGTCTCCTCTTGTTTTCCTCTCCCCTTCTCTTGAGATGAGGGAGGGTGGTTTCTAAGAATATCTCCAAGTGATGGGACAGGTCAGTTTATAAATACTGTGTAACCTGAGATGATGGGTCCAATTTGAAGCCTGTTGACAGTGAGGCTTTGAAGGATGGGCTCCAGGCGGGGTGTGTGCATGCTCACGGAATGCAAATCAATAATTTATGAGGAGAAGGGCATGGTATGCAAATTCAAGGTATTGGCATTGTGTCTGCAACAGATAAATGCTAGGATTCCATAGAGGGAGGGGCTGAACTGAAGCGAATCCTCAGCCCCTGGGCTCTCACGGGTTCAAACTTGTAACTATGGATGGTGATGACCAGGAGAGGTCAGCATGGAAGGGGACTCGGAAGCAAGAGAAACCTGTCCCCTGGGGCTCTAGTTTCCAGAAGTCCTTGGACGTCCCCATTCCATGATAGCTGGGAGGTTTCCTGAGTGCTTCAGATACCTGGTTTCTGTGGCCAAAGAGTCTTCTGGTGTCAGAGAATTGAAGGTCTGGAAGCCCCAGACCTTCCACCTGTAGGTGGAGGCATCGCTGGGTGGCCAGAGCCACCCACTTACCTGGCTAATCTGTCTTCCGAGAAACCGGCATGGGCAGAGGTATATTGCTTAACCAACCTCATTACTCTTGTGCATTTAGCGGCTCAGGGGAAGATAATACCTTTCAGGTTTGACCCAATTTTAGTTTTTGTTGTCATAACCATGGAAAATCGACCTTTGGCCCCTCAGCAGCGGGCCTGAATGGGAAGTGATTTACGGCAAGCACGCCAGGCAGAATCCCTAATACACTTGCAGGAGAGAGCCACACACCCTCTGTCGCAGCCCTAATCTCTGCTAAGCAGCAATTTCCACGACAAATTCTCATTCTTCCCTGCCACCTGAGCACCCAGCTCCCTGGAGATTTTGAAAATTGCATTACCTCAACTTCAAAGTAGACAGATAGATGGACAGACAGACAGACAGACAAATCTCTTTACTCAGTGTCTGCATTTCCAGGCCACGGACAAGCTTGCTGAACTCTCAATAGTCATTTCTCTGCCTATTCTGTGAGCTGCAGTGTCACTTCCTGTTTCCGATGAGGTAGCAGGCATTGTAGGCCAGGAATTGAGGCTTCATGTGATCTGTTTGCAGAAGTCTTTCCTTTTCTGACTTTGTAGAAGAGACACAATTAGAAGATATATAATATCTTTGATGGGCTTCCCAGGGGGCACTAGTGGTAAAGAACCCGCCTGCCAATGCAGGAGACATAAGAGATTTGGGTTTGATCTCTGGGTTGGGAAGATCCCCTGGAGGAGGGCATGGCAACCCACTCTAGTATCCTTGCCTGGGGAATACCCATGGACAGAGGAGCCTGTCTGGGCGACAGTCCATAGTGTTGTGAAGAGTCAGACACAACTGAAGCGACTTAGCCTGTATGCAATGTCTTTGATACAGAGACAGGAGAATGGGGTAGAGAAATCGAAGGAGAGTAGGTGTATTGGTTAGCTACTGCTGTATAACAAACTACTTTCAAGGTCAGTTGCTTAAAACAAGAATCATTTCTCTTCATTGCTTTCAAGTCCCTGGGTCAGTTGCGGGGTCAACTGATCTTGGTTGGGCTCCCTTTGGGACTGCAGAGGGACTCAGTGGCTCTGCTGCAGGCTGGGTCAAGCTGGAGCAGCCCTGCTTCATGTATCTTTCATCCCCATCCTGGGGCCCAATCATGGCAATAGCAGAAGCACCAGAGAACAGCAGAAACAATCAAGGCTTCTTCTGGCCTAGCCTTGGAAATGGCTCACCATCTCTTCTTCCTCCTTCTGTTGGCCAAACAACTCCCATGTTGAGCCCAGATTCACAGAGGGTGTAAAAAGAGAATCTACCTTTTTAGAAGAAGGGAATGGCAACCCATTTCAGTATTCTTGCCTGGAAAATTCCATGGACAGAGGAACCTGGTGGGCTACAGCCCATGGGATCGCAAACAGCCGGACATGACTGAGTGGCTAGCACACACTAACACACAGCTTTTTAGCAGGAAAAACTTCAAAGTCACATGATTTATTTAGTGCTTACCATGTTGAAAAAGACCCTGTTGCTGGGAAAGATTGAGGGCAGGAGCAGAAGGGGGCTACAGAGGATGAGATGGTTGGATGGCATCATCGACTCGATGAACATGAGTTTGAGCAAACTCCGAAAGATAGGGAAGGATAGGGAAGCCTGGTATACTGCAGTCCATGGGGTTGCCAAGAGTTGAACACAACAGAGCAATTGAACACAACAAACAATGGACTAGTCACTAAATGAAGTGTTCTGTATACATGGTCTTATTTATTCTTTATAGTAGCCCAAAAAGAGAATTATTATCACCCAATTTATAGGTGAGCAAATTGAGGTTGGCAAAGGTGGGTGATAGGGGAGCCGGGATTTTGATCCAAGGTTATCTGAGTCCCACGGTCAGACTCTTAGGCACTATGCCTTCCGGTCTTGTAGCACTGCCCTCTAGCTCCTGGCCCTGTTCAAAGCCTTCTCTTCCCCTCACTGGGTTACTTTGTAAATGGATGGATGAATGGATGAGTGGGTGGTCAGGTTGATGGACAGACGGATGGATGGCAAACAGGCAGACAGTTCAGTAGACAAATGGAATTGACATTTCCAGGGACCTTAGCCTCTTTTTTTAAAAAAAATGTTATTGAAGTATAGTTGATTTACAGTGTTGTATAAATGTCTACTATACAGCAAAGTGACTCAAGCATATATACATTCTTTTTCATTTGTAGTTTGTGATAGGATGTTGATTATAGTTCCCTGTGCTATACAGTAAGATCTTGTTGTTTATCCGTCCTATATAGTATCAATAGGATGGATAAACAACAAGATCTTACTGTATAGCACAGGGAACTATAATCAACATCCTATCACAAATCAACATCCTATCACTCCAGTTTGCATTTGCTAACCCCAAACTACCAATCCTTCCTTCCCCCACCCCACCATCCACCTTGGCAACCGTAGGTCTGTGAGTCTGGTTCTGTTTGGAAAGTGAAAGTGAAGTCGCTCAGTCGTGTCCGACTCTTTGCAACCCCATGGACTGTAGCCTACGAGGTTCTTCCATCCACGGAATTTTCCAGGCAAGAATACTGAAGTGGGTTGCCATTTCCTTCTCCAGGCGATCTTTCCAACCCAGGGATCAAACCCGGGTCTCCCGCATTGCAAGCAGACGTGTTTACCATATGAGCCACCAGGGAAACTCTTCTGTTTTGTATATGCTCATTTGCATTGTATTTCAGATTCCTCATATAAATGAAATTATATGGTATTTGTCTTTCTCTTTCTGACTTCACTTAGTGTGATAATGTCTAGGTCCATCCATGTTGCTACAAATGGCATTATTTTGTTATTGTTTATGACTGAGTACATATATATATTTATACATATGGACCACATCTTCTTCATCCATTCATCTGTTGATGGACATTTAGCTTGTTTCCATGTCTTGTCTACTATAAATAGTGCTGCTATGAATATAGAGGTGCATGTATCTTTTCAAAGTTTAGTTATGTCTGGGTATATGCCCAGGAGTGGGGCGGATGGATCGTATGGCAACTCAACTTTTAGTAAGTGAGTGAAGTCGCTCAGTCGTGTCCAACTCTTTGTGACCCCGTGGACTGTAGCCTACCAGGCTCCTCCGTCCATGGGATTCTCCAGGCAAGAATACTGGAGTGGGTTGCCATTTCCTTCTCCAGGGGATCTTCCCAACCCAGGGATCAAACCAGGGTCTCCTGCATTGGAGGCAGAAGCTTTAACCTCTGAGCCACCAGGGAATCAAAGAGGGATCCTCCTTCTCCACACCCTCTCCAGAATTTTACTTGCAGGGACCTTAGCCTCTTTCTGATGTGTAATCCTAGTTTAACCAAGCCAGGCTGCCTCTGGAGAGGCCTTCCTTTCCTCATGAGCTAACACTCATCTCTCGGTAGTAAGAATGCTGCCTTGAAGGAGCTCTGAAGGAAAGGGAGGTCCTAGGAAAGCAGCTGTCATGGCCAGGATCACTCAGGGAGGGCAGTCTGAAGGCCACTGCAGAGTCCCGGTCGACTTGGGCTTGGGCAGAGAGGCCTCCTCCCTGTCAGACCTTGGTCTAAGGTTCACACCCAGAAGGTAGGGCAGGAGGTGGGCAGGATAGCCTCTGGCCAAGGAAGCAAATGAGGGGAGAAGAAACAGGTTGTGGTGGCCCTTGCTTCTCCAGCCAGCGTCTCTCCTGTCCTCATCTGCTCCTAAGCACCAATAGCTGTTCTGACTGTGACCCTCCGAGCCCCTGAAGCTGAAGCACATTGGCTTCACCAGGGAAGCCTGGCTGAAACCAGGGCCTTGTGGCGGCCGGTGGGAAGCGGTTGGGGGGAGCTCTGCAGTCCTGCAGCCACCTCTCTTGACTTGAGGAGGGGTTGGGTAGATACTGGGTGTTTGCCCAGTGGTGATGGGGTGGCCACTGTACTCCAGAGGGGAAGGGAGCAGCTGTGGGTGCTGGGTGCAGTGCACCTCTTAATACCACCAGCCCTGGGCATGGTGTGTCCTTTCGCATCTGGCGCCCACCAGAGGCGGCCAGGTGTGGATTATGGCTCCTGCTGCGGGTGTGCAAGGCGGCCAGGGTGGGGTCTGGGCGAGGACACTTCCTATGTTGTCATGTTCTCTCCTTTCTTCTTACTGTTAGGGAGCTGACACTGAGGCTTTGGGCGACAGCGTGCTGACGGCTGTGGCCCTCCCGCCGCTGCTGCTGGAAGCCCCCAGGGGCAAGTCTCTTTGCCCCAAACACGGGACACCCGCAGTATCATTACACTGATCATTGCTTCTTCCCAGACGTATTGATCTGACTCCTGTCGCTGACTCTGGCAAGTCGAAAGTCTCTGAAGCCTCAGGGACCTGAGAGAGCAGCTGTGACTCAGGGTCTGTTGTCAGTCCAGGAGCTGACAAATTTTTTAATTTAAAAACTGAGTACAACTTGGTACTCTGTGACAACCTAGAGGGGTGGGATGGAGGTTCAAGAGGGAGGAGACATGGCTATACTTATGGCTGATTGACGTTGTTGTATGGCAGAAATCAGCACAGCATTGTAAAGCGATTATCCTCCAATTAAAAATAAATGAAAAAAAAAACAGTAATTTGCATACTGTGAAATGTATGCATGTATGCATGTGTATGTGTGTGTGTGTGCTGAGTCGTATCAGACTCTTTGCAACCCTTTGGACTGGAGCCTGCCAGGCGTCTCTGTCCTTGGGATTTTTCAGGCAAGAATACTGGAGTGGAAGCCCCCCAAATGTATAGGTCTTAATATAGACCAAGCAGTTTTAACAAATGTATGCATCTGTGTAACTATTACCTAGTTTGAGATATGGAACTTCCCCATCTCTCGAGAAAGTTCCTTGATTCAGCACGAGGCACTAGAGTGCCTTCGTGGGGTGATAGGATGCAGGCAGGTGAACCTGGGACTTAGTTCCTGCCTTAGATGGACTGTCAGGATGATGGCCTCAACCAATGCAGGCCTGTGAGACCCCAGCTCCTTTGGGTTAATGTGACTGGCCGAAAGTGGACAGCAAAGGAACAGACAGATAGGAGAAGGGGCCTCGGCCGGAAGGAACCAGGCAAGGTCATCAGCTCATTCTCCCCTCCATACAATCTCACTCATCATCCAAGAAGATGTCCGTGTCCTGTGTGGCAGGCACTCCTGCGAGGGGCAGACAGGCATTTGGCATTCAAGTGATGCTCTTGTAAATACCTGAGACCGTATATGGGAGGCTCAGAGGTGGGTATCACTATACGAATTATCCCACAGCAGGGCCCTTGGGGAATTCTTGGAATGTTTGTGCAAAGGACATGTGGTTACAGTAGCTAGGTGATATATATATATATATATATATATATATATATATATATATTTTTTTTTTTTTTTAGCACGTTACCGTTTTAAGTTTTATTTCCTGATACTCAGGCTTGAACTGCATTCCCTGTGCCCAGGGGGAGAGGTGTGGCCCAACAGGGGGAACATTTAAAAAACCTTCCAGGAGACACAGTCAGGCTCCAGAAACCCCCAGACCTGGGAGTGCACCACAGAACAGAGGACTCAGGGCCAGGTCGGGCACTTGGACCCCAGGGAGGGGAAACAGTCATTTTGGTTCCTGCATTGCAAGAGGAAAGACCAAGTCTTCACTCAGGCCCACTGGCTTTTATGACCCAAAGGCCACTACACCCCCAAAGTCCTTAGCACCCCTCCCATCAGCACCTCAAAATGCTGGTCCACGCAGACATCCAAGTGTCCTCAGGAGGGAGCCCTGGGAGTCCCCATTCTGCCCCCTCCATTTCTCTCCACTTTGCAAGATTGAGAATCCTGTTAAGGCCTTGGTCCCCTCCATTGGTGATGTAAAGCCAGTCTGGAGAAAATGTCAGCTGTTCAACATCGAAATCCTATTGCCAAATGCTGTGCTTCCATCCCACAGATGCGGGGCAGCGCTAAGATAAGTGAGAAGGAATCTCTGATCCAGTGGTTCTGCGCTATCTGCCCGGCCCACCTAGGAGGGGCTGGAGCAACTGCAGACAAGTCTCATCCTCGCCCCCCAACCCCCGGCCCCCCCACTCCAGACAGCTCCTTCGACCCTACCTGCCGAGCCCTCCCCACCTCCCTCCACCTAGTTCCCACCTTCTGCGCCCCTCCCCCACACTTCCCCACTGACCTGCCAGCTCCCCTCCTCCTGCCCCTCCCTCAGTCCCTTCCCTCCATCCCACCTCCCCCACCCCCTCCCTCAGGTCTATACCCTCTGCGACTCTACCCATGTGCCTGCACCCCTGTCCCTTCCCAGGCACCCCATCTCCAGGTATCTCAGCCCCCCATGTCCCTCCCATACCTCCCTGCACCCTGCTCCCATCGCCCCACCCTGTACCCTCCCACATCTCCACTCCCTGTGCTGCCTCCACACCTCCCTTTGCCCCTGTGTTCCCCAGTTCCTTCACTCCTGAAGCCCAGGGATTCCTTCCTGGAGGGTGTTTCTGGCCCCTCCCATCAGGCTCTCTAGATAGCTTGACCAGGGTCTTGCTACCCAGTGCTGGGATAACTCCCCTGTCCCAGTCCCTGCCCAGTAGAGCATCCCTGAGCCGGTGTCCCTGGCCTGCAGGAGGGCAGAAGAAAGGGGACAGGTGTGAAGAGGTGGCCTTGATCTTTTCCTGGGGGTGGGCTTTGGATAATGCCCAGGAAGCAGAGTGAGGCTTAACTGTGGGGAGTGGGCTGCCCTTCACCCCGGGCCCAAATCGCAGAGTCTGCTTTGTGAACAGACATGGCCTGAAGATGGGGCTTACTTGGTCTGCTCCAGACTCCCCACCTACACCTGCCCATCTTCCTAGTTCTGGTGAAAATCGCTGACCTCCAGCTCTGTGATACCAAGGTGGGTTCTCTCCAAGTGTGTTTGTCAGAGAGATTGACTTTCTGATATATGCCACTGGCCAAGGGACTCCCCTGCAGGCAGATTTGAGCTAATTCTTCAGTGGGCCTTTCGGGGCCTTCAACCCCCAGCTGTCCTGACTCTCCTGCCACCTGCCCTGCGTTCAGACCTCCTCAGTTGACTGGTGAGGCTCCCCTACCTGACCTCCTTCCTGCATTTCTGCTCCACTCTTTGTGCTCGGCTCTGCTCTTACTTCCTTCAGAAAGTCGGTCACACCCTCACCCTTCCTGCATCCACAGTGCTCTGTGCATCCCTTCTGTAGCATCCATCAGAGTGTATGGCAATTTCCTGTTTAAATCATGGCAGTGCACACCCATGCTCTCACCCAGGCTTCAGTGTTTTGCAGGTGGAGGGCAAAAGGTGGTGTTATCACCACCTGTATGGAGGGAGTGGCCCCTCATGGGTGAGCAGGTGAAGGAAGGAGAGATTATGCAACTTGCACAGGATCCCCCAGGTGGAGGTGGCAAGGTGGGGGACACACCCTCCCAGCCTCACCCCTTAGACGCCCCTGTCTGCCCACTTCCCCACTAGACTGTGAACCGCTGAGGGGCCATGCAGGATGTACCCTTGCTTCCCACCGCCTAGTTTGATGTGGTACAGGCTCTCCAGGTTTATTGAATACCTGGAGGAAGTATAGTGGTCACTTGGACTTCCTCCAGCTTCTTCCCCAAGAGCTCATCGAGCTTACTTTCAGAGTCTTCTCTCTTTCCTCACCTCCCTCGCAATCCAACTGTGTTTTTCTTCACAGCCAAGGGGCCCAACCCCTATAACGGCGTGTGGTGAAGTGGAGGGGAGAAGGGGGAAGGGA
The DNA here is from genome assembly GCF_029407905.1 of Bubalus kerabau. Classification (NCBI taxonomy): domain Eukaryota; kingdom Metazoa; phylum Chordata; class Mammalia; order Artiodactyla; family Bovidae; genus Bubalus; species Bubalus kerabau. The sequence goes on along the minus strand of NC_073627.1, from coordinate 11,324,110 downwards.
TGATTTGTCTACCAGTTATTTGGGGCCACTAGGTGAGAATCAGAGTTTTGATCTTTCCATTCACTTGTTCATTCGTGTGATTTTTCATCCAACAAATATCAAGAACCTAGTATATGTCATGGAGAAGGAAATGGCAACCCACTCCAGTATTCTTGCCTAGAGAATCCTGTGGACAGAGGAGCCTGGTGGGCTGCCGACCGTAGGGTCACACAGAGTCGGACATGACTGAAGCAACTTAGCATGCATGTATGCATTGGAGAAGGAAATGGCAACCCACTCCAGTATTCTTGCCTGGAGAATCCCAGGGACAGAGGAGTCTGGTGGGCTGCCGTCTATGGGGTCGCACAGAGTCAGACACGACTGAAGCGACTTAGCAGCAGCAGCAGCAGCAGCAGCAGTATATGTCAGGTGTTGGGTTTACAGTGGTGAACAAAACAGATATTTCCCAGCTCTCGCAGACTATGATTAAGTAAAGAAATAAATCAAAATATAATTAGTTTGTAACAAGTTCCAAGAGAGAGTGACCACAGAACTGGGGACTATGCTAGCTTGAGTTGTCGGGGAAAGCCTCCCAGAGATGTGATTTCCACTTGAGGATGAGAGATGGGATGGAGGCAGCAGTCTCACAAGGAAACAGTGAGTGAGAAGATCTCACCTGGTGTCGGTGGGAGACAGCTGGGTCCCTTAGAATTCCAATCTTGCTGGACCTCTTTGAAGAATCTGTTGCCTTCCTTCTGAGAATGCCCCTTCCTTGGGCTTTTGTGGTATTTTGCAGTCTCATCTTCCTTCTCTTGGGGGCCTGTCCTTGTTCCTCCTTTCTCTCCCACAAACTCCTGGGGTGTCTCAGGTATTCCTTCTCATCACCCGTTCTGTACTCCCATGTTCTCACTGGTGTTCTTATCCAAGCCCATGTCTTCAGCGACCATTTGTATTTTGGAAATTGCCGGGTCATTTACCTATTGCTCTGTAATGGATTACACTAAAATGTAGTGACCCCCAACAACAATCACTTATTAGCTCATAGTTTCTGGGATTCAGGAATCTGGGGGTGGCTGAGCTGAGTGCTTGTATCTCAGTCTTTTGAGAGGTTGCAGTCACCATGTTGGCTGCTGGCAGGAGGCCTCACTCACTATGGCCGTTTGAGTGTCCTCATGCCATGGCGGCCAGCTTCCCCCAGAGTGAGTATGACCTGACCTCAGAATCGATCCACAGTCACTTTAGCCATGTTCTCGTGGTTACACAGACCAGCCCTGGTCTGATGTGAGCAGGGGCTACATAAGAGGATTGGAGGTGAGAATTATAGGGGCCACCTTGGAGGTGGGCTGCCACAATCTCTAAAGCAGACAAGACTGTTTCCTAAGTCTTAGATCCCAGCACCCAACCATCTACCAAATATCACTCCACCCCCGACATACCAGGGGCGCTTTGAACACATGTCCAACTCCACAAACCTGGAAAAATTGTATTATGCAATTGTTAACATATGCAGAAGTGTAAAAGGTAGGTTATAAACTATCAAGCCAGCTGAAACCTCCTCGGTGTAACCTTCCCTAAGTCCTGTCTATCATACCAACCTCCTTCTGCCCTTTCCCAAATCTTAGTTTCTCACTTGATTCCTGGTGACAGCCTCCTGATTGAGATTCCTGCCTTGGTTTTTACTCCTTCCATCCTGTCCACACTGGCACAAGAGCAAGCATCTGTAGGGCACACATCTGCCTCGTTTCCTGCTTGAAATTCTTCAAGAGAGCTTTTAAAGTCCTTGGTGTGACGTTCAAGGTGCTTCATGATCTGATTCTTGACTTGCTGGCCAGTGTCGTCCTCAGTACTTCCAATCCCACACCTCCTGCCCCATTATCTGCATCCCTGGAAGACATCTCGCCTGCTCCTCCTTGCTTGGCTCTGCACCTGCTGTCTCTGCCTCCCCTCTCCTTGAGTCTCTCGCTCACTCCAAGGTTGGCACCTCCTCTGGGAGCAAGAACACCCTCTCAGGATGAGGGAGGAGCCTCTGCCCTGGGTTCCACACATCCTCTGCCCATCCCTCTCAGTGGCACTTCAGTCCTTCATTCCATCACTCGAACGCACTCATTTAACACCTGCCACGTGTCAGGCACTGTTCTAGGTTCCAGGAACGTGGCACCAAGCAAAACAAAGGTCTGCTCTCTGGAGCTTGCTATCCGTGTGAACCCTTAGCCCACTTCGGCCCAGATTTTTGGTTTATCGTCATCTCTCCCTCTGCAAGTTTCTTGGGGGCAGATCAGGGTGGTGTATCTGACCTGTGTCCCTAGCATCTAGAAGGGACTTGATGGACATTCAGCGCAGGAATGGTGCTTTCTGGAAGGGCCAAAATGTGGGACCTAGATGACCTGAAGTCTCCTGAGTCTAGAACAGACCTAGTTAACCATTCCAGGGTCTCAGTCATCATTTCCTGGACACAGTATCCCTGGTTTGGTGAGGGAAGCAGGGAAATGGGCAGCAGAGACTGAGAAGGCTTTGGATCATGCCCTTGGCAAGACCATCTCATCGAGAGTTGCTTGGGCTTGCACGTGACTCCCTGGTGTCTCCACCACTGCCCAAGACTCAGCTATTAATTACCCACCTGCCAGCCTTTCAGCCAGCCTTGCAGACCACTTGGGTCCAACAACCATGGCCCACCTTGCTGGCGTGTGTCCAGCACTCCATGAGAAAGAAGGCACTGGCCGCCTTCAAGGCTCCCAGGGAGCCAGCAGTAGCTAGACTGGAGTTCTCCTGTGTTTTGGGAACATTTCGGGGTCGGGGCCTGGAGTCCCTTGGCCACTGGTCCCAGCCTCACATCAGCGGTTCTGAGCCCCCCAGCTTGAGCCTGGCTGTCAGTCGGGTCACACAGTTTCCAGCCGCTCCTCCAGAAATTGCTTTCCTCGACCTTGGGGAAAATTGCTTCCCAAATGACACCCCTCCATTTCACAAGCCTTAAACACAGCATCAGGGACACATAAATTACACGAGGCCCTTCCCATTCCCGTCGGCTACATTGAATAATGTAGCATTTCAACAATACCTAAAGGTACACTATTATTAAAATACACTGGTATTAAAAAAAAGAAGAAGCAACAGCAGCAGAGCTACATTAAAATTGTCACAGACTCCCACTAGATGCCAGAATCATAAAACCCAAATTATTTTTGCCAGAGAAAGGATTCATAAGGCATGAGGGGAGTTAGGAATGGAGCTGGTTTCACACGAGTGGTTTAAAAATGGGAGGAGGAGATTCATTTATTCAGAATATTACATATCCTCTGTAATCTTTACAACTGAAATGTGATGCTTCATGTTCTTCTCCTGGTTAAAGAAATAGCAGGTTTGGCTTTCTTAGCTTGAGCCTCATTTCAAGCGCTGGTTTTGGTTATTAGCTCATGTTTTGGGGGAAGAAGAATGAGGAGGAATAGATGTGATGAGAAATTGAGGGGAATGCCGTCGGCATCCCTGAGAGATGCCTTGAGAGAGGCTGAAGAGAGAAGATGGGAGAAAGGACCCTGGCTCACAGGGAGAAGCAGGTTTCAGAGAAAAATAAGGAAGAAAAACAGTGCCTTGCAGGCAAGTGAATGAGGACTCCGCAGTTTAACAAATGGGTATAGTCAGCAGGGGGTGCTTCCCAGGGGGCACTAGTGGTAAAGAACCCACCTGCCAATGCAGGAGACATAAGAAACACGGGTTCGATCCCTAGGTTGGGAAGGCCCCCTGGAGGAAAGCATGGCAACCTGCTCCAGTATTCTTGCCTGGAGAATCCCATGGACAAAGGGACAGTCCATGGGGTCACAAAGACACAACTGAAGCAACTTAGCATGCTTGCATTCATAGTTAGCAGGGGGCTTCCCTAGTACCTCAGCAGTAAAGCACCTGCCTGCCAGGAGACACAGGTTTGATCCCTTAGTCAGGAATATCCCTTGGAAAATGAAATGGCAACCCACTCCAGTATTCTTGCCTAGGAAATCCCATGGACAAGGGTGCCTGGCAGGCTACAGTCCATGAGGTTGCAAAAGAGTCAGACAGTGACTAAAACAGCAACAAGCAATAGTTAGCAGGATAAGTAGCCCTGTTTGTTTGGATATTTGGATGGTTTTTAAAAGTGCATACTGAATCCCTGCCATTATTCTGAATTTTTTCTCAGTTTTATTGAGATGTAATTGACATATATCTTTAGGATGTACAACATAATAATTTGATATTTGCATTTATTGCAAGATGATCACCATAATTAGCCTAGTAATATCCATCACCCTCACATAGTTACATTTTTTTTTTCTTGTGATGAGAACTTTTAAGATCTACTCTTGGCAACTTTCAAGAACATACCTATAATTCTGGAGACCTGGGTTCAATCCCTGGGTTGGGAAGATCCCCTGGCGAAGGGAACAGCTACCCACTCCAGAATTCTGGCCTGGAAAATTCCATGGACAGAGGAGACTGGCAGGCTGCAGTCCACGGGGTCTCAAAGAGTCGGACACGACGGAGCGACTCGCACTTTCACTTGGTAGCACTGTCACCGTGCAGTGTTACGCCCCCAAAATGTGTTCGTATTCCAACTGGAAGTTTTCCCTACTCACCACCTTCACCATTTCCCACCCCCGCCCCCCACCCTCTGCCTCTGGTAACCGCCAGGCTATTTCTCTGTTTCTATGGCAAATCTATGCCATTACTCTGAACTTCATTTACTTTCTACCAGACCAAACGGGAGAACTAAAAGCCTCCCTCCTGTGCAGTGAGATGCAGCAGGAATGTGTGGTTTGGGGAGAAAGGCACATTTCTAAGATGTGTATGTTGAGTCCTTTGGGATTTTTCAGCTTCCATTTCTGGAGTCCCTGTGGGAAGCCGCGCAAGGAGGCTGGCACATCTCTGGCAGTATTAGTATCCTCATGAAAACAACCAAACAAGGTACAACAAAATCCCCAAAACTTGATTTCTGAAGATTTCAGAGTCCTTTGGGAAAATCTTTGCTATTACCAATGGAGTCCCCTCTACTCCATCCTGCCCGCCCCTCCCCACTGCCTTAGGTGGCTCCTGGCATTCATGGCTGACCTTTATGAAGTGGCCTGTGGCTCTGGGGGCCCTGAGAGCTCATTTGGCTCCTTGAAGCATTAGGAGAAAATGCCTCTGATTTAGTGCAAAGCCTTCTGAATGTATTACCCCTGTGCTTCTGGGAGGAAACGATCAGGTGACGTTCCAGACATCATGCCTCATGGAGCATCCCGATCCCTGGTGTGCGTCTGCACACAGGAGTCTCTTCAGATGAGTCGAGGGGGCAAAGGGTCAGGGCCATTAGTTCTGCTTGTCCCGGGTCACACAGCGCGTCGGAGATGGGGCTAGCTGGAGGAGAACATGCTCCAAGTTCTTCCTGCCCCGATGCTCCAGAGGCTCCAGAAAAGTCACCCAGTCTGTCATGGGGGCAGGTGTCCTGTGCATTGTTCCAAGCAGATGAAGGGCTGCACTTGCAGGGCCACATCTGCCCAGAGGGGGCGCCGTTGTCCACACCCTGACGCCCAATGGTGCTGTGTGCTGGCAGGCGGCCCAGTGAGGGCTCTCCAGCGAGGGCTCCAGCCTGTTAGCTCACCCGCTGTCTCTGCTTCTCTGGGTTGCCTCCACCTGAGTCCCGTGAATAAAGCCTCTTCCTCAGGTAACTTGTACATTACACAGGACTATTCTCTGGCAAACCTGTCCTTGGGCCCTGAAGTCCCAGTGAACTTTTCTCTTGGAGATTTGGAAACAAATCCAGAGTATCTGCTTGGCTGTTGGACCTTTCTCTGCAGGAAGCTGTGAGCCTGAGGGGTCTTCGGTGGGCCTGGATTGTCGGCTTTGCTGTGTAGAACGTGAAGGTCATTCTACCTCTGGGAGTCGGAGACCATCCAGCTGACAGGCAATAATTAAGAACAGTTAATTCCACGTGTCGGTTTTCAGGTTGGCTGGGAATTTTAATGAGAAACATTACTCCTGTGCACATTGCCCACCCAGACGCGCCTCCCTTCTCCTTCTTTTCTTTGTTCACTTAACAAATATTGCCCGAGCGCCTACTGTGTGCAGCCCTGGGCCAGGTGCCAGGAGCCACGGTGAGCAAAGGTCAACACCAGTCTGCCCTCGCGGGACTCGGTTCAGTCCTACTTCAGCGACGGTGGTTCAACCCTTCTTCCCTCTCCGTTCCCTCTCCCTTCCTCTTTCCTCCAGTCCTTTCCTCTCTCCCCACCTCCTCACCCCCTTCAGCCCCCTCTCTCCCAGACCGACGCCCCTGCTCAGCCCCTCAGGACAGTGTCCAGCCCCATGGGGGAGCAGAGGACAGGAGCCCTCAGAAAGGAACGGAGGGGAGACTGCCCGGTCCCTGGCAGAGCTGGAGGCTGTGTAGCTGCTCGTCTGGAGGGCTGGAGTCTGAGGGTGGCCAGAGGACCTTGTCATCCACACAGTCTTTTCTAGAAAGAGCCTCCAGTGAGGCCTGGGCCCCTTTCTGTGTTGGCTTATTTTTTGCAGAAGACACTTTCTAGAAGTCCAGGTGTTTATCTTTCCATCTTTTCTCCCCAGTGGCAAGAATCCAACAGGAGGCCTTTTGGGGCCGGAGCGCCAAAGGCAGCCCCCAGCCTCTGGCCACCTTGGGAGCAGAGCTGGGGGCCCGGCTGGCTCAGCAGCCACCGTGGGCTGGAGTGGTCAGAATGGGGCACAGGCCTGGGAGACTTCAGTCCACAGCTGAGATGTGGTGGTGGTCGGGGTGGGGGGTGGTTGGCAGTGGGAATGGGCTCTTTACTGTCCTCTGAGACTCAGCCCTCCCTCCTGCCCAGGCTACCTGCCCCACGCCCTTGGCAGGACCATGCCTGGGGCTTTCCAGATCCAAGGCTTTTTCTATATCGTATCTCCAGCCTTCCCAGGAAACAGGCCTCTGTCGATCCCAAATTATTTTGAAAGCCCTCACCACTAATGCCAGGAGAGTGGATCCCAAAGCAGATAGAGGGGGCAGGGAAGAGTCCTGGCCAACAGGAAACCCTTGTGCCCCAGTGACCCTGGGGTTCTGCAGGGGGTGTGTGGGGGTGGGGGTGGGGCCTCAGAGGCCCCCACACCCCCTCCCTCCCTGCAGTGATGGGGGGTGAGGAGGCCTGGCAGGTTGCAGGGCAGCAGCTAGAGGCCCCTGCCTGCCTCCTACAAAGGGTGTGCCCTGCCAGAGGCTGGAACCACTGGTGCCTGGCACTGAGCATGCCACATGGTGGGGGCACAAGAAATGTAATTCCAAGAAAGAGGAAGATTCAGCTCCCTCCTGCGGCCAGTCCGACTCTTTTGCCTCAGAGTCCAGAGTCTGATATGACAGGCTGTGGCCTTGACCCTGGGCCCCGCCCTGGGCAGCTTGGCCTCTTTGCTTTTTTTGCCTTATCAACTGAGCTAATCCTGTGGGCCTTGAGAGAGGTATCCTGGTGACTTCACTACTCGGCCTTTACCTCCTCCCCCAACCACCGCTGCTGGGCTCCATGCGCAGGAAGGGACCAATTCCTTCCTCTGCAGCCCGGGACCCAGGGCACTCCACCTGGGTGGGCCCTGTGGGCCCCAAAACTGAGGGCCTGGCTTCTGTGCCGTGGGTGATGGTTGGTGTTTCCTGCTGAGGAGTGAGGGAAAATGTGCCGGTGCAATCAGGGACAAGCTGTTAGATAATCTCCCATCCGCTCGGGTGGAGGAAAACACACGGAGCTGGGGAGGGGGCCCCCTCCAGTCCATCTCAGCAGGCACTCTGTGCGGGGCAGAGTCGGGTGATGGGCAGGTGGGGGACATGAATTTGACCCTGGAGAAGGTGGCCTGGATTGGAGGATCGAACATGACAATCAAGGTGCTGGTGACTGAAGGAGTTTGGGGACATCCCTTGGTGGAAAAGGAATGCCGGTCCTTGCCTTTTGTACTGGCTGCTGATAATCAAGCGTTTATTATACAAGAAGCCAGCCTACCTGCCTTCTTGCCCCAACAGCTGGGGTCACTACCTGGAGCTGCCTCCACGTGGGCTCCCTCCACTCCCAGTTGAGCCTCTTTTCTCCCCCAGCCCCTCTCCCCTAGCCATCCATCTCCTTGCATGGAGCCCACTGACCTGGGAGAATCAGATCATGCACTTATCTCTTCCGTGAAAAGTGGCCTGTGGAGCTCAGGGCTGTTCCTGGCCTCTCCCATGCTCAGGTCCTAGCCCTGTGCCTGGCACGGATGGCCACTGAAAAGGGGGTTGTGCCCACACATTTCTCTGCAGTTGGCAGCACTCTGTGAGGTTGGCCCTGCCATTTGGGATGGGGGCCATCTCTCTCCTCAGTAACTGGATTTTAAGAAAAGGAAAAAACTGACAATTTTTTCTTTAATATGTTTCAAAGCTCTGTTGTGAGATTTTTGGGGACATGCCAATGGGAGTCTTTCCACTGGGGTAGGGTGGGGGGCAGAGCTGAACCATCCTCTGGCCAACAAGACCTCACAAGCCCTCCCCAAAGCCAGTCACTGGGTTGAGATAAATTAAGCAAAGGAAAGACTTCCAAGGCCCAGGTGCCTCCTACACTCTACAAAACCTAACCAGCCACCACCAACAAAATAAACACAAACAACCAGATCACTTCTGTTTTCCTGGGAATTCCTGCTCTAAAGGCTGATATGAGACACTGTTCTAAGTAAATCTAAGAGTGCGAAATGAGAATAAAAGTTGGGGGTTGTTTATTCATTCGCTTGATGAATACTGAGTGAGCTCCAGCTATGTGCTAGGTGTGTTCCAAGCACTGGAGATATAATGAATAAAACAGATCAAGTGTCTGCCCGCAGGAAGTTGGCATTCTGGGTTGAGGGAGGGGAAAAGAAAGACCACAGGCAGCAAATGCATCTATGTGACAGCAGATTCAATAGTTTCTGGGAAAATTCATGGGGAAAAGAAGGAAGGAGTACCAAGGGGATGGTGGTTATTTCTGATAAGGTGTTTGGTTTCCAGATGACCTCTCTGGAAAAGTGTCATGTAATGGAATCCCTCATGGAGGCAAACCCCAACTTAGGTAGGGGAGTGCAGTCCATGTAACAGCTGGTAGAAAGGTGTGATGTGGGGTGGGGGTGGGGGCGGGGGAGGAGGCATGCTTAGGTCTGGAGGCACAGCTGGGAGGCCTGGGGACTGCAGGGGTGGGGGAGGCAGGGAGTGGGCATGGTAGGGGGAGGGGCCAGTGGAACAGCAGGAGGCTGCAGTACCAAGGGTCCTGTGGGTAGAGGAGGATTTACCATGAAGTGATGCACCCATAGGGCTTCCCTGATAGCTCTATTGGTAAAGAATCTGCCTGCAATGCAGGAGACCCTGGTTCGATTCCTGGGTCAGGAAGATCCACTGGAGAATGGATAAGCTACCCATTCCAATATTCTTGGGCTTCTCTTGTGGCTCAACTGGTAAAGAATCTGCCGGCAATGTAGGAGACCTGGGTTCGATCCCTGGGTTGGGAAGATCCCCTGGAGAAGGGAAAGACTACCCACTCCAGTATTCTGGCCTGGAGAATTCCATGGACTGTATAGTCCATGGGGTTCCAAAGAGTCGGACATGACTGAGCAACTTGCCCTATGCACCTGTGGAGCCCCGGGTAAGACCCTGCACCTTACTTTTGCATCCACCACCTTGTCTTATTTTCTTAGAAAAGGACACACTCACCCCCCAAACCGTGTAAGCCTCATAGTCCCCAAACCTGGCCTGACCTGGTTTGCAGGCCATTGTAGCAAATCTGGATGTTACCTCCCAGTGAAACAGGACACCGTTGGGGGGACGCATCAGGAGAGTGAAGTCAGCAAGGGGATCTGTTAGAATGAGAAGGACAAGGCACTTGTCAGAGTTGGTGTGGCCATGGGTCCTGGAATCTGAACTGGGTGAGGCGGGAAGCGAGAGCAGCGGGGGATGAGAGACAAAGAGGGGTGAGACGGGCACATCGGGGTCACCAGAGAATCACAGGGGGTTGGGGGCAGGGCTCCACAGCAAGAGAGCTGGGCGAGCCGCAGAGGACGTCCCACCCTGGGCAGCAGTCCGGCTCTAATGATTTGTTTTTCACAAGGTTCCCCTGATTCCCTGGGGATGTGATCCCTGATGGCAACAAATTGGCTTCGAAGCTGCTCTCTCTTCTCTTGTTTATTAACACCAGTGTTTGTTTTATATATTAAAAAAAGGCATGTTGGCTTCAAAGGCATTTACATTTTTCCTTTTCTTTTCCTTCAGATTGGAAAGCTGCCTCTGAGACTCTGAAGGTTTTCCTGCTGATACTCGCTCCTTCCCAGTAACCCTCCATCCCAAGGGGAGCCCCAGAAAGAACACCAGGGGGGGCTTCCCTGCTGCCACAGAACCACCTCACCCGCCACTCCAGGTAAGGCCGCGCCTGCCTGCCACCACACCCGTCCTCAGAGTTTGCATTTGTGATGGAAAAACATCTTAATGAGGAGATTTTATTTTACATGAGGGAACGACAGGGACCTTCTTTTGCTGGCTCTAGTTTGCAGATTGTGGGGTCTTCTGTGTCTTCAGGGAGAAGGACGGGGAGAATCGCAGAACCGCAGGAATGCCTTGGGTCGGATTTTGTAAGGAGTGGCTACTGAAATCTGTCAGCCTGGTGGGGAGTGGTTATTCCAGGAAGGAGGGTGGACAGGGCGCCCAGTCCACCATCTAGTGTCAGCACGAAATGCCACGGTGGCCAAGGTGGGGGTCTGACCCTCCCTTGCATGGCTCCATGCACTTTCCCCTGTGGCCCAGGGATGGGATCTGATGCCTTCATCTGGCTCTAGAGGGAACTCATGATTGCCGCACTCCCTCCCCCAGTGGCTGGACTGTACTTCAACCCTGGCACTTGCCGCCTAGAATTATTGGCAGGCCTCACAGGCTTAGGGCCTGTCCCCCGCAAGACTGCCCCACTTTTAGCTGCAGATCTCAAGGACGTTTGCACTTCTGACCAAGTGGTTGCAAATTCACAGGTTCCCACAACTGCCTCAGTTTTGATAATTTGGTAGTACAACTTGCAGTACTCAAAGTGCTGTGCTTTCCATGAATCTTGGGAAGATAATTCTTGCTGCCTCCATGAAGGAGGTTGCAGGGCCCAACTGCCTCGCCTTTCTGTGGGTTTGAGAACCAGTATTCTCCTAAAACAGTAAGTGCTTGGTGTCGTGGAAGTTGAAAGCGCCAGACCGGCCAATCCCGATGGCTGGTCCAGCCGTTTGGGGCTGGGCGGGCTGGCTACGCAAGCTCCTTTTCCACCTGGAGCTGTTTCTGGGCACACAGGCCCTTTCTGGCCCCTTCGTGGCTTCTGAAGGTGTGCTTGCAGCTGTGAAAAAGGAAATGCGCATCAAGGTCTTCTCTCTTCCAGTGGGGTGAAGTCCAGGGGAGAGAGGCATCAAAGGGAAGACCCTGGCGTCCTGTTCGCCCTGAGTAGCTTGAGGCCTGCAGAGGGAACTGGGCCCTGTGTCGCCTTCTGATCACCTCCAGGTGGGGGTGGGCCTCTTGACGGGAGAGGGCCAAGCACATCCATCAGTGATCAGGGTGCTGGCTGCTGACCCATGCAGACACCCTGCCACCCACTGGTGGTGCCCCCTGCTTTTCTCAATGGGATCCAGATGCAGGCTTCAGACCAAACCTACTATCCGGGTGTGCCCGTACATCCAGAGCTGAGGTCCAGAAAGAAAATGAAGGATAGGGCAGCAGGCATCCCAACTGGCTCCTCCCTCTCAGCGGCCCCCTCATCCATGACTTAGTCATGAGCAGCAGGAGCAGACATTTTGGAGAAAAGTCGACCTGGGAGAGGGAGTTTGGGGAATAGCAGATGCCAACATAGGGCCTATGGAGCCCCTGCAAATATACATCTTCCATGCCCTTTCACAGTGGAAGGTCTCCTGGAGAAAGTGCTCCCCAGTGGTGCTCCGGGATCAGTGATGGAGAGATTACAAGGAAGAGTCTTCTGCTCGGGTGAGCAGGCTGTTCCATTTCCGGTGGCGTGTAGGACTGTCGAGTGTATCTCCTGGTCATTGCAGATGTGTCCTTGATGGAGCCTCAGGGTCAAGTAGGGGCAAAAAGGGTCAGCCCAGGGCACAGAGGGAAAGCTGTTTCCTTCCTAGCCATCGTTCCATCCCTGGCTCCCTTCTTCTGCCTTGGAAAGTGTCCCATAAATTATAACCCACCCGGAGGCTCATCTTTTAAATAAGGATTTGATTTGGATTTTACTGTATAGTAAATTCTGAGTCCTTATTAAAAACATGGGTGGATATTAATCTGCCGCAAAGTGAGATTTGTCTCTTACATGCAGGGGCACAGACTGGGGCAGATGGGTCCTCCAGATCAACGGGGAGGGAACCCCCCTGTCCGCATCAGGAACAGACACTCGCTGGGCGTCACCTGCTCTTCTGTCCGTGAACCTCCCCTTTCTCTCTCCCTTCCCTGTCTTCACTCTCATTGGACAGTCTGACTCTTTCCAAAGCCTGGTGCTGTGTGTTACGGTTGCTCATATGAACAGAGGGCACAGCAGGCTGTTTCTTCTCCAGATGTTTTCTGGGGTGGGGGAACATCTTTGTTCTGGAGATGAACAGTCTGACCTCTAGCCTCTTGAGAGGCTAAAACCTGCAGGGGGCAGGGAAGAGTCCACACCAGGGTTTACTCTTCTCATCCAAGAAAGAGTGGCTTTGGGTTGGGCCAGTGGCACCTTTTCCAGCACAGGGGACAGTGTGTGACCGAAGCAGGGGCTGCCACACTCATCTTGGGTCAGGCGTGGGTGTGTCGTGGCTGTGAAGCTGGCAGTTTGGGCTGTTGTTCCCCACCCCACAACATTAGAACTCATCTGTCTACCCCTGGCCCCTACCCTAGGGGATGGACCCCTGAGGGGCAACATGCGACTTCCCATAAATCATTCCTGAATGAGCGTGCTTCCTGCATCATCCATCACGCTCATCTCTTGTCTGCTTGTTTTTAAAAGCTGTTAAACTGGAATCCATCACATGGCACCCTCGGGGGGCCAAGCTGCAGCAAAGGCTGCCCGCATCAGCAATATTAATGCACACGGAGCTTTCTGAAGCATCGAGGTAAATGTCTCCCCGGTGGTGAGGAGACGGAGAGCGTGACTTTATCTAGTTACACCAGAAGCTAATGGGATGTTTCTCTGACACTTGCAGTTAATACATTCTCGCCATGCATGAGGAAGTCCCGGTGGCTGCTGGGTGGAACAGGTAATACCCACCTGAACGATGAGGCTGGTGTTTTTCCCTTATTGCAGAATCACCTTTTATTTGCTTCTCATGCCTGATATTTTAATTCGAAGACTTTAGCTGAAGCCAGCCTTTGGAAAGACAAATCTTTCTAGAAACACTGGTGGTTGCTCTTCTATTGCTAAATGTATTTTGGAAAAGAAGATTTGGAAGGGTACTGAGATCAGCTTTAATCCTTGCTTCTGAACCTTCACGGCTAGAACAAGTTCTGGGGATATGCCCACGCGGGAGGGGGAGGAGCCTGGAACCCTCTCCTTATATTCATTCTCTCTCTCTCTCTGTCCCCTTTCCTTTCCTCTAATTGCATGAGGAAGGCCTGGACCCTGTTTCTCTGTGGCTGGAATCTTCCAGGCTCTTAAACATTCACCTAATTGACTAGTGCTGGGTTTCCCTCCAAGAGCTTCCCTGCGGGGCTCAGACGGTAAAGAATCTGCCTGCAATGCAGGAGGCCTGGGTTCAACCCCTGGATCAGGAAAATCCCCTGGAGAAGGGAATGGCTGCCCACTCCAGTGTTCTTGCCTGGAGAATCCCATGGACAGAGGAGCCTGGCAGGCTACAGTCCATGGGGTCGCAGAGAGTCAGACACGAATGAGCGACAAACACACTTGCCTCCAAGAACCTCTCTGTCTGTCCCGGGCAGATGTCACAAACCTCGGTGGCATCAGTGATATTTTGTCCCATCTGCTTTGGACTTTTCCGATATCCTTTTCTGTGCCTCGTGTTTTGCTGGTTGAAGGATGAAACTGCTTGTTGGCAGGGCGGGCCGATATTTTTGGTTGGTGACCTCTGAACTCTGGGAGTGAGCAGCCCAGGAGGCTGGGCGGGTGGCAGAGGGCGCTGTCAGAGCACCCCCTTCGCGCCGGAGCTGTCCATTAGAGCCCATTAGCCACTCAGTGTGTTAAAGCATTAAGAACAATTAAGGGTGAGAAGAGTTTCCAGATGTAGCTTCAGCTCCGGGGCTGGAAGGGAAACACTGCTGGCCACTCCCCAGATGGAAATAGTCTGAGAGGAGAGGCAGGCATCAGCAGTGGCTCCTAGAGCCCAGGGCTTTAGGGTGGGGAACCCACAGGGGGCTCCTGATTCAGACGCTCGGTGGGAGGGTCCTGGGGCCGTGGCAACAAAGGACCACAAACCAGCGGCCTTAAGACTAACAGAGATTTATTCTCTCACAGCCCTGGGGCTGGAGGTCTGCAATCAAGGTGCCAGCGGGGCCCGTTCTCTCTCCAGATTCTGTGCTCACTGCCTGTCCCAGTGTTGCTTGGCTGGCAGACACGTTTGTTCTAGTCTCTGCCTCGCTGCATGGCTTCTCCCCTCGGTGTCTGTCTATCCCTGTCTCTTGACACAGTGCGCCCCTCTGTGTGTGTATGTGTGTGCCTATATTTTCCCTCGCTTTTTGAAAACACCGGCTAAGGGTTAGCACCCCTCACCCCGCCCCCTGACCCCCGCACTCCAGGAGGACTTCATTTTAACTTGATCAACATTCACAGACCCTAGGTCCAAATGAGGTCATTGTCACACATACCTGAGGATAGGATTTCAAGATATCCTTTTTGGGGGACACCATTCTACCTACTGTATCCTCTAAGACTACTGGGGAGGAAGGTGAGCCTAGACACCTTTACTACTTGTTCCTACCCCCCAGAAGTACTGTCATTGGTTCATTTTAAAAACAATGATAAGAATGTACCCATGAGCCAATTAAGAACTGAAGGCCAGAACCCTCAAGCTGTAAGAGCGGCTTCTTGAAAACCCCAGCCCAGGGTCATAGGTTGTCTGTCATTCAAGAGGCAGCTGCAGCACCAGGAGCTTTTGCCTGAGATCCTTTCCATGTCACTCACTTGCCACCAATCCCACTGTTAAGACTGGTCTTAAGAACAAACCAAGCATGAAAAAGACAGACCCCAAATCTAAACCTAAAAGTAAGCAGTCCTTGCCACATGTCTTGGGAGCTATTTCAGAGCCTGGCCAGTGAGGGTCTTCCTAGAGGCTCCGGAGGCCTGAAGGAAGAGATTGCAAGAGGAAGTTGGAGCCGGGCTTGGCAAGGTGAGGGAGAGAGGTCTCGGGGAAAGGAGGTGGTCGGGCACTTAGGAGCTCTGCGGGTTAGAAATGTGGAGGCTCTGAAGGCTAGAGAGCCCAGAGGATGAAATGTGGGAGTGAGAATCCAGAACTAGGGGAGGTTGGTAGAGAGAGGAACGAACATACCAGGGGACAAGGAGGAGTTGAGGCTGAAAATAGCCTGGTACCCGCTGCATTGAAGTCTGCGGATACGAAAGTCCAGGGTGACTGAGGCGGCCTCCTGGGATTCCCAGTCCTCCTCGTGTGCACATGGTCCATCTTCCTGCGAGATTATGGGCCATCCGTAACAGGGCTGTGAATGACTATCACCACTGACAGCAGCAGGCAGGTACATGCAGGGGAGAGAGGGACGAGTGTTACACTCAGTGTGCTCTGCTGACACACGTGTGCACTCGTCACATTCAGTCCCAGTAGAGAATTTGGGACTTAAAGGAGAAGTCCTGGGCAGAGAGGCATGAGAAGTTCTACGTGGATTTATACAAACCCACTGATTCTAGATTCAAAACAGGCTACCAGGGGCCATGAGGGTTTGTGAGCCAGCCTCAGCCAGAAGTTGATGTGTGCTTCCTGGTTCCACTGCCAGGCAGGTGCCCAGGTTAGGCCCTTGGATCGGATCCCATAGACTCCTCACTTTGTTCTGTGTCGACACGTGGGCTGATGGTGAACTCCACTCAAAGGGCAAACAGACGAGCAGGGATTTTTATGGATTGGGAGAAAATTATTTTTTTTTTATCCGATTTGCAAGGATACATTAAGTATTCCCAGGCCTGGTGCTTTCAAAGACATCTGTGTTATGAAGGGCCAAGAACAGAAAGGGAGTGTCAGCAAATGCCTCAGGAAGAAAAATTAATTTAGAAGTAGAGGTTGAGACAAGCTTAACTTCAGCGGTGCACGTGTCTCTGTGTGTAGGGGAGGAAACATGGAGGCAGAATAGAATCATTTTTCTTTTTCCTTTGAGGTGGGAGACCAGGTAACACATGGACAGATGGTGTTTTTGAGTGACCTTGTGTTGCTGAGTGTGGCTGAGTAGCGGCTGGAACTGTAGGAAGCTCGCAGGGTGTGGCCACCCGCAGCTACCAGTGGGGGTCACCAGGATGCCAGCATTCCAGAAGGACCTGGAAGCAACCAGATGACAAACCCAAGTTCAATGAAGATCAAACACACGCACAACACAACCTCTTGTGGGAGACATCCGTGGGCCTGGAGTCTCTACAGCAGGGCTTAGAGCTCGGAGACTGGTCCAGCTGACAAGCTGGGGTGACACGTGTTTGTGGGTATCTTATCCAAGGTTCTCATCTGTAGATTGACATGCGTCATCTCTGTTACTCCTCACAATAACCCTCTAAGCTAGGTCTCCTGAGGAAACTGAGCCATACAGGAATGGTTACACAGGGCTGTCCAGAATTTGAACCCACAGCTGCTGCCTGGTGACAACCCCAGCTCAGGACCCAAGTCTCTATGATCCAAATTGTGCATGCATGCTCAGTCGCGTCTGACTCTCTTTGACCCCATGGACTGTAGCCTGCCAGGCTCCTCTGTCTGTGGAATTTTCCAGGCAAGAATACTGGAATGGGTTGCCATTTCCTACTCCAGGGGATCTTCCCGACCCAGATATCGAACCTGCATCTCTTGCATCTCCTGCAAGATGTTGCAAGGGGGATTCTTCACCACTGTGCCACTTGGGAAGCCCACGAACCAAATCAGAGCCAGTGCCCACCTGTGAGCTGCTGCTCTGATTCCAGCAAGATGGGGACAGAAGTCGAGAGTGTTCATTTAGAGCCTTTCACAGTCCAAGTGAAAGGGCAATTTTCTGTCTACTGTTGTGTCTACTGAATCTAATAATAAGAAATCAGGCTTTGTATTTTGTAAATCTTTTTATTCCACTTTTCCAATAATCCCATGCTTGTAGCTTAAAAAGAAATATAGATCTGCAAATAAATAAATGTAGATCTGCAAAGAAGACTGAGGCCTTTGCCACAGATAGTTTGAGAAGCCCAGATGCAGAGGATACAGAGTCAGATCACAAAACTGGTGAAGTTTGAATAAGCTCTGTGGTTGACCTGGTTTGGGAATGTGTCATGTGTGAAGGTACATTTGTTTACTTGGGCTGCCATGACAGAGCACCCAGACTGGATGGTGAACAGAAATTTTCTTTCTCACAGTTCTGGAGGCTGGAGGTCCATCTACGGTCAAGGTGTGAATAGGGTTGGTTTCTTCCGAGGCCTCTTTCCTTGGGTTGTAGATGGCCATCTTTTTCTGCATCCTCACATGGTCATCCCTCTGTGTGTCTGGGTCCTAACCTCCTCTTCTTGCAAAGACACAGTCAGATTGGATTAAGGCCCACAGGCTTCTCAAGTGGCACAGTGGTAAAGAATCCATCTGCAATGCAGGAGATGCAGGAGACGTGGGTTCAATGCCTGGGTCAGGAAGATCTGCTGGAGGAGGAAATGGCAACCCACTCCAGTATTCTTGCCTGAGAAATCCTATGGACAGAGCAGCCTGGTGGGCTACAGTCCACGGGGTCTCAAAAGAGTTGGACATGACTGAGCATGCATGGAGTCAAGGACCCTTTAAAACTCTCTAAATACAGTCATACTCAGAGGTACTGGGGGTTAGGGCTTCAACTTAATGAATTTGGAGGGGACACAAGTCAGCCCGTAACAGAAGGGGATGTGAGAATTCTCTGCACTATTTTTGCAGTTTCTTCAAGTCTTAAATTATTTTAAAATAACAAGTTTTTTTTCAAGGATGACACTCACCTCCCCCAAAACAGCATGGCCACTGTGGTTTGCTTGGCAAGATCCCAGCAGGCATCCATCATTCTAGGTTTTGGGGGACAATGCCAGGATGGATGCCAAGTTGGTCTGACCCAGGCTCTGCCCCTCTCTGCCCTCTGGTTCCATCCTTCCAAGTCCACAGAGGGCAGCCGGAAGGTACATGAAACAGACACTGCGGCTGCCTTTCTTCATTCTCTGTCCATGGAAGTTCCTCTTGGGTCCCTCCCTCTTTTGGGTTTCTTTTTTTTTTTTTTTAAGTAATTTATTTTTAAATTGAAGTATAATTGCTTTACAGAATTTTGTTGTTTTCTGTCAAACCTCAACATGAATCAGCCATAGGTATACCTATATCCCCTCCCTCTCAAACCCCTCTCCCATCTCCCTCCCCATCCCACCCCTCTAGGTTGATACAGAGCCTCTGTTTGAGTTTCCTGAGACAGACAGCAAGTTCCCGTTGGCTATCTATTTTACATATGGTAATGCAAGTTTCCTTGTTACTCTGTCCATACATCTCACCCCTTCCTCCCCTCTCCCCATGGCTATAAGTCTGTTCTCTATATCGGTGTCTCCGCTGCTTTCCTGCAAATAAATTCTTCGGTACCATCTTTCTAGATTCTGTATATACACATTAGTATACGATATTTACTTTTCTGTTTCTCTCTTGGGTTTCTTAAGGGCGCAGGCTTCTGCTGCTTCTGTGTTCTTCCCACAGCCTCGCACCTAGTAGGTTTCCATAAAAGACTTCCCACAGAATGTCTTGATATAAATGCCCTTGAAACACTCTCCCTTCCCCCTGGGAAGCGTTGACTCACTGGTCACCCCAGGTGTAACGTAGGAGTAATCTGCTCCGTCGTAGACCCTGTCAAGGGGATGGGAGCACATTACTCACTCAACAGCATTTACAGAGTAAGGCGTGTTGTCACTAGGAAGAATTTTCAGATCACGATTATCCACTCTACAGTGTATTTGGTTGAGAAGCTGCAGGTCTGTGTATCTTAATATCTGTTGTGCTGTTTGCAGCTAAGGAAACAGATGCCTGCACACCCGAGTGCTAGGTAACCTGGACAACCAGGACAAATGTCACCTGTGCCTGACATGACCAGAGGTGGCCTGTGAATGTTTTCTCTCGTTTGTGAGCCAGAATGTCATTGGATTGGTCACTGTTCTAGACCATTCTGCTGCTCAAAAAGTTCCCAAGGCAAGAGCATAATGATTTTTTAGTTATTTAGTACTTCACATAGCCCCATACATTCTTTGCAAAAATGCTTTGCTCTCGGTCCCCAGGGCATACATGGAGCATTTCACTCTGACCCCACTTTCCAGGAGCTCAGATACCTGGCAGGCCACTCCAGTGGGAGACTACTCATCATACCGGCCTCCAGAACAAGGCATGCGTGGGCCCAACACCCACCTCCATTGGCAGCTGTGGAAGGCTGAGGCATTTTTGCTGAGGCAGGTACAAGCCTTATTTTATCTTCTATGGAGAAATTAATTTGAGTGAATTTTTCTCCTTTTCTGAGTCTAAAGGAAGGCCTGGTTATAATTTCTTTAACATGAGAGGACATCCCAGAGGTAGAGCATGCACCTGCACACAGTAAGCTGTGCTCTGGAAAAGGGAGATTAAATGGCTTGTCTTGGATGATAGAGGGCACACAGCATTTCACTGGAGGTATGAAATTTTCCTCTGAAGACTCCAAAAGGCCAGGAATATTAAACCTGCACCCCTGAAAGACTGGATGTCTGTTGCCAGAAGAGGTCCAAGGAAACCTGACATCTCTTTGATGTCTTAATTGTTATCTTAAAAATTCATGCAGATCTTCCATCTCATCCACAATATGCTCTTGCTGGTTTTAACGTAACAGTACCATTTCTCCAAAATACTTTGGCTGAAATGCTTTAGAAACGCTGTGCATACTTATTCAGCTACCCCATCTTGTGATTCCCTGAGTGGCTTAAGGGGGTGGTTAAGGGTGGGTCTCTGGTTTGAGAAGCTTGGTGGGGATGTGGGGGGAGGGTTTCTAACATGAGATGCACATGTGTACTGGGGAGGGGGTGGATTGGATTAGATGTATTTTAACTCTGCCATCTGTGAAATTGGATGAGACCCTTCATACGATGCTGCTGCTGCTGCTAAGTCGCTTCAGTCGTGTCCGACTCTGTGCGACCCCATAGACGACATTTCATATAGGCGGCCTAGTGGCCTAGAGATGAGCTGTTGAGTGAAGATACTCCACCCCCACCAGCCTGCCAATTTCTGGTAATAATCTCCACTCTTTCTTCTCTGTGTGGGTGGGGTGATGTCTCAGAGATACGCCTGTTGGCCGTTGGAGGTGGAGTGATGTCTTGAGCTGGTGACATCCATGTGTGTGTTAGTTGCTTAGTCATGTCTGACTCTGTGACCCTGTAGACTGTAGCCTGCCAGACTCCTCTGTCCGTGGAGCTCTCCAGGCAAGAAAACTGGAGTGGGTTGCCATTCCCTTCCCCAGGGGATCTTCCTGGCCCAGGAATCGGACCTGGGTCTCCTGCATTGCAGGTGACATCCATTGTTAGGATGAAATCCAAATGTGTATGTATTCATTCTCCAACATTTTTGGAGCACATTAAGGGCAGAAAAGGACCTGGTGCTGTGGGTCCCAAGCTAAGCATAGGATGGTACAAGGAGTGACAAAACAGACAGCCTGTGATCAGCAGGAGAACCTCGATGCGTGTGTGAAATTCTCACCCTGGGCTCTTATTTAATCCTCAGAGCACTCTGTGAGATGTGTCTTTCTGTGGGAGGAGCCCAGCTCTGGAAGTGCACGCAGTAAGCAGAGGACCCTGTTTCTGTCTTTCCCTGCTTCACATCTTCTCCTGACTCTGGCTCAGCAAACTGCCCTTCCCCTGACATGCACCCTTCCTTGCCTTACATTATGTCTCCCTGCTGCAGTCCCATCATGATGGTCTGGGCCCTGGAAAGGAATCTGCTTCCTGGGGTCACAGATCCAGCTCTGTTCAGCTGTGGGTGTGAGGGGATGTCCAATGTGGCAGGTTCCACGCAGCCCCTAGTGTGCTTGGGAGAGAATCAGCCCCAGAAACCTACACTTGAAGCAGAGATCTCGGGAGTGCAAGCGGCAGCATCAGTCCTTCCACTGAATATTCAAGGTTGATTTCCTTTAGGATCGACTGCTTTGATCTCCTGGCGGTCCAAGGGATTCTCAAGAGTCTTCTCCAGCCTCACAATTTGAGAGCATCAATTCTTCGATGCGCAACCTTCTTTATGAATCAACACACACATCTATACATTACTACTGGAAAAACCATAGCTTTGACTATAAGGGTCTTTATCGGCAAAGCGATACCTCTGCTCTTCAATATGCTGTCTAGGCTTGTCATAATTTTCCTTCCAAGGAGCAATATATCTATTTATCAATCATGTATGTATTTATCCATCCATCCATGTATCTATTGTCCAACTATATGTATATCCATTACCTATTACTGTCCATCCGTATCTTCCCACCTACCTCCTCTCTGGAATCATTGCTTATTATTATTATTGCAAAGTTTATTTTTAAGGTTTGTCTTCTTTTGATCTTATAAGAGTGGGAGTGTTTCCTTGCCCTGCTGCCTTTCACGCTTAAGTGGGGCCTCTATCACCTCTCAGGCCTCAGCCAACTAGGGAGGCTGTGAGGCAGGAAATAAGCATGGGCGTGGGGTGGCCTTGAGGAAGGCCAGGCAGAAGGTGGAAGGGAAATGTGGAAATGTGCCCGAGGAGCCTCCTGGAATGATGATCAGGACTGACGTGTGACACGTGGCATCTGGCTGTGCCATCCATGGCCGTCAACATCTAGCCCCTGACCTGTCCTGTCCCATCTGGCCCCTCCCTCCCTCCTCACTGTCCCGCCCACATGCTGCCTCTTTGTTCTTACCCTCCCTGCCCTGCCCATCCTCACAGCTGATAAACGTCCAGCTCCTCCTCCGGGCCAAGGCTATGGTTATCATCTTGAGGCTTTCTGGTTAGAGCCCTGGGCTCAGCAGGGGCCACTGTGCCACGTCTGGAGACATTTTTGATTGTCATGACTGGGAGATACTGCCAGCATCCTATGGATGGAGGCCAGAAAAGCTCCAGTGCACATGGCATCTCCCACCAACAGAGGATGACCCAGGACTGGATGTCCCGAGTTGGGGTTAAGAAACTGGGCCAGATGAGGGCTCCTGGGTCTGGACTTAGTGCCCAGGTTTGGTGCGGTCATGGTCCTTGCATCCCCAGTGTCCCCCAGGGCACCTGTCCAAGGGGCACCCTGTGTCTCCACAGGGAGGGGACTCAGACTGAGAGGTGCCATGGGGGAAGCTGCAGGCACTGGGCAGGGAGGCGGCACAATCCCTGGTGCTTGAAAAATGACCCCTTCCAGGGCCCAAGTCCGGGATCCCAAGAGGGGAGAGAGGCCACGCTCTCAGGAGCTGAGGAGAAATCAGAGGCTGGGGGAGCATGAAGGGAGGGGCCCAGTATGAAAAGAAAGACACTTCCTGGGGATCCTGCTCAAGGTTTCTACCTTGGGCACTCACAGAGTGCTCAGTGGAGAGAAACAAGGAATTCTGAACAGAGACAAGGACGAGCCCAGTGAAAGTGGAGCTGAAACACTGCATACAGCTCCCGGAACTGGCATGAAACAGGTCAGGGGTAACATTCCCCTTGATGCTGATGATCTCGGGCCACAGGGCCAGTGGAGTGTAGCTCAGTGGACTGGTGCACACAGGTCTCACTGCCCACCTTGGCAGATGAGGAGCCGTCAGGGATAGAAGTTCATGAATTTTTTTAAAACCTTGCTATTTTGGGCAGGCAGGGCAGGAAGTGGGGACAGGAGTCCTGGGCACCAGTGTCCAAAGGAACATGCTCCAAGGACATCACGTGGCCATGGCCAAGCCACCTGTGTGTGTTCACAGGCCCTTCCTAAAGGAAGAACAGTTGAAAAGGTGTTTGGAGCCTCTGTAAGGTTGTCTGCCCTTTCCCTCCTTCCTCCTGTCCCCCACCCCCGCCTGTGTTCTTTATTTTCTGCCCTCACCAGAAATTTCCTACTTTGGGGAACTAGAGTAAGCAGATGGGGAAACATGACCCGCCGGCCTCTCCTAACCATTTCGGGTAGCCACATGCTTCCCCCCATCACCATGGGAGTAAGGGCAGCCCCAGGCCGGGGTCAGAGGCAGCAGTGATGCTATACTGATGCGGGTCACCGCCAGCGGTGGGCAGAATCCTTCTTCCCACCTGATCCCCAGATGAGAGGAGCCTGGGCCCACTCATCAGACACACACACCCCTCCTTCAGTCATCTGAACTGACCACTCAAACAAGTCCCTGTATCCCCCAGCAACACCTGCTACTTGGGAGGAGAAAAACCAAATTTGCTTGCTCTCTTCAGGGTGTGTATAGAGGTGGGGGTGTGTGTGGAGAGGGGAGGAGTCTCAGGAAAATACACATTTCCTCTTATATAACAGACTGATACTCCAAGCCACCTTCTGGAAGCACTGGGGCCCTTGGATTTCACACTTTGGCTGAGAGTTGCTGTTGACAGGGTCTTGAATCACTGTGGCCTGCCCTCCCACCTTGGGGAGCAGCCTGGGTCTGTGCTCCTTTGGGAGGACAAGGCTTTGTGGTAGGAAGCACCGTGCCCCCTGGCCCCTAGGACTATTCTAGATCACTGCGGTTTGGGGACATGTCAATCAAACTGTGGTCTATGGGTGAATGAAGCCCAGGGTTGCAGGCTGGAGGACGGAGACTGGGCACCAGGGGGAGGTCTAGTCTGACACCTGAGGGCAGGAAAAGCTGGTCCCAGCATCATGGGCCACAATATACACCCACAGAGGAGGCCAGCCTCGGGGCCATGAATGTACCGTAGAGCGTCTCGGCGGGGAATCTTCTGAACCACCCTCCAGGTTTGGAAGTGGGGCAGACTTCTTGGCTGAAAGATGTAGCTGAGTTGTTCCTGGGAGGTGTGGGGCACCCAGAACCTTGCTCAGAAAGAGGTCCCCCGTGCAGATGCACCCCCCAGCCAAATGGAGAAGGAGAGCTCAAAGGAATGTCTGGTGTCTGCAGGCATTCTGTCCAGGCAACCTAATCTTTGCTGCACAGAGCCAGTGACCCCGCGTCCACTCCCAGATGTGTGGATGAGAGGCTGGGGGAGCCCTGGTGTCCACTGAGGGACTCCTTAACCTCCTTCCTGGCTGTGGGTCCTGGGGGTCCTGGAGAGGCCATGCGGCCCAGGTGGAGCCTCCAGGGAGGTGCCGGCCTCTGCCTGGCGAAGGCACCGACCTCCTATTTATCATGCAGGGAGTGTTGTGTTTGGAGAAATTTAGATGTATTTGTGTGTGTGTGTGTGTGTGTGTGTGGTATGTGTGTGTGCTTGCATGTAAATGTGGGTAGGTGCTGTCCTGATTGATGGCAATTAGCATTTTCTAACGGGAACAGATGTTCGGACTGCCAGGAGGCTGGTACCTAACGCCCACGCCGCCATCTGCTCGCTGGGCGGGCAGGGCCAGAGGAAGCGCCCGGCCCGCGGCCCTGCCCTCACCGTGTGCGCTGGGCAGAGTCGCGCGAGATTGTTTCTGGAGGGAAGAGAAATAATAATAAAGATGTTTTCAGGGTTATAAATAGTTCATGCTGTTTATTATGGGATGGAGCACTCTCCCTGACGAGCAGCTCCAGTGTCTGCATGGCCAGAACAAAGGGAGGAGGGAAGGGAGGGCACCCTGTGTCTGGGGGATGGGGGGCGGCCTTGAGAGGCCTCTGCCGATCGTGGTGCGTTGAATCAGCTCTTGGTTCAGAGGGTGGAGGTGATGGGAAAGGAGGATGAAGGAGAGGAACGTCAGGGAGGGCTCCTTTCTCTGCTTGCTCAGGATCGAGAGACCCTGGGATCCCCAGGGAAGCACGGTCGTCAGTCGGTGGTGGGTGGATGGGTGGTTGGGGAGGGGCTCGGGGCTGGGCCACACCTAGTTTCTCCCTCTCACTGACCCGGTAGCCTCAGCATGGCTGAGCCCCCTGCTCTTCACCTGTGAACTCAGGGTCGCAATCCCCGACTCCCCAGGCTTCTGTGAGCTGTGGGGGTGAGTCACACACAGGGCAGGCTGGGAGCCAACTGACTCTGGCCTGCCTTGTGCTCAGCTGCTCTGGGGACCAGGGCAGACCCCAGCATCAGCGTGCCTGGCTCCTAGCCCTCCTCACCTCTAACCTAACCAAAATGGATCTTACTGCTCTTCCAGAAACATTCTCTCTGTTGTTGTTGTTGTTTTTTTCTTTCTCTCTCTCTCTCTCTTTTTTGGCTTCTTGAAGCAAAACAGTTTGTTTGTTTGCTTGCCATAAAAAGAGTTGCCTCCTTCCCTTCATCCCTTCCTGCTCCTCCCTGAGCGAAGTCACCAGCTTGCGTGGCCCCACCTCCAGCGTCTGCCCGGGAACAGCTCCTCCTGCAGGCAGATGTCTGCGGGGGATCTGTTGCCTGTCTTCCAGCCGCCCTGACAGATGTACCGGCTCTAATTGGGGGCCTGCTGCCCGGCAGCTTCTGCTGCGGGCCAAGGACCTTCCTCTGCCAGGCTCATGTGTGCCCCTTCTCCTGGGCTCATGCCGGGTCTTGGTGGGCATCTTCCCCATGTCAGCGGCTCCAGGGCGTGACGTATTGGGCAGGCTGGCTCCCTTCTTCTCCAGGCCACTGCTAACATTTCCCTGGTAATTTGCCCACTGCTTTGGAAACGCTTTGGAGGAGAGGAAGCGCGCTGGTTTCCGAGATGGCGAAGGGGAAGTGAAGGTTTCGTGACGTGTCGCCGTCTTGCGGAGACCCCGCTGCAGAGCAGAGGGGTGGCGAGCCCTCCTGCACATCCCTGTCTGGATTTCCTGGTCTGGGTCCAGTGAAGCTGCAGTAAAGTTCCTGTGATGGGTGGCTGCCAGGGCCCCAGGGTTAAACCCAGGAGGACTTAGTTTTTGTAGAGCAGCTCTATGAAAATTTGGTGCTACTGATGGTGGGGGGATGGCAGTGACGATGTTGGTGGGGGTGGGGGTGGAGATGGAGGTAGTGAAAGCAGTAGGAAAATAAGGAGAGGCTCCTCCCCGCCTTTTTCCCTCCATCTAGGGGTGGGTATGGCTGAGTCCCTCCAGAAGAAGTGGAGGTTAGACCACCCCTACACGCAGGCTGGCGAAATTCTGTGGGAGTTTTCAAGATGGCAGCTGGTGGGGCATGTCTCAGGCTCACCTTAGAAACATAGCCTCCTGCCATGATCCCCACCCCCTACATATATCACTCTGTGTCTGAGTTTTCACTCTGCATTGATATCCTGCTGCTTCCACTCCAGAAACCGTTTTGGACTTGACAACGCTATTGACATGCGGCCGGGGTAAGCTCTGTAGTGGGGGCTGTCCTGGCGACTGTAGGATGGTGAGCAGCCTCTCTTGCCTCCCCCACCGCCGCCCATGAGGTACCATAGTGCCTCTCCCACTGGGTGTGATAACACTGTCTCCAGACGTGGCCCCTGGACTAGGGGTCAGAGTTCCCCCTGGCTGAGGACCGCTGTTCATCTATTTTCAAGCAACTCCATTTCTGACTCCGTTTCTAATGTTTGAGGGCTTACTGTGCATCAGACACCTTATTTGCCTTTCTAATCATTGACTCTTTGTAGCAGCATCATGGGCAGTGGTTGCTAGGATTTGTGCTCCACAGAGAGAACCCTGTGGTTCAGAGAGGTCTGGGAACTCACCCAGTCACATGGCTGGTAACTGGTGGAGCTGGGTTTTGGGCCCAGATGCACCGTCCACTCATCTTTGATTACTGATGTGCCTCCATGTGGTGGGGACCCGTCTAGGAGCTTGGGACCCACCCGTGGATAAGGAGGCAGAAATCGCTGCCTTCACAGAACACGCATTCTGGAAAAGGGAGACAAATAATGAGCATAACCAGTAAATTATCTGGATGGGTAGAAAGCCAGGTATTCATTTCTGAAGGTTGGCATCACAAATTTCCACTATCTGGTGGCTTAACACAGTAGGAATATATCGTCTCACAGTTCTGGAGGCCAGGAGGCCGAGATCAAGGTGTCGCAGGATTGGTTCCTCCTGGAGTCTCTGAGGGAGGGTCTCTTCCAGGTCCCTCTCCCAGCTTCTGGTGGATCTGGGCATCCCTGGGCTTGTAGCTGCATCACTCTCGTCTCTGCCTCTGTCTTCCCTGTGTCCAAACCTCCCTCACCGTCCTCTTATAAAGACACCAGGCATTCATCTCGAGACTCTTAACTGATGATGTTGGCATAGACCCCACACCCAAATTAGGCTACTCTCTGTCTCTGTGGGTTTGCCTGTTGTGGACATTCCATATAACCGGCATCAAATCTGGCCTTTCGTAGTACATACCAGTACTTCATTCCACTTCGTGACTGAGTCGGATTCCACTGGATGGATAGACCACGTTGTGTTGATCCATTTGTCTACTGATGGACAGTTGGCTGTTGTGAAGGACCAGCTTCATGAGGGAGGCTTTTAGCACTCACAGTGTATTAGCTGAACGAGGAAATGAAACAGTGACCACGAATCCCATAACCCCTTCACCCCTCCAGCCTGTCCCCCTACCGTAATCTCCGTGTCCCACACTCAGGCAGCCAGTGTTTCAATACCTGCCATGTGTGGAGGAACCTTATTCCCGGACTTTAGGAATGTGGCCACCGTGGTTGCGGCGGAGGGTTGGGGGGGTGGGGGGGTGGGGACGGGTCTGGAAGAGTCTCTAGAACTTGAGGGGGTGGGGGTGGTGGCTGTGATCTCCCACTCCTCCCTCAATCTCCTGCTGAGAGGAGTACCCTCTGCCCCTCGGGACTCCTTCTGCTCCAGACGGGCACCGCCATGCCCTCAGCCCCTCTGAGCTCTGACCACGCTGGGATCTCCAGGACCTCCTGCTTCCTGGAGAAACACCAAGCCTGGCATCAGCAAGTGGGTAGGGGGGCAGAGTCCTAATGTCCAGCACAGCTGCCCCTCTCCCAGCCACCTCTACACCCCACAGCACCCAAGACAAGCTGAGGGAGAACCCAGGCCCTTCCCCATTTCCACAGCAGACCTCAGAACAACAGATTCCCTGGAGGTGATACCACTGTCCCCAGGAGCCCTGGGAGCCAGCTGGACCTGCACTGAGAGAGTGGCTCGAGGACCCAAACCCCAGGCTCGGCTATGGAGATGGCCAGGTCTGCAAAGACGGGTGTGGGAAACAGGAGAGGGAAGGAGTGTGCCCCAGGGGAGGGCGCCTTGTTTGGGAGCGGAGACCAGCAGTGTTCTCTGCCGCTGGGCACTGCTGCTTGGGGTGATCGGATGCTCTGACTCTGCCCACATATGGAGGCCCCAGGAGCCGTGTGTGGCGGAGGGTGCCAGGGGCCCGCAGGCTCTGTCTTCCCAGGAAGAGCCAGTGGAGATGCTGAAACGGATACGGAAGCACATTAGAAGGAGTTATGGGCCATGTGCCTCGGTTGGGTGATTTCATAGATCTCTGGAAGTCGGTGACATTTGCAGAGATTAGAAAGGCCGTCCCCTGCTCATGAGCCGTTTTAAGACACCTCCTCCCCCTGGACACGCCAGCAAGGGGACAGCTCCCTGTCGCTGAGGCTGCATGTGCCATGCAGGTCAAAGCTGTCAGTTGTCATCTCTGCACATAAGAAATGTCCTACTGGGTGGTGGGCTGGGAGGGCATTCCCCGTGCTGGATGCTGCACCCCAAGACAAGGACACACGCCTGCTATCTGTCCAGGGCCGACGGAATGGTGGAACCAAGCCCCTGGGGATTGAGTTGATCCCTCTTGCCTATTATCCTTCAGCCAAGCTGTTGAGATTCCCTGTCACAGCCATTAATTAAGCTGCCCCACACATGTCTGCACAACCGCTCTCACCGGCATGTACCTGCCCACACCTCTCCATGATCTCAGCACAGACAAGGGCTCCCAGGGTCTTGGGCCAGAGCAGGCCATCTTCCAACCCTTCTGTGTTGTGGCTATGCTTGTTCTAACATCGCCACCTCCTGCTAGTTTCCCTTTGACACCCCTGAGATGAGGCGAAGCCACCCTTTCCCATCACTGACTGGCAGAGACATGGGCAGTGATCCTGCTTAGATGGCTCCAGCCCCCGCGCTCATCCTGTCACAACGAGACGAGGCCGCTGCCCCCAGGATGCCCCATCACTGTGACTTGGCATGTGGGTAGTGGGGCCAGGGCCCCAGCCAAAGCCCATCTGCCTTCTTGAGCTCCAGCACCACACATCCCATAGATGCCACATCTGCCTGCTTTTCCCTCTAACTTTATGTAACACTAATAAATAACACTGACCCGACTGTGGGCTGTGGACTGTTGCAGAAACTCACTCGTTGGATCCTCAAAGCAACCCCATGAGGCAGGTGACACTCAGGGAGGTGAAGCTACTTGCTCAAAGCTGCGCATCTCTTGGGTGATTTTGCAAGTGGGGCGTGGCCCAGGTAGTGGGGGGCCAGGTGCCACAAGGGACAAGGGAACACATCCTGAAGCAGACAGTGCCCTGGGCCCAGCCCCAACCCACATCTGTTTCCCAGCAGCCATCTGTCCTGGTGTGGCTGGGGGACAACATCTGGCTGGCCCCCACCTTCCCGGCCCTGTGTGGGCAATCTTTCTTTCCTGCTGCAGCAGCCCGGCACAGACCTCCTCCATCCCTTCCACCTTGACCGCTGTGCTCCCCTTCGGCAGAGGTTTTGGCGGAATACTTCCCCTTACCCATTTGCGCTCGCAGTCTTGCCTCCAAGATGCAAAGTTCCTGCCTCTTGGGAGACCTTGACTCAAATTTGTCTGCACCACAGTTTCCTGCTTCCTCCTGAACATCCTCTGACCCTGCCAAAGCAACCGTTTGTCAAGTCTCACCTCCATGCTGCTGTTTGTCCATTCGTTTTACCATTTATCTTCTTCCAAATTCCAACCAGTCAGAATCTTACCAACTTCCAGGCTCAGCTCAGAGCTCTCCTTCTCTACGAGTGCCCCACCCCCAGCCCAGATCCTCAGGGGATGTGACGGGAAGCCCTCTCAGTTCTGTGGGACCGAGAGTGTCAGCCCCTGGCCACCCTATAGGTTGTGTAGACAGTATGGCTCCTACTGAATGGGAGGGATGCTCTGGGCCTGGAGGAAGGGGTCCCATGGAAGTACCTCCACTTAATCAACTCCTCAGGCACTGTGCCCAGGCTCACTACCAACACACACTATCATTTAATCCTCAGACAGTGTGATGATGCAGGTGCCATTCTCACCACCATTTTTCAAACCACGGAAAGGAAGGTTGGAGGAGATCAAATGACGTGGCTAGGGTCTCAGCCACTTAGTGAGAAGCTGGGACTTGAACTCCAGGGCCCTGTGGACACCTCTTGAACGGAGTATAACTTACAGTGATGGCTCCCGGGTTCCCCACTGAATAGAAGATGGTTTCCCTCTTGCCGATTTGATCCAAGGGCACACGTTGCCTGGGGATTCAAGTTGAATTGTGGAGTTGCAGTCAAGGTGAACCGATTTGTCCCCTGGGAAGATTTGAACACACATTTCTCCAGCTTCCTTCATCTCCAGGATGATGCCTCTGTGAGGCTGGTGTGCTTGTCTCCTGGCCTCAGAGCACAGCAGTGTGACAACTTCTCCCCAGCCCATCTCTGCTGGTGATCGTCACCCACACTGACAGTCCCCAGGGTCTGGAGTTGACTATACTCAACTGAGTCGAATAAATTAGCATAAACACTTTTAAGCCAAATTTCCCAATATCTTTTCCTCTCATTTAGTACCCAGATGCTTACATTTAATTTCTTGCAAATGATACACCTAAACATCATTATATCCCCTAATAATTGTGCATTTTGATTGCAAATAGCCCAAATGGAGTGAAACAGGCAGTAGGAAGGATTTAGTATTTCTGTGGGTGGAAACTTTTGTTGAGAAAACATGGTATGGGGTGAGCAATCATGGCTCCTCAGGCTGGAGAAGGTGGGTAGCTGGTGCTCTTCAAAGATGCCACACCAGCTTCTGATTGAAGGCTGCCGGCCCCAGTTTAGCAAAACCTGGTTTGTGCTTTTCTGAAAGTAGGTTTTACTTCTTAAATGTGTTTCTTTAGCCAGGGTTTTGCTTGTCTCTCTCCTCTTAGGATCTCTCTTTGGATACAGGCATTTGAGTAGTCTTGGTGACATAAAAACCACACCTTGTCTGAAGCTGTTTCCCCAGTGAGTCTCCCCGGAGCTCGGTTGCTTTGTTGAAAAAAAAAAAAAACAAAAAAACATCCTTTTCTTTCTAGCTTCAGTCATGGCAAGCAGCTAGTAGTTTTTCCTCCCATCTTCTTCCTCTGGGCCATAGATTTGGATGAACTTGTAGTTCCTCTTGGAAGCTGGGGTGACTCATTTCCTTGGAGTCACCCCCAAGGACCCATGTCCCACGTGCGTTCCAATGGGCACATCAGCATTAACATCTGAGGACTGTCCTACTTGTAAGAGACATTCCTGTGGTCTCTGTGGGTGCCTCCTCTCTCTTGTTCTTTCTGTTCCCAGGGCCCAGATCTCAGTTCATGGCCTGCGATGGGATCTGCCTAGGGTTGAAATGGAAAGAGCCTACAGGGACACAGGAAGGAGAGGGGCTGCTGTGGCTGCCTACTTGTCCACCCAGGGATGGCTCCAACTCCCGGGAGGGCTCCTTGCACACACACGGCTTCTGTCTGATTATATGTGCCCACCTCGGTTTTAGAAACTTTCTGTCATTCTGCTTTCTCTCACTCTGCCTTCCTAAAGACCCATTAGTTGCATTTGGGGCTTGGCATTCCACTGTGCTAACATTGTCCCCCTCCTAGTGGGAGATGAGATAGCTGTGATTAGCCTAATGAGTGATTAATTAACAAGCGGGCGGCTGGATAACGGAAATGTGCTGACCCTGCTGAATGGCGGCAGGGATGGCGCAGCCCCATCACGACTTTAACCCTTAAGTCCACTCCCGCCAGCCACACAGCTGCCTTCGTGTCCAAGTGTGAGACTGTGTGTGCACACATGGGTGCATGCTGACCCAGAGCTGGGGCCAAAAAGGCAATGTCCACCAAGGGAGACAGCTCCATAGTGTCTACAGGTGGCCAAATCCACTAAGTGTGTGGTGTTTGTACCTGCGGGTTGCCGATCAGCATATAGAAATCTTCAACCATAATTGAATGATGAAAACTGATCCTAATTGCAATTATGCAAAATGCTGAAGTATCTCTGAGTGGAAGATGTTGGAGTCTTCTGAACGGTTTGTGTTCAATAAACTGGGCTGGAGTGGCTGGGGTGGGCTTGGGGGAGGGCTCGGGGAATTCTTGCTGATTCACCTGGATGTGGGTTGAGTGTCACTGGTGATGGGAGGGAAGGGTACAGGCTGGCACGGAGAAGGCCTGGGGTAGCGTGGGCTCTGGGGAGAAAGGATGGTGGGTGGGGAGGAGGGAGAGGGAGACGAGAGGTGAGTGACAAGTCCCCACAGCCTTCTCTGGGATATGTTCTGTTCAGCTCCCACTGTAATTAAATGTTAATTTTCTTCATGGAAACCAAAGGGAACATAGTGCCAGAAACTGATCCTGGGCCTCCTCCCCTGCCTCCTAGCATGGAACCGGCGTGGGAGGTTTTGTTTGCTCTCCCCCTCCTCACTGAGAAGGGACCCCGGGAAAGGTGAGCAGAAGGACACAAGAGTGCCTACAGGGGAAGCGAGGCTGGCAAAACAAACCTGCCGAAACCCAGGCTTATTCCTCTGCTTCTGTTCCTTATGAAGACACTGGTCATTGGATTTTGGACCAGCCTGAACCCAGGACAATTTTATCTTGAGGTTCCTACCTTAGATACAGCTTAAATATATCTGCAAAGACCCTTATTCCACAATGAGGTCACAGTCTCCGATTCCAGGGGCAGACTCCTTGGACTCTCCTTTTGGGAGACACAGTTCAACCCGCTGCACTGTCCCAAGTTTCAGTTTTGGTTTCTCTGCTCCAGTTGTGTCCCCACCTTCCGGCACCCCTACCACTTCTTCTAGCTGCATCTGACCCACGGCAGGGCCCATCCTGACTGGCCCTCAGCCTGGCCACAGATGCTTTGCTGAGCAGCGGGCAGCACAAAGCCGAACAGACAGCAGAAGCTCTTTACTTCTCCACTCTCTGCAGCAAAATCCCGTTAGAGATGGGGAGCCAGGATGCTGGCTAACCCATCCTGAGTTGGAGACCTTCACCTCCCCCACCTCCCTCACTGACTCTCTGGCAGCTTCTCGACTTCACTACACCCCCGTGGGCCCTTCTGTGGAATGGGGGTACACATCACCACCTGCCCCAGCAGACAGGAGGGCTAACAGTGCGGCTGCCTGCAGGGAAATGGGGAGGCAGTTTGTGGAACATTTCTCGGGGCAGCGGTTTGAGGCTGTAAGTTTAATTTCCCTGTGGCTTTGAGCTAGAGCCCTGAGATTTGCTCAAGGGCCTCTCAGAAGTTGACCAGGGCAAGAGCTGCGTCCACTTACAGAGGCTCCGATAGAGAAAAGGTGACATAGTGAAAGCAGGTTGCAAAAATTGAGCTGTTTTAAGTGTTGGCTGCTAACAGATTCGCACGCTTGCTGGACCCTCGGAAGGCAGTGACCGCACTTTCTGGCATGTTCTGAGAGATGTCAAGAGAGGAAGGGGAAGCATCTGATGGAGAGGTCCAGGCCCAGGTGATCCTGCCTTCACCCCATGTGGGCTTTGGCCTTGATATGCAGTGCCTGGAGTTTGTGTGGGACCTGGGCGGGACCACACCAGCCTTTCCTCCTGGTCCCCTGGCCAAGGATCTGTGGCTCTGCTGCCTGGAAGGGGAGCAGAGAGAGCTGTGCTGGGCTTGCAGCTGGGAGAGGAGCCTCTGGAACTTTCTGGAAGAGTGGAAATCTGTGTCCTTGGAGTAGAGGATAGGATTGGGAGAGGCAGCATTGGCTTAGCCCTTCCTGCAGGCTGCTCATGGGGTGAGGGTGCTCTCAGCTTGCCTGGCCCAACGACTGAGACGCTCAGCGAGCTGTCACCTCCAGGACAGGGTTTCTAAACCGCAGTACCACCGACACCTGGAACTGGAGAATCTTCCCTTGGGGGCCTGTCCTGTGTGCTATAGGATGTTCAGCAACATCCCTGGCCTCCACCCCCTGGATGTCAGTAGTGTCCCCCAGTTGTGACCACCAGCAGTGTCTCCAGCCATTGCCAAGTGTCCTGCAGGAGTAAAACCAGGCCTGGAATGCACCACGTGTGGGTGACCTTCAGACCCACCACCTGGACTTTGCTGGAACACAGACTGTGCATCCCATGAAGGCAAGACGGGCTGTGAGCGGGAAACACAGCATGGGTCCCAAGTTCAGGGTGGATGGGAAGGGAAATCTCAGGGAGGAAGGGTGAGAGGAGAGGCGGTCCTCGGGGGTGGACTGTCGGTGGTGTTGAACGCTGGGAACATCTCCGCCGGGCACCGGGGAGGTGGAAGCTGTCCTCCTGGGTCTGTGGGTGAGGCTTCCTAGAGAAGTGAGCCTGGGAGCTCTGGCTGCCTCTCCAAAGGCCAAGGCCCATTGATCCTTCTCTGAGGCTGCTTCCCTTTAGAAAATTCATTTTGGATCTTTTGCTCCCAGGTCCTGAGCTTCCATTTGGCTTTGCCTCTGGGCAGTGGGGCCTCTTTATAAGAAAATGCACTCCCTGATAGAGTCCAAGCCAACAAAAACACCACATTCACGGCAGTTCTATTCACAACTGCCAAAAAGTGGAATAGCTTGATGTCCATCCATAGGTGAACAGGTCAACCTTATGTGATGTATCCACCCAGTGGAATATTCAGTTCAGTTCAGTTGCTCAGTCATGTCTGACTCTTTGTGACCCCATGAACTACAGCACGCCAGGCCTCCCTGTCCATCACCAACTCCCGGAGCCTACCCAAACTCATGTTCATTGAGTTGGTGATGCCATCCAACCATCTCATCCTCTGTTGTTGCCTTCTCCTCCTGCCCTCAATCTTTCCCAGCATCGGGGTCTTTTCAAATGAGTCAGCTCTTCACATCAGGTGGCCAAAGTATTGGAGTTTCAGCTTCAATATCAGTCCTTCCAATGAATACCCAGGACTGATCTCC
The DNA here is from genome assembly GCF_029407905.1 of Bubalus kerabau. NCBI lineage: Eukaryota > Metazoa > Chordata > Mammalia > Artiodactyla > Bovidae > Bubalus > Bubalus kerabau. The sequence continues at coordinate 11,288,947 of NC_073627.1, read as the reverse complement.
TTTAGGATGGACTGGTTGGATCTCCTTGCAGTCCAAGGGACTCTCAAGAGTCTTCTCCAACACCACAATTCAAAAGCATCAATTCTTCGGTGCTCAGCTTTCTTTATAGTCCAACTCTCACATATTTATTCAGTCATAAAGAACAATTAAGTCCCGACACACACTACTGCATGGATGGGACTTGAAACACGATGCTCAGTGAAAGAAGACCACCCTGAAAAGGCCACGTTGTGTGAGATTCCATTGTTGTGAAATGTCTAGAACAGGCAAACCCTTAGCAATAGGAAGCAATTATTGGTTGCCAGGAAGTGGGGGTCGGGGGAGTGGGGAGTGACTATTAAAAGGTACAGGATTTATTTTAGGGGGCAATGAAATGTTCTTTATGTACTCTTTATATATTTTGGAAACTCTACAATATCTGAGTTACTATTTGGTTCCAGAGCAGATACAAGCTCGCACAGGGCTTGTAAAGGACTGGATTCGGCAGGAAGACAGGTCATATCAGGGGACAGTGGGGGGGGGCACTGGTGGCCTTGGGCACCCGTAGGGAGGTGGGAAGAAGGCTGTTGGGGGTTTGGGGTGTGGCACAGAGGGCTTCGGTTGTGTGGCTTAGAGCTGACCGCACACATGGGGCTCTGCACTGACTCAGGACGTCATGGGTACCGTGTTTAGCCGGTTGGCACTATGGGTGTGGATTTCTTGTCACAAGAGAAGCAAGTTCAAGGCTGGCGACATGTGCCCAGCCATTCCCCAGCCTTGCTGAGCTCAGAAAGTGTCCTGCAAACTGGTATGAACTGGGCAGTGACTGCTGGGCACTGAGTGACTATGACGTACAGGCCATGAGGGGAGGTGACAGGGTGGGCGTGTCCTGTGCAGCCCCCAGCCTACATGGATCCCTAGTCCCTCTGCTCAGGTCACGGAAGTTGACGAGCCCCTGAAGGTGCAAAGGGGACTGGTGTGCAAGCCCCCTGCCTCCCTCCCTCTCTCTGCTGTCCCAGCCTTCCCTGTGTTCCTTCTTCCCTCCCAGCTCGTCCAGCCCTCAGTCCAGCTCCCAGTTGCTGGCTAAGATGTGGCCCCCGACTGGAGGTGAGGCAGCATTACCAGGGGCTGAGTGGGGCCCGACTGAGCTGCGTTCCTCAGTTGCCTCCTATAGGAAATGGGGTGACAGCTGAATGTATCTCACAGGGAGGCCGTGAGGGTTAATAATGCATGTAAAGGGCTTCAGCAGGCCTGGCAAACAGCGAGGGCCGGTGATGCCCTGCTCTCGCGGCTGAGCTCGAGGCCTGGGCGATCCGAACTGGATGCTGTTGTGCGTCTCACCCGTTATCTGCCTGGTGGTCCCGTGACAGCTACAACCCTCCTTTCTCAGAAAATGACACCGTATTGGTTCCTGGGGATGTTGGAAGGAATGACTCAAACTGAGCAGTTTAAAACAGCAGAAATTTACTCTCTCAAGAGTTCAGGATACTGGGGGTGTGAAATCAAGGTATGTGCAGGACTGTTTTGTTCTGGAAGTCTTGAGAAAGAGACTCGTCCAGGCCCTTCTCCAGCTTCTGGTGGCCTCTGGCAATGCCTGCTGTCCCTTGGTTTGTAGATGCATCGCTCCAGTCTCTGCTCCGTCGTCACGGGATCCTCTCCCTGGGGCTCTCTCATTAGATCAGGGGCCTGCCCTTAATCTGGAATGATTTCATTTTAACCCTCAGCTTCATTACATCTGCAAAGATGTTTTTTTCCAAATAAGTTCACATTCAGAGTTTCAGGGTAGACATGAATTCTGGAGCCATCCAACCCACTACAGACCCTGAGGCCCCGAGCGGGAGTGACACCCCCAGGACCACTGGGCTCCAGCCTGAGGCAGACACCAGCTGGGCCCAGGGGCTTTGTCCAAAGCCTGGCCCAACCCCCGCGCTATGCCCTTTTCCTTCTCAGCGAATTCTGACTCCATTCCTGCAGCCCTTTCCCAGATGAGATCTTCCACTCCACAGATCTCTCCTTTATGCCTGTTCTGGTGTCCTGATCCCTGTCCCTCTGTGTGTCCCCAGAGTGTCCAAGGTCCTGACTCAGGGTTGGAGCCTTCGCCCAACTGCAGCCCACAGTGGACACATGGAATCCTGTCTCAGCTTCCCTTGCAAGGCTTGGGCCTGAAGAGAGGTTTTAAGGCCCCTCTTGTTGATAGTGGGAGAGCAGGAGGCTTCTGAGGTGGGAAACCCTTGTTGAAGGGAGGCTGTGAATGGAAGTAGGAATTTGGATGCTGATGGTGGAGGTGGGCTCAGCCTTGCCCCTGTTGTCCACGGGGATGGGGTCCACAGCGAAGAAGCTCAGCAGCAGGTTTGCTGGGGGAGCCTGAGCATCAGGCAGAGGTCAGCCTCTGGCATGGTCCAGGGATCAAACATGAGTTAACTGCAGATTTGACGGTTTAAAGGGAGTCCACTAGGGAGGCCTTAATGACCACCTGAAGAGGAGCTGCTTTGGTAGAAGTTGGTAAGGGCGTCACAGAGCTTCCTGCCCTGACCCCAGACTTGGAGAGCCCAAGTGGACAGTGCTAGGTGCAGCCCGGAGGTCAGGCAGGAAGCAAGGCCTGCCCTGAGCAAGTAACCACCTCTCAGGCCCCTCGTCTATGAGATGGGAACTACCGCACCAGCCTCTCCAGCATCACAGAGGATGGGAGCTGTGCCACCCACCAGACTCCCATGTGTGATAATGCTCTGAGAAAGCTTGAAACACCCCAGCAGTGTGAGGCCCATGCATAACTCTCTGTTGCTCCTGCAGCTCAGGTGGAGCCTGTGAACTCACGGTAACAGGTAAACAGCAGGCCTCACCAGCCGGGAATGACCCAGAGCTTCAGCTATACACCGTGATTCCTGTGAAACTGACAGAGACGGATTCAGGAGGCCCGATGGGGCTGGGGGGTGCTGGTACACATGGTGGATAATGTTGTGGGCATGCAATGCTCGGGCTCCTCCTGCTCTAACGGGAACCCTTGCCCCCTCTTCCTCTAAGCCCTTCCGCTTGTTCTCCTTTTCTGACGCTTCTCCTGCTTTCCTGTTCTCATGCACCTGCCTTTCCCCACTCCTGGAACATTCAGCTTATTCATGTCAGACTCAAGGTCACCAGAGACTCAAAGAGCTGGGTCAGGAGGAGAGCTCAGGCTTTGCTTGTCCCTCCTCTCGGGCTAGTGGGACATGTGTGTGTGTGTGCCTGTGAGTGCACACATGGGTGTGCACGTGTATGTTTGTGCACATGTACATGTGTGCAGGCACTGTACTGAGTATATGTGTATGGGCATGTACGCTCACGTGCTTGCTTGTATTCGTGCACGTGTGTGTGTGTGTGTGTGTGTGTGCGCCCTGTGTGCTTGTGTGAAGAGGGAAGAGAACCCAGATTGCCTGGAAATCTCTCAGAACCCTGAGCATGCCTCCTGCCAGGCACTGGTCACTGCCGTTGCCCACAGAACAGAGCCCTTGGGGAAAGTTTCTGGACATCTGGGCAAAGGAGAGGAGAAATGAAATAACTGCCAGATTTGCAGCATGTTACCTGTTTTTATTAAAAATCAATGACACAATAGAGCGATTCCACTCTATCTTACTTAAACAATATCCACTGCAGGGGAGCCAGGAAGGGGAGGGGCCCCAGGGCCAGAGAGGGAGGGGGAGCCTCGGGGAGGCCCGCAGGCTCGGCTTGGAGAGAGCCGCTGCTTCCAGCCGAGCTCCCTCCATAAAATAACCAGCTCATCTCCGGCCCCATCAGAGCAGGGATTTACGGCCGGGCCTGCGATTGCCTGCCTCACGCATCTCTCGGTTTTATTCCTGCTATTTATCACGCCAGGCCCTGCCTCAGCGCCAGAGGGACAGTTAATCAAGGCAGGCTTTCTACCTTGTCATCCCAGGATTCTGCTGGGAGAAAATGTGAGCCGTAAAATTAAAACCACCAGAACTTGGGAATTTGTAAAGAAGGCAGTCTGGGGAGGAGGGGAAGGACGAGATTCCCCCGCTCCCTGCCCCACGACCCACACCCCGAAATGCTGAGCAGCAGGGACTCCACACTCCGAATTCATTCCCTTCCTGCTGTGGGTGAGTCTGAGGCAATGCCTTTCAAAACCAGTACCTCCTCCATCCCTTACCTTCCACCCCATCTCCACCCTTGTGCTCCCCCTACCCCAGCTCCCTTCATGAGAAAATATAGGTGATCGTTGTGGCAGAAAAGAAAAAGGAACAAGAGATGAGCGCCTAGGGATCAATGACAATGTCTGACTTGGAATCTGATGGTGGGGAAAAGGCGCAGGTCCCTCAGACGGGCAGCCTCCCTGGCACCTGGAGGATCTTCCTGCCAGCCTGTTCCCCCGACCCTGGTCCCGGCCAGGCTCCGGCAGGTGAAAGGCCCCCGAGAGCTGAGGAGCCCACATCCGTGCAGCCTATCTATGCTGATGTTCCTCTTGGACAATTTTCCACCTGTTTCTGGAGATCGGGGAGAAGGGGATTAGCATTTAGCACTGGGAAAACATCGGGCCTCAGCTATGCACAGGGGCAGTAGCTTATCATCTGATCTTGGAGAGCAAGGGGGATGGAATGCTTCCAGATACTTCTAGACCATTCTATGAAAAATGGTGGTGGGGATCTTATTTAATGTCTAGTTTTATTTTGTGGAGGAACCAGAGGAGCTGGAGAAAGGAGAAGAGGGAGACAAGACACAAAGCGCAGTTCTTGCAGGCCTGCTGGGCCTTCAGGGTTTGGACCCACTCTGAGGGGCTGGCACAGCTAGAGCCCCACTGACAGACTCCTTCTGGCAGCAAAGAAGTTTTACTTTTAAACATGGAGTTCCTTATGTGTGCACGCACATGTGTGTGCATGTGTGTGACACCCCAAGTCTGCTCAGTGCAGAAGGCGGGCTCTTCTGGGGGCTGGAACAAATGGTTTCCCAGATCCCAAAGGACAAGGCAACCAGTCCAAATGCCTTCTGAAGACCCCTGTGCCTGGACACATGAGTTTCAGGGGACTTGGCTAGACACCTGGTGTGGGAAGGGGTGTGTGGGGAGCCTGCTCTTTAGAGATAGGATCCCCTGACTCTGGACTGCCCTCCCCCTGTGACCCCCAGAACCTTGTTTCAAGCCTTGTGACAGGGTGACAGCGATCGGCAGCTTCAGCTCACAGGTGCTGTGGGCTTTCCCGCTCCAGAGCTGCCTCCCTGTGCTCATTATTTATTTAATCATCTCTTTAGGATTCCAGAGAAAGAGGAGCTGCAGGAGGGGTGGACAGAGCGACCCTGTCCCCCGGAGCTTTGAATGAACAATATTCACACGAGCAGCTGTCAGTCAAGGCACCAGCCTCTAAGGCCTTTGCGACCAACTGAGGTCACCCGAGACCTTGTCCCAGACCAGGAATGGCCCCAGAGTTCAGGGAGGTCTGCAGGACCGGTGGGGGCAGCAAGGGCGAGAAGTGCGGGAGAATGCAAACTAGAGGGTAGGAGTGGTGGTGGAGGGGCTCAAATGCCCTGAGCTTCCGACGGTCCCTATGAAGGAGGGGAGACAAGGCAGCCTGGAGGTTGAAGTCGCAGATAATCCAGGCACAAAAATGAGAACCCCATCTGAATGTAGACTTCATGGGCTGGGGCCCTCCATATCTAACAGAGTTCCTCCCCGGGGCAGAGGACAGTGGCTCCAGCAAGGCCCCGCCCTAATCCTGCTCACACCCTGCACCAAGGCAAAAGCATCCCCAGGGTCCTGGCTGGGAGGGCCGAGCAGCAAAGGGAGGTAGTGCACTTCACAATCGGCCGGGGCTCCACAATGGGACAGAGGCTGGACTTTGAGGCTGCCCTCTGCCAGCAGGTCTCTTCTTGGCCCCTCCCCAAGCCTTCTCTTCATTTAAGCAGGCCCAAAGCCACTCCCCTGTGTGCATACCTGCACACGCTTGTGCGTGCGTGCACACAGGCACGTTTCAGAATCAGCCGTCCCTCCCACGGCTGCTGAGCACGTGGGGCTGCCGCTGCTCGACCTTAGAGCAGCTGCTGATGGGATCCGCCCGCCCCACCAGAGTTGGTGGTTCTTGGGCAGCGCTGTGCCCCATGCCTCTCCACAGCACTGGCATGTGGCGGATGGCCAGCAGCTGCCGGCTGAGTGAGTGGTCGCCGACATTTCCAGAAGAATCCATCTGCTATGGGTATGCACACAGCATGGAGAACTCTGTGTGGGCCTGGAGAAGCCAGGAGCCAGTTCTGTTCTTGTGCAGGCTGCTGGGGAGGGCATGGGGGCGGGGAGGGGGACAGCCAGGGGAAAACGTGGCCATCACTTTCGTAATTTGGAGCGCCCGAGACCCCAAGACGCCGCCCAGTGACGTTTCCTTGGATTTGGAATGCATTATGTGATTTAGCTGTTGTTATAGATTTACCTTCCTAATTATGTTTGGCTTAGAACAATGTTAAAATTGTTTTGCATTCCCTGAGTACACAGAGCCAGGCCGTGGGAGGAGGTGGCTGGGGATGTGAGAGGTGGCAGAGAGAAGACATTCGGGGTTTGAAGGCTGTCAGGGACAAACTACGTGCCAGTAGTAAAGAACCGCCTGTGCAGAGAGGACCTGTACACCAGCAGTGGCCTGCTAACATGGACGCTGACCCCAGAGGGGCAGAGCCGGGGGCACCTGGGAGCAGGCACGGAGGGCCAGGGGCCAAGCCTGGTGGCTAACTTTCATGCGTTCCTACTATGTGCCTGGCTCTGCTCTGAGCCCTTTCCTTGCATTGCCTCATTTAACCCCACAACTACCCTGAGGAAGTGGATGATCTGTCTTTCTCCTTTTAGAGATAGGTAAAGTGAGGCACAGAGAGGGCAGGCCACTGGCCCGAGGTCACACAGCTGATGCGCGGCTGTGCTGGGATCCTCATTCTAGAGCCCATTCTATCATAGAGGATTCTAGATGTGCCTCTACGATATGCCATCTCCAGTGAGATGGTGCTTCTAAACCAAGAGCCCGTTTCCTCAGATGGATGGAGGAGAAGGTCAGAGGCACAGGGTACATCTTGCCAACAGGAGGCTCTCCTCCCCTGGCTCTGCCAGGCCCTGGGAAACATGGCATGTCCCCCTAGCATAGCCAGTTATTTTTAAGAACACCTTGCCGAGTGGGAAACTCTGGTACCTGTGCTTCCCCGAGGGTTCCAGTCTGTTCAGCTGATACCTGACCCCACAGCCCTCAAGCCCGTCTCTGAAGAAGCAGTTCTGTCTCCATCAGCATTCCTAAGCAAGATCCAGCTCTCCCTAAAGTTCAGACCAATATGGATTTGAAGCAACATTACTTTAATCCGCTGTCTCCTAAGTAAGATCCAGAATGTATCTAGGTCCCCTTTGCCCTCTCGGCTAATCCCCTAAACAAAGTCAGACAGTCAGAACCGTGGGTGCCAAAGACAGCCGGGAGCATTCACGCTCTTCCCGGTTTCAGGCTATCTGGATATTCCGAGGGGCGTCAGACAAGAGCTGAGGTCAGAAGATGAAGGTGGGCTGTTCATCTTTTGTGGGCTTGCCTTTCATCACCTAGCTCTGACCAAGCAGTTTATTTCTGAATGGACGGGGCTGCATATTGCCCTTCTGACTCCATATTGTCCAGAAAATGAACACGGCTTTTACGGTCTGCCTGGCTTCCTGTGGCATGAAGCCTTTCTCAGTGTCTCTCAGCATGGAAGTGTCTGCATTTTGCAGGCAGAGCTGGTCCTGCAGTAATAAGCAGCTTGGTGCAGCTCCTTTTAAGAGGACCTGGCTGGCATGCTGATGTTCCCCCCCACCACTCCTGACCCTTCAAATCCTAAAACCCACACACAATGCCCCAGCTGATGGCCAGGAGAGCGACTGCCAAGATGCTCTTCTCTAGTTGTTGTCAAGGCAACACCAGGGATGTTGACACCCCTTGAGGACAGGAGAATACTCTCTACATTCTCTGCCTGTGCTCACATCTGCTCAGGGCCATGGTCAGAGGTAAGGCAGCTGTAACATGTAGGGGTGGGGGCGAGGCACATTGCCTGGAAGAGGGCTGCTGGGCTTTTATTTCCTACTGTGACGTTTGTGCTGGGATTTTTACTCTGTTGTAGGATTAGGATATGTGTGTTAGTCACTCAGTCATGTCTGACTCTTTGCAACCCCACAGACTGTAGCCTGACAGGCTCTTCTGTCCATGGGATTCTCCAGGCAAGAATACTGGAGTAGCTTGCCATTCCCTTCTCCAGAGGATCTTCCCAACCCAGGGATTGAACCCTGGTCTCCTCCATTGCAGGCAGATTCTTTACCATTTGAGCTACAGGGAAATCCTTTTAGGTAGAACCAGGAGAACCCTGATTTGTTTCATGGACTTCAGCCTGTCCTACTGCCTTCAACAATCCCGGAGGTTCCCATCTGGGAAGCCGATGCAGGAGTCCCCTTGGTCTTTGTCACATGTGGCAGCCAGTCCTTGGTGCCTAACACATTGCCCCGAAAGTCAGCGGCTGAAAAAGATAATAATTTACAGTTGAGGCTCGTTATTTGTGGATTCCATATTTGCAAACTTGCCTTCTTGCTGACGGTTCTTTGTAACCCCTCAATCAACATGAAGGACACTTCCTTGGTTATTTGCAGATGTGTGCAGAACATTGAAAAATTTGAGTCGTCTGCACAGGTGTTCTCAGCTGAGACTGGACCGCTGACGCCCTGCCTTCTAATTTTAGGTCTCAAGGTGAAATATTTTAGTGCCACATTTTCTGTTTCTTGGTGCTTTTTGTTGGTGACTTCGCTGTTAGAATGGCCCGAGCATCGTGCTGGAGTGCTGTATGCTGTTCCTAAGCCCCAGGAGGCTGAGATGTGCCCTGTGGAGAAAATGCGGGCATTAGATGAGCTTCATTCAAGCCTGTGTTATGGTGCCGTTGGCCCTGAACCCGATGTAATAAGCCAACCTAATACAACCTGTATTAGATAAGGCATCTTTACACAGAAACATACATAAAATAGGCGTATATATTGATGTCTCAGTTGCTCGTGTCTGACTCTTTGCAACTCCATGGACTGTAGCCTGCCAGGCTCCTCTATCCATGGAATTCTCCAGGCAAGAACACTGGAGTAGGTGGCCATTTCCTACTCCAGGGGATCTTTCCAACCCATGGATCAAACCCACATCCCTTGCATTTCCTGCATTGGCAGGCGGATTCTTTACCACTGTGCCACCTGGGAAGCCATAGGTTGATGAAAAGGTTGTGAGCAGAGTTCTGTGTTTCCCCTAGGGTTGTGTTAGCCATGACTTTCTAGCACAGAACTCCATGAACGGCAAGAACTATATGCTTTCTTGTCACATCCCTGCAAATCATCCGGGTGCAGGCTGATCTGGGCTGGGCTGGACTGGGCTCAGTAGGACGCTTCCGCTCAAGCTGTGGGCTCCTCGTTCTAAGGCAGGCTCAGGTCTGCTCGTACGGATTCATCCTGGGTCCTGGCCGAAGGGCAGCAGCTCCCAGGGAAGTCCTGCTGGCCATGGCAGTGGCATGAACCCAACCCACAAATAGCCTTATAGCCTCTGCTTGCATCATGTCAACTCACCTCCTACTGGTCAAAGCAAGTCATCAGCTAAACTTGAGGTCCGGGGGTGGGAAGTACACTCCACTTCTATGGAAGGCACTGCAGTCTCATGATGGGGGTGTGAACAATTGGGTCCCCACATGAACACTGCCCAGGGAGGATGTCCAGGTTGACTGAGACCTGGGTCACTGTGGTGAAGGCGGGGCTGCAGCAGAGGGTCCTGGCCCAGAGGCAGGGGACGGAAGGGCCGTTGCTCACCGTTTCCTTGTTCACACCTGAGTGTCCTGCTGTCTCTGTGCAAATACTGCTCCAATAGGCAAGTTTGCTGCCCTCACCAACACTGACCAGTGGAAGGTGTCTGTCTCCTGTAGGGTGAGCTGGAGGGCAGGCTAGGAGGGAGCAGGGACAAGGCTGTTTAGTTAATTCAAGGGTGGGGGAGCAGGAGTGTGCCTGCGTGTGTGCTCAGTCACTTCAGCTGTGTCTGGCTCTTTGTGACCCTATGGACCATGGCCCGCCAGGCTACTCTGTCCATGGGATTCTCCAGGCAAGGATACTGGAGTGGGTTGCCATGCACTTCTCCAGGGGATCTTCCTGACCCAGGGATCGAACCCGTCCGTGTCTCCTGTGTCTCCTGCATTGCAGGCGGATTCTTTACCCACTGAGCCACTGGGGAACAAGAGAGGAAATCCCAGAAACTATATGTTCTGCATGTTTTACTTATGGACAGCTTATATGCATTTTCCAAGCTAAGCGCAAAGTACAGATTTGTAGTGAGCCAGCCTCGCAAACTGTGGGGCTTGTCTTACAGACCCACTCATCTTACTGAGAAGAGGAGCCAGTGGAACTTCTAGGATCATCATAATTAGGTCTCCTTTTGAAACCGCGTACCACGTTTGCTTTTTAATTTTTTTTCCTTCTGCTGCCTCAGGGCATCTCCCTGGTTCCTCATCAGTAAATGAATCCATTCCCTTCACATCTGGGACACAGGGCCTTTGATACTGGCATGCGTGGAAAGGAGGGAAGAATAATTAACAAATTAATTAATTGTCCTTTGTTTCCACTTCAAACAAATAAGGTAGTATTTTGAGCTGAACAGGTTGTGTGCCAATAAAGGGCCATTAGTGACCATTTAAAAATGAATATGCACCTCCAGCGAACAAACACAGACTCCCTGCCATTCTGGAAGTCTGACTTGTGACAGGCTCCCCTTTGAGCCGAGCCAGCTTCTGTGGGCTTGGCCCATGAAGTGAGGCTCCGCAGAGATGTTTATTTTTGTGAAAAGCAAACAAAAGCACTCCACCAGCAGTCCCACTTCTGCAAAAGAATTGAAAGCAGGGTCTTGAAGAGATATTTGCATACCTGTGTTCACAGCAGCATTACTCACGATCATCAAAAGGTATAAGCAACCCAAGTGTCTGGTCCATCCATCCAGTGGAATATTATTCAGCCTTAAAAAGAGAAGGAAATTCTGACACATGCCGAGTGAAATCAGCCAGTCACAAAAGGACAAATACTCTGATTCCACTCTTGTGAGGGACCTGGAGCCGTCAGATCACAGAAACAGACCATAGGTGGTGGTTGTCAGGGGCTGGGGAAGGGGGAATGGGGGGCTAGTGATTAATGAACACAGAGTTTCAGTTTTACAAGATAAAAGTAGGCCTGGAGTTGGATGGTGGTGATGGCCGCTCAAGGAGGTGACTGTACTTAACACCACTGAACTTTCCCCTTAAGATGGTCAGATGGTCATGTATTAAAAAGGGCTGACAGAGACGTCACGGCTGGAGGCTCACAGGAACCCAACCACCCCCAGCAGCAATTGTTCTGCGTTCACTAATTAAGAGTTGGCAGCAACTTTATACAGCATTAATCCTTGAGTAATGAGAATCGCCTGTATGTTTATACGTGTTCTATTTCACACTCAATATTTGTTACCTGGTCCCTGGATTCCTCCACTGTTTTCATGAGCTAACACCTTTGAGTCTGGTCTCAAGCCTGACTTTAACTTTTTATACTTCACCATAAAGAACAATTCTCTGATTTGATCTGGGAGATTCCAGGCGGTACTTCTGGCTGCAGATACCAACTAATTTCCAGTCTTTGACCCCTTCCCGCCATGCTTCCTATAAACATGAGTCGATATGCTGATTTCCACAAGCAGTGTTGGAATCTAGGGCTTTGTGTGTGTGTGAGGCGGGGTCAGAGGGGTGGGGGGGATGCCTAGGCCTTGACCCCCGCCCTGTGTTCTTACAAGGCAGTCTGTTGGCAGATGAGAAATAATATTTGTTGAGCATAGTGTAGGATAAATCATATTTGTACTTTACTTTAGGAACAAAAGTACTTTCAAAAGTATATTTGATTTTGAAATCACTTTTCTGATTAAGAGTCCCTTAAAAAGGACAGTTAAATAAACTATGGGTTGGAGAGACTCCTTAAGCATGGGCAGGCTTTTCCATTTATTGGTGTGCTAGGAGGTGGGCTGCCGTCTATGGGGTTGCACAGAGTCGGACACGACTGAAGTGACTTAGCAGCAGCAGCAGCAGGAGGTTTTAGGCATAGGTTTGAATCTTTGTTTTCCACGTTCTTTCTGAAATGGTTTTTTTTCGCTTCGAAGATGTTGTAGACAGGCTCAGTCTCCTAAGACTCTTTCCTGCAGTTGTCAAACAGTGAATCTCCAGAGACTGGGCTACTGTTGCAATCAAGCACCTCCAAAGCCGAAGGCTGCCCGCTGCCCCCGAGCAGCACTGGGGACACCCCTCTCTGGTGTCCCTGCAGGAGCCTTCTCCCAAGAGCCATGCTGGGGCTTCGGCTTCACATACTGATTTGGGGTGAGATGCCAGCATGGCAGAGAGTGATGGAGCAAGAGGAGCCAGGGAGAGCCCCAGGTTCCCAGCTTCACCCAGACAGGTGGGGGCCAGCAGGGGGGACCACATGCAGATCTGAAACAGGCCAAGACCCCAGTGTTGGCCCCACCTGGCCTGGCCCAGCCCTGACTCTGGTGGCCTCTGGGGACCCTTCCCAGGGTTGTCTTTCTACCCAATGGCTACATGGGAACACGAAGTATGTTGAGAGGGGGCAGAGGGGAGGCAGCCCGGGCAGGAAACTCTGGGGAGGCGGGGATGGGGGTGTGAACCCTGCTTTGCTGGAGGCCCCGCCCGTGTGAGGTCCACCCCCCTACACACTTGGCAGGGGGGGATCATGCGCATGGATACAAGGAGAGGTGGTGTAATGGTCAGGCGTGTTCAAGTTGGGAGGTGCTGCGAGGAAGACCAGGTGATTTTTAAGGAGAGCATGTGTCATGCTGCTGGGTGAGCCCTGAGTCTGCATGCCCCCTAACTAGTCCCAGCCGCTCCACACACGGCGTCCCTCTGTTTTGCCACCCCGACTGCCTCTCCAGAATGGCTGTCTCCAGAGGGCCCCTCCTGACCTCTCCTCTCCCTCCTGGCCCATCCCCTTCTCCCTGGGGCTCCCCCAGGCTCCAAGTCCTGCTTCCACCATCAGGGAGCATGTGCTGAAGTGTGAACAAGGCCCTTTGCACCTCTCCCCCCCTGACTTCTCTCCCACCCTGGGCACCCCATCCTGTCCCCCACCTCTCCCATCCTGGCCCAGCCCCCGCAGGGCTGGCGGTTGTTTACCACAGCAGCCAGCAGCCAGCGCTCCCCCTCCTAATCTCATCTGGGCGGGATTTTAATAAAGCCCTCCGCACAGCTGGCTCCATACATCACTCAGCCCCTGAAGGTGGCTGGGCCTTGATGGATACACGACAACCCTCGGCAGAAATGGCATCTGGACAGCAGCCTCTCCCAAAGCCCCTGGGAGATGGGGAGCCTCAGGGGGGAGGGAGGAGATCACAGGAGAGCCCTCTGCTTGGGGCCCTGGGCAACAAGCCCTAATGAACTGAGATTACACGGTTTCGACTTTGACACACCAGTTTGAAAAATGGGGCATTTTCCCTCTGCTTTTTTCCCCCCCATTATTCCAGCTCTGCCTGAGGGATGAGAAAGAGACTCCTGTGATTCTGAGAGAGGATCCAAAATTGTGTAAGGGGATTTTGTGCGGAGGAGGGTGGCTGCCGGGGACAGGTGAACTGTGGATTGATGGAGAAACTTGGAAAGCTGGGCATGCTTCCTCTCAACCTGCCCATTTTCAGGGACCATCTTCACGGGGGTCTTCCACGGCTTTATCTCCCTGGTCTCACTTCCCTCTCTGTCCACCCTCCTCCTCCTCCTCTGGCCTCAAAGGAGACCTCCATTCCCAGGAGGAGGAGAAGGTGTTGCTGATTGTTGCCTGGGGCCCCATTGTCTCGCTTGGTCATTTGGGGTCTGCTTCTATGCACAGGGTTTAGGAGTCCTTGGGGTCCCCGTGCTAGGGCGATGAGCCCATATTCCTTGAGTCCTTGGCCTCTGTGGCCTCCCTGCCTGGTACCCAGTGCCAGCCTCTCTCAGTCCCACCTATGGCTTCACGTCCAAGGGATGTACATGCACGCCTCCCATTTTGGACCATTTCCATTGTGCTTCTTCAGAACCAGGGGCCCAGGAGGCGATGTCACATGGTGGGTGTGGCCCAGGGACCTGAAGGGGTCCCCATGGCTCAGCCAGTGGTGTGGTATCCCACTGGTGACTCCCCCGTTCCTGTTTGCAGGAGCTGAGGGGCTCCATCCTGTTAGAGCCCCCACCACTTTAGACCACCCACACTTGTGACACCAGCTTCAGCTTCGGGGCTTCCAAAACCACGCTCAGCTTCAGTAATTCACCGGAAGGGCTCACAGAACTCAGAAAAGTGGTTATACTCACAGGGATGTCTTATTACAGCCAAAACACACCAATTAAAGTCAACCAATAGCAGAGGCACGGGGGCCACATCCAGGAAAGCAGGAAATCAGGGGCGTCAGCTTTGTGTTCCCAGCTAATTGCTGTGCCTGTGGAAAACCCCAAAACCCTCCTCCTGGAGTGTGGGCAGGCCCACATCACCCTTCCCAGAGAGGCAGGAGAGGACCTGGACAGGGCCCAGGATTGAGAAGTCCAAGGCTTCTGCCACAACTGCCAGGGGACCTTGCCAAGGTCATCCTGGGGCAGTCTACTCCCGCTTTCCTTCCCACGGCCGTGAGCTGGGTGGGAGGAATCCTGATCGGAGTCCCTGACTTTGTGCTGTACATATGTTCTGAAAAACCTGTAGATAAAAAATGGCAGTGTTTGTAAAATGCGCTCAGGACTGCTCCATTTCCACAGGAAGGAACCTTTTGTGAAGTGAATCATCAGCCAATTTGTGTTTTTAAAACATCAGATTTCCCTAAAAGCAACACACCTGTTAATCTTACATCTCTAATGATTCCACTAGAAGGAAGCAAGGGGGATGCCAGGGGCGTCCGCAACTCGCACAAAAATCCCCGCACGCTTGGATTCCTGGGCACTTTCCAAAGGGCTTTTCGGGTGTGTCATCGGGTCTGAATCCTAACAGTCACTCTTCTAGGGGGCTTGCAGGTGGGAGGAAGGTGAGTTGCTTCCCCGCACCCCCTCTGTGGGGATGAAGATGCCAAGGGTAAGAGATCATGTTGTTTAAAAGAGGCAACGAAGCATTGTGTGCTGACAGGCCCCGAGTGCCTCTGGATTTCATACACACACACATACACACCTGCACACATGCATATCCACAGGCATGTACACACGCACAGCGGTGTCCACTGTGAGGAGCTGGCGAACACCTGTTGCTTGCTGTGCATTTTCTGGAGTTCTGGTCTGAGGTCCAAAATCTGCGTGAAACCTGCAAATACACAGGTCTCAGCCACGGTGCAGCTCTGCGTGTCCCCAGCTTCCCAGACCTCCCTCTGATGGCCATCTGCGGGCAGACGATGGGTGCGGGGTGGAGGGGGAGGTTGGTGGCTGTAACTCTGTGGGCTCCCGGGGGTGCACACAGCATCTGCTCTCACGGGGGCCGGTTCAAGGGCAGACAGAGCTGCATCCTGGCACAGGAAGAAGCTGCCCAAGGG
Source organism: Bubalus kerabau (assembly GCF_029407905.1). Classification (NCBI taxonomy): domain Eukaryota; kingdom Metazoa; phylum Chordata; class Mammalia; order Artiodactyla; family Bovidae; genus Bubalus; species Bubalus kerabau. Next base: position 11,273,453 of record NC_073627.1, on the reverse strand, counting down.
GAAAGAATAAATCTTAGGGAGCTGCTGAGGCGACAGAAGGTGTGTGCCTCCAACACAGGATTACATGTGCATGCACACATGTGCGCATGCGGCAGAGCAGCCCGCAGACGCAGGGAGGTGGTGTGAGGGCAAATGAAACCTCAGGTGATAACTCGGCTGCCGTGGGACGTTCCTGTGAGCTTGAGGCGTGCAGCGCTCTTGGAATCCTGCCCCTCCCCTGGAGCTTGGGCAACCCAGCCCCCTGACACCGGCCGCCGTGTCACCCACACTGACTCGAGGGCTCGTGAAACCTAGTTGCCTAGCAGAATGTGAGTAGATTGCTAAGTTAAAGAAGGATGTATTCATCGCTGGGCTGTGACTCGATCTGAGTTGGTTCAGAGAAGGTTCCATGGCCCTGGAACCTGCCTCCCCGGCCTAGCTAAAGGCTGACTTGTGTCTGAAAGAGCTGGGTCTTTCAGACCAGTCTGTGCAGTCTCCTTGCTCACCCCGTGGGCAGGAACCCCTCTCCCAAGGGTTTCTCAAGTGGTCTGAGTGGAGGGGACTGTCACCCAGACTTTGGGACACTGTGAAATTTGGCAGAGCCCCTCCCATCTCTCTACATCTCGACCCTGGCCTGTCCCTCTGTCCGTCTGTCCTTCTCTGTCCCCCTCCAAGGTTCTTGCCTGGTCTTTCTTGCTAAGAAGCAGCTCAGAGCTGGGAGGCTGGTGGGGCCTGAGCCACACCTCTCGCCACCCTCAGTGTGCGTGGAGCCTGTGGGCGTGTCCTTCTTGCTTTCAATCACAAAAAGCAGGCGCTGGGCTGACACACACAGTGTGTGACTGGATCAGACCAGGGGAGCAGCAAGGAGCAGCTTTCCCACTGGAGCACCTGCTACGGCAAGATCAGCCGCGCACAGTTCAGATCGTTCTTTGCAAAGTTGCTTTAGGGTAGGACTATCTGATGGAGAAAGGCCTTGGCTGACTTTTAGCTTGGGAAGCATGCCTGTGGGTGGGTATGAGTAAGGAGAGTCAGCAGCTTCAGGAAGTGTAGAGCATCCCAGCGTCTTCTTTTTAACTTCAGAAAATTGTGGTAAAACAACTTGTAAGGAACGTGAAGTTCTCCATGTTAACTATTTTCAGAGGTACAGGTCAGGGCATTAAGTTGCACTGTTGTGCGACTTGTCCATCTCTGGAACAGTTTTCATCCCAGACTGCAGCTCTGTCCCCATTACACACTCACCCCACCCTACTTTCTGTCTCTGTGAATTTGACTATCCCAGGTACCTAATATGAGTGGAACCATACAGGATTTTCCCTGTTGTGATGAGTTTATTTCAGGTAGCATGATGTCCTCACGCTCCACCTGTGTTGTAGCAGGTGTCAGGATGTCCTTCCTTTTTTAAGACTGAATAATATTCCATTGTATGGACGTTCTTATCCATTCACCTGTCAGTGGACACTTGGGTTGCTTCCACCTTTTAACTATTGTGAATAACGCTGCTATAAATATGAGTCTATACATATCTTTTCAAGTTTCTACATTCACTTTTTTTGGTTACGTACTCAGAAGAAGATTCCTGAGTTGTATGGTAATTCGATGTTTTAATTTTTTGAAGAACTGCCAACTATCTTCCACAGTGGCTGCACCCTTTTACATGCCCATCAGCAGTGCACAAGAGTTCCAGCTTCTCTACATCCTCTCCCATGCTTGTTCTTTTCTGTATTTTTTAAAAATAAAGTCTATTTTATTTATACATATATATATTTTGGCCACACTGTGTGGCTCGTGGGATCTTAGTTCCCCAGCCAGGGATTGAACCAGGGTAGTAAGAGCTCAGAGTCTTAACCACTGGAGCACTGGAAAGTCCCTCTTTTTGGTGTTTTGATGATAGCCACGCTAAAGCTGTGAGGTGGCTCACTGGCTTTGAATCTAGACTGTCCTGGCTAAGTACAATCCTCTGAGGAAGGCTGTGGGACACCTGCCAGGCCACCTACTGCTAGTCTTTCTGGAGGGGATTGTCACAGGGCTGGGGTGTCCCCTCTGAAGTCTCCAGGAAGGACTGCAGAGCCTGCCTCTGACCGGGGACGCTGGCTGAGGAGGCAGTGGGCGCGTGGAAAACCTCCTGATGGTGGTGGTTTAATCAGACCTGCTCCCCTGAGCTGTGTGGCTGACACCGACAGGTGCGTTCACGGTGCTTCCTCTCCTCTCCCAGCACCTTAGCTCTGCACCTTGCGGCTCTCTCACCAGGAGACAGGTGCCCACTTTTGGCAGAGGTGAGGGCAGTGAGCAAGGTGGGGCCACCTTCTCCTCTCCCTGACCTGGGAAACATGCTAGTGGGCCCGGGAAGAAGGTGAGTTCTTCCCAGCCTGCCGGCCGGGTGGGGGTACCGAGCCGGCCAGCTGCAGTCAGCACAAGTGAAAGCCACGTCCCTGATGTAGGAGGTCCCCTGGTCCACAGGTGGCCTCTCCAGACTTTCTCCTTCAGGGATGTTTCCGCTTCTGTTGCTTTAGATTCTAAAGGTCACAAAACAGCTAGTTCTGCTGTCAGATGAAGGAGTCAGCATCCAGGCAGAAAGGACCCAAGGCTTCTGAAATGTGAGCAGTGGCCCCTTCCCAGCCCTGGGTGGGTCCAGAGAGGACAGTCCCCCACTTCCCTGCTTCTTTTCTCCCTGGGTCAACTCCACAGCCCAGCCCCACTCAGGTGATAGGCTGGGCCGCCTGTCAGCAGCAGCAGTTACTTCTGCAGACCCACGCCCAAAGCCCTGTGGCCATCTTAGGTTCTGAAACCAGTGGGCGTCCTTCCTGGATGGAATGGGCAGTGGAAACAGGGGTCCTTTGATCCTGTCTCTGCAGGGGAAATTGCAGACTGGCAGCTGTGATTGTGGGGGGTGCTAAGTCACTTCAGTCATGTCTGACTCTTTGTGACCCTATGAACTGTAGCCTGCCAGGCTCCTCTGTCCATGGGATTCTCCATGCAAGAATACCAGAATGGGTTGCCATTTCCTTCTCCATGGGATCTTCCCAACCCGGGGATCAAACCCGCGTCTCTTATGTCTCCTGCATTGGCAGGCAGGGTCTATACCAGTGGCTATGATTGTGGTGTGACTTTTATTCACTTGCCTCAATGGTGGCGGCTGCTGGGGCTTCTTGTGTGCTGCAGTGGCTTGGGAGCTCTCTGACGACAGAGAGCAGGACTGTGCTGGCCTCTCCTGCTGCCCTGGCTCCATGCAAGTCTCACTGCCAGGCCTTGCCCAGTAGCTTGTCCTAGTCATGGGGATTTAGGAGCTGCCGGGCAAGATGGACAGCTAGCATGTCCCATCATCGCACTCGTGAGCTGGGACCAGAGGCTGCTGTTTGCCAGCAGAAGGGAACTCGTGATGTGTGTTCCTTCCCCCAGGACATACCTCATTTGTTGTGTCTGCTCTCTCCGGGTATCTTCTTCCCCCCACAGCAGCCCCTGAGCCCGGCCAGGCTTCTCCTGGACCTGCCTTTGCGTTCTCAGAATCTATGCCATGATTCTAGAGCAGACAGGTGGGACAGAAAGGGTTAACTGTGACATAAACTCATTTGTGTATTGAGATACGTCCTAAAAGGGGGGCTTCCATTGGAAAGTTCTGTGCATTAATCCATCATCTTATGGAAAGGAGGAAATTATTCATAATTAAAAAGTAATAATAATGTGGTGTGAAGGAACTCAGCTGTACGTTACCCGGAAAGAAGGAGGGGAGGGTGGGAAGGCTATTTTTAATGGTCTCCATAGCAACAGAGATTTTGTTTACAGTGATTTTTTTTTCCCCTCTTGTTCTTCAGCGAGGCAATTGCTGATTTGCATTTTATTAGAAAGTGTTGCTGGCAAGTCCCTGGTGTGGACAGAACTAGGGCCCTGAGAGGGCTTGGGAGGGGGGTTGAGCTTTTGCGGGATTCACTGGCCCCGGGTTGGAACTGCATGGCTGAGGCAGCAGGACCTGTGGGATGCTTGCTTCCAGCTGCTCAAACAGCCTGCAGTTCCCCTCTGTGCCCCGTCCTGTGCAGTCCCTGCTGAGGGGGTACCGCCTGGCCCACCCGACCCCACCCCAGTTACACAGCTTCACAGCACCCCTCTGTGTCCACTGCACCAGCTCCCCAGAGCCCCCAGGCACCTGCTCAAGGCAGCTGGGCGGGTCCCAGCGACTCCACCGCCAGCCCGTGAGAGGCTGGCAAGGGCCACTCGCGGAGGGCACAGGGCCCAGGGCTGCCGGCTGTGCTGCAGATGGCATGGCAGCTGTGTGCCCCATGGAAGCCAATGTGAGTGGCCGCTGGCCAGGCCCCCAGAAGGCGGGTACAAGCGGGGGGTGCAGGTGCCAGTGCTTCCTGGGCTGGGGGCCCAAGTGGGCTCGCTGCCGGCTTCCTAGCATCCTCCTGCTTCCCACCCACCACCAGGTGTGGACCCCAGAAAGGGGAAGAAGCCAGTCTTCTCTCTCTGTGGTCATGGCTCTGCCAGCACCAAGAGCGTTCTCCCTTTACTCCAGGTGAAAACCTGCTTCCCACGTGCGGTCCAGCCAGGCAGAGAGGCTGGAGTTTGCTGTCCTTACTCCTGGGTGGGAGACGGGGCATGTGGTAGCTTCCTACATGTTCGTGTCTACAGTCCCCAGTGATGGGGCATCATTTTGTGTGTGGTCCCTCCCCAAACTCCACCAAGTCTTTTGAGTGACATGGGGACTCCCAGTGCCTTTTGGGTTCTGAAGGGATAGTCAGATCCACGGCTGGTCTTCCACGTGCAGACTCAGCACTCTCCCTCTTGGGGAATTTGGATTTAGGTTGAGGGAACTGAGAGAGTGCAGCCCTCAGTCCTTAGCTTGGGTAAGAAGGCATCTTGCGGAAATCTGTCCTGCTCGGGACCACGCAGGCAGCCTTCCCTTACTAGGAGGGTCTGGTTGGTTTTGGTTTTGGTCTCTTTCTTTTTGTATTCCATCTGCAGGTGACATTGCCAGGCAGCTCTGCCTCCCCTGTTTTGTTGTTGTTTTTTTTTTAATTGGCAGAGCCTGTTGAAGAAATGCCCAAATTTCCCTTTTCCTGGAGTGGAAGAAAGATTGGGTGGAGGTGGCTTGATTATCTGGCTTCAATGAGCTTGATGGGAAGAATCTGAGTGGGGGCCAGGGGTTGGGGTGCACAGGGGCTTGGGGGTTTCACCATGCTGTTGGCATGAACCACAGCATACACGTGTGCACATCACACACACTCATGCACATTCACATATACACACCACACACTCATACATATGTATAAACACATGCATTGGTACACTGTACATATATAAATACAAACCAGGTACACTCTTGCATCACATATAGATACACACTCAGCACACACATACACACATCACATGCACTCATGCACTTGCACACACACATATTCATATACCTGTATCATTCATGTGTGTGCACACACACACACTTCTCATTTAATTGGCCCCACTGTGAGCATTCACTCATTCATCCATTCTGCAACAGCCCCTGAGGGCTCCCCAGGGCTCCATGAGGCCCAGGTTTGGCTTATTCGTGGGTCTGGCACATAGGAGATGCTCAAGAGCTACTCAGTGCCGGAGAAAATGAATGAATGATTGAGGGACTGGATGAACAGAGGAATGAATGAGAGCCCCATGTCAGGTATCACTGGAGACTGGGAATATGCGGGAGAGTCCAGCTCCGGTCCTGCTGTCATTGTTTCAGCCTCACTGGGTGAGTGGGGTGTGGGGGCGACAGCCTTACCTGTTTAGGTGGGCAGTGATTCCAGGCAGGATGGAGGAAGAGGCGCCAGGTGAGGGAAAGTCATGGGTCAGGGGTTCCCTAAGGAGGAAGACCTAATGCAGGCCTGGGAGGGAGGTCGGACACCCTGGAGCTGGGACCTGCAGGCTGAGTTGGCCTTAATTATACCTCCAAAATCCCTTCACAGAAACACCTTGATCTGTGTTTGGTTGAATAACTTGGAGAAGATTTGAGGATTCCAGAGGTCCAGAACCTTGGGGGGCCCTTTGGGATGCTGCCAGGATCGATGCACAGAGGCACGAGTGAGCATGCAGTAGAGCAAGCAGATACCACCAGCTCAGGGCCGTCTAAGACTGTGGGGAGAGGGTGGACCCAGATCTTGGAGGACATTGATAGCCCGGCCCCAGAGGGCCCGGTGTTCGGAAGCTGCATTTTTCCAGCTTCCCAAATACGGGTTGAGCTGGAACAGGAAGGCAGCAGACACAGGGACACCTGAGGCAGGCACGTGCCAACCCTCACCGGTGCACATGTCCCACACTGACAGCATGAGATCAGTGTCCAGGGCCTGCCTGTCCAATCTGGGGGGGGAGTGGTGAACCCCAGCTGCCAAGTCTTGGCCTACCTGCTCTGGGGTTTAAACGCACCACCTCCCAGCTGCCTGTCCTTTGCTGTTCACTTCTTGCTCAGAATTTTCCATATGGGCAAGAGGCATCATGCCAGCTACCCCCTGGATATCACTTATGGATTTCAGAAGGTCAAGTAGGTAAAGAATTAGTTGGCAGGCACTTAACGTGCCACTAGAATAAAAACAAACAAACATAATATCAGGGTTGGGAGGACGTGTGATTCTCTGTTGTTTCAGTTCTCAGCAAATAAGACCCTGTGCCCAGGACTCCTTCTGCAAAACCCTCTAGGAGGTCTCCCACCCCAGGGAGTTCTCGCCTCACTCTCCCTCCTCCTTTGTGATGCTGCAGAGTCCTCTCTCCTCCACGGCCCCCAACCCCCGGAGACGCTTCTGTCTTCCAAACCACTCTCACCTTCTGGTTTGAATCTAAGCCAGACATGGGGCCTGATCCATGTCTTCCACTGTAACGACTACGAGTTTCCACCTTCAGCGAAATTACACTCTTCTTTGGAAGAAGGCAGGACAAGCTCACTGGCCGTTTCAACCATCCGGACACGCATCACACACACACAAAGAGGTAAAACCGGTGTTCCTTCCTGTCCACCCCTCAGGAGGACCCTCTCTAAACAGCAGGGTGGATACTCTGACCTTTGTTACATTGTTGATTGATTCACTTGTTCACTCAAGAGGTGCGGGCTGTTACTGTTCCTAAATACAGGCAAACGCACTGGGACATAGGTGAAGGTAGTGAAGCTGTGACTCACGTTTGCCACTCTGCACAGCCTCCCGTGGAAGTTTGTGCAGCTCTACCTTGCTCCTGCATAGGCTTCTGGAAAACAGAGTCTGCATCTCGTGTTTCTTCTAGTTCCACGATGCTTGAAACACTGCCCTGCACATAGTAGGTCCTCAATAAACATTCACAGTTGTTTGGTTTTCTGTTTGAGCTGCTATCACAAAACACCACACACTGGGCGGCTTAATCAGCAGACGTTCATTTATCACAGCTCTGGAGGCTGAGAGGTCCAGACCAGGGCACCCACGGATTTGGTTTCTGGAGAGATCCCCTTCCTGGCTTATAAACCTCTGCTTACTTTCTGTGTCCTGACAAGGCAGAGTGCTCTGGTCTTTTTCTATAAAGACAGTGATCCCATCACAGGGACCTGACCCTCATGACCTTGTCTAAATTTAATCACCTCCCAAAGACTGCACCTTCAGAAACATTAAGGGTTAAGATTTCAACATATGAATTTGGGGGTGGGGGAAACATGGATGTTCAAACATCCAGTCTGAACTGGTGTCGACTCTTCCATTGAGGAGACAAGCCACCTACACAAGCGTGTGTAGTGGCCCCAGGAGACTGTGAATCAGGTCTTGTCACTTGGGGGAGACAGCTCTCTGATGCTCAGTCACGGCCTTCAGGAGATGTGAGGCTGGAAATGAGCTGTGATGATCACACTTGCAGGCATGAAGGGAAACGAGGGCACCATCCTTAGTAGATCCTGGGATGTGTTTCCTTCCCACAGTTCCCTGTGACTGGAAGTAAAGAGGCGGTTTTCTGGTGGGAGAAACAGGGCAATTGAGAGGCCTGGTCCTCACTGGCCCAGGGAAGGAGGGCAGCTGTCCTCGCTGGACACATGCAGTAGGAGTATCACAGGGGGATCAAGCAGAACCCTTCGGCCCTAAGAAGTGGAGAGTGACACAGGACAGAGTCAGGGCCCCACAGAGGAGGAGCCGTGGCTCCAGAGCTTGGTGGGCTAATCCTGTTTCTAGAAGCATCAGCAGCCAGGGGAACAAGCAGGAGGGGAACTTGCTTTCTTCACCTGGTTTATATCCACTAGAGAAACAAAGGTGGCAAGGAGGAGGGAGAAAATAATTCCTCAAGGAAAAGATAGCAGCCAAGGATGTTCATGTCATTGTTATTTAGTCACTAAGTCGTGTCTGACTCTTTTGGGACCCCATGGACTGTCAGGCTCCTCTGTCCGTGGGATTTCCCAGGCAAGAATACTGGAGTGGGTTGCCATTTCCTTCTTCAGGGAATTTTTACACCCCAGAGATTGAACATGTGTCTCCTGTATTGGCAGGCGTATTATTTACTGTTGGGCTACTAGGAAAGCCCATGGATGTTCATAGCAACTTTATTTGTAAGAGCTATTTGCCCAGGGAATATTATGCTGCAGTGAAAAGGAGCAAGTGACTCTTAAGACACATAAAAACATCAGTTCAGTTCAGTCGCTCAGTTCAATGTCCGACTCTTTGCGACCCCATGGACTGCAGCACACAGGGCTTCCTTGTCCATCACCAACTCCTGGAGCTTACTCAAACTCATGTCCATCAAGTCAGTGATGCCATCCAACCATCTCATCCTCTGTCATCCCCTTCTTCTCCTGCCTTCAATCTTTCCCAGCATCAGAGTCTTTTCCAATGAGTCAGTTCTTCGCATCAGGTGGCCAAAGTACTGGAGTTTCAGCTTCAGCATCAGTCCTTTCAATGTATATTCAAGACTGATTTCCTTTAGGATGGACTGGTTGAATTTCCTTGCAGTCCAAGGAACTCTCAAGAGTCTTCTCCAACACCACAGTTCAAAAGCATCAGTTCTTCAGTGCTCAGCTTTCTTTATAGTCCAACTCTCACATTCATACATGACTACTGGAAAAACCATAGCTTTGACTAGACGGACCTTTGCTGGCAAAGTAATGTCTTCACTTTTTAATATGCTGTCTAAGTTGGTCATTGCTTTTCTTCCAAGGAGCAAGTGTCTTTTAATTTCATGGCTGCAGTCACCATCTGCAGTGATTTTGGAGCCCAAGAAAATAAAACCTGTCACTCTTTTCATTGTTTTCCCATCTATTTGCCATGAAGTGATGGGACCGGATGCCATGATCTTCATTTTCTGAATGTTGAGTTTTAAGCCAACTTTTTCACTCTCCTCTTTCACTTTCATCAGGAGGCTCTTTAGCTTTTCTTCATTTTCTAACATAAGGGTGGTGTCATCTGCATATCTGAGGTTATTGATATTTCTTCCGGCAATCTTGATTTCAGTTTGTGCTTCATCCACCCTGGCATTTCTCGTGATGTACTCTGCATATAAATTAAATAAGCAGGGTGACAATATACAGCCTTGACCTACTCCTTTCCCAATTTGGAACCAGTCTGTTGTTCCATGTCCAGTTCTAACCATTGCTTCTTGACCTATATACAGATTTCTCAGGAGGCAGGTAAGGTGGTCTGGTATTCCCATTTCTTGAAGAATTTTCCACAGTCTGTTGTGATCCACAGTCAAAGGCTTTGGCATAGTCAATAAAGAAGAAATAGATGTTTTTCTGGAACTCTTGCTTTTTCAATGATCCAGTGGATGTTGGCAATTTGATCTCTGCTTCCTCTGCCTTTTCTAAGTCCAGCTTGAACATCTGGAAGTTCATGGTTCATATACTGTTGAAACCTGGCTTGGAGAATTTAGAACATTACTTTGGAGTGTGCGAGATGAATGCAATTGTGTGGTAGTTTGAACATTCTTTGACATTTCCTTTCTTTTGGATTGGAATGAAAACTGACCTTTTCCAGTCCTGTGGCCCCTGCTGAGTTTTCCTGATTTGCTGGCATATTGAATGCAGCACTTTCACAGCATCATCTTTCAGGATTTGAAATAGCTCAACTGGAATTCCATCACCTCCATTAGCTTTGTTTGTAGTGATGCTTCCTAAGGCCCACTTGACTTCGCATTCCAGGATGTCTGGCTCTGGGTGAGTGATCACACCATCGTGGTATCTGAGTCATGAAGATCTCTTTTGTATAATTCTTCTGTGTAGTCTTGCCACCTCTTCTTAATATCTTCTGCTTCTGTTAGGTCCATAACGATTTCTGTCCTTTATTGTGCCCATCTTTGCATGAAAAGTTCCCTTGGTATCTCTAATTTTTTTGAAGAGATCTCTAGTCTTTCCTATTCTATTGTTTTCCTCTATTTCTTTGCATTGATCACTGAGGAAGGCTTTCTTATCTCTCCTTGCTATTCTTTGGAACTCTGCATTCAAATGGGTATATCTTTCCTTCTCTCCTTTGCCTTTTGCGTCTTTTCTTTTCTCAGCTATTTGTAAGGCCTCCTCAGACAACCATTTTGCCTTTTTGCATTTCTTTTTCTTGGGGATGGTCTTGATCACTGCCTCCTATACAATGTCATGAACCTCTGTCCATAGTTCTTCAGGGACTCTGTCTATCATATCTAATCCCTTGAATCTATTAGTCAACTTCCACTGTATAATCATAAGAGATTTGATTTAGGTCATACCTGAATGGTCTAATGGTTTTCCTTACTTTCTTCAATTTAAGTCTGGATTTGGCAATTAGGAGTTTACGATCTGAGCCACAGTCAGCTCCCAGTCTTGTTTTTGTTCACTGTATAGAGCGTCTCCATCTTTGACTGCAAAGAATATAATCAAATAGAGCGTCTCCATCTTTGGCTGCGAAGAATATAATCAATCTGATTTTCGGTGTTGACCATCTGGTGATGTCCTTGTGTAGAGTCGTCTCTCTTGTGTTGTTGGAAGAGGGTGTTTGCTATGACCAGTGCATTCTCTTGGCAAAACTGTGTTAGCTTTTGACCTGCTTTGTTTTGTACTGCAAGGCCAAATTTGCCTGTTACTCCAGGTATCTCTTGACTTCCTACTTTTGCATTCCAGTCCTATATAATGAAAAGTACATCTTTTTTGGGTCTTAGTTCTAGAATGTCTTGTAGGTCTTCATAGAACTGTTCAACTTCAGCTTCTTCAGCATTACTGGTAGGGGCATAGACTTGGATTACTGTGATATTGAATGGTTAGCCTTAGAAATGAACAGAGATGATTCTGTCATTTTTGAGATTGCATCCAAGTATTGCATTTCAGACTCTTTTGTTGACTATGAGGGCTACTCCATTTTGTCTAAGGGATTCTTGCCCACAGTAGTAGATATAATGGTCATCTAAGCTAAATTCACCCATTCCAGTCAATTTCAGTTCACTGATTCCTAAAATGTTGATGTTCACTCTTGCCATCTCCTGTTTGACCACTTCCAATTTGCCTTGATTCGTGGACCTAACATTCCAGGTTCCTATGCAGTATTGCTCTTTACAGCATCGGACTTTACTTCCATCACAAGTCACATCCACAACTGGGTGTTGTGGCCCAACCTTTGGGTTCCAACCATTCTGGCCCAGCATGGCCCCACCCATCAGAAAAAGACCCACTTTCCCCCTCAGTTAGTCTCTCCCATCAGGAAGCTTCCGTAAGCTTCCTGTACTTCTCCATCAGAGGGCAGACAGAATGAAAACCACAATCACAGAAAACTAACCAATCTGATCACATGGACCACAGCCTTGTCTAACTCAATTAAACTATAAGCCATGCCATGTAGGGCCACCCAAGCTGGACAGGTCATGGTGGAGAGTTCTGACAAAAGTGTGGTCCACTGGAGAAGGGAATGGCAAACCACTTCAGTATTCTTGCCTTGAGAACCCCATGAACAGTATGAAAAGGCAAAAAGATAGGACACTAAAAGATGAACTCCCCAGGTCGGTAGGTGCCCAATATGCTACTGGAGATCAGTGGAGAAATAACTCCAGAAAGAATGAAGAGACGAGCCATAAAAACATGGATGAGCCTAAAAACATTTTGTAGAATGAAAGGAGTCAGACACAAAAAAGCATGGATTCCATTTATATGAGGTTTTAGACCAGTCTAATCAGTGGTGAGAAAAAGTTAAAACATTGTTTCCCCCTGGTGGGGTAGGGGGAGCAAGGGCCAGAGTGACTGGGAAGGAGGGAGGAGATTTCCGGCAGGAAGGGTCACGATCAGCATCTTGGCAGGTGAGGGGCCCACAGGTGTGTGCATTTGGCAAACTCATCCTGTTTCCAACCAAACTTGAGTCCATTGGTCTGCTGGCACAAAGGCCAATCTACTGACTCCAGGTTATAGTGAAGGAAAGTGCAGTGCGTTTATTGCAGTGGCCAAGCAAGAAGTCCAGGCAGCTAGTGCTTAAAAGGCTCAAACTCCCTGAAGGTTCTCGGGGAAAGGTTTTTAAAGACAGGGTGAAGGAGGAGGATTGTGGGGTGTGTGACCAGCTTGTGGACATTCTCCTGATTGGTTGGTGGTGAGGTCATCAGAAGTCAACATCATCAACCTTTGGATTCCAATCATTCTGTGGTCTCCATGCTTGTGAGCAGCATGCAGTTGACTTCTTCCACCTGGTGGGGTTTCAGGGTTTGTATCTGCAAAACAGCTCAAAGGACATGGTTCAGAATATTATTAGAGCCCTTAAGGAGAGACTAAAAGTCCTTGACTTTGTTTAATGGCCAAACTATTATTATTTTGTCTTACTTGACTGTTTTCCTTTGCTTCTGCATTTTATCAGTCCTCTGATTAAATTTATTCTTTGGACCTTGGGGAAGGCTAGGAAGCTAGAGTTTTTCTACAAACAAGAGGCAGGCAGAGGTCATGGAGGGGGTACCTGTCCTGGGAAAGCCTCATAGAGTCCTGCTTGGTTGCAATCCAATGGGACACTCAAGATTTGTGTATTTCGTTGTGTGTAGATTTTAATCTTAAAAAAGAATTGTAAACAAACTGTAGTTATGATAAACGTGCTGAAGTTTGGGGGTGGGCAGTGTACAAATGTCTGCAGCTATTTTCAAGGCATCAAAAATGATAAAATAGGTTGATGGGTGGTCCGAGGGATGGGGAGATGGACGGATACGTGATAGAGCAAGTGCAGAAGAATGCTGGCAGTAGACTCAAGGCAGTGGGGACACAAGTGTTCACTGCAAACTCCTTCAGCTTTTCTCTGTTTGAAAACGTTTACAATAAAATATTGGGGGGAAAATCAGTTCCAAAGTTACTGCACAAAGGGCTGTTTTTGGAGACACTGGGAGGACTTTGCTTTGCTGTAACCAGCCGGAGGTGGCGAGCACCTGGAACGCACACGTGTTTCTGGAGTCCTGGTGCCGTGCTGGGTGCCATGGGATGGATGACGCTGGCAGAGCTGCAAGTTTCTGAAGCAACTGCTACTTGTATGTCTACAGGTCTAGACCAAGTCTCAGGTCCTGATGCGGGGGTTGAGACTATCTACTTCTTTGAATTCCTGGTGATTCTTGTCTTTGGGGATTTTACAAACTAGGTGGGAGGTCAAAATACTCATATGAGGAAGATTTAATTGCCACAGTTTTGATGTTTGCTAGGAATGCTGCTGGGCTCCGGAGATGGAAAAGTGAAGGGGGCTGGACCAGCCAGCTGGAGGCTGGAGGGCAGGAAGGAGGGGACAGGATGTCCCTACAAAGGAGCCACAGGACCAGACTCAAAGTGGGGGTGTTGCAGGGGTGCGGTGACCAGGGCTGGATAAAACAGGTGGAAACTAGGGGTTCCATAGGTTGGAGGCAGATTTTAAAAGTCTCTGTAAGTCAGGACTGGGAGATTCTCAAAATAATCAGACCAGGCAGCCATGGATGGTTCCAAAGCAGGGGTTGCCCTGGGGTGGGTTGTGAATCTGCACACAGAGCAGGGTTAGAGGAACCAGATGGGTCGTGGGAAGGGGAGATGGTGGCCTCTGAGGAGGGGGCTCATGGAGGCCGATGTCCTGGATGGGGTGGAGTGGGAGGAGCCAGGGCTTAGGTCTGGACCCACATGGACTCTATCCTGGCCCCTGGCAAGCTGGCCCCCAGCAGTGTGGCTGGGCACATAAGGCTTTACGGCAAGCAGGGGAAGGAATGGGACCTCACAATGTCTGTCTTCACTGACGTCGCTTAGTCCTCTGGGACTCAGGCTGATCATCCCTCCCACCCTGAGCAGGGGCTCCTAAGGCCGGAGGGGCAGTGTCCACCTCCGTGTTCCACCCGGCCAGCTGCCCAGGGTGGACCCCAGGCTCAGCTCAATCTTCCTTCTTTCCCCTCATCCCTTCCTAAGTCTCCTGTGGTCCTTCCTCTGTGGGGCACAGTGGGGGCCGTCACCGAGCAGCAGGACTGTTAGTAAGAGGAGAGGATTCTGGAAACAGTAACACCCTGAAATTTTGCACAAGACGCAGTGCTGGAAGGAAAGGGATTTGGAGCAGCTTCTGCCTGTAAGTGATGCCAGAAGGCAGGAGAGGGGAGAGGGGGGTACCTACCCAGGCCTACTCAGAAGTCAAGAAAGAGAGGTGCAAAAAGAGAGAAACCCACAAATATTGAATTCTTGCCAAGATGTCTCCCCCACAGCCAGGCAGGCCTCTCACTGTCTGAAGGCAGAAGTGGGGTGTGGGGTTGACCAATCAGGAGACATGGGGGTGAGTGACCAGGAGGTCAGTGGGCGAATGACCAGGTGAGTGGGCTCATAGAGGGAGCCTTGCAGAGGGTACTTGAAGGGAATCTTGAGCCCCTGGGAGGGGCTGCCCCCTCTGATCTGCATGAAGACGGACAGGGTGCTCAGACCCCTTGGCTGAGCGTGTCCTGTGCAGTTGCCTCTGCCGGCATCAGCTCACAGCAACCTGGAGCCATCCTGGAGTGGGTCAGGCACTATGGAGGCTCCATAATAGAGATGAGGAAGCTGAGGCTCAGAGAGGCTGAGAAAAACTGGACTGAGCTCCGAGGGGAGAAGTGTCAGATCCAGCCCGCTGTCGGGCTACCGCATGCTCTAGAGTCAGATGCCAGGTTCCCCCCGGGCTCTGTCCTACACCAGGCACCCCACCCTCCTGGCTCCTCTAATCATCCAGCCTCCTGTTTTACAGAAGAGGAAACTGAGAGTCAAAGGTGACGCCTACTCACGGCCAAAACACCCCCACGGCCCAGCGTTCAGGTCCCCAGACCACCTCTTCCTGTGCAGCTCACCTGGGGTCCTGTCCCCACCAGGGGCTCCTCCTCCCTCCATGCCCCCCACGCCCACTCTGGCAGGAGCCTGCACAGCCACTCCAGGAATCGTTCATACCCTTCAGCGGCAAGCAAACAAACTCCCCGCTCCATTTATTTCACAAGTCTCCCGATTTAATTAGGTTTTCCAGTTTTCTGCCTGTCCTGGGCCAGTCACTCCTTGGAGCAGTGGAGAATTCATTTGCACCTGCTGTCAGAAAGCGGCTCTCCCCAGTTAGAAAAATAATTAAGCCATCATCACACATCAGGGGTAATGAATCACCATTTCTCACTCAGTTCGCAGGTCGTTTGTTTCCCCTGCACTGGCAAAGGAGGTGCAGACTAAATTTGAGCAGCTGCCAAATGGATCCCCCTCCCCTTGCTCCCCCCTTCCCTCTCCTCTCTCCCCGGAGACCCTGCTTTCTCCTTGATTGGTGCCCCCGGCCCGGCAGCCTCTGAGGACACAGGGCTCTCCCAGGGCCTCTAGCCTGGGCTTCAGGTGGCAGGCCACGAAATCACCTGCTTCTGCTTTTTCTCAGGCACCTGACTCACAGGTGGCCACTACCTGGGTAACCTGGGAGGTGTCACATGAATAAATGAATGTGTATACCCTGCAGTTTCCTAGGGCTGCCTTAACTAATGTCCCCAAACTGGGTGGCTTAAAACTATAGAAATATATCATCTCATGGTTCTCGAGGCCAGAAGTCTGAAATCAGGTGTCAGTGGGGCTTCAGAGGCAGGTCCTTCCTGCCCCTTCCAGTTCCTGGGGTTGCCGGCTGTCCTTGGCTTTCTTAGGTTGGTGAACCCATCACCCCATCTCTGCCCGAGTCGTCACGTGGCCCTCTCCCTGGTGCCAGGTATCCCTTTCCTTTCTCTGCCTTGTCACTGGGTTTATGGACCACTCTAATCCAGGATGACCTCATTTGGAGATCCTTGCCTTAATTTCACCTGCAAAGGCTATTTCCAAATAAGATCCCATGTACAGGTCCTGGGGGTTAGGATGTGGACCTATGTTTTTGGGGGAGGGATGGGAGACACAGTTCAACCCACTTCAGGTTCAACCTTTCAGGTGGTTGTGTTCCCAGATACTCCCACACCTGGACACCGCCAGGATCCCAGGAGATTCTGCATGTGTGTATACCCTGCAGCCTGGCCCCTCTTCCCAAGCAAACTCCATCTCAGGACAGGCAGGCCAGCAATTGGAGACCTGGGGCTGGTGTGTCAAGCTACTGCATCTGGGGCTGGCTTTCAGTCCCATGGCGATGTCTGGGTGGGCACTGCCCATAACCCACTGGATCAGGTGCCATGGGGTTCACAGACCGGCAACCCCATCTGGAAGCTCACAGTCGTGGAGCAAGGTCAGCGGTGCTCGGACACTGGTACTGGGATTGGAAGGTGGGATAAAGATGGGCTGGGGAGCTGGGGATCATATGGGGTGTCCTCTGCCTTCAAAGGGACAGAGAGGAATCTAGAACCCCTCCTCCCATTTTCACCCCTTCCCTCTGCCCTCAGGGCTTCCCTTGTGGATCAGCTGGTAAACAATCTGCCTGAATGTGGGAGACCTGGGTTCGATCCCTGGGTTGGGAAGATCCCCTGGAGAAGGGTACAGCTGCCCACTCCAGTATTCTGGCCTGGAGAATTCCATGGACTGTATAGACCATGGGGTCACAAAGAGTTGGACATGACTGAGCAACTTTCACTTCACTCACTCTGCCCTCAAACACAGGGCCTTGATGGGAACACATACATAGCTTGCCCTTCAGGGTGCCTAAGATCCGGGGAACCCTCCAGAGATGAGAGGCCACACCTGTTGGTCTGAGCCTTGCTCTCTAAAGAAGCCAGGCTGGCAGGAGACTCCAGGACACCTGTGGAGGGAAGGAAGCAAAGAAGCTCCATGAGTGTGCCCTTGCCCGCACAGACCCTGAGCACATCATTAACAAACTTGAAAAAAATTCTGCATTTTCTTGACCCTCTAAAGGTGGTGTTCTTGATTGACTGACCGACTGATGGATTGATTGTGCCTGTGGTTCCCGAAGGAGTCTTTCCTTTGGGACTTAACTAGTGCTCTTGCCTTTTCTTTCCTTGCTCCCTATTTTGGTTTAACTACCTGCACAGAGTCGGACATGACTGAAGCAACTTAGCAGCAGCCGCAAAAGCACCTGCTCTGGGAGGTAGTACCCATGTCCCGCCACCTGATGGCGCAAGCCAGCCGCCAGCCAGAAAGACAGAGTTGCCAAGGTTTTATCTTCCTATTTGAACACTGGGTATGAATTCATCAGCCCACTGAATCGTTGTCATTCCGGAACCAGCCCCTGGGGTGAACCCAATCTGGCTGACTATTATGGAAGCAGCATCTCAAGAGGCTTCACCGCCGCAGATGTAAAAATGAGCGCACCCAGGTTTCTCTGTTTGGGAATGGCAGGTTTTTAAGATGTGTTTTCTTGTTTCTGTCTGGAGGAGGATTTCTTGATGTCAAGGAGACTATTCCCTCCCCACGTGACAGCATCTGGGGGCAGCTTTTGGGGGGGGTCTAGCTCAGATCAGGAGCGTGGGCACTGGGCTTTAATTTTGGCTTCCAAGGTGGCTTGGCTCTGATGTAGAGACCCTCTATCTAAGGTTAGGGTGTCAGGAGCTGCCAGGGGTCCTGGGAGAGGCCCTGCCCCAGCCAACAGGTGTCTGTGCAGTGGCTGCTACAGGCAGGGGCTTCTCAGCTGTGAAATGGCCCAGTGGGGGGTCGCTTCTCTGTGTGACAGCTGGAAGCATGGGGGCACCCCACTTCCCACGATATCTGCCTAGCACCTCTGGGCATTCTACGGTCAGTGCCCTCCATATCAACAGGTTCCATATCTGCAGATTCAACTAAATTTGGGCTGAAAATACTTGGGAAAAATAGAGTCCCCTGGAAGTTCTAAAAGGCAAAACTTGAATTTGCTTCATACTGGCAATTATCCACATAGTATTACATTGTATCAGTGGTATAAGTAATCTGGAGGTGATCTGAAGTATTTGGGAGGATGTGCATGCATTATATGCAAATTTGTTGCTGTTATTTAGTCTCCGAGTTGCATCCAACTTTCTTACGACCCTACGGGCTGCAGTCCGACAGGCTCCTCTGTCCATGGGATTCTCCAGGCAGGAATACTGGAATGGGTTGCCAGGCCCTCCTCCAGGGCATCTTCCCAACTCAGGGACTGAACCTGCGTCTCTTGCATTGGCAGGTGGATTCTTTACCATTGAGACTCCAGGGAAGCCCTATATGCAGATACTGCACCACTTTATATACAGGACTTGAGCATCATAGATTCTGGTTCGGAGGGGCTCCTGGAACCAGACCCCTGAGGGGTGCCTATACTGCTGTGAGTCTGTCTGTGCCTTCTGCCTGTCCTTCATTCCTTCTTCCATCCTCATCCCACCCACTTGCCTTTGTTCACCCTGTGGGAAGCCCTGAAGTCAGTGAGCCTGAGCTTCAAGGTCTCTTGGTTCATGTCTTCATTGTCAGACTTCTCCCGGCCCCACCACCCAATCCCAGGGACTCAATCCTGATCCCACCGCTGACACTGATTGTGGCCGGAGGCCCGGAACCCACAGCCATCCCTCGCCACTTCCTCTGTCACATCCGCGAGTCGAGCTGTGGGGCAGATGGGTCTGGAGGTCTCGGAACGTTTTCTGAGCGCTGTTGAACTCTCTCTGGGGTCCGGGAGCTGGAGTTGGACTGTTCTGCATAGAGAGAAAGGAGAACTTCACTTAAGGGGAAGAAAAGATGCTTTGTACCGTCTGGGCCATTTGTTCACCTGAGAGGAGCGCCTGCTCATGTCCCCCTGAGAAGCGAGGTGGGCACAACGGTGAAGATACAAGAAAGTAGGTTGTCATCAGGGATGTTGCTTAGCACATTAGCAGCACCATTCCCACAAAAGTACAGGGACATTCCCTCCTTCCCCCTTTCTATCCACTGGGCACTTGCATGGCCACCATGTGGGACTTTTGCCGCATTTAACGATCCCTGATGTTCAGGGTTCTCCCTATGACTGCAACCAAAAGATAAAAC
The DNA here is from genome assembly GCF_029407905.1 of Bubalus kerabau. Classification (NCBI taxonomy): domain Eukaryota; kingdom Metazoa; phylum Chordata; class Mammalia; order Artiodactyla; family Bovidae; genus Bubalus; species Bubalus kerabau. The sequence continues at coordinate 11,254,225 of NC_073627.1, read as the reverse complement.
CCAACAACACCTTCCATGTGAAGGCATTGTAATCATAACATGGTCACCACCTCCCCCGCCACACACACAAAAGCTAAATGTAGACCCTCATGTTCTGATCATGAACGCGAGCAGTCAGAGGCTAAAGTGAGGAGTTCCCAGCCAAGCAAGCATGAGAAGTACCCAGAACCTCTGCGCCTGTTTCCCCTTGTGTAAAATGGGGTGAGATCATCCTCTTTATTAGTGTCCTGGGGCTGCCTTCACAAAGTCCCACACACTGGGGCACTTGAACAACAGGAACAACAACTTCTCTCACAGTCCGAAGCCTGAAGTCTGAAATCGAGGTGTCAGGGGCCACCTCCCTCTGAGACTCTGGGTAGAATTGTCCCTGGCCTCCCAGTTCTGGTGGCCGCCGGCAATCCCGGCCTCTGGGAGCATCCCTCCAGCCTCTGCCTCTGTCCCCAGGGACTGCCTTCTCCCCGCATCTCTGTCTTCACAGTGTCTTCCCCCTTCTTTTAAGGTCAATGGCCATACTGGCTTAGGGCCCACCCTAACGACCTCATCTTAACCGGATTCCTATCTGCACAAATAACATCACATTCAGAGGTCCGGGGGGGGGGGTGGGGGCGGGGGCGCTGAAACTTCAGCATATCTTTCGAGGGGATAGAATTCAACCGAAAACATCCACCTTACAAGTTGGGAGTTAATGACTTCACATGTAGAAAATGGCTGGAGTCATGTCTGGACCTTAGTAAACACTGTCAGCTTACTAATTACTGCTGTTATATGTGTTAGCTTTTCTCTGGGTGGTTTAGATTTCTCAGCCTTAGCATGACTGACATCCAGGGCCGGGTCATTCTTAGTGAGGGGCTGTCCCGGCCTCTGTTTACTAAGCACCAGCACCCCCACCCTCCATCCACTCCAGGCTCAACATCCCCAGAGTGGGAGTTTTCTTTCCTCCGGTGGTCTGGGTGGCCAGCCTCTGTGCCGAGAAGGCAGGGGCGGGTTTGGGAGGGAGGGGCTGATCTTGTCCCCCGTGGAGACTTGGTGGTTTCTCTGGAGGTGCTTGTGGTCCTGGGCAGGGCCTGGGTTCTGAGCTTGCTACCCAGAGCCCGGGAGTCTGTCTGTCTGCCCTCATCTTGCTGGTGCTGGACCCCGATGCTGGAGCAGGAAGCCTGTGGCTGGCAAAGCCTCCGTCACCTCTTTAGGGACCATTCCCCCAGGTCTGGTGGTGCCGGGACACGGCACTGCCGAGCCCCAGTCACACATTGGCAGGATCACCAGTGAGAGTCTGGATGATCCCTGCAGTTCACGGAGCAGCCAGAAGTGGGGGGTGGGTGGTTCTTGAGCTTCCCTGTCTCACTGTAGAGGGGCAGCAGAGACCTGGGCCCAGCTCCTATGATCCCATCCCAGCTTGACCACTGAGTGCTGTTGACCTTGGGCAAAGCATGCCACCCTGTGCCTCAGTGTCCCCTTCTGTGATATGGAAGAACAGTGATCCTACCCCTTGGAGTTGAGTCAACCCACACACAGCGCTTGGACCAGTGCCCACACGACTAGTGGTGACTCAAGCGTCAGCTGCCAGTGTCCGTTGTGAAGGATGCTGTTCTCCCCTTGACTCTGGGCCGGGCTCTTGCTCGGGTGCCTAGGCTGACCCAGGACGGTGGACCCCCAGGGTGAAGCTCGCCTGTAACAGGGGCTGCTGTGAATAGCTCACAGATGGGACAGGCGGAGTCCCGAGCAGGACACCAAACGCACAGAGATCTCCCAGAAAGTGGAAGTCCTAAGGGGGCAGGTTGGCTTGTGTTGTTTCTTCCAGGCCTGGAATGACCCGTCCCTTGAAGTCAGGAGCCAAGTGGTTCACCCAAAACAGAGGCTGCTGCAGCTCACCCCTCAGCCAGACCCTGCCAGGGATCTCCGGGCCGGCCTCCCTGGGCCAACCCTTGGCAGTGGCTGGTGACAGCCTAGGAGGGTTGGAAATAAACCTGTTGTGACTCAGCTGGTAAAGAATCCACCTGCAATGCAGGAGACCTGGGTTCAGTCCCTGGATTGGAAAGATCCCCTGGCGAAGGGAAAGGCTACCCACTCCAGTATTTTGGCCTGGAGAATTCCATGGACTGTATAGGGGGTCACAAAGAGTCGGACACGACTGACTGACTTTCACTTCCAACTCAGATTCAATGTGTGGGGGTGACGAGGGCTCAAGTGAGACATGGCGTTGCGAGCCCAGTGAGCGGCAGCCGCGGTGCCGCTGGGACAGTATGTCCCTCATCAAGGGTGTGCCGGGTGCTGCCCTTGGCCCCCATCCTCTCAGGACCGCTGGAGTCCTCCCCGTTTGCCCCCCGACCCTCCATGCTCACACCCCCGTGCTCCCCCACCTCTCTCCTCCATCAGCCCTCCCTCAGCAAGCAGTGCCCGTGGCAGAGACTCCTTGGGATCGGGGGTTTGGGGGATATGGCTGCCACCCCAGGGAGCCCGCATCTAGTTGAGGAGGGGGGCTTAACTGTTTGGAGCCACGACATGCATTGACGTGAGAAAGAAGACCTGTGTGACCCGGGCCGCTCAGGCAAGGCCATGTGCTGTGGACACAGTTCCACTCGGCTCCTCCCTGGAAGGCCTGTGATGCTCGCCGTCCGGCAGCCCCAGAATGGATCCTGGCCACTCCCTTCTCAGCCCACCACCAAGGTGAGACCCTGCAGGGCTTCACAGCAGGCTCAGTTCTAGGTGACCACACACACCCCACCTGTACTTGGCGGACCTGGAACTCAGTGGGCCTGTGAGCCCTTCATCCCGATGGTGGAGACGGGCTCTGACCAGCTTCGGCCTCGGGGTCCCCTCTGCATTGCAGAGGAGTCCTAGTGCCCCCTGGCAGAGGCCATGTTGTGAGCTCCTTTCCACCCCAGGCTGGTGGCGTCCTCTGTCCACATCCTGTATTTCCATCCTGAGCCTTTCATCCTTCATGTGCCCCCGGGGAGTCAGATGTAGGGGGTGATCGTGTCTAGCTCGCCCTGGCCCTGGCAGGAGCAGGTGGCCGCGGGCTCCAGGCAATGCTGACTAGCGCCACTAGGTGGCGCCAGGGACCACGGCAAAGGGAGAGCACGTCCTGGGGCTCTCACCTGCTGTATTCACTCAGCGTCTGCCTCCCTGCAGGTAGTAAGCATGACCCTTCCTCTTCAAATGCATAAGTTAGGTGGGGGGGGGGGGGGGCGTTGCTGGAAGAGGTGCCCCCAGGCTTTTGCCTTTGCTGTTGGCAGGGGCTCTCATAAGTGGGTACCAGGTCCGAATCGTGCAGCCCTAAATCTGTAACAGTTTTTTGGCCTTTTCAGAAAAAAACACAGTGAAGCTCTGTTTTGTTTCATCTCTAGCTCATGTCACAGTTTATGATGTACTTTAAACTGCAAATTTCACTGGTACTATTGCTTGGTATTCTACATTTGGGGAAAGTAAAGGTGTATGTTCATTAATTTCTATTTATTCATATTTAAAAAGCCTATGTTAAGGTAAATGAGAGGAAATAATTTCTTCTCAGAAGCTCTGAAGGAATAATCATGTGTCAATCGACGTAAGCTGGGTTATGCTCAGTAATAGACGATGCAAATCAAAGTGAGCAGCTGTTTCTGACCCATACTGCGTTGCGGGTCAGCTGGGCGGTTCTGTGTTGGTGGCACCATATACCAGGACCCAGGCTTACCCTGTGACCATCTGCTGGTTGCCAGAAAAGAGGGCATGGTGGTCCCAAATGCAAACTCAGACGGAGAGGCTGTGGGTGCGTAGACTTTGTCCCTGCGAGGCTCAGGATCGCACAGCTGGTAAGTGGCTGAGTCTTGTGGGGATGCAGTCTGTGCACCCACTGCCTCTGTGTCCGAGTTTGCATTTGCCAGTGGGAGGAGAAGCCTCTGTCCTCTCGGTTTACCTGCCACATGCACCCCTGCTTGTTCTCACAAGGCTTGACTTATGGTTGCAGTGACTTCTGAAAAGAAGGCTAAACGTTAGGCAGAGGAGGGATTAAAAAGAAAGATGATTAAACCAATGGACAGATAAACTCAGAAGCCAACAGAGTCGTGGGGCTTCAAGAACATCTCTTTGCCTCTCTCCTCCAAATATCAGGAAATAGTAGTTCTCACGTGTTGGATATTTACTGCAGATCCGGCAACAACCTAAGTGCTTTTCATGTGTGATCCCAGTTCACTCGCAGAACAGCTCCACACGGATGCACAGTTCTTAGCTCTATTTCCCAAAGATGCCAAGGCTATGGGAGAGAAAGGCCACGCAGCGGCATGAAGCTCCAGGCGGTGCTGGAATCCTGGTCCTGGCCAGCAAGCTACAGTGGCGGGAAGCCCTGGTGGGGCTATGCTTATGCTATGCAAGTTTCTTCCACCAGGTGGCAGCACGTGTCCTCTCGCAAACCTCTTGCCACCTGCCTACAGCACTTGAGATACAGGAAGGGGGTGACCCAGGGGTCTTCTGTCCAGTCCCATTCTTTACAAAGGAATTTAGATCCAGAAATGAGGTGTGCCACCGCACACATGTGTACACTGGTTGTCACATCTCTGCAATCCAACACACACACACGCCTCATTGTCTGGCCCGTTTCTGAACTCATCCCACCTCTGTGTGGTTTGCATGGAGCCCAGTTTAAAGAGGTGGCAACGCTATAATCAGAGAAGCCATGCACTTGACGTTGTAAGTAACGACATGGAAGTTATTAGAACAGCCATTATTAAGAGGTTCAGAGGGGTCAGGGAACTCATGCCAGTTCTTCTTTGGGTTTTTCTTGCTGTCTGGTGTCAGGAGAGAACTGCTGGGAGCTGCTATGGAGGGGTGCTGACCTTGGTGGCCAGCCTGAGAAATTGGGGTTTCCTTCCAGAGCAGTGGGGGAGCCACTGAAGGTAGAGAGGAGGAGGGTAATGCGATGACTAAGTTTTAGAGAAACGAATCAGGGCATGTCTGAGAAAAGAGAGCCAGGCATTGGAACCCTTGCCCAGAAGCGGCTACAGACCCTGATGTGAGGTGTGAAGGCTCCAGTGGGATTGGCATCTCCTACGGGAGAGGGTTTGGGGAGAAAACGAAAGAGACTTTTGAGGAAGACCGGACAGGACTTGGGAGCCCTGGAGATAGGAAGGGCTAGGGAAAGGGAGGAAGCAGAGACAGACTGGGGTCCCAGAAGGTTCACCCCCACCCACTTGGTCCTGGGATAAGAGGTGGCTCGCACGAGGTCATTTTGAGGTGTCTTGACTCAAGCAAGCAAAACTCCCACTATCTCCGGGCTAATTTAGAACAGCGGTGCGCAGAGAGTGCTCGTCCAGCCTGCCTGGACTCCACAGTGCATCTGCCTGGAGCTGGCATCAGGGGCATCCTCAAATTCTCAGGCTGAACCACAGAGGAGATTCAACCCATGCTCTTGACACAGCATTCACAGTGAGCGCAATAGCCTGGGCCATGTTTCATGGCAAAACCAAGTTAGTGTAGCACTTAAGTAAATCCACCTGGGATACTGTTGACGTGTCCATGGAGAACAGGACAGGGGAGCAGACGGACTTGGCATTGGAAGGACTCCGGGCCACCTTCCAGGGTTGAGAGTCAGCCCAAAACCCTGCAGGCTGGATGAGCCTTAGAACCTGCTAGACTTCTAGACTCTTCCTGACTCTGGGTCTCACCTCCAGCAGCCAGATCCTTGGTGGGATCTTTGGGGAGACAGGGAGCTTGTTGCTGTTGTTGTTTTTGGCAGCTGACAGGTGGAGGGCTGGCTCCACCTGTTTTAAGACCTCCTCTCAAGCTGAAAGCTACTCTGCTTTGGAAACACATAGAGAACTTATGTTTCTAGCCCTTCAGTGTTTGAAGATGGCCTCCTGCCTCCTGTGTCTCCTGTCTTTTAGAGCGGTTTGCTTTTGTGCCGTGGAGTCAATGAGCCCACACTGAGTTTGAACAGAGGTTCCCAAAGTGTGGTCCTCAGACCAGCAGCATCAGCACCACCAGGAACTTACTAGAAATGCAAACTGCCGGCCCCAGCCGGGCCTACTGAATGGGACCCTCTGGGAGCTCACCTGTAGTTTAACAGCCCTCTTGAGATAGCGATGATGGTACCAACACAGAGGCAGGGGTGTGAGAGTAAAGGGTCAGCAACAGGCCCTTCCAAAGGGAAAAAAGAACACCCTGAATTGTAGCATCTGCTGATTCCCACCGTGTGAATACGCCCACCGGGCTGATTGGTTTCAGGCGACCCACCCACTGCCAACTGGCTCCAACCGTTCCTGAAAAGCATGAACCAGCTCCAGCACATTCGACAGGGGAGATTAAGTAACCCCAAAGGAAGGTCATGTACGCACTGCGGTATTTAAAACGGATAACCAACAAGGATCTGTTGTGTAGCACATGGAACTCTACTCAGTGCTAGGTGCCAGCCTGGATGGGAGGGGAGTTGGGGGGAGAATGGGCACATGTATACGCAAGACTGAGTCCCTTCACTGTCCACCTGAAACTACCACAATGGTGTTAACCCGCTATACCCAATACAAAATCAAAGTTTGAAGTTTGTAAAAAATAGTCCCAAAGACCACTGGGAGGAAAATTTGGCCCCGATGCAGTCCAGGGAGGGGTGTTTTGGGGCGCTCTGTCCTGGAGGAGACAAAGCCAATGCTTGTTTGAGACCTCATCCCGGGGTCCTTATACCTCTGTGTTTCCAGCACACACTCGCCACCTGTCAGGTGCCCACCGACCCTCACTGAACACTCCTCCCTGGCCCCACTTTGACCGACCCGACCACCTCTCCCCCACTGTCCGTGCTCCCATGGAGGAGCAGCAGAGGGGGAGAAAGGGGACCTCGACCTCCCAGGTTACTTCCTCCTTCAGGGCCCACCCCGCCTTCGCCTCTGCCTCTGTCCCACCTTTTCTTTGTCTTCTGCAGAGGTGGCAGGACAGTGCCCTCTGCCCTCGCCCAGTCCTGCCCTCATCCGACAGAGGAAGGCAGTTGGGTGAGAATCCAGAAAACTCCTGCCCCCATCACCTGGCTGTCTTATCCCCTCTTGGAGTGAACTTCAGGGGGAAACCTGATCTGATGGGTGGCGTGTAAGTGGCCCTCAGTTGAGACTTTCTGACCGTGAAGGCAGAAGGTCCATCTGCAAGGGGAGGAGGGCTGGGTCCCTAGGGGCCCGAGATGTCAGAAGCAGGAATTGAGGGGGCGGCACGTGGCAAGTCCCAGGGTGACCACACAGGCTCTTGTTCCGTCTGCCTTTTCTGCTGACTCCTGGGGACTCCAGTCCTGCTTTTTCCTGGTGGAGGCACAGGTTTCCCTCCTCTTACTTCCACCAGCAGCCCTGATTTCCCACAAATGAGACAGAGAGAAAGAACAGGAAGAGACAGTCCCCTGGACTGTGCTCTCCTCTGAGTCCTCGCCCCCTTCTCCCCTCCTCCTGGGAAGGTGGGAAGGAGACTGGAGGAGGCAGGTGGCCAAATGTGGAGCTGCCTCCAAACTGCGCATCCGGCTTGCAGTTCAGCTGGGCTGGGACGGCTCACTACCAGGACCCGTGGAGGGTCACGGCTAGCATTTCCCAGACGGGGGTAGGTCTGCCCCCTCCATCCCCTGGATGCTTATCAGCAGGCAAGTGTGGACACTCACCCACCCAGGGCAGCCCCGGAGATGGGGAATGAGCTCAGAAGATGCATACCCTCCTGAGGATGGTCCTGCCACGCCTCCTCTTGCCCTGCAGGTGTGGGACACTCCTCACACAGGTGTGCCACACGCCCATGGGCTGGGCCTCCCTCAGAAATGCCTATTGCTCAGGGCAGTGAAGCCCATGCACTGGAGGGACTAAAGGGAAGAAGAGTTAGGGAACACGTTCCCTGCCATGCGGAGAAGGGGGTCAAGGCTGGGGTTGGTCTTGGTGGGGGTGGGGGTAGGAAGGATTACGGACCAGCTGCCTGTGCGGCTCAGAGTCCCAGGGGGGCTCCCAGGGGCAGGAAGGGGACTGGCAAGAGCTCCCGCTGGGGATGTGGCCAGCCATGGCCAGCAGGGGCCGTGCGGCTGCATCCAGAGCCCTTATCTCCCACCGGCTTTCTGATCGTCTCTGAAGAATGCCTGGCCTGGGTGAGGAAGGAAGGAGCCTGCAGGTGGGGCATCTGGACACAGCTGGAAACACTTTCAATGTGTTTTTGAAGACATAGGAAAAGACTCCATGAGTTGGGAGAGTATCCTTCTCGAAGCTCCGGTTCTGGCTTCTTCTTCTGCCAAGGTCGCACCTGAGCACATTAAGGCTGCCGTGTGAGGGTCCTCAAGCCATTCCGGCCCAGACATGGATCCCTTCACACCCAGTCTGGGACAGAGTCTTGTCACTGAGACCCACGGTTGACTAATGAGGCCTCCAGGCCCTTCGGGGAGCTCCCCCAGGCGTGTGTAAACCCCTCTGAGAACAGGTGATGCAGAGCCCCCACGAGGCCCAGCAGCTAACCAAGGCTCTGGGCGCCTGTCTGATTCTGAACCCCAAGTTCCAGTCTTTTCCTGGCGGGGCACCCGGCAAGTCCCCAGGAGCCCCCAGGCCGTCCTGGCTCCGATTCCACAAGGAGCACTCTTTACATGTCGGGGCAGGAACCTGCCATCCGGGTGGGATTCCTCCAGGGAAGTGTGTTCCTTCAGCGATGAAATTTCATCAGCAGCAATTAATTCTCTGTCACGAGAGCCCATGAATTTGTGCCAGAAGCGGGAGGAAAAGCAACTGAATCTTTGATCAAACAAGTCTGTGTGCTGAAGGCTGGGTGCAGTTAACTACATCTCACCAGTGTATGGCTGCCGGCTGGGGCAGGCGGCAGGGCTGCTCTCGCTCCTTCCAGGCCACTTGGGGAGGGTGGCCGCCACATGGCCAGAGACGCTAGGCCTTCCAGGCCACCGCTGTCCTGGGGAGGACGCTGAGGACTGAGCTTTAGAGGGGGGAGGGGCGAGGGAGAGCCTGCAGGCCCTGGGCAGCTCTGGGACTCGGTGCCTCCACCCCATTCCCGGCCTTTCCTGTGCAGGGGCCTCACGATGAATGGTAATGATCAGATACTGGGGTCCAGGGCTCCAGTGAAGACTGGTATTGATTCTGTACTCTGAGTGTGAGTGTGTGTGTGTGTGTGTGTGTGAGAGAGAGAGAGAGAGAGAAAGAGTGAGACTGACTCATTTAGTAATGTGCCCACACAGCCCCCTAAATATGGTCCCAACAGCTCAAGTCAATCATTAAGATAATTGAAACTCGCCATCCTGGCCTGTGCCCATTCAAACCTCAGTTCCGGTTCAGAGAGACTCTGAACACCCCTCCTGCTCTCCCTTGCTCCCTCCTGCCTGGAGTCCACCCTCAAATGCTCACAGAACCAGTGGCAGGGTCCAGGCACCCCCCAGTTCCCTTGGCGTTGGGTCTCAGGGAGCCCCGGGGGACATGCCTGTGTCAGGGGCTGCCCGAGACTGCACTGGGGGAATGGCTTTGGAAGCTATTTGCAAGGGTGCTGACTCCGAAGCCTCATGTGTGGGTGTGTTTTGGGCCCATTTGGAAAGGTCTTTGGTGAGGAGAAACAGATGCTGATGGCTGCCTGGGTTTGGTTGCCCAGCAAGTTCATCTGGAGTCAAGCAAACCCAAGCAGGTTGGCGTGCCTCTGGGAAAGGACACTTCTTTTTGCTACTGTCATGGCAAGATTCAGGCTGTTCTATAACATGACTAGTGGAACATAGGCGGGAAAGGCTGAACCTCCCGGTCTTATGAGGTCTAAAGCCCCGCTGTGGCCCAAGGACACTGGAAAGTCTGGAGGGAGGAGGCTGTCATCTGGACACCTGCCTTCCGTTGGCACCAAATATCTGAGTGCCCAAAAAGTTTGCTCTTATTGCATCCATCACTGGCAGCCCAACAGCCTCAGAGAAACCCCGTCTGGTGGTAGGATGGGTCCCAGCAGCCCAGGGAATATATTTAAACCCTTGCAAGGGCTCGTGTTTTGTTGGGCCCCTATGAGATCTTTCTGGATCCTTGGAGATGCCTCAGGGAGGATGTGTTGGATGTTGCCATTCGACAGCTGACCTGTGAAAGTGATGACAGGGTGCTCCGGAGAGAAGTGATCTGGCACAGAGGCTTGCCATTGAATATGTTTAGTGGTGAAGTCGGGCAGGGTTCAGTTCAGTTCAATTGCTCAATTATATCCAACTCTTTGTGACCCCATGGACTGCAGCACACCAGGCTTCCCTATCACCAATTCTTAGAGCCTACTCAGACTCATGTCCATCGAGTCAGTGATGCCATCCAACCATCTCATCCTCTGTCGTCCCCTTCTCTTCCTGCCTTCAATCTTTCTCAGCATCAGGGTCTTTTCCAGTGAGTCAGTTCTTGGCATCAGGTGGCCAAAGTATTGGAGTTTCAGCTTCAGCATCAGTCCTTCCAATGAATATTCAGGACTGATTTCCTTTAGGATGGACTGGTTGGATCTCCTTGCAGTCCAAGGGACTCTCAAGAGTCTTTTCCAACACCACAGTTCAAAAGCATCAATTCTTCAGCACTCAGCTTTATAGTTGGGTTCATCTCAAGTGTTAATTGAGGTAGACAGAAAGTGTGATGGGTGCAAGGGTGCCTGGAGGGTGCATAGGCCATACTGGGGGGTCCTGGTTCCATCTAAAGCTTGCTGGACAACTGTGACCCATCGCTGGGGTAATGTGTCTATAATTCCCAACTCAAGGAGTTCCAGCCTCCGTCCCCTGGGTGTCAGCCCTGCCTGGTTTTTGCCCATTTCTCACTCAGAGCATCATCTCGCCACCCCAACTGCTTAGAGCGGCTGGCCCCAGGACCGCAGGCTGCAAGGCGCTGAAAGACTTGGATGTGGTCCCAGAGGCTCCGGGCAGCCCTGGCGGTGTGGGGGGTGGGCACGGGCAAGCAGCTGCGTCCCAGGTGGGGAGGGGGCAGCTCGGGGCCGTGGTCAGCACGTCCAGGTGAGGGGTCCTCATTGTGAATGCACAGCTTGTCGGCGCCATCTCGGGAGTCTTGGATAAAGTGTGCCCGTGAAGAAGATAATTGAAAATCAAAAAAGACTTTGTTAATTTGATTAGGCAGAGCCGTCGTTGAATTGTTCTTCATCAAAAGAGATTTAATTTTGACATGCAATTAAATTCTTCTGCTCTAAGATCTGCCCCAAGTGCGGGAGATGGGCTTGGCAGCTGGTGGAGGGGCGCGAGGAGAGGAGGGTGTTGCTAAGGATTGTTAGGTGGTGGGGAGAGTGAGCCGGGGGCTGGTTACTGATGCTGAGGATTTGGGAGAAAGACAGAAATGATGGCAATGGGGTCCTGGGAGGAAGGGCAGAGCTGCAGCAGTGGAGGGGGCCGAGACGCAGAGGGGCTCAGACCGAGGGTGGGGGCGAATTTGAGAAGAGAAGCAGAGCGACAGAGCAGGGGAGCAGGACAGCGGGGAGCTTTACCAAGAGGAGGAAGGGGGAGGCCACACTCAAGTCTCAAGGAACCATTCTGTAATTCTCAGGAGGGTAGGAAGCCTGGTTATGACTGGGAGCCGGGAGGCTTCTTGGTGGCTTGAAATCAGGAAATATCCTGGGGTTGACCCTGGATCTGGAAGTCTATCTTAGAGGGAAGCAAGAGTTCCATCAGGGATTAGAGGGTCTGAGCTGTGTGACCCCATCCTCCAAGGATGCCCCCAGGGTTCAATGGGGCATTGGAGGGTCTGAGTCGTGTGACCCCAGCCCCTTGAGGGCACCCCTGGAGTTCTAGGGGGGATTGAAGGGTCAGAGCTGTGTGACCCCAGCCCCCGAGGGCACCCCCAGAGTTCCATGGGGCATTGGAGGGTCTGAGCCATGTGACCCCAGCCTCCAAGGATGCCGCCAGGGTTCAATGGGGGATTGGAGGGTCTGAGTCGTGTGACCCCAGGCCCCGAGGGCACTCCCAGAGCGGCGATGGAGCCAATGTCCAGCTCCTGATCCCCCACCCCAGACAATGACCCCCTGCTCGCACACCCCATGTTTTTATTCATCTATCTAAAAGCAAGGATGTGGGTCTCTTCAGTTAAAATGATAGTGGTGTTTGCTTTAAAAAAGTCACTGATATTTCTTGAGGAAAATCTGGAAAACTGAGAAAAGTATAAATGAAGATGGAGCAACATGACGCTCCCTTAAGTGACTTGTGAGGATTTAGGACGATAAGCACAAAGTCCAGTTAGAGCTCAGGCCTGTCTCGACTTCATCTCAATCCCCACTGCTGCCCATACTCCCATGTTTGTCCCGAGGCCAGGAGCGGACTCGGTGGTCCTGGCTGTGGCTCAGCAGCGGTCAGCCAGCTCAACCCTCTTCACCCCCAGGGGCTGAAGGCCACAGGCGCTGGGGCAGCCGTCACTCAGCAGGGTGGTGGCTGGGAGGTGCAAAGGACGAGGGAAGAAGCCAGCTTGGGATAGAAGCCAGTGAGAAGACTCCCCCCCCACCACCACCCCTGGACCTTGATGCTCTTGGAGTCGGACCCAGGGCTGGGAAAGCTCAAATCCAGAGCGCTTTCTGAGGCTTGGGCAGCCTGGACCGGGCCCATCACCCTGGGGGCAGGAAGCAGAGGCCAGCGTCCTGCGAGGGTGAGTGGTCGCTGAGCAGCTGAGGGAGAGGATCCAGGCTCCTCCTCCTCCCACTCAGCGTTACCTCCAGCAAGAATCAATACGTTGTAATTAGCAAATGTTATCTATTAGGCCCAGCTCTGAAAAACTTGCCGTAATTGTGTAAAAAAGCTGCATTAACACAGCAACAGGCCTGGAGAGGGAGGGGCTGGTGGAGGGGGGTGGTTCCAGGAGGGAGGCTATGTTCCCAGTCCCCCGGCCTCCCACTAGCGCCTTGCCCCCCGCACCAGGCCCCTCCCACAAGCCCCCCCCCGCCCCCCTGCCACCTCCTCACCAGGCCCCTGGGGATGCTTCCTCCAGGCTGTCAGTCCCCAAAGCGTGAAAAGTGCTTGTCCAAGGCAAGAACCGGGCCAGCGCGGCGGCCAAAGGCTAGGTCCCAGTGATTCTGGTGCCTCGTCAAATGAGGTGTTTTTTTAAAATGCTGTCTGCCATATTATTTTAATATCTCTTCCACCGGTTCTTAGGAGAAAGATTATAGTCTGAGGCAGGACCATGTCCCATCCACAGATTACCAAAGTGAAATCTCCTCCTTGGATCCGACGCCTGCTTCTCTCGCTGTGGCAATGGTCCAGGAAGGGACCCATCCACGCCATCACCCACTACCCACACAGCCCCCTCAGGCCCCACTCTCATCTCCCAGGACCTGTGGGAGGGAGTTCAGTCTTTGCTGAACTGGGTGGTGACGGAAGCTGAGCTGCTAAGGCGGAAGGTGATGCTCTCCGGGGCTCTGGCTGGAGGTGGGACCCCAGGCATGCCTCTTCCCAGCCAGCCGCGTGCTCATGAGCGCCATGTTAGGGTTCGTGGACACTGGATGCCCCTGCCTGCTCGGGCTTCTTCCATCATAAAATTATTCGACATTGTATTTTATGGTTGCGTTGGTATAAGATGAATATATTAATATACGTTGAAACATTGTCCTCAATCTAAAAGCATTTATTTCTTCTGGTTGTAAAAGAAATTAAAACATTTCTGTGAGCCTGGCACTATGCCTCCTGAGTCTGTCTGATGGAGAAGTACCCTGCTGTCTCCCTCAGGGGTGCTGGAGATTAGCACAGCCCAGCATCCTCAAATCTCCAAGTTGTTGCCCAGTAGCTGCTCTCCATCCAGGCAGCGGCCGTGGGTTCAGTGGGGAGCTCTGGAGAGTAAGTTTGCATGGCTCAGGGTGAGAAGGTTGGCGTCCAGTGCCCCCCTTGTGCCATGCACCCCCTGGGAGGCCTTGGGCTTCTCCTGTGGCGCTCCCCAGGCGACTGAGAGCAGATGGACAGATGGAGGAACCACATGACACCAAGAGCGCTCCCTTCTCAATGCAGACATGCAGAAGCTGGGTGTTCCCCCCTCCCCCCACCATTACTCCCTGTTTGGAGCTTCCTGGAGCAGTTAAAAGACCTGAATCCAGGGGGATGGACCTGACTTCCAAGTCCAGCTCTGTTTCTTAAGTCACAATTTGGCTTCCCTGAGTCTCAGCTTTCTTACCCATAAAATGGATGTGATAGAGCCTTGGTGAGAGTGTCACGTCGCTCGGAGAGGCTGTTGCTGGGCGCTGTCTGTGTGCAGTGCGGGGACACAGGGCATGGTGGTGTGTCGCTCAGTCATGTCTGACTCTTCGCAGCCCCACGGGCTATAGCCCGCCAGGCTCCTCTGTCCGTGGGATTCTCCAGGCAAGAACACTGGAGTGGGTTGCCATTCCCTTCTCCGGGGGATCTTCCCCACCCAGGGAATCAAACCCGTGCCTCTTGGGTCTCCTACATCTCCTGCCTTGGCAGGCAGGTTCTTTACCACTGTGCCACCTGGGTAGTCATGATTGTCCCAGCTTGAGTCTTAACGTCTTTGAGAAGAAAACTGTCTTCCCGGGTTGGGATTTTCTGGCATTCTTTCCGATGGGCCACACTGTCGATGACAGGGTATTTCATTGCAGCTTAGGAGAATGAGGTGTTACATAGCATGACTGACTCAATGGACATGGATTTGAGCAAACTTGGGGAGATAGTGGAGGACAGGGAAGCCTGGCAAGCTGCAGTGCATGGGGTCCCAAAGAGTCGGACATGACCCAGCAGCTGGCCATGATTTGGCAGGCACGTGTGTGTGTGTGCGCACGTGTGTGACCACACGTGTCCGTGTTTCTCTGTGTACTTGTGTCTGCCTCTGTGTGTGTGTGTGTGTCCCCGTGCACCAGTGAGTGTATCCCTGTGTACCCTGTGTGTGTCCCCATATACCTGTGAGTGTATCCCTGTGTACCCCTGTGTGTGTCCCTGTGCACCTGTGAGTGTATCCCTCTGTACCCCTGTGTGTGTGTCCCTGTGCACCTGTGAATGTATCCCTCTGTACCCCTGTGTGTGTGTCCCTGCACACCTGTATTTGTGTGTGTCCCTGTACACACACAGGCAGAAGCAGCCAGGTGGCGAAGGTCTGGACCGTCGCCACAGAAATAGCCTAATTAGGGAAATGAGTATTTAGAAGGAGGGGAATATTTTGTGCTTGATCAGGGATATTTCCTCCCCCTGCAATTTCTGTAAAACTATTAGGAAGACAACACAGGAGGCCCCAAACTTGACCTACGACCGGGTGGAAAGTACCGTGAATTTCACCACCACTGAAGCTGGGGCTGGTGGTGAGAGGGGCTGGAGGGGGTGCCTGGGCTCAAGGTTGGGGGGGGTGGGCGAGGGAGAGGAGGGCTTGAAGTGCAGGGGTGCTGTGTTCTTGAGAGACCTCCCTGACCCTCCCGGGACAGGGGAAAGGACTTGCAGGCAGATGTGCAAAGGATCAGACAACTTGATTGTCTTTGTGCTCGGGCTGACCCGTGGCAGAGGGACGGCTAAGAAATGGGGCAGAGGACAGAGGTCCGCACCTGTCCTCACCTGCCAGCCTCTCCGCTGTGTGGCAGCTCCCTGTCCTGCCCCGGGGCCTGGCTCTCTGCTCCTCGGTGGGGGTGAGGTGGTTGAGCAAACTCACAGAAGGCTGGGCCAGGCAGGCCACTGGTAATTTAATTGAACCAATTTGTTCAGAGTGGATTATTACTTCTCTTACAATGTTTTGAAAAAGAATTCAGCTGAACGCTTGGCTTTATGTGTGCACCGGGGGCTCCGGTCACCCCAGGCTGGGCCAAGAGACAGTCCTGCTGGTCTGGCAGCCCCCTGCCACCCCCACCCCTCCACCTCCTTGCCTGTTTCACCCAGAGCATCGACTGGCTTGCTGGTGCCGCCGTGGCTGGGGAGGCAGCGTCAGGAATGGAAACTTGATCTTTCTCTCCTCCCAAAATAAAACGTGGGGACAGGGCACCCTTTCCAACCAGGACTATGGGGGGTGGAGACTGAGCCAGGGAAGGTGTGAGAGCAAAGAAGCAGAAGGTGTGTCTACCCCGTTGAGAAAGGATCACCCTGTGTCGGGGAGAGGGAGGCCTGTGGTGCATTTGGACTCCACGTCCAGGAATAATCAGTGTAGTAATTGCTGTTAACAGCTGCTGTTATAGCTATTGAGTACTCACTGTCTTCTGGATACAGTTCTAAGGGTTTACGCAGAGTAATGCACTAAATCCTCATTCGCACTGTGAGGGATGCATAACCATTACCTCATGTCATAGCTGAGAACATGAAGACCCAGGGAGGCTAAGTAACTTGCCTGAGGTCACACAGCTGGTATGGGCCAGGGGCAGGGTTCTAACCCAGGCATCTGGCTGCAGAGTCTGAGCTTGTAACCCCTGTGATGCCCCAGAAGCCGAGTTTTGTCACAGGACCAGGTGTTTCACCGGGAGCAGCTTAAAGGATTCTTTTGAGCAAGAGTGAGGCCCTGGGAGCAGCAGCTCTGCACCACCCACCCAGGGTCCCCCTCACTCTCTCTGATTGCTGCCTCTTCTCCAGACCAGGCCCCCAGCCCCCTGGGGCTCCCCATGAACCATCGAACCAGCTTTGTGCCATTGAGAGACACCCTGTGTTCCCAGAGTAATGTGACATCCCTGGGGGCTTGGGACACAGCTCTCCAAGCCCCAGTCTTTTGGTCAAGAGCCCCTGGCCACCCACCCTGTGATCACTTTACCCACTTGCCCAGCCATAGGGAGACAACTGTGTGTGTGCGTGTGTGTGAGAGAGAGACGTATGAGTGTGTGTGTGTTTTCTGTCTCCCCAACTGGGCAGCAGCTTCTCAGGGACAGGGGCAGAATCCCTCCCAACCCCTCCTCACGCACCCACCCTCAAAACTGCAGCGTGAGTCAATCTACGTGTGGGAAACGATTTCCCTCCACCCTCTCCTGGGGAAACCTTGTCTTGACCAAATGACTGGGGGTTGCTGTGTCCCCATCCCTGGGATGTCATGTTCCTCTGAGAACACAGGGCACCTCTCAATGGCATGGAGCTGGTTTGACAGCTCAGGGGGAGCACCAGGGTCCTGGGGGCCTGGCTGGAAGAGGAGGCGGCAGTCAGAGAAACGAGAAGGGGACACTGGTCAGCAGAGCTGTGGGGGCCTGAGAAAGGAACCAGGGGAAGGGAGCCCGGTGGAGCTGGGGTAGGCAGGAGTGAGGAAGAAGCTGGGCTGGAGTTCTTCGGAGAAGGAAACCCTGGGCTGAGAGGGCGGGTGCCCCCCAGGAAGGAGGCGGAAGAACTCTGGGATGTTGTATGTAAATAGAGTTCCTTTAAATCAAATCATATTCTCAGTGCACTGAGGGGAGCTCAGTCAGTAAAGAAATCTTGCCAGAAGTCTTTTCCAAAAAAACAGTGCTTGTGCTTGATGCAAACCATCATTCTTTACTTAATTCATGTGTTTTCAAATGGAGTGTTCTTAAAGCAGGGCACATCTAAATAGTTCAAAGAAAACCCCCAAATCTTACAAACGTGAAAAAAAAACAATGGCTGTGTGTGTGCCAGTGTGTGCAAACCCTCACTTGCTCCTACCTGGGTGCCACCAGCGAGGGCATTTTCTCATTGCTCAGTGCGATTTAAATTAAATGTTTAAAAGCCCTTCCTTCCAGTTTTTATTTGCTGGCCTAAGTCTTCTGCAGCAACTAATTAGCTTAATGAGTTTTCTTAACTCTTGGCTGTTAGAAAATCGTGTTTCTGCATGGAAACCAGTCCTTTCCAAAGGAGAGGGTCTTGGCACTTTGTGCCCTGACGCAGCACCCCCATCCCTCTCTCTCCACACACCAGCTCCTCCCCACCCACACCCTCCACCCCGGGCCCCAGGTCAGGGGCAGGTGGTCCCCCACCACACCGTTCAGGAGGCTTGGCCCTCTCCCTTTATCTCTGTCGCCTGCCCCAAGCCCCTCACACTGTCTCCAGGGTATTGTCTCTCCCTAGGACCTGCCTGGTGTGGAGGAGATAGCCCCACCGTGAGCTTAAAACCTATCACAGAACAACAGCCAAGAGGAGCTGGTTCCTGTGGAGGGAGGAGGTGTCCGGCGGGCCCCCTCCTCCCACACATGCCCTTCCAGGCGTCCTGTGAGCCTCGTTTCTGGGGAACACTAGCCCCGCTGCAGAGCCTCCTGTTGAGGCTGTGAATGGCCTGAGCACGGTCAGGCCAGCCCTGTGCTGTCAAGGCCTCCAATGCAGTATTTGCTCAGCCCCAAAGGCTTGTGCAAACAAGCATCCTTTTGCCCCCTCCGACCCATTTTATGGAAACTGAGAAGAAACTCAGAGCTCAGACTGCAGAGATGCAAGGTTGCTGCTGGCTTTGCTGTCTGTCCCTCAGAGCCTTGGGCAAACTATTTCCTTCCACTATATCCCCAAGAACCCTCAGCAGGCAGGGCGGGCAGGCAGGCGGGGTCCGTGGCCAGTCCCCTCCTCTTTGGGGGTATTTTCTCCACATGGAAGTGGGGAACCAGCTAGGTTTTTAGGGTGCCGCTTATGAGAGTGTGGGGACCTTGGCGGGGAGAACATGAAGGGCTGTGAGTCAATATAGTGATTACCTGGGAATACAGCTGGATGGGCCAGCACATCAAAAAATAACACGGAGAAGCGGGGCTTAGGCCCTGCAGTGGTCCTCCCCCCGGAAACCAGGAACCTTTGAGCTTTGGAGACCAAGCCTCTGAGCTGCCTGACAAGAGTCCACGCTCAGCTTCCCCTTGGAAATAAAACCTGGGCAAGCCTGGCCCACCTGCTCCAGGGGCTGGGATCCCGCTGTGGCAGGGTGGCTCCCGGCCCTGCCGCCCCTCCATCTTCTTCAGCCCTCAGGCTCCACCCCTGTAGCCGACACCCACCACCTTCTCCACCCTGAGTCTCTGCATCACTGATTAACTCTCACGTCCCACGTCCCACACTCTGACCGGAAGAAGATGTAGGAACAGACTCACCCTGACGTAGGTCAGCTTCCTGTTCAGGCTGGGAGGACAAAATATCACCCACGGGAAGCTTATCGACAGCAGACACTGCTCAGGGTCTGAGACCAGGGAGCTGGCACGGTTGGGGGAGGGCTTCTCTCCTGGGACACCCTGCTCGTGTGGCAGAGGGCCGGGGGTCTCCTGGGACTCTTTTATGAGGGTGCTGAGCCCATTCCACGATTTGATCACTGGCACCCCAACACCATAAGCAGGATGGGCGGCACCAGCAAGGGGTTCTGCCGTCCCAGGGGAACGAGGGGGCACCACGTGGCACTGACTGCCCAAACTTTGATGTTGTGGGAAGACTGTCTAGAGGATTCCCTTGGACATACAAATGCCATCTTTGATGCTTCTTACCCCTCGAACCCTCCAGGCTCTGCTCCAGACGAGGCACACTGGGGGGCTGAGCATCTCGTGTGACCTAGGAGTAGGGGGCACCAGGAAAGGGGCTTGGCCTCTGCTGCCCCCCAAACCCTTGCTGCCTAGGCAGGCCCTGGATGTGTCTCCCCTGGATCAAGAGCCTTCCCTTGTGGTGGAACCCCAGACTTCATCCAAGTGAAGGGAACGACCGTCAGTCCTGGAGGGCCCACTTGTTGATGTCCAAGACCACTTCCTCTAACCGTGGAGCCTCCCATTGTGCGGGCTTCCTGTGGGCAGGGAAGTGGGGGGAGGAGGGGAACAAGGCCAGGAGACAAAGACTTAGATGCTCGGTCACTTGTTTTATGTCCTTCGGGGTCAGACACTGTCACCCAGAGCCGCAGAGGAAGAACCCTGGGCCGGAGCACAGGAGAGCACAGGAGGCTCTGGCCAAAGGCTCTCTCAGGAAGGGGACAGGGCTCAGGCGTGTCAGCAGTGGCGACAACAGTCACTGCCCAGGACAGAATGAACCCCGGTCACGGCGGTGGTGGACGTGCTGCGTGTGAACTAGTTTCAATCACTCGCTACCATGACATCAGCTGTGCCCCCAAAGTACACATCTGGCGTTTGGGCATGGAGGGCTTGCAGGGCGAGTGAGACTGTCAGTCAAGCGTCGGCGCCGGCGTGTGGCAGATGCCCAAGGAGTGGCCCACCTTCTGAGCCCCTCCCCACTGGGGAAGGGGGCCGTGGAGCAGGCCAGACTAGGCCGAAGTTTGCTGGCTGCCTGGTCCTCATACCAGATGCTGCGGGGTTGCTGACACCCAGGCTGAGAGGGAGATGATCCTTCTAGCTTTGTGCTCACTCTGCTTCATGTGAGCCCCGATCGTTTCAGAAAACAGGTGGGCACGGGTGCGGAAAGAAGGAAAGTCACCCTGAAAGAGAACCTGTGAGAACCCCGGAAGGAGAGACAGTCCACGCGTGCTGGAGAATTGTATCAGTGAGAACATTTGTCCCCGCACCTCCCTTCTCCTGAGTAGGAAACGAACACAGATCACATCGCAACTCATCTTCCCATGTGCTGAGAGCCCCCTGTGAGGGTTTCAGGAGTCCACGCTCCTGCCCTGCTGTTCCTCTTGGGCTGGAGTTAATTCCCCTCCCTGGATGCACGCGGAGGTGTCCAGAGTGCTCCAGCCGCGGAGGTAGAGCACCCATCTCGGCGACCTCCTCAGTGCCCTCTGCCAGCACGATGGCTGAAGGGTTTGTCAGCCTCAGGCGTCCCCAGCGCAGCTCTGGTCCTCGCCCTGCAGAGGCCCTGTCTGCCTCCGTGCCCATCACCCCTTCCCGCCCACCTCTGCTGCTCCCCACAGGGGTCCGGCGCCCCCATGCTCTCCTCCTCAGGGTCCTGGGCAGGACTGCTGGAGGGACGGTTTCCAGCTATTCCCTCGAGTATGTCTTACCCCACCTGAGCTCCCAGCTGGATAGGGGCTCCCTTCTGTTTACGGTCTCCTCCTCTCTCTCCCTCCTGGCACCTGCCACCCAGGGCTCACATGTGGTCGTCAGTGATGCTGGGCAACGAACACATGGATCTGGCCAACGTAATTAGCATTTTGAACAAGAATCAGGCAAAGATCCGGGCACCAGAGGAGGGGGAGGGGGACAGGAGCGAGAAGAGGAGGAGGAGGAGGAGGAGGTGAGGGAAGAGGAGGCACCCACTCGGGAGGACCAGTGTGGACAGTTGGCCACACTAGTGCTTGGGGCAGAAGCCTCCCAGCTCCGGGTACGTCTTCTCCATGTGCTGGTGTGTCCCCACACTTGTCCCCCTCTAATTGAGCAGGTGCTGGGCCAGTGGTGAAGCAGACCAGCATCGACTGTGTGCAGTAGAGGCATCAATAAAGCACTGCGTGTTGGGAGGCCGGCTCACACACTGGCAGACGGTGGGAGCTGGAGAGTGGCACTCTATTCATGATGTTTTGATTTCTCAGGCTCTGGG
This sequence comes from Bubalus kerabau, assembly GCF_029407905.1. Classification (NCBI taxonomy): domain Eukaryota; kingdom Metazoa; phylum Chordata; class Mammalia; order Artiodactyla; family Bovidae; genus Bubalus; species Bubalus kerabau. The sequence goes on along the minus strand of NC_073627.1, from coordinate 11,232,996 downwards.
GACACCGACTTTGATAGATCGCGTTGTGGCACGGCACAGCATACCATAAAATAACAGCTCACTTCCTGAGCAGGCGTAAGCCGCTGGAGCCCACCCATTCCTTTAAAATTAAATACTTTAAAGAAAAAAAATAAAGCTTGGGGAAGATAGATCCCCAACCCGTGGTGCCAATGGCCGGTCATGCTGTGGGTTTCACAGGTGTGAAGTGTCGGCTTTGCCGATGATGGTGCCCGAGAGGTGGCTGGCCCGCCTGCCAGGAAGGCCAGCACAGTGCCTGGTTTCTGCTTGGACTGCAGGCTGGCCCTGGGGTTGCCTCCGTCAGCCATCTAGTTCGTTCTTCTAGTGTCTGGGATGCTTCACTCTTGCTCTGTTGCTCTGCAGACTCACACCTTGCTCTCCATGGTGCTGCTTTCAGCACAGGGATCCCAAGTTGCAGGCGGATCCTCTGCAGTGCGAACCAGCCAGGGGCTGTGGCGAGCCCTCTTGTGTATGTCATAGCAGGCATACACAAGGGTCTCTGAGTGCTGTCCTTCTTGCCTGATGGGTCCTGATCAGAGCTTTGCCATGCCACAACTTCTGCGGTTGAGGCTGACGGCTTCTTTGGTGCGAGAGGGTGGTACCCAGGAGAGGACCTGTCTCCATAGTTACGGGCCACCTGGAGGTGAGGCAGCTGCCCCTCCATCCCTGTGGCCTCTGCTGGGTTCTGATCATGCCCTCCTTACCCAGAGGGTTTCCTGAGCTCTAAATCAGATAGCAGCTCTAAGGACAGAGTATGGGGCAAAACTGTTTAATCTACATTGTCAGTGTGAGGAAGATATATCCCTTCAGTTTTATTTTTTTCAGAGGGTGTTATCAAATGTGCGGGTGATTCATGTATAAGAAATATATTCTGTTACAACATTTTTCACCTGCCGGGTGCTGGCTTCGGCAGGCCCTCATTGTCTCACCGCTTGCTGGAATCCATTTATCTGTCGTCCGTGTGGGAGCGCGGGGGTCGCTGCAGGAGCACCATTGGAATTAAGTATGAATTAAATGTACCATTAAAATAAAGTGTTATCACAGGCATTTAATGAGTTTTATTCTTTAACGGGTTTGTTTTGCGACTTTTGATGCCCAGGCAGCTTCCTGTTTTATTTTTTCTCAGTGGATTTTCAGTTAAGAGTTTGTTGTCTTCCTTAACGTCAGAGAGGGTGCTGTATTTTCCCCATAGTTCCAGCTGTTCCTTTCGGTACTGTTGGAGCGAGTATTTTGTTTGGCAGAGAATGAAACTGGAAAAAAACCAAAGTGGTTCTTTACAAGGAGTTCAAAAGAACACGGAGCTAAGATTTCTTTCCCCCCTATAACCACTGTGTGTCCAGAGCAGAAATTTAGGCATTCGGGGTAGATGGGCTTCATCTGGGCTCAGCAAAGATCAAGAAACCAGCCTCCCCACCCCCCAGGTCTGCTGAATACAGCCAGGACTGATGGGATCTTGGTTCTCTTATTTTCTGTTTATAATCCTGCTTCCATTCCTGGTCCTCCAGACCTCCCCAGGTCCTCACTCCAGCTCCGCGCAGTCCAGCCATCCTGGCCTGTTACAGGGAGTGTCTGCCCCCCAGTCCTGGGCAGCCGTTCTGAGTTTTGGGCCAACAGCTGCCAAGACAGGATCTGGAGAGTTGGGATTTATTCCTCCCATCAGCCCATACATAATGGGTGCTGATTTTGCGCCAGGCCTGCCCCAGGCATGGCATGAAGCAGAGAAGACCATCCCTGCTCTCCTAGAGCCCACCTCTAGACATGGGGCCATTTAAACAAAAGAATGAAAGGCCCCAGAGACCACATGCTGTCCCAAGAACCCGAGAGGGTCGGGGGGCTGGGGCCACTTCCTAGGGGACGGGCTTTCTGAGGCTGTGGTGTCTGAGCTGGGGCCTGGAGGAGGAGCAGCCGTGTGAAGCCTGCTGGAAATGCACACTAGGGCAGTGGCAATGGCCAGGGCTGAGGCTCTGAGTTGGTGTACAGAGCAGCCAAGACAGAGTGGGTGCCGGGGAGGTCTGAGGGGAGTTTGGGGCTATGGGAGCCACTGTGCTGGGACCTGATGACTGTTAGAAAGTGGACCCAGGTGGCTGGGTGGGCACTGGCTAAAGAGAGAGGGTGGCCAGGGCCAGGGGCTCTGAGATCACCCTGAGACCATCAAGATGCCCAGGGTTTTGGCTTGGGCCACTGGGTGAGTGGGGGTGCTGTTTATGGGGACCCCTGAGGGAGCCTGGGCAGGAACAGGGGAGATGGAGCCCTAGCCTGAACACATTGGGTTCGAGACTCCTGTGGGGCTTCCAGGAGAGCCCAGAAAGGTAGCAGACAGAAAAGCCTGGAATGTAAGTGTTGGGGCAGTTGGTAGGGTCAACTTTCCAGAGGCATCAGTCCTGGAGAGCCTGGCTGAGGTCACCTCTCCCGTCCCCTTGCCGAGGACAGACCATGTCCTCATGCGCATCACAGGAATCCTTGCACACCCTCGAGTATCCCGGAAGTCTCTGCCTTTCATGAGTCCCTTGGTTTTCAGCGCATTGAACCGAATGCCCCTCACCCTTCTTTGGGCCACAGGACCATTGGTAATTCTCAGAAGGACAAGAAGTCTCCTTGGAGGCAGGAGCTGCTAAAACCTGACTTCTCATCTCTGCTGTTCACCCCATAGTCTGGATGAACTTCACCCCTCTGCGTTTTTAATCACTCTCAGTTCTCAGTCTACTGTGAGTGCAGACGAGACTGTGCCCTCTCCAGCGGGGCCCCTGTGCTCTGAGGGTCTGAGGGTAGAAGCGTTTCCACACCCACAGGCAGGCCTTGAGGGTTCTCTGATGCTTGTGCATGAATCCTCTGAGCTAATGGGACATGAAGGGGGCATTCAGCCTCTATTCCATACCCTGCGGGCTTCCCAGATGACACTAGTGGAAATAATCCACCCGCCAACCCAGGAGACATAAGGGATGAGATTTGATCCCTGGGTTGGGAAGATCCCTTGGAGTAGGGAATAGCACCCCACTCCAGAATTCTTGCCTGGAAAATTCTATGGACAGAGGAGCCTGGCTGGCTACAGTCCACAGGGCCGCAAAGAGACAGACACGACTGAGCACACACACACACACACTCATACGCTGGGGCCACCAACACCAGCTTGGTGGCCTTGGGCAGGTGACAGAGCTTCTCAGAGTCTCCTTGTCTTCGTGTCAGGGGATTTGATACCAGCAGCTGGCTCAGTCCCAGGAGCATCGCCCGGCAGGCTGATGCTCTTACTCCAGCCGTATCAGGTATTTCAAGCCTGGAAAAGTGGCCCCTGGGCACCTCTGCACGCAGAACATCCAACCCTCCCATCCCCCCTCGAACATCCAGCTGGCGTTGGCATGTTCGCCCGCAGCCTGGCACCGTCCCTGCAGCCCAGCTCTGGGTCCAGTGCAGGTGCTGCCCACGCCCGCCCCTCCCTGTCCCCTGGTGGCCATCCTCCTCTCCCCGTGTGGGGAGTGTGGGGCCTGTTTGGCTCTCGGAGACGCTGCCTTCCCCACTGTCCTCATCAGACTCAGGGCTGGGGATCTTGGCCAAGTCCTGGAGTGCGTCGTTTAAACTGGTGATGAGCTGACAATTCTGGCTTCAGAAAAACGCAGAGGGTGCGGTGCGTTTTCCCGAAGGTGAGAGAATATCTGAGAACCCAAGAAGGTTCCCTGGGCGGCTCCACTTTGGGCTGCAAGACCCCCACGTGTGTAGGATGGGAACTGGTAGCCACAGCCCAGCTGGCCTGAAGAGCCAGCAGGTGACGGAGCAAGTCCTGGGGATGGGGGCAATGTGTCAGGCCCACCTCGGGGCTCTGATGACGGAGTCGATCTGCAGAGGCTGGGAACAGTCGTCTGCGGCTGATGTATTATTTAGAGAGGCTCGGGGAATCTCGGAGGAGAGAAGACACTGCGTGCATATTAAGATGGAAATGGCAATTAACTACCAAAATAAGACATTTTTATAACATTTTTATTGAAGTTTTAATGAACAAATAAAGAAACAGAAATCTGCATGTGCCTTGCGAGCCATATAAAAATGACTAAATCAAGATGAAATGGTAAGAACCGGCAACACCTCAACTTCCTCTGCTTCTCGAAATAAATAAGCAAGTGCACACGGCTTCACCGCCGACGAGCACGCACATGTGCACACACACTTGGCCTTGGCCCCGAGACCATGAAATGCAGGGAAAGGGTGGGAGTGGGGCAGAATGAAAGAGGGGGCAAGTCGGGAGGAGGAGAGGAAGGAATCACTCTGGACAGAAGCCCCCCTCCCAGCAGGCGGCAGGGCTGTCTGCCCTGCACCACAGGACTGGAGCCCAGAGGACACATGGGCTCTGGGGGCAGGAGATGGGACCGTGGGGCTTGGAGGGAGGGCCTGGGGACCCCCACAGCCCCACCGACCAGTGGGGTGTCCTGACGGGGAGTCTTCTAATTGCCTTAGAGATGTCTGATCGGGAAGGAGGTGGAAATGTCTGCACGTGGAAGGCAGAGGGAAAAATCGGCCTGTGTGAGCTGAATAGAGCCGTGGATTGGCCAAGCCCCTCCCCCTATTACCATCACGCTGTGGTTGTTGTTCAGTCACTAAGTCGTGTCCGACTCTTTGCAACCCCACGGACTGCAGCATTCCAGGCTTCCCTGTCCTTTACCTCCTCCTGGGGTTTGCTCGAACTCATGTTCATTGAGTCCGTGATGCCATCCAACCACCTCATCATGGACCCCATTGGCAGGTGGGTCAGTGTAGAGGCTGAAAGTGTCACCCGGGGACAAGGAAGTGTGGAGATGATCAACTGTGTGGGAAAGATTCCTGTCCGTGGGGGTGGGTCTGGATGGTGGGTTGGGGAAAGGCTATCAATCACCCTCTTTTGAACCTTAGGACTCAAATATGGGTCTTTTCTAATTTGGGGGGTATTTGTCCCTTTATCCATTGGCTTCCCTTCACTGAGAAATGAAGCCCTGTGACCAAAAGCTGATGTTTTCCTGTGTTCAGCGGGAACAACCCAGAGAAGCCGTCTGCTCCCAGTAATTGCTCACAATACACAATACACAAATTGGTTTACAATCATACCTCAATTTTATCACAACTAATTTAAAACTCATATTGCCACTCCCCTCCCCCACCCTCAACACACATAATTTAATCTGATTCTTAAACACACGTACACACACACAAGGAATCTGATCCAGAGCAATTTTTCTCAATTAAAATTTGTGATTACATTTCTGAGCTTTCACGGCAGAGTTCTGAGTGGGGCTGTGATATAATTTAACTTCTCCCAAATTGCTGACACCAATAACCCTATAAATTAGCAGATGGTGGAGGGAAGTCTCCTGGCTTCTTCCCTGTGATTTTGTAATGGTTTGATTTTGTAATAGGGGTTTTGAGTGCAAGCCAGGAACCCCTCCTCTGGCAGTGGTGAGAGCTTTTCCCATTTCATCATCTCTGAAGCTGGTTGCATGGGTTTTAGTTCAGCGAAGGTGCAGAATCAAGAGAACTGCTCACATCCTGGTCCAGCACCCTTGTAGAACCTGGCGGAGGAGGAAGCCCCAGGGCTTGGCACTGGACCGGGCTGGTGAGGTTCAGGTGGCCATCTGACTCGTGCTCCCAGACAGGCTCAGGGTTCTCTGCCAGCTGCGGCTGACCAGCCATCTCTTAGCTTCCAACTTCACTGTGGTCATCCTTGTTTTGCTCATGTTGAATTTTTTCTTTTGTTTATTGGCAGTGCTTTGTCTTTGTTCCGCTTTCTCTAGTTGCGGGCACGGGCTTGTCATTGCAGTAGCTTCTCTTGCTGTGGAGCGTGGGCTCCAGGCCGGCGGTCTTCAGTGGTTGTGGCGCACGAGCTTGGCTGCCCTGAGGCATGTGGGATCTTCCTGGACCAGGGATCAAAGCCGTGTCCCAGCATGGCAAAGCGGATTCTTAACCACTGGATCACCAGGGAAGCCCCTTGTTGACTTGTTTTAGTATTTACATAGTTCTTAGGGCTTTTGAACATGCCCCTTTGAAATACCCAGTATCCTTAAATATTTTGCTTTTTCAGCTTAGAGTGCTTAAAATGGCTTATCTGTTAAGTTGCATTAAGTTCAGAAAGTCCAAGTCACCTAGGCACTGGCTGCCAACATGAAAAAAAAAGACATAAAAATTATCCAAAGAACCAGATGTAGTAGACGTTTGGACATGACAGAACTGGACCTGCTTCAGCCCAGTCTTATCGGGCCAGCCTTGTCTGGATAGAGAGGTTGCTTTTTCTCCCTCTCTGTCAAAAAATGTTGGCCAGACTATTCAAATATAATTGTCTTGCCCGTGTAGAGTTTGTGTGTGTGTGTTAGTTATTCAGTCGTGTCTGACTCTTTGCAATCCCGTGGACTATAGACCTCCAGGCTCCTCGGTCCATGGGATTCTCTAGGCAAGAATACTGGAGTGGGTAGCCATTCCCTTCTGCAGGGGATCTTCCCAAGCCCAGGTCTCCTATATTGCAGACAGATTCTTACCATCTGAGCCACGAGGGTGTACAGTTTAGTACCCAGCAAGGGTTAACTCCTCACCATCAACAAAAATGTGTCTTTGGAATTTAGTGGGGAGGATGGGGAAAGTTGGTCTTCCCAGGCAGTTCTAGTGGTAAACAATATGCCTGTCAATGCAGGAGATGCAGGAGACATGGGCTAGATCCCTGAATTGGGAAGATCCCCTGAAGAAGGGAGTAGCAACCCACTCTAGGTATTCTTGCCTGGAGAATCCCATGGACAGAGGAGCCTGACAGGCTACAGTCCATGGGGCTGCAAAAAGTCAGACATGACTGAGCAACTGAACACGTGGGGTAAGTAGATCAGAGATAAATACAGGATGCCTAGTTGAGTTTGAATTTCAGATAAACAATGAGTAAGTTTTTAATGTAAATATGTCCTGTGTAATATTTGGGACATACTTATACAAATAGTTATACTAAAAATTACTTTAAAAAATTCAAATGTACCTGGGCATCCTGCTTTTCTATTTGCTAAATCTGGCTGCCCTAGCGGCGGGTACTGTCAATCAGCCAAGTCACCCCTCCCTTCTTGCCCTCTTGGGATCATCTTTAAGAGGTAAATTTAGGGTAAATTAAGTCCACCTAATCTATCAGAGTCTTGATTTCCTCACTCAAAATAAAGTTGTTGAGAGGATTAAATGATGCGTTGACGGATGCACCCAGACCAGCACCGCCCGAAAGAGACAAACCAGAACATGTATTTATAGCCTGCTTGCGTTTGCATTTTAGGAGATGTGCACACATGTTTTCCAGAGCAGCAGCTATAGCACCTGGGGAGGGTGTGTTTGTGACTGGCTGTCGGGGAAGTGTCTGGGGCCTGGGGCCAAGGTGGGGCTGGTCCAGATCGAGAATGTCACTGGGGGCGGAGAACCTGCTCCCAAGATGCAGTTGCCAAGTTTCTGTTTAGAGCGCTCAGGTGAACACTTTAGAAAATAGCAAGAGGCAAGTAGCTGAGGGGGTCTCATCTGTGTGCAGCTGGGAGCCCCCTTAGCCAGACGGCAGCTAGGTGAGGAGGGAGGGGGAGCTGTGCTAGGCCTGGCGCTCAGGCCTGGGGGGCCTGGCTGAAAGGGACTTGGGCTGCCCTTGCAACACTTTCTATCTGGGCAGGGAGAACTGACTTTACACTGTGATTCCTGACCAATTTTTACTTTTTTTTAACTTCTGTTTTCTAATCTTTGTCTGATCACATTCCAGGAAACAAACTGATTTTTTCTGAATGGTTGTTCAAACCCGCCTCTATATCTTTTCACAGTGGCATAAAAATAATAGAAATTTCACCCTTTCAAAGCGGACAAGCATGTGTCTTGTGAGAGGCGCCCCTCAGCAGTGCGCAAATGGGGTCCCCAGGATGCTCACCTTGTTTCCACTCAGTCCATGGATCTGCTAGCATCTCCTGTTTCTAGAAGAAGACATCTCTCAGTTTCACACAGAAACACTTGGACCACAGTTGGGGCAGGTCTCTTGTTCAAGTTCTTGCAGAAAGTCAAGAACCAAAGGTGCTTGACTTTCCCCTTCAGTTGGGGTGAAATGCCCCAAAGCTCTATCCCCAAGTTCACACTCAAGTTGAGGGTGGAAGGGAGGAGTTTATAAAGACTCAATAATGCTTGGAGCTGGGAGCAAGCCAAGATGTCCCACTACAGAAAATCACCTGAATCATGTATTACATAATTTTGTTCTGCCTTCTGTCAGACATTTAGCAGAGATGGAATTTTCCTTGCACTTACAAGAAATGTAATAATAAGAAAACAGTTCATCAACAGACTTGGGGCACATTCAGCTCTTTGGTTCTCATCCTGAATTGAAATCAGTAGTCCAGGAGCCCATGGCTCCCCAGACAGGAGGACCTGGAGAGCAGCCTTCTCTGCAGTCACGGGGCCCCTGGGTTTCCACGCGACCACAGAGTAAGGCAGGTGAGCACCCCAAGCAGAGAGGAAACGCTTGCCTGATAAAGTCAATAGGACTCCTGTCTGGGGGCCTGTGAACAGAACTCAGCCCACCTGGCAAACAACATATCTCTCCAAAGGGCTCGATGCATCTGAAGAATTGCACGCGCTGGTTCAGAGTCCAGCTCCTCCCGTCTTCCCTCCTGGGGCCACTCTGTTATTGGGAAGGGTCAGCTCCAAACCAGGGGGGCCCTTCCCTCTGCTGCCCACACTTCCCTGCCCCACACCCTGTGTTTCCTGGGTCGTTACTCTGTACGTCTCCACCTGAAAAATATGCCACGTCCTTCTTGGGATCCTGTTTTAAACCATGTGGAAGTGTGTGAGGAGGTGGAATCTGTGAAGCAGAATGACCTCATCTGGGGACACAAAGAGGCGAGGCTGGTGGGGAGAGCCTTCATCAAAGGGGCGGGCTGTTAGCAGTAACACCCATTAATATCCGTGCATCAGGGGAGGGGAGCGGGCCATTAGGTGACGGCAAACCCGGTGCAATTCTCTATTAAATGAGCTAATTATATCCTTTAATTTTACTTTCGAAGGATCACAGATACCTTGCAAAAATGCAGAGCATGTCAAGCTACTTTCAGTGCTATGGAACTAAAAATAATGTAACGATTAACAGTGCAATGTGGAAATTGACCCCAATTTGAGGGGAGGGAAGGGGGCAAGGTTCCTAAGCATTGTGCCCTTGCTCACCCGTGGGAGAAGTGTCCTGGGGGAGTCCTCTCCTCGCAGGCCAGAAGCAGAGGTGACAGGAATGTGCTTGCTCTGAATTTGCTGTCTGCTTTGCTATGTTTCTTTCCCTTGTCTTCCCACAGCCTCTGCACACTGGCCTCTCTTTCCTCTATCCCTGTCCTCCTGAGTCAGTGTAGGTTTCTCTGATTTTAACAAATACCCCACACTGGTGCTGGGTGTTCACAATAGGGGAGGCTGTGTGTAGGGACAGAAAGCAAGAGCTATATGGGAAATCTCTGTACCTTCTGCTCAGTTTTGCTGTGCCCCTAGAATAGCTCTAAAAATGAAGTCTACTAAACATGCACACAGACAGACAATAAGACACCACCTCAAACCCCAGGATTGTGGAGGCAGTGGGTAGAGGTAAGGGTCACCGGAGCCAGTAACCCATCAGAAATGCTGAGCAGGAGAGACTGTATGGTGAAACTGGGTTGGAAAGATAAGATGCCGTTTCCAGGGCAATACCCTGTCTCTACCAGCTCCCCAGGCCTGTGCCTCTGTTGGCACCTCCCATCTGGAAGCTGGAGGCCAAGGCTCCTGGCATGTGTGGTTCCCTGTACACCGATGATGGAGCAGGGACATGTCCCCCAGGGATACGGAATGACTGCACCTGGTCCATGTGGTGGGGGGGTGGACAGGGAGGTGAGAGCCATGTGAGATGGGCAGCAGGGCATGTGGCCAGGACCGTGCCTGGCCCTGCAGCCCCCAGTGCTTTGAAGGCATGTACAAGAGCTGAGAAGGGCACAATAGGGCTGGGCCTGTGGATTAAAAGATCAGGCTGGCCACCTTGTGAGCATCGTTGGAAGAGGCAAGGAGGAAGCAAAGACTGAAGTCTGGAAACATGCAGCAGCCAGGGCAGGGAGGACGAAGCCTCAGGTGCTGAGGCGACGATGGGCCACACGATGGGACATTTTGGAGGCGGAAGCTACCAGACTTGCCAGTGAATTCGATCCAGGGGAAGAAGAAGAGGGATCAGGCAAGGCAGGCTTTCCATTTGAGGTGACCAACCAAGTGCCTGAGGGCTTGTTTATCTGCATGAGGACAGGAGGCAGGGGCAGAAGTTCCTGGACAGTGAGGAGGTCAAGGGTTCTGCTTGGGACACATCACCTTTGAAGCCTGGGGTGGGTTCTGATGCTTAACTAGCAAGCCCACTGACTCCTTGTGCCAAAATCACCCCTGTGGTACAACAGCGGGAAACTGATGAGATGGGGGTTACATGGGTTTCAAGTTGATGTGCGTGAGGCTGTGGTTTTGACTGGGACAGGAGGTGGCCGAGCACAGCTGTGGGAGAACACAGAATGAAGGGGACTCTGGGAGATCTGCTCTAGCTTGTCCCAGCTCCTGCTACCATTGCTTTGGGACAAATAGAGCCCGATCCACACCTGCATTCACACCCCACACCTGTGGCCATGCAGAGTTCAGGTGTAGTTGGCCTAACAGCAGAGCAGCAGAGAGCCCTGTGCCCATGGGAAGCCAAGCAAAACAGGTGTGGGCCACCTGACCTCATCAGTCGCTTCTCACCACTCTCCTTGCAGACTACCTTGAGATCTTACTCGTGCAAGCTAAGCGGGATGGGGTGGAGGAGGGGCTCCTCCTAATGCTGCTTCTCTCTGGAGCAGGGAAGGTGAGCTCTGACCTCAACGGGAATCTGGTGGAGTGAAGGGTGATGGATATAATCTTCTGGAGCCTCTCCAGTGACATAGCATGCCCCACCAGCCCTAAGGTCACATGGGCTCCCTGGGCTGGCCTTCCTCCAGATGCACTGCAGAACAGAGTAGCAGATTTCCACCAGAGGGAAATGAGCTCACAGGCAAAATAATAAGACATTTGAGAAGCACATGCATTAAAAAAAAGACAACAAACTCTGTTACAGATTAGTCCAGTTTCCATAAGAAGCAGACATACTAGAACAGAGAGACCAATTTTAAAATTCAGCTTTATAAGCATACTAAAAAAGATGGAAAACATTATAAGCAAAGTGAAACAAGAACAAGAAAATATATAAAGTGACCAAGCAGAAATGTTAAGTCTTGAAATGTATTAGTTAAAGAGCAGTTCAACGGATAAATACTAAATACAGCTGAAGAATGAACTGATGAATTGAAGCAGTTTGATATATCTGCCCCGGGAAGGGGGCGGAATAAGAAAAGGCTTTTTAAAAAGCTATAACCCAAGGAAGAAAGAAGCTAAAGTACTAACATCTGAGTAATAGAAGTCGCACCAAAAAAAAAGAAAAAGAAAAATTTAGCAGAGGATATATTTGAGGAAAATGCAAAGATAAAATCTCTCAGATTAAAAACAATGGATGAATAGTCCCAGATTGAAAAGGTTTTATTAGATTGCCAAAACGGAAAGATAAGGGGGGAAAAGAATCAAATCTACACACTTACAGTGAAATTTAAGAACAAAAAAGATAAAGTTCTGAAAATTTCCAGAGGAAGAGACAATCACATACAAAGAACCAGAGTCATGGGGATTTCAGGATTTTCAACAGCAACACCAGATAAAAGAAGACAATAGGGTGATATTTTCAAAGAACAAAAGAAAAAGAACTTGGAACATAGGCTTTTATGTGCAGCCAGATTGTCATTCAAATGTGAAATCATAACAAAATTTCCCATCATACGTTGTCCAAGATAGTGCAATAAAAGAAGAAAAAGAAACTAGAGCTATATAAGCATTGGAGAGGAAGGAGAAGTTGTTATTATTTTCAGATGGTATGATTGTTTATATAGAAAACCTTAGACATTGGGGAGTTTAGCAAGTTGGCTGATATAAAATTAATATACAGAAACAAGTTATATTCCATATACCAGCAGCGAAAGAAACCCCAAAAAAGTTAAGGAGAAAATATCATTTATAATAGTATCAGAAAATGTCAATTGAATTTATAAATAAAAATAAGTTTATTTTTATTAAAAATTTTTAAATGTTTAGGACATACGGGTTAAAATTACAAACCTTTACTAAGTATAAGTAAAGTGAAAGTGAAAGTGAAGTTGCTCAGTTTGTCCGACTCTTTGTGACCCCATGGACTATAGCCTACCAGGCTCCTCCCTCCATGGGATTCTTCAGGCAAGAGTGCTGGAGTGGGTTGCCATTTCCTTCTCCAGGGGATCTTCCCAACCCAGGGATCGAACCCGGGTCTCCCGCATTCCAGGCACACGCTTTAACCTCTGAGCCACCAGGTAAAGGAGCTCTAATAAAGGAAAGAAAGATTTTATATCATTAAAATATCATTTTTCCCATATTGATCTATACTGACTATAGCCAATACAATTCTAGTCAACAGCCAAACAGAGCTTTTCATAGAACTTGACAAGATGATTATATAGTAAAGTAGGGACCAAGAATAGCCAAAGATGGAGAAAATCTATACAGTCAGCAAAAACAAGACTGGGAGCTGACTGTGGCTCAGATCATGAACTCCTTATTGCCAAATTCAGACTGAAATTGAAGAAAGTAGGGAAAACCACTAGACCATTCAGGTACGACCTAAATCAAATCCCTTATGATTATACAGTGGAAGTGAGAAATAGATTTAAGGGACTAGATCTGTGATAGATAGAGTGCCTGATGAACTATGGACTGAGGTTCGTGACATTGTACAGGAGACAGGGATCAAGACCATCCTCATGGAAAAGAAATGCAAAAAAGCAAAATGGCTGTCTGGGGAGGCCTTACAAATAGCTGTGAAAAGAAGAGAAGTGAAAAGCAAAGGAGAAAAGGAAAGATATAAACATCTGAATGCAGAGTTCCAAAGAATAGAAAGAAGAGATAAGAAAGCCTTCCTCAGTGATCAACACAAAGAAATAAAGGAAAACAACAGAATGGGAAAGACTAGAGATCCCTTCAAGAAAATTAGAGATACCAAGGGAACATTTCATGCAAAGATGGGCTCGATAAAGGACAGAAATGGTATGGACCTAACAGAAGCAGAAGATATTAAGAAGGGGTGGCAAGAATACACAGAACTGTACAAAACAGATCTTCACGACCCAGATAATCACAATGGTGTGATCACTGACCTAGAGCCAGATATCCCAGAATGTGAAGTCAAGTGGGCCTTAGAAAGCATCACTACGAAAAAAGCTAGAGGAGGTGATGGAATTCCAGTGGAGCTATTTCAAATCCTAAAGATGATGCTGTGAAAATGCTGCACTCAATATGCCAGCAAATTTGGAAAACTCAGCAGCGGCCACAGGACTGGAAAAGGTCAGTTTTCATTCCAATCCCAAAGAAAGGCAATGCCAAAGAATGCTCAAACTACTGCACAATTGCACTCATCTCACACACTAGTAAAGTCATGCTCAAAATTCTCCAAGCCAGGCTTCAGCAATATGTGAACCATGAACTTCCAGATGTTCAAGCTGGTTTTAGAAAAGGCAGAGGAACCAGAGATCAAATTGCCAACATCCTCTGGATCATCAAAAAAGCAACAGAGTTCCAGAAAAACATCTATTTCTGTTTTATTGACTATGCCAAAGCCTTTGACTGTGTGGATCACAATAAACTGTGGACAATTCTGAAAGAGATGGGAATACCAGACCACCTGATCTGCCTCTTGAGAAACCTATATGCAGGTCAGGAAGCAACAGTTAGAACTGGACATGGAACAACAGACTGGTTCCAAATAGGAAAAGGAGTACATCAAGGCTGTATATTGTCACCCTGCTTATATAACTTCTATGCAGAGTACATCATGAGAAATGCTGGGCTAGAAGAAGCACAAGCTGAAATCAAGATTGCCAGGAGAAATATCAATAACCTCAGATATGCAGATGACACCACCCTTATGGCAGAAAGTGAAGAGAAACTCAAAAGCCTCTTGATGAAAGTGAAAGAGGAGAGTGAAGAAGTTGGCTTAAAGCTCAACATCAGAAAACAAAGATCGTGGCATCTGGTCCCATCACTTCATGGGAAATAGATGGAGAAACAGTGGAAACAGTGTCAGACTTTATTTTATTGGGCTCCAAAATCACTGCAGATGGTGACTGCAGCCATGAAATTAAAAGACGCTTACTCCTTGGAAGGAAAGTTATGACTAACCTAGATAGCATATTGAAAAGCAGAGACATTACTTTGCTAACAAAGGTCCGTCTAGTCAAGGTATGGTTTTTCCGGTGGTCATGTATGGATGTGAGAGTTGGACTGTGAAGAAAGCTGAGCGCCAAAGAATTGATGCTTTTGAACTGTGGTGTTGGAGAAGACTCTTGAGAGTCCCTTGGACTGCAAGGAGAGCCAACCAGTCCATTCTGAAGGAGATCAGCCCTGGGATTTCTTTGGAGGGAATGATGCTGAAGCTGAAACTCCAGTACTTTGGCCACCTGATGCGAAGAGTTGACTCATTGGAAAAGACTCTGATTCTGGGAGGGATTGGGGGCAGGAGGAAAAGGGGATGACAGAGGATGAGATGGCTGGATGGCATCACCGACTTGATGGACGTGAGTTTGAGTGAACTCCGGGAGTTGGTGATAGACAGGGAGGCCTGGCGTGCTGCGATTCAGGGGGTCGCAAAGAGTCAGACATGACTGAGTGACTGAACTGAACAGAACTGACCCTTCTAAAGAGAAGAGCACAGAGTGGATATTTTCCCTACCAGGTATCAAGGCTCATTACTGTACAAAATTATAATAATTAATACTATGTGAGGTTGTCACAAAGATTGACCAATTCCCCAAACTCCCAGAAATAGATGCATAGAATTTTGGTTTATGATAGGCATAGCATTTCAAATCACTGGCTAAAGAAAGGGGTATTTAATGAGATCAGTTGGAAAAAAAAAACCAGTGTCATTACTCTATAAAAATTATGAGACTGGATCCCTACCTCACATCATATTTTGAAAATCAACTCAAGTTGAATAAAGAAATTAAATGTCAAAAATCTAGAGGAAAATACAGGTGGATCTTGGGTTGAGTTAGGGGAAAAAGTCTTAAACAAGACACAAGAAGTGAATATAAAAAAAGATTGACAGATTTGAGTATGTTAAAAACAGGGGGAAATTAAGAGCTTTTAAAAATCAATATATTTTTAAAAGTCAATATATTGAGTAGTTTTTAAAAAGTGAAAATAACAGTTACAAGTTAGAAGAAAATATTAGCTGTCCATATAACTGACAAAAGATTAGTATCAAGAACATTGAAAGAACCAATACAAATCATTCCCTTAGAGAAAAAGGCAGAAGACAACAATTTTATACAAAAGGAAATACATGACAACCAGCATGAGTGCATGCTAAGTCATTTCAGTAGTGTCCAACTCTTTGCGACCCTATGGACTATAGCCTGCCAGGCTCTTCTGTCCATGGGATTCTCCAGGCAAGAGTACTGGAGTGGGCTGCTGACCCTCCTCCAGGAGATCTTCCCTACCCAGGGATCAAACCTGCATCTCTTACGTCTGCTGCATTGGCAGGAGGGTTCTTTACTACCAGCATCACTTGGGGAACCCAGTACAACCAGCATCATGTCTCAAAAGCCAAAAGTAGAAATTGTTCCAGAAGGAAGGTGGGGGTGGTCACATAGTGTCTGAGGACAACAAATGACCACGACATCAACATTTCACAATCAGGAGGTCGAGGTGACTTTGGCAAGAGCGTTTTGATGAAGTGAATGGTGAGGACAGAAGCCAGATTGGAGTTGGTTGAAGAGTTGAATGGAAGGTGGCAAAGTGGACAAATCCTGTGTAGACAAATCACTGGGACACTGGGCTAGGAAGGAGAATAGACAGAGGGCAGCAACTCCAAAAGATGAGGGTGGGGAGTTGATGGACTCGGTCATCCTTGCTTTATTGATGATTTGAGACAATAGTCGCTGGAGCTTGTTTGAAAGGTGCTGGGCATGGTGGACTCTTCTAAGGATGCACCCACTGGCACTTGGGTCATTTTTCATTTACCCAGACTCAAACTAGCCAGTTGAGAATACCTGATGCTGGGAAAGATTGAAGGCAAGAGGAGAAGGGGACAACAGAGGATGAGATGGTTGGATGGCATCACTGACTCGATGGACATGAGTTTGAGTCAACTCCGGGAGTTGGTTATGGACAGGGAGGCCTGGCGTGCTGCAGTCCATGGGGTCACAAAGAGTCGGACACGACTGAGCGACTGAACTGAACTGAGCTGAAGACTCTAAGACTCAAGGAATTTTTTTTAATGCTTGTGCCTTTCTCCGTTAGGCTCTGAGACCTGGAAATCTGGAGGAGGGGGTGCTGGCCTCAGGACCCTGAGCGTGGCATTCTGATGGGCCTGAGCTTCCTCATTTTGTGCCTGCACCTCTGAAGTGGATCACTGCTGCTGCTGCTAAGTCACTTCAGTAGTGTCCGACTCTGTGCGACCCCATAGACGGCAGCCCACCAGGCTCCGCCGTCCCTGGGATTCTCCAGGCAAGAATACTGGAGTGGGTTGCCATTTCTTTCTCCAATGCATGAAAGTGAAAAGTGAAAGTGAAGTCACTCAGTCGTGTCTGACTCTTAGCCACCCCAAGGACTACATGCAGCCCACCAGTCTCCTCCATCCATGGGATTTTCCAGGCAAGAGTACTGGAGTGGGGTGCCATTGCCTTCTCCGAAGTGGACCACAGAGCTCTCTAAACTAATTTTTAAAACTTCTTGGAGATTTGATTTGCCATTTATATTGTTTTCTTTCTCTATAGAAATGAACCAGTCAGGGGCATCTTCCAGGATCTCACATCACCACCCAAAATGAGAGGAGGAGGATCAGTCCCTTGGTCCTGCTCAGAGCAACAACACTGAGCAGGAAAACTCACCAGTAGCTGGCAGTGCAGGCTCTGTGTCCAGATCCTCTCTGCTTTCTCTTCTGTGTGACAGTCCTGAGCCTCAGCTTCCTCATCTGTGAGATGGGTCGATGGTGCCTATTTTGTGGGGTCATGGGGATGATTACTGCCTGGTGTATGTATAGCCCACACCCCACAAAAGGTAGCCTATATTATCCACGTGCATCCAGTCCAGTGACCCTGGATCCCGTGGAGAAACCAAGGAGGGAAGCAGACGTCCTTGGTCCAATGGTGATTTTGCTCAAGAAGCTAAGACACATTTTCTTCCCCCAGTTTCCCAAGAACCGCTGAACTTCTGTGCTCTTGGTGAGGTTGACCATAGTCTGGTCGCACTTAATTAAGAGATGGCCAGGCTAGGCCTCTGCCAAAAGACAAGCTGTAGTGAATCACCAGCATCTGGCTGGGTTTTTATTGATCGAAGTCTTCTAAACCCCTTTCTTGACTTCTGGAAAGAAAGAAAAAGAAAAACTTGGCACTATTTAATGTGAAATACAGCATCACCTTGCCATGTTGTTTTTTCCTTCTTTTCTTCCTCACTCCCTCTTTCTTCCTTCTTTCTTTCCTTCCTCATAATGAAACTTGAAAAGTCATGTAAAGTAATTCACATTTTAAATGCACTGAGAAATATTACTGGAGAATTACTATGCCAATCCTGTTGTAAAGTGAATATTTTCACCCTAGTGTTCTTCATTGTGGGCTTCCCTGGTGGCTCAGTGGTAGAGAATCCAACTGCCAATGCAGGAGACGTGAGTTCGATCCCTGGGTGGTGAAGAAATGGCAACCCATGCCAGTATTCTTGCCTCGGAAACCCTGTGAACTGGTGCCTGGTGGGCTACAGTCCATGCTGTCGCAAGGAATTGGACAAGGTTTAGCAACTAAACAGCAGTAAGGATTCTTTATTGTAAATGTGCATCTTCTTATTTGGAGTTTGCTTAAAGCCACATTTACTTTTTTTTTTTTTTTTTTTTAACATATTGAGATTGTTTTCTCTGTGACTCTCATTGGGACTTTGGACTCCACACCCCTGTCCCCAGCGCCTTATGCATGAAGTTGGATTGGCGTCCCTGTAGTTCCTCTGGGGAGGGCTCTGGTCCTTTATCCATAAAACTGAAAAGTCCCTCTTTCATCAGCATGTGGTTTGGAGGAGCTTCACGCATGCTGAAGGGTGGGATTCTCAGGGTGTTTTTCCTCCAGCCCAGGACTTCAGTTCTTGCCCCTCCTGCTCAACATATTACCTTTCTCAGCAAGTGAAGGTTCCAGCATTTCATCAGAACAGAAAAGAACCTGACTTGGACCAACATCCACCAGCCAAAAGAGAAAAGAACAACAAATGCCCAACAAAATACAAATAAATTTCTCTAAAAGTGCAGTCGTTGGGAAAAAGAAAAGGCAGTTCGTCAGCTTGACATCAGAGGAGTTGCAGTCACCCTGACAAGCCGCAAAGGCTAATGTTTTATTCACCAAGCCTGAAAAATAACTTCCCAACGAGGGCCCCATAAATAAACCAGTGTGATGAATATTACACGAAATAAAAACTGATAAAGCAAGAGCCCTAAACACGAGCCGCACGACGGGGTTAGGAAGCGTGCGGTTTTTATCACCTCTAATGCCAGGTGACAGGTTTGGCAAAGCTGCCTGCTAGCAGGACCCTGGGGAGGGGACCGACCACTGAGGACACCCTCTTGCTCCAGGTCCCAGGAAGGCCAGAGGTAAAATTTTCCAAATGGATTCCATTTCTCTCATCTCTTTTCGTGTTAAGATGTCACCTGCAGCCACTGATAGAGATATTTCCATACATTAGGAGCCACCGGCTGCAAATCGTTTTTCCCATGGCCCTGGCTAGGGATTTTCAGGGAGCATGGCTCATGAGAGCAGACAGGCACCCCCTCCACCCCACCCCTGCCGCGACTCCTCTCCCTGTTAAGACTATTATACAAAAAGCCCGGAACCCGGAGAGGGTTCTGTCGCTGATGCACTGAGGGGCAGGAGCTGCTTCTCTGGCTGAGAAATGGATCCTCGACGCTCGGTGCGCACAGCTCAGGGGCCCGTGGGACAGGCGGCGAGGGCAGGGCGGAGGTGATTGTCCACACCGGCTCCTGACTCCCCTCCCTGACGCTTTGTTCCAATCGCTGGACACCCAGGGATGACGCCTCCTAAGTCATGTTAGTTACACCTGACGAGGGCAGAAATTGGAGACAGAGTTATTAGTGATGGGAAGGCGTGGAGGGGGCTCTCGCTGCTGAAAGCATGAGGAGGTTAATAAAGAAGGAAGCTGCAAAAAAAAGTAGGCTGCAAACAGGTAAACTTTTTATTTGGACATTTCTGTGCATGTACACATATGCACACACTGGCACAAGCAAATACCCGTGTGTAACTGTGTATAGGCCCCCAGATGCGTGTGCACACATGCCTGTGGACAGGACTCTGCACACACCCACACGTGAGCTTGGGTGAATGACTGTGCCCACCCAGCCGCCCATGTGCATGTGCGTGCACACCTCCCTCCTCAAGTTAATCAATGCACACGCACAAATACAGAGGTGCATTTAACCCTTTCTTCAAATGCCATTTCTGGGGGGGAATCAACTTCCAGAACCCACAGGCTATAATCGTGCCAGTTTGTGTCCAGAGCTTGACTTGCAGGTACGACTATCTCCCTGTGACTCCAAACTGAACTCAATGCCTCTCCATCCTGAAAAGGTTTAAAGCAGGAAATTGTGGTGTTTAGGGCATCTTTTTCCCATTTAAATACCACAGTTGTTTATAAATACACCCTTTTCCAGCCCTCTCCAACATGCTGACTCTGAGAAATTTGCTTTCATGGTTAGCAATAGAATCCAGATGTTCAGTACAGATGTTTTCATCTTTTTCTTTTCCTTTTTTTTTTTTTGGTTCATCTCATAAATTCAGGCCGTCATGGAAAACTGCAAGCTTTTCCATCTCCTGGCTTCTGAGTGCCAGGCCTGTGTTGGGAAGCCCCAGTGATTGTGCACTCATCATCTTGTGGGTTCCCTCTGATCACCCGGGAGAGGTCACTTCTCAGATGTGCCAGGACATGCTGTGAAGTCACCCTACCCCGTGTAGCAGAGGTGACCTAAGGGGGAACGCATGTCATCTTTACTCGAAAAATCAGAATGTTGGGGCAGCTTGTGACCCAGCTTGCTGAGGCCTGCCCCCACAAGGAAAGAAACAAATCTGAGATTTAATTTCTGGGAGGCTGGGCTTGTGGAGGGCAACCTAGCTCGCAATGCAGATTCTGCTGTGTTCAAGGTTAACATTGGGGGGTGGGGGCTTTGAGAGCCAGTGGGAGGATGGGGGGCAGTAAAACAGGCTCTACGTCACCCCTGCTGTTTGCCTCCGGTTCTGGTTACTGGTGCATTTCAACAGTGCCTAGAACGGTAGCACACAGGTCTGAAAGAACCCTCACGCCCACCCAACCCAATCTGCTCATTTCACTCATGAAAAAAAAATGTGGCTTAAAGCGGGGGAGAAGACACGTGAATGACTTGTCTGAGATCACACAGGTGTTAGGACCACATTAGGACCCAGACCCTGACTTCAGGCCAGCATGGGCTGTGAGACCCCACTTTGAGAACCACTGCCCCAGACCAATGGTTTTCCGAAGGTTCCAGAACCCAGATGGCCAAAATCATATAATAGCCAATGGGTGAAGGAGAGGACAGGCAGCAGTGCAAGTTGTAGATAGCTGGGTTTTTGTATCCAAGGTCCATGGGAAAAGTACTTGTCACTTAGGAATTTTCACTCCATGGTACTGAGCTGCTGGGGGACCCATGCAGTGATTCTAGTTCCAGAAAGGACGCTGAAGTCTGTACTCATGAATTCCCACTCCTAGGTGTTGTATCTTGACCTCCCTGTGAGTATAGACTGCTGAAAATGGATGCAGATGGTGAGCCCCTTTTACATAAATGAAGTTCTAAGGGTGAGAGTGGTGGGGTGGGGCCCAAGGGAGGTGAGTTATACAGTCCTGGAAAAGCTGTTCACAGGATCTTTTCTCCATCTCACCCCAATCTCCCTGAAATTCCACAGAAGGAGAGAAATTTCACAAACTATAGTAATATAAGCATGACAACACTCTAATAAATATTCTCGGCTCACTGCGGCACTGTGAAGAGTTACAAAACCGCCTTCCCAGTCCTTGTTCCTTTCATTGTAGGGGATGACTAGGCCAGTCAAGATGAAACCCCACTTCCTTCCACTCCATTGCAAAATATCAGGAGAGGTGTGAACATGCAGCAAGGAATATACATATTTGCCAGTTTCTTTGCTTTTCAGAGGCAGGCTATGGGTAAGAAGTGTGTGTGTGTGTGTGTGTGTGAGAGAGAGAGAGAGAGAGAGAAAGTATACAGTAAATAAATACAAGTGCATCTTCTTAATCTGACTCATGAACATGTTTTTCTTGAACACGCGTGTGCACACAGGAACGAGTGAAGTTAGGCTTGTGATTCACGTGCGACAGTGCATATGTCCTGATTCAGTGAAGCAGTCTAGGATCCCGCACCTTCGGCCCTGAGCAGGGGTTCCGGAGATACCGATGGTGCCAGGGATGTGAAGGGAAGCCTGTTAGCACCTGTGGCTCTGTCCCAGCTGTTACTAATATTTTTGGCTAAGTAAGCGCAGTCTTTCCTTGGAAAAGTTCTAACCCTGAGTTTGATCTTAGGAGGCAGTGCGATGTTGCAGCTCCTCCCGGCAGTGCAACAGTCAGGACTGTTGAAATAGAAGCACTTCACTTTCTTACTGTGCCTTTTTAATTGCCACCCAAAGGCCAGACACCAATAAAGCCCCAGAGAATTCTCCATTGTTATTCGTGATGTGCATTTCCTCGTTCAGAGCCTTGCCCCTCAGGAGGTCCTGGTGAATGAGCTGCCTCTTGGGGAGCCTGTTTCTGGCGGTACTGGGCTAGGAGTAAGAGACCTGGGTGTACCCGAGGGCCAGACTGTTCTGTGTGCCTGGGTAAAGTTGAAGGGCTGACTCAGAGGAAAGAGGAAGGGGCTGAGGGCTCACCTCCACAGAAAGGATTCTGCCCCCGTGAGCCGGGACACTGGAGTGTGAGACCCCTTGCCCTGACTCTTCTGTTTCCAGGGCTGCTGGGCAGCAGGCATCAGCTTTTGGGACTTCGGCTGTTCCATCTGAGCGACTGGGATTTAAAAGGACAGAGGGGGGCTTTACAGGGCAGAATGAAGGAGTGCGGGTGATGCTGTCTGAACTCACGGGTGACAGTGATGAGGAGACAGGTGGCACTACAGTATGGGGCAGGTAGATCGGCAGCAGGTGGGAGAAATAGCAAGTCTTGCCTTTTCTGTAAGAGCTGGTTGAATAGTATAACAAGAACCAGGGTGGGATTTCTGGAAAATCCCAATACTGGCCCGGAGAATCTACCTTCTGGATTTGTGCCGCAGGCAGCGTGGAGTTCAGGGGAGGTGAGGTTGGCGGGCTCTGGGGCGCTCGAGGAAGGCTCAGGGAATCTGAAACTTGGAGGAAGAACAGCTGGGAGCAAACAGGAAGGAGGGGCTTCCAGGAACACAGGCAAGGGGTGTCGGGGGCCAGCACACAGGGTCCTTGGCGTCAATGCAGGTAACACCAGAGTGGGGAGCAGGGCCCGGCCTGGAGGGCTTGGGGCATTGTGCCCAGGAGTGCCGACGGGGGCCTGCACACGTGGGTAGTGCAGGGGTGCCTGGCATCAGGGCTGAGAGTCTGGGTGGCAGTTAACCTCTCGGAGCCCCAGTCTCTTCCACTGTGAGACTGAGTGATGATGATAACGTCTCCTGAGGGGGCTGGAGTGAGGATCACATGAGATAATACAAGCATGGTTCTTGGCCCAGGGCCAGGTGTATGTTATGGTGAATAACAATAAACGGTGCATCTGACAGTGGACACAAGTGCACACCCTGTAGTTTTTATCTAGGCCCCCACCAGGTGAAAGAGAGAAGTCACATGCAGTGGTTCCCCCAGACTCTTGCCCTAGGCACCTCTTGCTTGGTCACAGATCTCCATGTGCTTTGTTGATAAACTGAACACCTGCCCTGTGCTAGGCCCCGAATACCAAGGAGGTCAGAACCAGGATACAGCCCTCCCAGTATAGCCCCTGGGCACAGGGCAGACCCAGTACGGCACCAATAACTCGAGGAGCCTTGAGGATGGGCTGGCCAACAGCCTTGGAAGCCAGGAAAGCATCAGAGAGAAGGTGACATCTGAGCTGGGGTTTGGAGGACAAGTGAGACTTCTCCAGCAGAATGTATTCTAGGCAGACAGAATGGAACATCCAGGGTTCACTGGTTGAAAGGAGCCAGGCCCATTGAGGAACGCCGATGTGTCTGTGTAGGGTGGGTTGGTGTAACTGGTCAGGACTAAGACACAGGATCTGTGTGGGGCACAGCTATGTGGTTTACACACATGTAGCTTCAAGCTCACACACACCCTCTGAGGTGACTCTGTCACTGGTCTCATTCTACAGATGAGGAAACAGGCTGGGAAGTTGTGTTGGGGCCAGAGGGTGATACCTCCCTGGAGAACTGTCTTAGCCTTCCAGACCCTTACACTGAGGGATTTACAGATATGTTCCCATTGATCCATGAGCCTCCTGAAATGGTTGCAAAATTTAGTTCTGTGCACAGGTGTGCCTTTTTCTGGGGAGAGGGCTCTTGGGTCCCCAAAGGTTAAGAGGCCCACCTGTAGGAAATGAGCGAGCACTGAGGATGTTCAAGCCATGAGGACAGGATCTAAACACTGAGGCTGCTCTTCCAAAATGCTAAGCACAGTGCCAGAAGCAGCGGGGATGCCCAGGGATAAAGGTCATGCTTTAGGAAGTCACTGGATGTGAGGGAAAGGATAGGAGCACCTGGGAAGGGAGTGATGGGTCGAAACGGGACAAGATGATGGAAGAGGCAATCTCATGGACCGTGTGATGACAGGCAAAAGGCGACAGAAGAGAGAGAGAGGGCAGGACTGCAGATGGGCCACTGGCTATGGCAATGGGGAGCTGGTTGGCAACCAGGGTTCAGGGAAGCTGGGAATGAGAGCAGGGGAGGGAGCAGGATTGCAGTTCATAGGAGGGGGTGGCGTGGAGGTCAAAGGGGAGAGAGGAGACAACTGCGTGGCAGTGAAGGGGGGAAGGTCCTAGAAAGGACACCTCAGAGGATGTGGGGGCTGAGCATGCTGCAGGATGAAGGGAGGCTCCAGGGAGCAGGGAGGGTGAGAGGCATGAAGAGATGGGACAGAGGGTCAGGGGAGGTGTGGAGGCCTCGGTCCTGGTAGGACTCTCATCGTGCAGGCTGGTGGTTGGGGTAGTCTTTGCTATCAGACAAACCCTTCTGGGGTCATGGCGTGTTCTTTTCCCAGGATCTTTCTTTTCATTCTGTCTCCCCTCCAGGCACTTTTGTCCCAGAGCCAGGAGGCAGACAGAGCCAGTTGGGTGATGCTAAGGTTGGATGGTTCTGAACAGGATGTTTGCTTGCAGCCTCCCAAGCAGTGTGCTTTGCCTCCTCTCTCTGTCTTCTTTAGACTGTACTCAGTCTGCTTTTTTTTTTTTTTCCCCTAGTGTAAAAATAATGGCTTTGGATGACATGACATCAGGTATTGATCTAAAGGATGAGAATTAAACAGTTCTGTGTCTTTGGAACAAAAGAGAGTGAAACCATTGTGGCTCACAATACCTGGGGAGGCCAGCGTGGGCTTCTCGATGAGAAGAACCAGGATGGGAACTTCTTAAAAAATGAATACTTTTGGAGAAGAGAAAACATTCTTCCAGACTCCTTGATGACGGACAGTGCCCTCATCAAGGCTGGGAGATGACCAGGCACATCTAAATGGGGCTTCTGAAAGTCCTTTCCTCCATGATAGGGGTTCCAACCTGTACCCCGCTTCTGTATCCCTGTCTCTCTCTCTCTCACCGCATCTCTTTCCCCTTATCTTCTTCTCTCTCTCTCTTTCTTCCTCTCTGTCCCTCTCTGCCTCTCTATATATCTCTGTCTCTTCCCTCTCTGTCTCTGCCTCCCCCTGTCTCTCTGTCTCTCTGACTCTTCTCTCTATATATCTCTGTCTCTCTCCGCTCCCCCACATCCTCTCTCCATTCCCTCCTCATTTTAGCTTACGGACTCAGGAGCTGGCATCTGGCCCATGCTTGGCCCTTGTCCCCAGCAACCTGGGCTCCCTGTTCATTCCCCTTTCCTCCCCACCCTGGGCTCTGTATTGATTTATCACAAACACCTCCTGACAGCTGTGCCTAGTCTGATCCCTGCTTTGCTCAGCAGCATAAAAAAATAAGAGCTACAAATGGCTCCTTCCCCTGCTAGGGCTCCAATTCCAGTCCTGAATGGCTGGAGTGATTTCCAATTTGGAGACAGAATTCAAACCTAGATGGCAGCGGTCGAGGATGAGGAGGTGGCCCAGGGGGCTGGTGAAGCGTGGCAGGGACAGGCCACTGAAGGTGCCGGTTCTCCCTTGCTCTGACTTTGAGTGACCATCCACTCCCTCGCCCTCTGGGGCCAGGGGTCACAGCTGACTTGCCCAAGCCTTGAGGAGCTGCTCGTGAGTGGGGAGCCCCTCATGAAGCCTACTACCCAGTCTGGGCACTTGACTGCTCAGACCTGAGACAGAACTGAACACACAATAGTATGAGACAGCAGGGAGTGTCTGTTCATCAAGGGGTGGGTGTCTCCACGGGGTGGGGAGCAGGCCAGGCTGGGGAGGACAAACCCAGGAGCATCTCGGGACTCTCTGTACTGTTGTCTGGACCCTCCTGCCTCACATGGGCATTAGGAACTACAGCTGAAGTGAAATGGGATTCTGTGATCTTTTCTGCAATGCCCATGAAGGACCTCAGCTAAAACCTGTATAGTCTCCAGCAGGTAGACACAGAAAACCATGGGAATGGCAGACAGGCCACAGCCTGAACTCAGTTCAGAAAGCCTGTGACACCATGCCTGTCTTCTGGGAGCTTCTGATCTCTTTGGAGATTGGGAGTCTGCAGTTTGTGAAGACGTCCAGCCATAAGCTGGACATGGGTACATGGTGAAACCCCAAGCTGCAGGCAGGAGGAAAAGAATGGGGGAGACATTTGCAGTGGCTGATGGGGGAGGTGAGAAGCCCACTTTCTGACCTCAAGCAGTGAAGCCCTCCAGGCTCTGGGGCAGGGAGGGCTTGCTGATGCGTGGTGGTGGGGACAGGATGGTGTGGGCAGAGACAGGGCCACTGTAGGAACCAGGGTCTAATTGGAAGGCGATGAAATTAAAGAGAAAAGTAAAAATGCACAGAAAAGACTGAAGCTGAACCCAGAGGGGAGGTGAATGGAAGCCCATGTGGCAGAAACAGCGACTCTGCACGCAGCTCTTGCTTTTCTCACAGGATAAGTTACGTCCCCTAGGATGGGGGTCAAGAGGCCATTGAGTGGACACTCCCTGTAGATATTCAGAAATAGAGATTTAGGGCCTGGGGGCTACAGATGTGAGATTTAAAAACATTTAAAAACATTTTTTTAAGTATAAACGGACAGGTCAGTTTATGAGGCAAGGCACACACTCATGAAAAAAAAAGAAAAAACTAGACTGAAATTACACAGTGACCCAAGAGATAGCATGAGTGAGAACAGGATAAGGTGGCCAGTGACAGTCCCAACTGTGAGCAACGGGCTCAGAGAGGGGCCACAGTGGGCAGGGGGCACCACAGGACCTTCAGATCCAGAGAAGACTCCCTGGCCACAAACCTACCACCCGACTTCATGACCCAAAACTGCATGGTAGCCACCTCGTTGTGGGCTGGGTTTTCCCTTTCGGAACTGGTGAGAGTCAGAGGACTGGGGAGATGCCCAACTCCTCCTTCCACCCTGAAAATCCCACCTATGAAAGATGGAGAAGGGCATCGAACCTGAAGGTCCCCTGAAATCACCCACCACCCCCTGCCCTGTCTATTTAAAGAATCTATGGGGATGACCCAAGATTCTGCAGAGTTCAAAGGAAACCACGACAGGCGGGCATCTCTGTGCACAGAGGGGGTTTTGGCGATGACAGTTGGGGTCTATGTGGGGAAAACTGGGCAGAGCCAAGGGGACTTCCAGGTGGCCTCCGGGCAATTCCAGAACTGTCCAGGGCAGGGCCAAGGCCCCAGCCCAGCAGCAAAACCAGCCTGACACCCTAAATAAACTCATTCCTTTAGTAAGTAAGAGTCAAGCACTTGGCCCCTCTATTGGGTACTGAGGGTAGGGGTGAGATGGGAGAAAGAGAAGGCATTGGTCCATCCCAAGGTGGAGCTGACCTTAGGTGGGCAGTGAACACACACATACACATGTGTGAACATGCATGCACACACACACAGAGTTTCTGAGGTTCATCTGATGGCCCATTTTCCAGAACAACCTAACTCCTTTACTGCAAATGGAGAGGAGGTTCAGAGGCCACAACTCTCTGAGCGGGCACAGGTGTGGTGGGAGTGGTCCTCTGGCTCCAACTTAGCGGGGTGTGCAGAGACATCACAAGTAACATACCTGCCAGTTCTTTCAAGGGGGTTCAGGTAAAAAGGAGCAGGGGTGGGATGGCATAGATGGAGGCTTCTGGGATGAGTGAGGAGCGAATCTGGTGTACAAGTGGGCAGGGCACTTGAATGTTCGTTCAGATTCTCTGCATCTCCCAGAGATTCACCCGGAGGACGGCCATTGGGCCGCGGTGGACTCTGGCCTCCAGGCTTTGTAAGTGAGAGTCAGGGACCAGAGGCCACTCTTTAGAGCCCCCATGGGGTCTGCAAACCTCCCTGCAGGGAGAAGGAGGAGAGGAGGCCAGGTTTAGAGTAACTGCCAGACTATATAGTGGGGGTGGTAATGAAGCAAGTTCTCAGAGGTGATCTGAGTTTACGGCGTCACCATATATCATTGGTAGTAATTTTTACTGTGTGAGAAGAGGCATAAAGGATGAGGCACTCTCATCACCGCAACTCCCGCCGCCCCCCTCCGCCCCACAGCCGAGGACGGGATCACCTGTAGTTTGGCTGAGGTGGAGGATGGGTTTGGGGAAATGGCACTTTATAGGAGTTCCCAGGATGGCCATAATGGACACTGCATTCTATCAAGCGTTAATGAAGATAATAATAATAATGAAGCAGGAGGGGAATTGGTTTCCATGGAGAGCAGAGCTGGGCTGGAAATAACAGGGGCGCATAAATTCTCCTGTGTCTGAGGCAGGAGGAGTGGGAAGGTCAGGCCTGGTGTGAATGTGCCCTGGAGGGACACTTTCCTGGGGGTGACAGTGAGCCAGGGTCCAGAGTCTGGGCTACGATGGGTGATGTGAGTCCCATCCCTCCCTGCTGTATAACTCCTTTCCTACACTAGCGTTCTTGATTTCTTTCCTGCTCCTCTCCAGCCAATGCCTGGGGCACCTGCTGATGTAGCTATCTGCCTGCCTTGCCCTCATGTGGCAGCTGCCAGGGCCAGGATTCTGAGCCCTTTGCTGCCTAGTGCTCTGCTGCCCTGTCCCTGTTGCGGGGGCAGCCATGGTTATCCCCATGCTGCTCTGTCCAAGCCAAGAATTTAATTTCACAAAGTGCAGTCACTGGCCATTCATCAAGTGGATGCTGTTTTCACAGGTGAAGCAAAATGTCTCAGGCTGGAGAGCGATACACGCCCCCTCCCATGGCTCAGGCTTCACAACAAAGCTTTTAGAACATGAGGGTCTCGGCCACAGCTGCTCTCAGCCAGCGGTCAGTGAGGTCAGGCAGCATGAGACCCTGAGGCTGTCTGGGCAGTTCACCTCCAGAGCCAAGCTAGTTAAAACAGTGGCCATTTAAAAGTAAATGAATTTAAATAAAATAGTTTAAAATTCAGGTCCTCAGGCACACTGGCCACCTTTCAGCCACAGAGCATCTTTGTGATGGCACCATCTGTTGGACACACTGGTCCAGAGACAGGCCTTCCATCAGATCCGCTGTGATGGACAGGGTGGCCTGCATGGGGGCAGCCCAGTGCCCCAAGTGCTCCGCAGAGAACAGCCATCTCCTAGGGCAACAGGCCTATAAGGGTTTATATTAAAAAGGGGTGCTTGCCCTGCTCACCAATCTGACCTCATCCTCTCTTTGCTCCACACACATGTGGATGGTGTGCTGCACTTGCCGCCCACCTTGCCTCCACCAGACAGAGCCCTCCCACCCTCCTTCCTCACCTGACCACCTTCCAGGCCCTCTAAAAGATCCAGGTCAGAGCACATTCAACCTCCTGCAGAATGCTTTTCCCGACTGCCCAGTGCGAGATAGGGTCCTGCCCTCCATGTGTGCATGGTCAACTGAGTGGTGGGAAAAATGAGTGACTGGGATGAGGGGGCTTGTCAAGAACAGAAGGCTTTTTCCAGGTGAAAAGGTCATAGGTGAGCTCCCAGGGTGGAGCAGGTAGAATTGTAGCTCTGTGTTTTCTGTGTGTGTGTGTTTTTAAGATAAATAGAAATAAATTAAAGCCACAGAAGAACAAGCTGAACTTCTGCTGTTTTCAGCCACAGCCCAATCTTGTCCCAGTTAAGACCTGACTCCAGGACTCTCGAGAGCTGGTCCTACTGCTGAGCTGTACATCATCGCAAGGGTCCCTGGCTCACCCTCTCAGAGAATGAATGGCAGGGTCCTGGCAGGAGGGGGCACTTCCCGATATGCAGGGTCTTTGATTAGAGTCTCAGAGCCTGCACCCAGGTGAGTTCTCAAAGGCTCTGCCAATGAGCCAGGTGATTTCAACCTACCCCAAAGCGGGTGGAATCAGGGAGACAAGATTCAAATTTAGACAAGGAGAGCCTAGAAGAAGGCAGATCCCCAAGGGAGGCAATTCCCAAGGGTGGCCGTGCTCAGGGCAGCCTCCTGGGAAGGCAGGCATGCAGGCAGAGGCCAGAAAGGCCCCAGACACAGAGCCAGGAGATGAGGGCTTGATTCTGGCTCGACTGCTGGTTGGCCTCAGGGAAGCCCCTTAACTGCTTCACCTTGAAAATGAGGATTAAAAATATCTGTTTTATCTAATACAAAGGCTGTGGCCAGATTAGGCAAGTGTCAAAATGCTCTGTGAATTCTGAAGTGGAAAGAAGTGAACTCTGAAGTAGAAATTAAGGGGCTGTTTGTCTGTGTGTAGGGGTTTTTTCTTGGGAGCTGGGGCCCAGGGTGGTCAGTTCACTTCCTCACTAAAGGGCCCTCTGAGGGAGTGGGAGCCCACTGGAGACGAGTCAGGGGCTGTCCTGATGGAGGGGCTCTGGGTTAGAGGGCCAGTGAGAAGTTCCCTGTGCATCTCTGCCTTGTCATCTGGGCCTTCAGGCAGCAGGCCAGGGAGGACCAGATAGACCTGGGCCAGAGGCCCTGTCACACACCACCATGGACTGTAGTTCTCTCACCTGTAAAGCAGGAATAAGGTTCCTGTGAATCAATGTACAGAAGGCATCCAGCTCAGGACCTGACCATACTCCCTTCCTTTCCCTGTGCACATAAATATCAAACCACAGAGCCTACCAGGAAGATCCAGATCTTTGCTGCACCCTCTGCATGATTCCTGGTGGTCAGAAAATCTCAAGTAGGTCCATGCAGGGGCTGAGAAAGAAGAGACATACTGGATTCTTCTCTCTTCTCAACACCAGTTGCAAGAAATCAGGAGCCGAGGTGAGACAGGGAGCCCTGGGAAACGTGACCAGGAACCTGCCTTGCCAGGCAAAGGGTCCCTCCAGCAGTGGCTCCCACCCTGACCTCCTGATACCCTTGTCCCCAGCACCTTTGACAGCCTTGTTCTGGGAAGAAAGCACCCCAGAAATATGTAATTGATCTCACCTCTTGCCAGTTCTTAACCTGGGCTTTTCAGCAGGAGGAGAAGATGCCTGATTAGAAAATCTCTGAAGAGGGCAGTGAGTTATAGTAATGGACACTCTTCTAGCTGTCTCTCCCGCTCATAAATCTATCCCCCTCTGAAAGTGCAGATGGTCCATAATCGTCCATCACGCCGGAGTTCAGAACCGGACAGCTCCCGGGTGGGTTTTTCCTAGGAGGCTCCTTTTTCTGCAAGCTAAACGGAACTGCAGCTCCGCACAGCCTCTCCCCGTGATGGAGTGCAAGCAGTCCAGCCGTCAGGAATGATTTAGGGGAGAATGAACAATAAATATCCAAGAGGTTGGAGCTCAGAGCAGGGAGGCAAAGAAGGTGCCTCTGCAGCTGTACTTACATTTCTGTTGTTCTTTTCATTTATGTTTAAATTTTATTTCATGTTAGAGGGACTGCAGATGTTCACATCCTGAGAAGGGGTTGGTCTTGACTGACCTTTCTAAGGAGCTCCTTCTGCCCCCATCACAATCATGAGTGAAGGACTGAGGTCAAGGGGCCGTTCTGTTGGGGGAAATGTAAGTGACTGGGCAGTTGCCATTTAGGGATAAGTAAGTTCTCTGAAATCTTACTGGGCTCACTGACAAGTCCCTCTGAAGTTAAAGCTGTATCTCTTAATGAGATGGCTCAAGCTGTTCTCCACATTCCTACTGCAGATGGGCCCAGGAAAGCCCAACCCAACAGGCTGCCCAGCCCCTCCTGTGGGGCTCCCAGAGATGAGCCCACTACTCTGTCTCCCCTGGGGAGGACCAGGGGCGAGCAGCTCACCTATGGCTAGTCCTTGTTCAGTGTCTCCTGCCTGCTCCTGCCCTGGCTGGGCTCGCACAACAGGAATGAGCAGAAGTGCCATTGCCCATTGCCTGGGGTGGGGATCAGCTCAGGACTTGGCATTCCTGAAAGGCTTCATTGTTGTCTACAAAGAGCTGTTGTGCCCGGGGTGCTAAACATGTCAGCTGCGTGTCCTACCGTGCCCGGAGCCTTCATTATAGGGCTTGTCCTCTGCACACACACAGAGGACAGTCCCTGGGACCATGACCCTGCCCTGGCCTGAGGGCAGCATTTCAGAGCTGTCCACCCCTTCCCTCTCCTGTCTCCCCGCCCAGAGGCAGAGGAGCCAGGGCTGGGCTACGAGGGTGATGAATGAGCGTCTGCCTCCTACAGGTGCCGGCCCACTCTGCCAGGTGCTGCCTTAGAGCTAGGCAGGCAGGCTGCCTGCGCTCCCCTCTCCACACCCCTCCCCACCCTCTCCAAGGGCCTCTCTCCCCCCACCCAGGAACCAGATCCTCTGAACTCTAGGCTGGGGGAGGCTTTCAGGGAACAGTGCTGGGGACATGGGCCAGATACCTGTAGCATCAACTATCTGCCCACCACCAGAGGGGCTGCCCCCAGAAGGTGGCAGGTGAGCCACAGGCCTTTCTCTCAAGATGGAGGGGGGAGGTGCCAAGGGGAGTGCCTGGTACTGGCTGCGCCTCCTCACCAACTCTCAGAAATGGAGTTCCCCTCTGAGGTTTCCTTGTGCCCCTGGGTGCCCCCTGGAGAGCAGCACATTCCCTGAAAGCTGAAGGCCATCACTCTGCTCCTCCACCAAAGGCAGCCTGTCCAGAGCCACCACCAGCTCATGGCAGAATTGCTTCTCTGTGCTCCCTCCTGGGCATGACAGCCACCAAACCCCCACAGCCAGCGACTCTGAGCCCCCTGAAAGGATGTCCAGAGAGGGGACAGGAATGCCCCCCTACCCATCAGTCCCCAGACCTGACCCGCATGCTTAGATGGTGTGGCAGGCAGAAGGATGCCACAGAGGGGCCAGCTATTGTCACCGAAGCAGGCGGCATCCCCTCTCCCCCCGTGAGGGGCTCAGCAAGAAGTGGGCTTCCTCTTCGCAGCTCCCACAGAGGCACTTGAGTGATTCCGTTACTTTTGGAAGTGGCCACCTGAAGATTTGCAGATAGCCTAGAAATGCAAGATCCTGAGTTCTCATCCTGCCCCGCCAGCTTGACAGCACAAGGTGCAAACAATTGGTCTCCCTTCGCTGTGTGCATCTGTGCACTAATGAACCCTGGCTTGGGCTCATGTTGGTGGATCGCTCCACGCACCACCGGCCATGGGCAGTACACGCCGCTCTCACCAGCTCTCAGCAAGCAGTCGTCTCTGGCTGGGGTGGAAGAGCGCTGAGTTGTGGCACTGCCTCCTCTGCAATCCTGGCAGCATTGAGAGCAAGAAGACAATGAGGTGTGAGCGCCCAGGACAGGGGGGCTTGGAGCGGGGTCCAGGCGGGCAGGCAGGTGCAGCCACAGGGTACCAGCGTCTGTTGGTGGCTTTGCGGCCGCCAGTGCAGCACCTTTTCTTGGCTAAATGCACTGCCCTCACTACCACCCAACCTGCTGGACTAGGAAAGGGGCTTAAAACCTCAATTCCTGATACGGTTCATGCCTAGTAACCAGTTTCCATTCTCCATCCCAGGGCAGGCTTCCCTGTGGTCTACAGGGATGGTGGGAGAGGGACTGTCCCTTGTCTGTGCTGCAACAATGACTTAACACCAGTAGTAAGAGATGAGGGCTCCTGGAACCAACTCTCCATGCCCCTGGAGCCTCTGCGTGAAGTCCTGGCCCAGAGTTTCTCTTACCAAGATCTGGATATCATGGACAAGAACAGCAGATCTTATATAGTTACACACCAATTCTCTGTGTCTTTTACACACTTTCTTTCCAATCCCAATGACAATGGGATCAGAATGGTAGGAGTCCCTGTTTGGCATCTACAGCACTATGGTTTAGGGTGCCTGGCAGCTTTGCCCAAGCTCCACATCCACTGTGTTTCTTACTTTCAAACTAATGGCTGTGACAAGTAAGCATGGGGCCGATTGTCCACACCCCGTGCCAGCCAATCTCATATCCTTCCCTGAGTGCTTTGCAATTGCTAGAGCTGGGAAGCAGTCTTCCAAGCACAGAACTTTGGAATCACAGCACTGTGCATTAACTTACGAAGCATCCCAGACCCCCTCTGTGGACCCAGAGACAACCCTGGGTATTCTCTCTCCAGATGCGTGGTGTAGTTGGGGCTTCACAGGTGCACTTGGGGCTTTGAGACCGGTGAACCTGCTTAGGAATGTTCATCTTGGTGACTGGCTATCTGGGCTCCTTCCCTTTCCATCCCAACCCTTGGGCATCTCGTTCACCTGCTGTTGCCTTTGGACCCTATGTGACATGGGTTTCATCATTCCCAGGAAAACAAGTTTCATTTAGGAGCCAGGTCCTTAGCTCTTCCCTCCGCTCCACTACCCCTGGTTGGGTCTGCTCCACATGGGGAAGCAAACTAACTTTTATTAAGAGCTTGCTAGGTGCCAGGCTCTGTGCTGGGAACTGTGCCTGGGCACACTGCCTGGGCCAACTCATTGAGTGGCTTGGCATGTTCTGCCAGCCCTTCAGTGTTACCGTCTCAGTGAGACCATAACCTGCTGGCCTTAGTTCCACGGCAGGCGCTCTGTAGAACTGCTCTTGCTCTCTTTCTTGGTTGGAGTGCTCTCTCTACTCCCGCCCCCCATATTTATCACTCCTTCTGAGACACATCATGAATCCCACCCTGACAGCATATGCCCTTGTATCTCTCTACTTGCACCCACCTCTTTTTTCCTTACCCCAACATTGTTCTGTGTCAACTCTTGCATTTTTAAAGTTAATAATAGACATGCATGCAGATTTGAGAGCAGATCACAAAGGTGCGTGCTAGCTCCTGCATTAGAATGCAGATTCCTAAAGCCTTTTGGCATCCTCTAGTCTCCATTTCTCAGTCTCCCTGTGCCTGGTAAACACTCATCCCTGTTTTTCCTTCTCATCTCTGTCTCTCTCTCCCTCTGTCTGATGTGTCTTCTCCATGAGCCCAGGGGCCACGATACATTTCTGATGAGAACTAATTCACCTGCTCTTCATGGAAAACCTAGACCTGGAGGTTTCTTTGCCATGACTTAAAGTCGCTTTGTGTCCCAGCTCAGCTGAGTAGGTGTGTCGGGGCAAGGTCCAGAGGAGACAGGGGCCCCGAGCTCAGCGGCTGTTGCCTCCCCAAGACCTGCTGCAATAGCAAGAGAGTGCCTTGGCCATGTGTTTGGTTTCCTTCCCTGGTGTTGCGGAGTTGGCATTTTATACAAGGAGGACACAGGTGGGTCCCCGGGGTCCCCGGATCTTTGTAGGTGAGGATCCACCTTTAGAAGATGACAGGGTCCCTCTGTGCCCTGAGCTCCAACTCCTCATTTGAGCACAATAGGTTTTAAGCCCAGCTGTCTTTTTCAGCCCGTCTGAATCTGAAACACAAAGGCCATGAATCAAATTGATGCGTGGCGTTTCATGGCATGTGGGTATCAGCAGTGGTGGCGTGTGGAGGCTTCCTCTCCAGGGACCCCAGTGCATCTGTGGTGGCCTCCCCCAGTGCCTCCCGTTACCTCTAGGACCTGAAGCTGCTGTAATGGAGGCTCCTGGCAGAACGTGCCAAACTCTCTGAATGTGCCAAGAAGGTGGCTCCCCAGGGGCATGAGGAATCCATTTCCTGCTTACCTATTAGCGCCGGCGAGAGCCAGGCTGTGACACAGAGAAGTAGGGCGGCTCCTCAGAGCCATGCCTGCTGCAAACAGTAGCAATCCTGCTCCAGGATTTTAGGGGGAAAGACAGATATGCACAGAGCAGGCAGGCAGAGCTCACAGCTGTGAGGCGCAGTGTTTCTGTGTTGAAGGCTCTATTGGCAGCTCAGCGGCGGGCAGCAAGCAGCTGTTCTCCAAACGCACCCAGGGAAGGAGGTGGGGAGTGCTCTCAGGGCTCCTCGCACAGGATCTGGGATACATCAGAGGAAGGATTTTCTCTGGCAGTGGGGTTGGTTTGCCAAGGGAGAGAGAGCATGGGGAACGCCTTACCAGGACACGTTTAAAAATTGTACCAATTCTCTTGATGAGGACGGTCAAAGAGGGTCCCTGCCTCAAGGCAGGAGAATGATGGAACGAGCATCGTCAAATCTGTTCTCCAAGCAGGAAGATCTGGGGTCCTGCTGGACAGCCAGGGCACTAGGGGCCCTGAGTCTGCTGCTGGCCCTGGTGGTAGGCTGTCTGCAGAACCTTCTTGTCCTGGGGCTTGGGGTCACAGTCAGCACCAAGAGAGACTCCGTGGGGAGTGATTCCCAGCCCTCTCCCCCCAGAGGCCACAGTCATAGCTGTCAGACAGCAAACCCACCACAGCCTTCTGGAAAGGTGTCCACATCTCAGGAGCCACAGGCCACCCACGTGGTCCAGCACCACAGGACATACTAGCCAGCCCAGGGTGCCCTCAGCAGCAATTTGCCCAGGGCCTTCCAGTGAGCTGATCTTCAGCTTTGCACCCGGAAAATGGGCTGAGGCCTCCTGGGTAATGGCTGCTTGGGCCAGCCAGGGGATTTGTACAGGGAGGTCACCGAGTATCTCCCAAGTGGCCAGCAAGAGCCTCCCTGCTCTCTCTCCCTCTCCCACCTCTCTCACTCCCAGCCTCTTACCTGTTTCGTCTCTTCCTTTCTTCTGAGGCCCACCATCAAGCCCCCAGGTTCCCTCCTTTTTTGGGTGATGCAGGTCTGACTGCTCTTCCTTCCCGGCTCCAATACGTCAAAACTTCGTGGCATTAAAGAAACACGGGGAAAACCATCTGGGAAGTAGGTCATGTAAAAAAAACAACCACCTGCCTATAATTAAACCAGCTCCTTGCAGGGGGCTGTCTCCGGAAGAGCCGAAATCCAGCAATCCAGCATCAGCTTCCTCCCCCCACCTCCCCACATCTTCCTTCCTTACAAAGAAAGTCTCAAGACGCAACACTAGGCACACAATTTTCCAACAAAACCCCATCAGGCAAATAATGAAAACATCACGATGTTAGTACTTTGACGGCCTCTTGACTGCACTATTGAGAAAGGAAGATGGGAGGTGCGGTGGCGCTGGCTGTGGAAGCAAGAGCTGGAGGCGTCGGCTGTACTTTTCATGAAGCAGACCTCCCCAGCTCGTTTGGCCTTGCAGTTTTGTTTTCTGGTTTTTAACATGTGATTGGTGGTGTCCTCTGGGTTAGAGTTTTGGATGATCCATGATGGTCTCCTCCTCTTCCTTGTGGCCTCCTCAACCCCATGCTGTTTTTCTTCTTGGCCACTGGGTTAGCAAATAACACCTGAACCATCCCGATCTTTAGGTCCAGAATACTTTTATTTCACTCACGACAAAAATTAGTCCTTGCAAGAGCCCAGCTGACAACTCTCAGGAGCTTCTGTCTCTCATAAAACTTGCTGACAGCAGGCAGACAGTTCACAGGAGGAAGATTTACTAACAATGTGCTGGAGGTTTTTCCAATCCATGAAGTGACTGTTTTCAAAGGAGGATGGGGGTTGGGGGGCAGTTATTTCTAGATACAACAAAGTGGTAAAGCTTAACTTTCATCCTCAGAAAAGTCATTATGAAACCAAGTGCTTAAGACTTGGGAGTTAGCGTGTGGTGTGGTAACTGTCTTGCTGATGTAAAGGGTAAGACTTGTCAGTCACTTCCAATCTCTTTCCCTGCCAATACAGTGGCCCAGATGGATGACAAGAATGCCACCCATGACTCACCTTGGCCTCATCAAAGATTGTGATTATTTTTTTTAATTAAAGATTGCAATTCTAACCACATAGCAAGGTTCTAAACAATGTAGTGGTTATCCGGGAAGCAACTAGTTGATAAGGAGAAGTTGAGGGCCCAGGGACACCTTGCCAATTTGCAAACAATCTCAGGTCTATCTTTTCAACCCAAGAAGGCACAAATTTTGTCCCCTTTTTGGTTCCAGCGGAGAGATTCTCTTTCCTAGAATGCCCTTCCACACACACCAGTGTCGCTTTCCATATTTGCTCCAACCTTGATTGACAGTGGAGTTCTCCAGGTGGACCCAAACCACCAGCCCTCTGAATGGAAGTCATGTGTGCTCACTGACACCCCTGTCCTGAGTGAGCTCCCCAGCAGGGGCCTCCCTGGATTGTAATGGCATCTTTGTTCCGAGTTTGGCGTGAGCTGAGCCAAGGCCTCAAATACTGTGCATTGACTTGACTGCAGAATCAATAGCAACTTCCTTATGGCCGTTTTGTTTGGAGATAAACATCTAAAGTTTGATGCATTGGGTCTGGTTTTGTGGAAAGAGCGCAGACTTTGGAATGCGAATGACCTGGGTCTGCAATTTCAGCCAGGCTGCATGCTGACCGTGCGGCCTTGGACAAGTGACAATCCCAGTGTCCCGGCCTCTTTGTCTGAGTTATGGGGCAGCTGTTGGGGGGTGGGGAATGGGAGGAGGGCTCAGGAGCAAACAGAGGGGAAACACCAGGCAGGCGGTTTGCTTCTTGTAAAGTGTTAGCTCGTTTCTTTTCTTTGAAGGGTGTGCCTGTGTGTGCATGCTTGTGTGTATATGTACGTGAGTGTGTGTGTATGTTTGTGTATTTAGGCTGGGCAGTCAGACAGCTGGAAGCTAGGATTGCCAGGTAAAACTACAGTGCACCTGGTTAAATTCTAACTTCAGATAAACAATGAATAATTGGTAGTATGAGTGTGTCCCAAATATTGCATGATACATACTTATACTCAAAAAAGCCAAACACATTATTTATTGTTTACCTGAAAGTTAAAATTTAACTAGTCATCCAGTAATTTATGGAGAAGGAAATGGCAACCCACTCCAGTATCCTTGCCTGGAGAATCCCATGGACAGAGGAGCCTGTCGAGCTATTGTCCATAGGATCGCAAGAGTCGACCCGACTTAGGGGTTAATTCCACCCCCCCTCCCCCACCGCCCCAGTAATTTAACTTGCTAAATCTGCAGCCCTAGCTGGGACAAGGCTTTTTACTCCAGTTGTAAAATGTGACTGACAGAAGCAGGCGTGCAGGGGAGGCTCTGGTGGCCTTGGGGGTGGGGGCTGAGTGAGGAAGGGCGCCAGGCTGCTTTGCCCAGCTCACCTAGCCCAGATTCCTCGAGTGTCTGTTTGGGCCTGGTGACTTCTTTTTATTTTTTTGTTTTGGGGGGTCCTTCAATTGCCTCAGGCAGAACTCTGAGCCAGAGACAGTCTTGGCTGGGAGCAAGGGCAACAGTCAAAGTTTCAGCCCAGTGGGGTTGCCCACCCCCCAACTCGGGGCTGACCCTGAGTTTATGCTGACTGTCCACTGAACAGTGGACATTACACTGAACAGTGTCCACCTGGACAGCTCACCAGGCCCCATCTACCTGCTGACCCAGATGCGGGGCAGTGTTCTCTGGAACCTTACTCGTTTGTCTCGTAGGTGACATCTGATCTACCTGAAACAGGACCCAACAGAACTCAGAGCAGCTGCCAGACCGTGTGCCTGCCCCACGCTCCCCACAACCGAGTCCTCAGCAAAACCCTTCCACCTCCTCAGCCCCAAGACGCCCCCGCCCTCGCAGCTCTGTTCCAGGCCCTCCGGTCTCCACCTGCACTAAGCTACTGCCTGTTTGTCTGCGCCCGCGCTGGCAAATGACAGCCCGATTCCGATTCTCCCAGCCAACTCAGTGGGTGCCGTCACCCTGGCAGATTCTGGTGTTGGCAGCAGGGGGCACATAAGGTGCAAAGGGGAACTAATGGGAAATAAAATAGCTTTCCTCCCCTGAAGACCCCTCCCAGCTCTGCCAGCCGACAGAGTGAATTGTTTTCAATCCAATCTCGTTTTTATTGAAGTTTCCTCCAGGGTTAGCTCAGGAGACTTCTCCCCCAGCCTTTTCCATGTGGCCTTATTTACCAGAATCCCCTCGACATGGCATTTAAGCGTCTCCATTAACATTTCGTGCATCTTGCTCATGGCAGGCATGGGCCCTCTGAGACCTCTGGGGCGGTGGGCACGGCGGCAGCCCACAGAAACGCTGGGCTTATTTTAATTGGTTTGAAACTGTGGCTGGCGACCACAGAGGGGTCCCTTTCCTTGAGTAATGACCTGGAATTTGATCATGCAGCTTTTATTACCTTGTAACACAGAAAGTGGAACCATGTATAAGATCAGAGCCAGAGCCGGGGGCATGTCTGCCCACCGTGGCACACTCAAAGCCCGGTCCACACTGGAGGACCCAGACAAGTGTGCCTGTGCAGCCCAGTGGATAAAGGATGGCAGTTCTCAGGGTAAATTGCCCTGGATGGATTTCTGCCTGTGGAGCAGACCTGCCAGAAAGCTCCCAGGACTTGGCCCCTCGTAATAGAACAGCCACCCTGCTGACCCCTCTTGTGTGGCTCTGGGTTCCTTGTCTGCGTGAAGATCTTTGCTTGCCAGGGAGCGAAGAAGCCCTCTGAGCAGTTGGGGTCTTGTGGTGCTCGTCCCACTGTGGGGAAACTCTGCTCAGAGGACAGTCGCTGGGTCCCCCAGGCTCTGTGTCCTCCCCTTGCATTTTAGGGGGGAGAAAAATGTGAGAACCTGAGTTCTTGGAAACACAGAGGGTCTAGTCTCCAGAACATCTGGAGACTGATCGTCCCCACAGCCAGGACCCTCATTTGGAATGCAACAGTTTCTGCTTAGGCTGGTGGTTTCTAAAGAAAATCTCAGTGGATAGTAGAAGAGACAGTTCTAGACTAGTTTATTGTCCTTTAAGTGGAGGGAGAGCGGAAAGGGCAGATCTGACTCTTCTGAAGTTACTGTCACGTATGTCATTCATCTGTTCATCCACCTGGGCCACAGATTTCTGCTGAGCCACTGAGGGTGTAAAACACTCTGCTACTGCTGAGTGACTATACACGTGTCATCCGGATCTCTCTCTTCCTCAAGGGGCTTCTAATCTAACCATGCTTATCTCAGAAAATTTTTGGAGACTTAACGACAATTAAGGTAAAATATAATAAATATCTATGTTTCTCTACTGCAATTAACAATGATTAACATTTAGTTATAGTGCGTTGTTTAAAAAAAAAAAGCTTTAGAGATGGTGGACAAGTCCCCTCTGCACCCCGGGCCTCAAGCACCCCCCCTACCCGACACCCAGAGGCAGCTCTGAGCATCAACTTGGTGTCTATCATTTTGTCCCTTGAAAACACACTTGCACACATATAACCACGAACAACCAACAGACCATAGTTCTCCCACTTCTTAAAGTGCACATACGTGACCTCTTTCTGCAACTTGTTTCTTTCCGTTTTGTGTTTTTGCAGCTCCTTTGTGCATTTCTGATCCGTTCCTTTTGTCTGTTGTGGAGAAATCTGTCTTAGGAATCTACGGCTTTGTCTTCACCTACTCTGTCCTTGACGAACGCTCTGGTTGTCCAGAACCAACAGCAATGGTATTGCTGTTGCAACAGATTTCTCTGGGCTCATCTCCTCTGGCCCTGGAGATGATACCTGGTTGTGAGTGGCTGGTCTTAGAATGTTCCAGATCCTGCCCACAGCTCTCCAACTGTCTGCACCCGCCCGTGCTCCACCAGCTGTCTTGTCTATCCTCACTGAGATTGCCAAGCATGTCTACTTTTGTCCACACGAGAGCTGAGAAGTGGCAGCTTGCTTTACTCTAAATCCCCTGATTCTTGCACACCTTTCCTCTGTC
This sequence comes from Bubalus kerabau, assembly GCF_029407905.1. Classification (NCBI taxonomy): domain Eukaryota; kingdom Metazoa; phylum Chordata; class Mammalia; order Artiodactyla; family Bovidae; genus Bubalus; species Bubalus kerabau. Next base: position 11,191,626 of record NC_073627.1, on the reverse strand, counting down.
TGAGACTTCCTTGGTGGCTCAGACGGTAAAACGTCTGCCTACAATGTGGGAAACCCGGGTTCAAACCCTGGGTTGGAAAGATCTCCTGGAGAAGGAAATGGAAACCCACTCCAGTATTCTTGCCTGGAAAATCCCATGGATGGAGGAGCTTAGTAGGCTACAGTCCATGGGGTTGCAAAGAGTTGGACACGACTGAGCAACTTCACTTTTCCTCTGTTTACCAGCAGACCTGGGACTCTGCCTACTCCTGGGGAACTGTGGGTTACTCCATCCTCTACTCTCCCACTTGGGAAAGCAGTCTGTTCCCTGGAAAGATTTAGGGCAAGATCTGAAATGGTTCTACTTGTTTTTAAAAAATTAAGAAAACCATTCGCAAATGTCTCGACTCCCTGTTAGGCCCCCAGGGCCTGCACCCCACCTCAGGAGTGATCACGACCCTTGAGCTCCCTGGCCAAAATGCCAACAGCCTGTGTAGGGCCCTGACCCCTCCCTGCGCTCTAAGTTGTCTGTTTGCTGAGCCCTCAGGCCCTGCCAGTCTGGACCACAGATCCTGGGACCCTCAAAGCAATCCCAGGAGAGGGATGGAGATGCAGGGAAGGGTGAACAGAGGTCTGGAGATGTTTGCCTTTGGCCGCAGGGTGGCTTCCAGAGGAGGTGGGAGAATTGGCAGGGGTGTCACCTGGTCTAGGGGGCGTGTGGTGGTCTCAAGCCTCCTGCTCTTCTCTGGGAGAGATGCTGAAGCCACAGGGGCCCCCAGGGATCACCGATGGAAGCAGTCTCTGGGCAAGTGAAGCAAATAGCCGATCTCAGGCCTGGCCTTGGCACTTTCTCTGCAGAAAGAGACTGGATGCCATGCCCTCCTTCTCTGCCCTGAAGGTGCCACTGGACCTTTTCCATTTTTCCATCAGCCCCTCCCCCTGCCCCCACTTATCTACCTGCCTGGGGCTCTCTGCCCTTTCCACCCCTAGACAGCCCAGCTCTGGGCTGAATCCCTGGGGCTCTGTCCTGGGGATTTGGGTGATCTGGCATGGGAAGCAGTGAGGTAAACAAGAGCAGGGTGGAGTGGCTAAAGAACAAGTGGGTAATGCCTGGACCCCAGGGCACTGGACCCACTAACACTTCGTCCTGGCTTTCATGCTTGGAAGGCACACAGGGGCCCCTGTCCCGTCTCTGGCACTTTCCTAAACTAGCCCCTGTGGTGTGGCCCCGCCTGTCCCACCTCCTTTGATGATCCTGCTTGGAGCAAGCGGGGTCAGGGCTGTGCAAGAGGGCAGTTATTAAGGAGTCCACATAGCAGGTGGGGAAACCAAGCCTCCCAGAGGCCTCTGTAGCAAGAGTGAGGACAGTGCGGCCCTCACAAGCCAGGCTCCATGTTCCCTGGGCCTCCAATCTGCACCTTGGCAGGGGCGAGGGGGTGTTTGAGGGTTCTGTGCCTCAGTTTTCCTCTAGGATCTCTGGAGGGGTTCATGCATTACAGCAGGAGGAAGGCTCCAAGAGTCTTTATGATCAGAGGCACTGCCCTGCCTAGGCCTCTGTACTGAACTCCTGTCCCCTCTCCCCTTCCTGGGTAGGCGGGAGTGGCCACTGAGCTCTCCCCCAGTCCTCTCCTGTGTTTGCCCGAGAATGACCTGGCAGCGGCAGCAACACAGTTTATTAAGCCAACACAATCTTTTAAGTATGTGAGCCCCAGAGAGCCCTGAGGTCCACATACGCTTGGAGGAGCTTCCAGGTCCAAGACTTGCAGGCTGCTTGAGACTGGGGGGTCAGGGGTGTCCCCATCCCAGAAAAGGTCCTGCCACCCTCTGTGTCCTTGCCCGGCCTTGAGTCGGGACACAACTTGCTGCCCCTCGTTCTCTGTATTAGTCTTTTAAAAAATCTGCTCTCTTCTTGGTCTCCTTCCTCGCTTCCTTTCCCACCCGCCTTCTTTGTCTCTTGGAACTTTTCCTGGTGTGCCTAATTCCTGGGGGCTGCAGCAGCCTCGGGGACTCAGCCCCACCTCGCTGCACACACTCAACCCTGAGAATTGATTCCAAAAGCGATTAGTTACAGTACAGTAGCGCTGCTAACTGTGGTATTTTGCTTTGCAGTTATTGATACATCATCAGAATTGAGAAGCCATCGGCAGGCAGGGGAAGAGGGGGCAGCGGGGTGGGGGCACAGGGGAGGGGGCCTGGAGACGACTGTCCTGCAAATGCAGGGAGCCTGGCTCTGATGGCAGGGGTGGGTTTTGAGGCCCTGATAGAAGAGGGGGCTGGGGCGTCACATTGGAGACTCTGGAGGTCCAGGTCATTCCCGGCTCGTTCTCAAGCAGACCACTAGGTCCTCGCTGCCTCCTCCTCCCTCCTGCTTTAGTACCATTGCTGAGGCACAGCTCCTTCCCTGGGAGTGGGGACTGCGTGCTGGGCGGAGCAGGGGGTGGGACAGTGGCATTTCTGGTGCTGTTAGTGGATAGGGTCGATCTCTTGGAGTACGTGCAAGCTAGAGGCCCTGAACCAGACAAGGTTCTCCAGAGAAATGGAATCAATACTATCTATGTATGCATCTGTGTAGGTATCTACCTACACATGCGTGTGTGTATCTATCTACAGCTAGGCCAAGATACATCCTGTAGCTATAGGAGGAGGATAGATCTCATGTAGAGATAGAAAGAAAGGAAGAAAGATGGAAGAAAGGAAGGAAGGAAAGAAAGGAAGGAAGGAAGGAGGAAAGGAGATTTGTTTTAAGGCATTGGCTTCCGCTGCTGGTTGTGGTGAGTGCCACAGGCTTTGATGAAAGAGTTTCAGTGTGTACATGAACTGCAAGGTCAGCCCCAGGCAGAGTCCCTGGTCAGCCCCTACCCCCCGGAATCTAAGCTGGTGCTGGGGAACCGCAGTGGTAATGGGGTGATGCTGATGATTTACCCCCCAACCTGACTCTGTTGACTTGAGTGAAGAGTTGGGGCCCGAGTTGGGAATGGGTGACACAGACCCTCCCAGCATCAGTCTGGCCACGGCCAGCTGGACCCCTTGGCCTGCTGGCCCATCCCCTGGCATCCCAGGGACCGGTCCGAGTCTCACTGCAGGGGAGCAGAGCTGGGAGTGGCTGCCATTGTGAAGGGGTAAGCGGGGACGCCTCATTATAACTCCCCCCAGCCTAATGTTTTCCAGTCGCAGTGTTCAAAGGATGCGGTTCCCATGACACTCTGTCCTGTGATATTTTTAATCAAGAGCGCGGGAGAGCGTGTGTCTGATGCACTTCAGATATTCAGAGATGGAAATGGTTTTGTTCTCATGTTTTCTCTTTTCAACCCAGCGCTAAGTCAGAGCTGCCTGAGGAAGACTCCACACACGTTTCCCTCGAGCCGGTCTGCAGGCCCCTCCGGCTGGGACCCTGTCCTGGGAGCTGCCCGTCTGCAAACAGGTGCGTGCCCCCTTCCAGCACAAATTCTGCTCCACTGACCTGGTCCTCAGACCCAGGGCATCTCAGAGGCCCAGGGGTGGGGCTGGGGCGGGGGGGCGGGGCACAGCCGTGTCGCAATGTGGCCTGGAGGGGTATCAGTCGGGGAGCCATGGTCAGCAGAGAGGAGGGTCCACACCTGTCCCCACCACTTGGCTCCTGGGCCCCTCTGTGTTTTTCACCTGGCCTCACCCCGCCCTCTCACTGAAATGCAAATCAGCGCATGTATGATAATTAATAGACTGATCAGCCAGCAAGGGAGGTAAGTAGATAAATAATTTTAATGATCCTTGGGTTGCCCATAAATTCCCTCACTGCCTTTTTCATTAAACTCTCTGTTTACAGGCGTCATTTATACTGCTTGTCATTTTGCCGACCCCTCCCTACTTCCCCAGCTGCTCCCACCAGGTCTGACCCGGGGTGGATGTGTGGGTGACGGCAGGTCCTTCCTCGGCAGGGCCTGGTCTGGCTCAGGTGGCAGCAGGGAGCGGGGCTGGGCGGCCACAGGCAGGCCGTGCTCAGCACCCCAACGCGGCCGCAGACTATATTTAGGCAGCTCAGGAACCTTCATTATGCTTGGCACCTGTGCTGTGGGTCTGAGCTCATTGTCCTCCCCAGGGACGGCTTCAGCCTATTAATAGCCTTGGCTGAGGTTTCCTCCTTGCTCCGAAGGGCCAGGAGAGAAAGTGGGTTAATAAATATAAAAGAAAACTCTCTCAAGAGGGCCTGGGGCCAAACTCTCTCCCAGACTCTCCGGGAGCCTGGCTGCCGAACCCGGACAGGGCATGAGGTTCCCTTCACCCTGGTCTCCTCCGCCGCAGAGGCCCAGGGCCTAGGCTGGCAGGTCTGGGGACCAATATGGAGAAGCGCTCCCAGGTTTCCATGGAGCTGGAACAGAGGAGGCCCTGGTGGGCAAGGCCACCACCCCGTGGGGCACAAGAGGGACTTGGGTGTGGCCTCTGTGCCCCTGGGAGGAAGCAAAGGGAGAGGACATCCTGGGCTTTCCTGCTTCCCCTCCTCCCCAGAATTTTGCTCCTGACCTTCTATGCCTACTCATCTGTGCATAGAAGAGAGACCCTCAGGATGGTCACTGAGCAAGATGCCTCCCTCTTGACCTTGTCTTCCACTCCTGGGGTCCAAAGCAAGAACAGTTCAGACTGAGTTAGAAACAGCTGTAGAGAGAGAAAGGATGCCTGGGGAACAGAGTGGGGAGGACCCAGGGAAGCTCTCCAAGGACAGGCATCCCCGGGGTCTGCTCTCAGCTGAAATTCAAGAGCATCAGGGGCATGCTGGCCTCAGCATTCTGGACTGGGGATTATCAGCTAACACTGCTGAGGGCCTGGGGCTGGGGATGGGTTAGTCCCTGCCTTGTTTATCCTCAATATGGTGCCGTGGGAGACGTTCTTAGAATTTGTCCTCCTTCAGGTCAGGACGCAGGGTTCAGGGAGGTCACAGCCGCCAGCTTCTTTATGGCACAGCCTAGACTCACAGCTGGGTGTGTGGCCACAACGGCCCACTGCCTCGGGAAGCTTTGGGCCCTGTCGTTCAACTCCTTCTGGGTTTCACCAGTCGGTAAGGAAGCCATCCCATGGGTGTTGCTGCTTCTGTGCAGCAGAAGCGCCCAGCCCAATGCTGGCATCTACAGCAGGCCTCCAGATGATCAGCTGGCCCTTCTCCTTAGAGGGCGGTGTTTGCCCAAGGCAAAGAGGGAATTTGGACTGAGCAAGTGGAAAGCCTTTTGAAGTTTCACTCAGTGGAATTAAAGTCTGAAAAATGGCCCAGAGGAGGCTCCCTGCCCTTTCAGGAGTTTGTCTAGCTCAGAGCTGTGCCACCCCTGGTGCTGTTTGCCCAGCCCACACAGCCCAAGTGGGAGGGAGGTGGGCCAGGAAGAAGCAGAAAGAGCTGACAGGCATCTTTTCCAAATGCTTCCTCCCTCTGGCAGTTCAGGGGCCTTCTGGAGGAGTGGCCACCCAGCCTGTTTCAATCATGTTCTGTCCAGAACTGGCAGACAAGGGCACGGGCCTCCGTTAGAGAAAGCTCGTCTTTCTATAACCAGAGAACATCCCTCTCAGAGTTGCTCTGCATCTCCTTGGCTTTTCTGATCACTTCACGGCATTTTTCATAGTCTCTCATCTGTTTCTGTTTGGGGGTCACCAAGAAGGAAAAAGTGAACTTTCACTTTTCACTTTCATGCATTGGAGAAGGAAATGGCAACCCACTCCCGTGTTCTTGCCTGGAGAATCCCAGGGATGGGGAAGCCTGGTGGGCTGCCGTCTATGGGGTTGCACAGAGTCGGACACGACTGAAGCGACTTAACAGCAGCAGCAGCAAGAAGGAAAAAAATAATAAATCAGAGACAGAGCAAACTGCTGGTCCCCCATGATGGACATCACAGCACGGCTGGGCCAGGCCTCCTTGTCACCCTCCCCAGCTCTGCAGCCCACAATGCCTAGTTAAGGGACATCGAGGATAGGGCCTCTCCACCTCTCCTGAGAGGCCAGTTCAGAACATTGTGCGGATAAGTTTCGTGACTCTGCAATGGTGACATTTGCTACCATGGTTGAGCCTCACCCAGCCCCTCAGAACTGTCCCCCCCTTCCCCATTGTGCATGAGGACCTCGCGGGGCTAGGAAGTGAAGGGCTGCCACAGGGACTCGTGTCTTCTGGGCCTTCTGATCCCTTGATCAACATGTGCCAGGTGGAAGTGGTTTGCCCATGAACTGTCTTGGACGGCAAACATGCCCGCCTGGCTGTGGGTGTCTCGGCCACAAACTGGCCTCCTCCAGCAGGGGGTTGTACAGGACAGAGTGGTGTCCCAGGGGTAGGAGCCCCAGGTTGTAAGGAGCTGCGTGAGGACATTGTCACTGGAGTTTGCTGTGTCCTTGGTTTGGAGTCAACCCTGAAGGCCTTTCATGGGGTTGAGCAGTGACATTGGGGTGTGTATGTGTGTGTGTGTGTGTGTGTGTGTGTGTGTGTGTGGTAGAGACACTCCATGCTGGTGAGGATTTTTTTTCTCAAAATTCTATTCCTAATCCTGGAATATGAAGGAAGTAGAAATAGGGCATTGCTGTGGTCCAGCTGCTGTGAAAGAATGTCCTGCACGTTGTATCTTGACACCCATAGAGCATCATAGAATGTCTGAGCAGTGGGGGGAGAGCCAGGGAGCTTCTTGTCCATCTCCCTCCTTTTATGACCAAGAGGGAGACTGGTCTCTGAAAGGCCGCTGACTTACACCAGCCACGTGCAGAGACAGCTCTCCTGTTTCCCGCCCAGGACCTTTGAGGGATGGCATCACTGTGGCACTGAGTAAAAGTACTGCCTTCAATGACTAGCAATCCTGTCCCCCTGGTCCTCCCACTACGACCAGAAGGGCGGAGGTGTGAATTAATTTCACAGAGGTCTGTGTGCTCCTGGAGATGAGTGGTCTGAGTGTGTTTTGTCTGCCTTGTTTTCGGGAACTCGTGTATGGATGTGAGAGTTGGACCATAAAGAAAGCTGAACGCCAAAGAATTGATGCTTTTGAACTCTGGTGTTGGAGAAGACTCTTGAGAGTCCCTTGGACTGCAAGGAGATCCAACCAGCCCATCCTAAAGGAAATCAGTCCTGAATATTCATTGGAAGGATTGATGCTAAAGCTGAAACTCCAATACTTTGGCCACCTGATCCAAAGAACTGACTCATTGGGAAAGATCCTGATGCTGGGAAAGACTGAAGGCAGAAGAAGAAGGGGACGACAGAGGATGAGATGGTTGGATGTCATCACCAACTCAATGGACATGAGTTTGTGTAAACTTCAGGAGTTGGTAATGGACAGGGAAGCCTGGCATGCTGCAGTCCATGAGGTCGCAAAGAGTTGGACATGACTGAGAGACTGAACTGAGCCCCTGGGCCATGGGGCAGTGGGCCTGGTAGAGGGGAGTGAGGAGGGGGACAGGTTTGACGATTGGTCAAAAACCAAACTGCCGGAACAGCACCTCCTGCCCTGATGGTGCCTCAGGCCCCCAGGGTGGGGAGAGAGTGGCCATGTTGGGCCGACACCTGGTCACCAAGCCAAGGAGCTTCTTCAGTGTCTGAGGAATGAGTGTGGGATCCGTCAAGAGAAGCAGTATGAGGCAGGAGCCAAATGAGAATGAGGGATCTGGTTCTCCCACAGACGTGAGTGGGTGTGAGTACATCTCACTCTGAGGAGATGACTCTGGCTTTCAGGGTGACCTTGTGGCTGCAGCCCACGAGCCACCAACACCCTGGAAGATGCTCAGAGTCAGAGCCAAGAGTGCATGCCCGCTGCTTGTCTCCCAGAAGCCCTTTCACCTTCCTCCCCTGGGGCTGGCAGGGTCTAAAGACCTTCAATGGGATCCCTTTTTTTCCACCTCCCTTTTCAAATTAAAACCATCTCTTAGTACCTTTTCATTATTACATAAGTGACAGATGATCATTGTAGAAAATGCAAGCAGGAAAAATGAAGGACAAGCACACACCCATAATCTGACTATCAGAAGCAAGTGCTGTCAACACCTCAGTGTCTTGTCATCTTCCAGAGTTTTCTACATGTACGAGTCTGCCAATATATTTCACCCATAGGCGTTGCTTTGTAACTTGGGGTTTTGTTGTTGCTTAACAGTATTTTCAGGAACTTATTTCTAGGCAGATATTTACCTTGTTTTTAATGATTGAATATTACTTCACTGCATAGAAGTACCATAATTTCCTTAGCCAATCCCCTCTGGTAGGTTTGCATGCGTGCATGCTAAGTTGCTTCAGTCATGTCTGATAGTTTGCGACCCTATGGACTGCAGCCCATCAGGCTCCTCCGTCCAAGATTCTCCAGGCAAGAATACTGGAGTGGATTGCCATGCCCTCCTCCAGGGGATCTTCCCAACCCAGGGATCAAATCTGCATTTCTTACATCTCCTGCTTTGGCAGGCAGGTTCTTTACCACTAGCGTCACCATGGGAAGCCCCTCAGATAGATTTATAAAGACTAAAACAGGCACTAACCACTGATCCTATTTCCAAAACACTGCATCACATTTTAAGAAAGCAGAAGATTAATTTTCCAAACAAGAATTAGGAGATGATCGTTCACATTATCAAGACCTCTGCAAATATACCCTCCAAAGACCATCTTTGAGAAATGGACTTCCCTAGGGTCACTGAAGTTACAACATATCAACTCCCAATTCACACCTGCCTGCACAGAGGGTGATGGGTCTGGATCCCCCTTCATGTCCCTTCCTTCATGGATGTCCTTCCCAGGTCCACAGAATATGTGTGCAGGCTTGTCCACACACTAGCAGTGCACATGAATGCATACACGTGACACACGTGTTTACTCATGTACACGTACACGTGTGCCCTCACACACATGTACATTCATGCACATGGACCCGTGCACATACACACGGCATCTGGCAGCTTTATCCCATTGTCAGCTGAAAGGCGATGTTAATTTAGTTCATTTTTAATCACATCTATTTATCAGGTGGTCTGCGCCCAGCAACCATTACTAGGAATAAACTATCATTTCTCTCTAAAAGATAAAGGAAAGTGGATATTGATGAGGTGAGTCTCGTCAGTGCTCCCAGCCCATGTGACTTATTTAATGAGACAGATAAGCCTCCGAAGAGAAACTGTTTAGGGACTTTTAATAAAACCAGGTTTGAAAACCCCAAATCCCCAGCCTGCGGGCCAGTGTCCACAGGCCTAGCATGGGGCGGGGGCGGGTCCCATGGTGATGTCACCATCCATGAAGTGATGCTATAAGCTGCCCTAAGAGCAGCTTTGCCCCGACAAGTCTAGCTCTAGTTACCCACCCTCCACCCAGGCCTACAGCTTGTTCCAGACCATTCAGAGGAGGGCAAGGCCAGGCCGTGCGAGAATGGTGCCCACAGGGGGCAGTTGTGTGTTTATTCATATACCAAATGAACCATCAGTAAACAGATTTCTGGGATATTTGTATTCAATTTCAGAATATATATATATATATATATATATATATATATATATATATAAAATACATGGATTGTTGTTGTTTATTCGCTGAGTCATATCTGACTCTTTTATGACCTCATGGACTGTAGCCTGCCAGGCTCCTCTGTCCATGGGATTTCCCAGGCAAAAATACTGGAGTAGGTAGCCATTTCCTTCTCCAGGGGATCGTCCCAACCCCAGGATTGAAACCCACAGATTCTTACCACTGAGCTACCTGGGAGGCCCAAAATATATGGATATGGACGTATTCTATATATGCATTTCTAAAGAGTATATTGGATTGAAATTCACATAACATAAAATTAACCATCTTAGAAAGTGAACAATCTCTGTACCTCAGTTTCTTGTCTTTAAAATGGGTTGATAATATCTTTCTTGAAGGACTGTTGACAGGATTTAAGTGGTATTTACTGTATGTGATGGAACCAGGACAGTGCCTAGTGTATGGTGAGAGTTCAGTGGATGTGCAAATATTTTTAAATTTTATTTTTTAATTGCTGTAAAATACACAGGGCAAGATGTACCATTTTAAGCACTTTTATGTGAGCAGTTCAGTGGCATTAAGCACATTCTCATTCTTGTGCGATCATCATCACCATCCACCTCCAGAACTTTCTCATCTCTCACAACTGAAACGCCGTTCCCGTTAAACACTAACTTGGATTCCCCTGACCCTGGCGCCCGCCATTTTTGCCTCTATCAATTTGATTGTTCTTGGGACCTCATATATGTGGAGTCATATCTTATCTGACATTTTGTGTCTGGCTTCCTTCACTGAGCATAATATGCTCAAGGTTCAACCATGTTGTAGCATTGCCAGAATTTCCTTCCTTTGTAAGACTAGGATTCCACTGTGTTTATCCACATCGTATTTATCCATTCATCCATCTATGGACACTGGCGTTCCCACCTTTTGGCTGTTGTGACCCCTGCTGCTTTTTGCATTTCTATTCCTCTGTCTTGGGGTGAGGGAAACTAAATTGACCTGGAAACTCACTTTCCAATGAAGCTCTCCTCTCCCTACCCTTCCCACACATAAAGACAAACACACACATACACACCTATGAAATCAATCTGCAGAAGAAAGGCCTTTAGAAGGTGGGCTGAAGCCTTCCTGGGGAACACATGTTTGGGCATCTTTGAGGCTTTAGGTCTTGAAAAAAACGTACCCAAAGGAGACAGTTCCCCCACGCCACTCCCACACCACTGCTGCTTTGTATGAGCCTTATGCAAAGGCTCAGGGGCCATGTCACCCTGAGATATTGTCTTCTATTAACTGCTTGCTCAGATAGATGCCAAGTCCAGGTACAGCCCAGATGGATGACTTGAGGGCCAGAGGGACCAGAGTAGTGGAAAAGCTTAGAGCACATCCATGGGTCCTGACATAAGGGGAACTGGATCCTGGGGCTGGGACCCAGAGCGCTCCGGTAGGGTTCTCCCAGGTCCACCCTGGAGGAAGAGTGTCTTCCAACTGGAATCCACTGGTTGGGGCGTGTGTTCAGACTGCTGATTGGCAGGGGCTGGGAAGGGGTGGTCTGGTGACCACAGGATTTCAGGAGCTGACGGTGAGCAAGAAAGGCACCTGTTCCCCTAAAGTAACTGCAGGAAGTAGCTTCATCCCAAACACATCTGAGTCTTTGCTTTAGGATTTTGTCTATAAATGTAGCCACATAAGTTGCAACCTTCTGAAATGCCAGTTCTTTCTCTCCTAAGGCCCATTCATCTTCTCTGGAAACAAAAAACAATGTCACTTCCCCCTCAAATCACCAGGGTCTCTGGCTTTGAGTCATAGGAGGCTCCTGGTATTTCCCTCAAACCCTAAAAACATTGGTTTGGGGACTAAAACACCTTGAGAGGTCAATCACCACAGGCAAAAGAATAATAATAATGTAACAACAATAACGATACATACTTTATCTGAAGTGCTTTTTCTCCACCGATCCAGGCAGAGTTCCCACTGTCCTGCTTTCTCATCCATAAATGACTCTGTTTGGTATATTTTTCTGCATCTATGTCTTCTCTACATGTGGATTCTCCCCTCCCTCCGGATTTTTGCCCAAAGTAATATGTTAATGGAAAAATCCAGACGAACGCTTTTGCCAATCCAATATCAATGTAATTAATTTCATTTTAATTAAGGAACGAAAAACATATTCATTGAAAATCAGCTGCAGTTTAGCAGGATCATATCTCCCATTTTTGAGTGATGTCACCCATTTTTCTTTCTGACTTCCCATGTCCACTAGATTCTTGGTGCTCCCAGAGCAGTACTGAGCTGACGGGACCCGTATCAGTCAGCTGGGGCTGCCATAACCAAGAACCACAGACTGGGTGGCTTAAAAAACAGACATCTATTTCCTCATAGATACGGAGGCTGGATGTCTGAAGGCTTGTAGATGGCCATCTTATCTCTGTTTTCACACGGTCACCTCTCTGTGCATATGTGCTAAGTCGCTTTAGTTGTGTCTGACTCTGTGTGACCCCATGGACTGTAGCCCGCCAGGCTCCTCTGTCCATGGGATTCTCCAGGCAAGAATACTGGAGTGGGTTGCCATGCCCTCCTCCAGGGGATCTTCCTGACCCAGGGATCAAACCCGAGTCTCTTACCTCCCCTGCGCCGGCAGGCAGGCTCTGTACCAGTAGCACCACCTGGGAAGCCCCCTCTGTCCACGTCTATGTCCTAATGTCTCATAAAGATACCAGTCATATTGAATTGTTGTTGCTGTTATTCAGTCGCTCAGTCACATCCGACTTTTTGTGACCCCATGGACTGCAGCACACCAGGCTTCGTTTGCTCAAACTGATGTCCACTGAGTCGATGATGCCCTCCAATAATCTCATCCTCCATCATCCCCTGCTCCTCCTGCCCTCAATCTTTCCCAGCATCAGCATTTTTTTACAATGAATTGGCTCTTCGCATCAGGTGGCCAAAGTCATTGAGGCCTAATCTAATGATGTCATTTAAATTAATCACTTCTCTAAAGACCCTCTCTCCAAATACAGTTGAATTTTGAAGAGCTGGGGGTTAGAGCTTCAGCATATGAATTTGGGGAACATAGTTCATTCCACAGGAGAGCTTGACCTGACCAGCATCACACCCGGATGAGCCATCGCTCTGTCCCACTGAGTTTGCCTTAGATAGTAGCTCCTGAGTGAGACATCCTGCTCTCTTCGGCATCTCGGCATGGCAGCCACCTGGACCCTGCACCTGGCCTCCTGTTTATTGACTCATTTCCCATGTCCACCCAATCTCCCCAAGTCCAGCTGCATCTGCTGCTGGGAGCACTTCAACAATGCTGACTCCAAACAGCACTGTCCGGTTACAGACGTCGCCCTCCTGTCTTTGAGCCTGGCCATCTGCACGTGCCAGTGCTCAAATGCAGCCACCCCGCCACGGATCGATCCGCACCCCCAGGACAGGCTGTTTATTCATGTCTCTGCTGCCAGCGGGGTCAATACCACGTGGCATCAGGTGGTGTGATAGCACAGCCCCCACGGAAGACCTCCACCCTCTATCACTGCAACCGCGCCCATCCTCACACTCATACTCACGGTGTGTAAGTGCAGGGCAGAGGCAAGAAAAGGTGGGTCTCCAGACCTGCCAGCTTGCCCTACATGTGCCACCGTCATCGGGGAGTGACTCGGGGATGACAGAATCTTCTCAACGCTGTCTGTCAAACGGAACACTGGCTTGCCCTCTGTGCCTTTGCCTGGAATGCCCTTCTCTTCCTAAAAGGCTCCCTGCCCCCTGATATTGTACCCAAACATCACTTCTTCCATGAAGCCATCCTGGCCTCCCCCCGCCCTTCTCCCTGCTGTACAGGCACCATTGTGGCTCCATACTCACTAATCATGGAGCAACGCTGTGGCTCCTGACCTGTCTTCTTCACCTGGGTGGGAGCAACTAGACACAGATTTTGTTTAGGCTCATCTTTGTCACCTTCCCCCACACTCACTGTGCCCAGCACATTTTTGGTGCTGGGGAGAGGCAGACACTGTTCCTTTTCTCCACAGTGTACTGACAAAGCAGCTAATCCCTAGGATCTTCTTTCTGCTCCTAGAAGACATTTTCCGTGTTCCCAGACCGTCGTAGCCAGCCCACTTCTCCCTCCTACTGCCGGTTTGCTCCACCGCTGCTGACTCAAGTGACCTGACCCAGATGCATCCTATATCTGCTGGTGGCGAGCTCCACCAAGGGCAGCTGCCAGAATGGGACGCTAACACCCATTACACCTTCCTGGACACGGGCTTTGTTTTGTAATTTGCATGCTTATTGGCTTGTGTTTCCCCTCCCTACCCCCCCCCCCCATGTGACTATTGGATGTAGTAGGACAAATGGGCTTTTCTATTCGGCTGTCCAGAGCAGTTCAGAAGAGTGGATGGAAGGAAGTGTCCCGGGCACATGAGTCACCACGGTCAGCTTCTGTAGTCCCTGATTCCAAAGGCATGGCTTTTTGAAGGCTGCCCCAGGTGGGCTGGAATCTACACGTGGGTCAGTGTGGCCAGCCTTGTCTGCTGTAAATAAAACATGACTCAGACCTAATCCGCCATCCAGGAAAGGACATGGGCCATTGTGTCGTGCGGCCATCTGGCTCTGTGACCAGCACCATGCTGATGACAGCTCCCCCAGACTCCCACGTGTTTGTCCCACATCAATCACTGTTTCTCTGGGAGGCCGAGCCCAGCCTGCTCCCAAGAACCCCCTGGGGTTGCTGGAGATGATCAGAGAGGGTCTCAGTGATGCCAGCTGAGCTATGAGGGAAGCTAAAATACACTTGCTCCTTGGAAGAAAAGCTGTGACCAACCTAGACAGTATATTAAAAAGCAGAGACATTGCTTTGCCAACAAAGGTCCATCTAGTCAAAGCTATGGTTTTCCAGTAGTCATGTATGGATGTGAGAGTTGGACTATAAAGAAAGTCATGTATGGATGAGAGAGTCAGACTATAAAGAAAGTCGAGCACTGAAGAATTGATGCTTTTGAACTGCGGTGTTGGAGAAGACACTTGAGAGTCCCTTGGACTGCAAGGAGATCCAATCAGTCAATCCTAAAAGAAATCAGTCTTGAATATTCATTGGAAGGACTGATGCTGAAGCTGAAATTCCAATACTTTGGCCACCTGATGCAAAGAACTGACTCATTAGAAAAGACCCTGATGCTGGGAAAGATTGAAGGCAGGAGGAGAAGGGGATGAGAGAGGATGAGATGGTTGGATGGCATTACTGACTCGATGGACAGGAGTTTGAGTAAGCTCTGGGAGTTGGTGATGGACAGGGAGGCCTGGCGTGCTGCAGTCCATGGGGTCACAAAGAGTCAGGCATGACTGAGCAACTGAACTGAACTGAGCAGTGATGCCAGTGGGACAACTCCAGGAGGTCACATGGCCCCAGAGAGGTGGAGTCCACATCTTCTTTGCTTCAGAGGGGTCAATGCCTGGATGGTGAAGGGCACCTCGGCCACAGATGAGCAGGTAATGGGAGGCTGAATCCCATGGCAGCCATGGAAGGTGCAGCCACTGAATCCCTGAGAGAGAGAGTCCAGGATGTCAGAGGTCTGCTGAGAGGCATTCTCATTCAGCTCTGGTGTGACTCTAGTCCCCCAGCTCAGGCAGCCTCAGACCCAAGCCCGGCTGTTGGAAAAGGGAACTCTGTACAGTCCCAGAGGAGAGGGCAGTAGGCCTTGGAGGGCACTTTAGGAAAATGAACAAACACAGCGACACTGGCCAAGAGCTGGTGGGAGAAGAGGAAGATGGGGGAGAGGAGGAGGAGGACCATGGCAAAGAGGCTGCAGAAGAAGCATGTGGCTCAGTCTGGGCATGGAGTCTTCCATCAGGCCCTGCCACAGGAGCCCAGCCCCCTGGGGATGGGACGGACAGAGGACCACTCTCGTCCAGGTCAGGGGACTGTGCCCTTTCTTCAGTGTATTCCTTTTCTTGACATTCTCATTATACTAATCGCTTTTGGGTATATATCTAATATAAAGTCCGCCATAAAGTAATGAAACATGGCATGACTCTGGCAAATGATGTGATTATTACATAATGAAACTAAGTACCCTAAACCAAGAAAATCAAAATCAGATTGTGTGTGTGTGTGTGTGTGTGGTGATGCTGGTGCCTTTTGAGGGGGGTAAATGTTTTTAATTTTTTTGCTGATGGTAGGTCATTTTTTAGAAAGTTCTTTTGTACTTTCTCTTTGAGTCTGTGCACGAGGGAGCCCCATAAATTCTGAGCTGTGGAATCTGGCCATGTCAGCAGTCTTCAAAATGAATTGATATTAAATGCAACAAAAGTCCCTCTAATTCACCTCGTTTCTGTCTCTGCCCTCTTCCAACCCCTTGTCCCTCAACTCTCCTGATCCTCCAGCCCCTCATAAGCTCCAACTGAGAAGTGGAAGGATAGAAAAGGCCATCAATACTGGGAATGACACTGGCTTATCTATTATGTAAAACCTCAATAATTAGGTATTATTTACAAATAGCTGCACTTTCTCATTGTCCTGCCACAGACAGACGGATACCCCCAAACTTACCCGCAGATCCCACACTTCTCAGCACTCGCATAAAACACTGTCACCCAGCCACACATAGACACACTCGTCGTTCTTACACTTCCTCCATCACTCTTGGCTGGGGTGGGCAGAGGTGCCAGATCACTCCAGAGCCAAGCCCTGGGCAGATGCTTGGCCTGCCTCTCCCCTGTGGGATGGAGATAGCATGGTGGTGCCATGGGGAAGGTTGGGCAGTGGGGGCAGGGCAGGAAACCAAGGGAAAACTCGGGGAAGAACAAATAACACAAAACACACACCAACAACTTCTGATCCTTCACTCAGCACTGTACCTTAGTCGGGTTTCAGTTTGAAGTCAGGCAATTCTTATCCCAGATTGCTTACAGAAGCCCCTCCCACTTCCCCAAGCTGGAAGTCACTTGCTGGAAAATAACTGGCTCCCACTCAGAATGTACAAAGAGGCCAAGGCAGCTGCCGTCCCTCCCTCCCTCACCCCACCAGGTTGTGCATTAATTTTTCCCTCCTGCCTTCCCCCACAAAACAAATCTTGATTTAAGAAATCAGACCTGGAAGCTGTATGTCGTCCTTAACATGCTCCAATTGCCAGGATCTGGAAAATCTGCTGTGGGCAGGCAGGATTGCCTCCAAATGCGTTTCTAGTGCGGTGGATTTAGTGAGCACACACGCAGCAGAATTTATCTGCATACTGCACGTCTCCCAGGCCCCAGCCACTGGTGCCAGATTAAACCATAGCCTCAGAGAAGATCCTTAAGTCTGAGCATGTCCTGTGGTGGTCATTCCTTCTTATGTGGAGCCTCTGACATGGACTAAGTGAGGTTGGAAAGGTGCACTGGGCTCTGAGCAAAGCTCACAGACATCATTATCTGGTAGAAACTCAGGCTGTTTGAACTGGGCATTGATCTCTTCCTTAGCAAATCTTAGCCTTATCCACCTACAGGGAGGAATCTCTTCCTCCTGATGGACAAAACTTTAGAAAGTTATTCAAATGGAGGGTTGTTGGGGAAATGAATTAAAACAAATGACAAACAATCGTGTTTCAGATTTGATGAAAGCAGATCAGTGGTGACATGAGCCTTTATAAGCACTGTCTGCTGTTTCCAGGTGATAAATGAGTGTCATGTGCTTCTAAGCATGGGAGACAGAGATGAACGGAGGCTGTTACCAGCCCCCAGCCTGGAGCTCAGCAGGTGGCTGGCAGCCCCAGGTCCCTGTGGGCATCTGTCCGTGGTGCTGAACTCTTTCTCTCTCACACCCCATCTCTTTCCCTGTTTCTCTAGAAGTGAAGGCATCTACTGAATTCATTGTTCATTGTTCAGTCACTAAGTTATATCTGATTCTGTGACTCCATGGACTGTAGCTCACCAAGTTCCTCTGTCCATGGGGTTTTCCCAAGGAAGAATACTGGAGTGGGTTGCCATTTCCTTCTCCAGGGGACCTTCCTAGTTCAGGAATTGAACCTGCATCTCCTGCATTGGCAGATGGATTCTTTACCACTGAGTCACCAGGGAAACCCATCGACTGAATTAGAGTACAGCTATTTGATACCAGGATTTGATGATAGGTGTGCTTGTTCTAATCTGCTAGATGGCCCTCAAGTCCAAAATTCTTTCAAGGGGTTTCAAATGTGGGGAAATCTAAGAAAAAGCAATGACTTGTTGAAGAGGAATAAAAAAACTACCTCAATTGACTGTGATTTTCTAACTGTATGTTCAGTTCAGTTCAGTCACTCAGTCGTGTCCAACTCTTTGTGACCCTATGAACTGCAGCATGCCAGGCCTCCCTGTCCATCTCCAACTCCCAGAGTCCACTCAAACCCATGTCCATTGAGTCAGTGATGCCATCCAACCATCTCATCCTCTGTCGTCCGCTTCTCCTCCTGCCCTCAATCTTTCCCAGCATCAGGGTCTTCCAGTGAGTCAGCTCTTCGCATCAGGTGGCCAAAGTATTGGAGTTTCAGCTTCAACATCAGTCCTTCCAATGAACACCCAGGACTTATCTCCTTTAGGATGGACTGGTTGGATCTCCTTGCAGTCCAAGGGACTCTCAAGAGTCTTCTCCAACACCACAGTTCAAAAGCATCAATTCTTTGGTGCTCAGCTTTCTTTATAGTCCAACTCTCACATCCATACATGACTACTGGAAAAACTATAGCCTTGACTAGATGGACCTCTGTTGGCAAAGTAATGTCTGTGCTTTTGAATATGCTGTCTAGGTTGGTCATAACTTTCCTTCCAAGGAGTAAGCGTCTTTTAATTTCATGGCTGCAGTCACCATCTGCAGTGATTTCGAGCCCAGAAAAATAAAGTCAGCCACTGTTTCCACTGTTTCCCCATCTATTTGCCATGAAGTGATGGGACTGGATGCCATGATATTAGTTTTCTGAATATTGAGCTTTAAACCAACTTTTTCACTCTCCTCTTTCACTTTCATCAAGAGGCTCTTTAGTTCTTCTTCACTTTCTGCCATAATGGTGGTGTCATCTGCATATCTGAGGTTATTGATATTTCTCCCGGCAATCTTGATTCCAGCTTGTGCTTCATCCAGCCCAGCATTTCTCATGATGTACTCTGCATAGAAGTTAAATAAGCAGGGTGACAGTATACAGCCTTGACGTACTCCTTTTCCTATCTGGAACCAGTCTGTTGTTCCATGTCCAGTTCTAACTGTTGCTTCCTGACCTGCATACAAGTTTCTCAAGAGGCAGGTCAGGTGGTCTGGTATTCCCATCTCTTTCAGGATTGTCCACAGTTTATTGTGATCCACACAGTCAAAGGCTTTGGCATAGTCAATAAAGCAGAAATAGATGTTTTTCTGGAACTCTGTTGCTTTTTTGATGATCCAGAGGATGTTGGCAATTTGATCTCTGGTTCCTCTGCCTTTTCTAAAACCAGTGTGAACATCTGGAAGTTGACAGTTCACGTATTGCTGAAGCCTGGCTTGGAGAATTTTAAGCATTACTTTACTAGCGTGTGAGATGAGTGCAATTGTGTGGTAGTTTGAGCATTCTTTGGCACTGCCTTTCTTTGGGATTGGAATGAAAACAGACCTTTTCCAGTCCTGTGGCCACTGCTGAGTTTTCCAAATTTGCTGGCATATTGAGTGCAGCACTTTCACAGCATCGTCTTTCAGGATTTGAAATAGCTCAACTGGAATTCCATCAGCCACAGTTGGAGACACTAGTGTCCTGTAATATAGGTATTTACCTGTTCTGGTAGCTGAATGGATGACCATATGTGAGACTGTGTCTTTGCTTTCCAAGTTCTACCCAAGTTCTAGCCGACCCCATGCCAACTAGGGACTCCCTCTCTCTCTGATTCGGTTCCCCATCTTTTATCAGTGCTGAGGCTGAAATTCTAACCAGGATGCATCCCTAACAGCCCTCTCTGTCTCATCTCATCCCTCTGGCTCATTTGAGAACCACACCATTGCTACAGGGTGGCCCTATTTCTTATTCGTCACCCCCTTCCCCCCAAAGCAGCAGATAAATGGAAGAAAGAGTATCTTTATGTGAGCAGCAGGTAAGGAACTGAGACAGTTCCTGCTGACCCCTGTGTACCCTTGGGTAATTTACTGTCTCCCCAAGTTCTCAGTTTCTTTATCTGTTCAGTGGAGATGGTAAGACCTGCCCTACCACCTTATAGGGTTATTGGAAGGATTAAATGAGACAATACCTTTAAGTGGCTTTGGAAAACTGTGGAATGTAATGTAAATGTAAGGCATCAATAATGGCAGCATTGTAAAAAGGGAAGAGGACACTGAGACCTCCATCTCTGATGTTCCAGTCAAGCAAGTGCTTCAGGGGCTTCATTTTGGTGTGGGGGTGGTGGGGGTGGTGGGAGTGGAATCAAGGATGAGGGCAAATATAAAACCCCATCAAGCCAAAGCAAGGCTTTCAGGGAAGATTACTTTTATACCAACTCCCAAAAGAAAGGCTAGATTCCAAAATGAAGTCTGTTTGCTTCTTACTTTCCTAATATAAAGGGAATGGGTGATTTCCCCTTCCCAAAGGCTGCTTCACATCGGTGGAATCAGAATACAATAGTCAGAGGTCTCCAGTGGCAGAACAGAGCGGAGGAAAGAAAGCAAAAGGCTCTGTTCTAAGCATTCAGCATACTGCTGTTCTCTCATTATCCAGCAAGGGAAGCCCAACGCTACCCTCTGCAGCATTGGACACCTCTATGGCTAGTACACGGTGTGTGTGTGTGTGTGTGTGTGTGTGTGTGTGTGTGTGACAGAATGTAAATGTGAGCATAGATATATTATCATTATAGTTGCTGCTAAGTCGCTTCAGTCGTGTCCGACTCTGTGCAACCCCATAGATGGCAGCCCACGAGGCTCCCCCATCCCTGAGATTCTCCAGGCAAGAACACTGGAGTGGGTTGCCATTGCCTTCTCCAATGCAGGAAAGTGAAAAGTGAAAGCGAAGTCGCTGAGTCTTGTCCGACTCTTAGCGACCCCATGGACTGCGGCCCACCAGGCTCCTCCATCCATGGGATTTTCCCGGCAAGAGTACTGGAGTGGGGTGCCATTGCCTTCTCCGTATCATCATAGACTAACATCTTAATTCCTGCCTTCAATATTTATTGAGCACCTTCTGTGAGCCAGTGCTCCTGGCACAATTTAGGGCCATGCTCAGGTCCTCTGGTTGCTTTCAGGGTAATGGGGCATGGACATCATGATGCACTATGATAGATGCTGTGCTGGAGGTGTGG
Organism: Bubalus kerabau; assembly: GCF_029407905.1. NCBI lineage: Eukaryota > Metazoa > Chordata > Mammalia > Artiodactyla > Bovidae > Bubalus > Bubalus kerabau. Next base: position 11,170,962 of record NC_073627.1, on the reverse strand, counting down.
GTGGTCCCACCACACTTTCTGGCTCCGTGAAGTGTACATACTGATCTTCCTCATCTTGCCTCTCTCCCAGTCACATGTAGGTACTCTCTAGGTTCTGTCCTCTAATATGTCCTGATGCTTTTGGGGTCCATGACTTCCTTTGTCTTTAAATCAACCCTCCTCCTACTTTGGCATGACTACTGAAAATTCATGACAATTCAGAATAACTCCCAAACAATGATCACCCATGAAACCCTTAGAACGAGGGATCGGGCAAAGTTGGTACTGGGGCTCCGGGGTTTGACTTTGGGGTTTCTAAGTTGCAGGGTCTCATTAGGCTGTGGGAGTTGGACGGTCAAACCCATATCTCCAGCCCACGAGTGAGACTGAATATTGTGAAATTCAAAGTTTTGCTCTATTGACGTTTTAACATAAGGGACTAATGCTGAAGCTCCGATACTTTGGCCACCTGATGAAAAGAGCTGACTCATTGGAAAAGACCCTGATGCTGGGAAAGACTGAAGGCAGGAAGAGAAGGGGATGACAGAGGATCAGATGGCTGAATGGCATCACCAACTCAATGGACATGAGTTTGAGCAAACTCCAGGAGATGCTGAAGGACAGGGAAGCCTGTGTGCTGCAGTCCATGGAAAGCCAGGCATGACTTAGTGATTGAACAACAGCAGCAGCAAACACTGTCACATGCAGCTCCAACCTGCAGAGAGGCTTCCCTCCCTTCCCACTGAACATGGAGGAGTCACATGGGGCCATCCAGAAAGGCTCTGGGAATGGCCACAGGAAAGGGCTGTGTTACCCCTGTGCTCCATGAGAGGAAATCTCTGACACTGCTGCCTGTCCCTGAGAACAGAGATCAAGGGAGACTTCAGAGAAAACTCAGGGTTTGCTTCTGCTTCCCAGGCAGTGAGCCATTCCGGAGCCCTGAAGGGCCTGTGGCTGATGCAGCAAGGGCCGTTGGATTCAAGGGGGTGTGTTAACGATGCTGGGCCCTGAGATGTGCCCTCAGCCCCATTCTTTCTGCCCAGAGAGGAGCATCCCCAACAAGGAGTGTTTGCAAGGTACTTCAATACATTCCCGCACTTGAAGTAGAGTGCTACAAATACCACCCATATTTAATTACAAATCCAGGTGGATGAGCTAACTGAATGCACCTCCATAGCAACTTCGCATCACTCACACTCCAATTCAACTGATGAAGTTACCCCAGAATCCAAAATGCAGGGTCCAAAGAGAGCCGTCGGTCTTTCCACATACTCAAGTCATGCAGGAGACAGAAAATAACCTCACAAAGAGTACTTCAGTGACTGTATGCTTTAATACCCCAGCCATCAGAGCTGACATTTATGCCATTAATTTAAAAACACGTTATTTCATCTCCATAAACTTAGGCTTGTTTGGGGCCAGCTAAGTAGTTCTCTTTCTTAATGGCAGCCTGGCATTTTTATTTTTATCTTGGTCCTTCACTCCCCCAGCCCTTAACACCTCACCTTTAATTTGTGTTTCCTTTCCTGAAGTCCCAGGAGGAGGCAGGGAAGCACAGAGAGAGGTTAGGCAAGTGAATCCTTCTAGAAAGGCAGGAAGCTGCACAGGCTGAGCTGACCCACCAGCAGAAGACTCCCCGCCTCACCCCAGCATAGATTCCTATTGAAGCACACTGCCTGCTTCTGGGAGAAGCGCTGTCAAGGGCAGAGTGGCCAGAGCTGAGGGCATGCGGGAACTGATTTTGCATGTGTGGTGCAGACTCTCCATCCAGTTGTCATCAAACCCAGAGATGAAGCCTCTGGAAGTAAATGAGATGCACATAATCTATGCTTGTCCATCTGCCTTGTCAAAAACTATAGCTTCTCTGATTTGGGTGACCCTTAATCTTAAACACCATTTATCTCCCTTGGGGCTGATCACTAGTGGGGTTCTTTGTGTCAATCTCAGACTCTACTTGCTAACTGCTCCTGCCCGGATTCCCTTCCTGGACTGTTTCAAGAATAAGCATTGCAACCTTAAACGTATATGGAACTGCAAACCATGTAACAGGCAGGAAGCTAAGACCTGCACAAGGACCATGGAATTACATCCCCTCAAGAAATCTATGGGGGCTTCCCAAGTGGTGCTAGTGGTCAAGAACTTGCCTCCCAAGGCAGGAGACATAAGAGAGTTGGGTCGGGAAGATCCCTGGAGGAAGGCATGGCAACCCACTCCAGCATTCTTGCCTTGAAAATCTCATGGACAGAGGAGTCTGGCCAGCTACAGTCCATAGGGTCACAGAGTCGGACAGGACTGAAACGACTTGGCACGCGTGCATGCAAGAAATCTATGATGGTACCACAGCGAGAAGGACCACAAATCTCCACTTTCTGGGTGTAGAAACTGAGGTTCATCCCCTGCCAGTCCGCCAAGGCTTAGAAAGTTCTGCCCTCCCTCCCCGCACCAACATCCACTGAGCATTTCCTCCTCCTCCCCCTCCAGCTGAATAGCACCAGGCACTCACCTGTGGGAGGAGCCTGTGTTCAGAGGCAAGAGCCAGGTTTCCTTGCATCCCTGTTGGAGGCGGGGTTGGAGCAGTCCCTGGCCACCACTAGCCCCGTGTTATTAGTTATTTTTAGCAATCAATGTTATTGATGCCGTGTTCACTCGAGAAAGCCACCAGAGAGCTGTTCTTCCAACTCATTACATTTAGAGTTGAACTATCCCCTTTTTATATAAATCCTGACACATAAAGATAAAATACACCACTTTCTGAGGGAAGTTCTGAACCAGAGGCTAAGAGCTGGGAGGAAGATTTGAGTGCCAGAAGCAGCTTTAAAGATGACTCCACAGGGGGAGGTCCGGGAGGCCTGTCCTCCGAGCCAGGAAGCTGGACCAGGGGGGTTAAAACCTCACATGTAGAAGAACAGCCCCTTGGATGTCACCAGCATGGAAAGAAAGGAGGCAGGAAACTGTGGATTCAACAGAAAAGACATGGCTGCTTTGGAGGGTCTCAATCTGGATGGCTAAGAAGGGAGGGTGTTGTTACTGGGGGCTTGAGTGTTTGTCTTCTTTGATGGCTGCTGAGGGTAGACAAGGCCTTTGGGTCTCAGCTCGCAGTGGTCAAGGAAACTGGCCCTGGCAAGTCTACTAATGCCCAGGGGAGAGACAAGATATGGTTTTTTAGAACATTCTCTACTCCTCTGTGGCTCCCAAGGTGGCCCTAGTGGTAAAGAACTGCCTGCCAATGCAGGTAGATGTAAAGAGACAGGGGTTCGATCCCTGGGTCAGGTAGATCCCCTGGAGGAGGGCACAGCAACCCACTCCAGTTTTCTTGCCTGGAGAATCTCTTGGACAGAGGAGTCTGGCCAGCTACAGTCCATAGGGTCACAGAGGGTTGCAAAGAGTCGGACACAAGTGAAGCGACTTAGCATGCACACACGCATACTCCTCTCTATCCCTTTGCATTCAGTTTCTCAGCCTTGAAGGGACAGAGTTGGGCCAACTAGGGACCCTGGGATGGCTCTCTCCACACATTGAATGACACCAAATTGGGCTTGAGACCACAGAGTGGGCAGAGAGCTGTGCCAGATGCATTAGAGAAGTCTGGTGCCCCTTTCTCTGCCTCTAGATGGAGTTTCTCTGGGGACATAATGGGTGGAAGAAGGCCAGGGATTACAGGTTCTGGTGTGGAAATTCCCAGAGGTGCAGTAATAGGAAGATGCCCACGGTTGATTCCACCTGACTGTTTCCCATGGAGACAACATCGTCCCAGCATCTCTCCCATGGACGAGCCCCATTGCTCACTCCACCTCGTTCCCAGTACATTTCACCCACGCTGAACAACGCAGCTCCCAGTACAAGTTCCCAATACTTATTACCCTTTAAGGACTTGGCACTTTTCGTGAGTTGTTCCTTCTGCCTAAAACACTGTATCTCTCTTCCATGATCTCTCTGATGAAGTCTAAACTCAGGGATGGTGTTGGGTCAGACACATCGATTTGGGACTCATTATATTTAGAGGGAACTGAAACATGGGGGTGAATAAGATCATCCCAGTGGAGGGCAGCCAGCCTGAGAAGACCAATGGCATGAAGACAGAGCCCAGGGGAAACAAACAGACACAGTCCTGGGGCGCAGGGGCCACCAGAGGCAGACAGAGAGTCAGGAATGGGAGAGCAATTGGCCATGTGAGATGCGCTGTCAGTAAGGATGGAGAAGCTTCTGTCACATTTTGCACATCGGGGGCGGGGCTGTCTCCTGACAGAAGCTTGACCAGCAAGGAAGGGCCAGACATCAGGATGTGGGTAAACAGGAGAGAATAAAAGGGAGCAGTGGCTTTGAAGTCATGCTCTTGAGAAGTGGGGTCTGGAAAGGGAAGGCAGGTTGGGATAGCTCAAGTCATGGCAAAACTTTGGATGGATAGACGGATGGGGCAGACCTCTGACCCAGCACTTCTCTCTGCCCTGTGAGTTCTTGCTCATCCATCAGCCCTCTCAGGTGGCCTGGGGACACCTGCAAGGCAATGACTGCCTTTTTCATTTTCCTTTCAATCATCCAGCTGTTCAATGAGAGTTCACTGCTTTCCAACATGTGTCGGACACCCTTCTGGGTACTGAGGTTTCAGAGAACAAGACAGAGAGAGAAGTGCTGCCCCAGGAGCCCCCAGGGACTGAGGGAGGGGAGAGGCTAAGCAAGGATGGGCACAAGCCTCACAGAGGAGGTGACACCTGAGCCAAGGCCCAGAGATGGAACATTGAGGAGGACTGGAAGAGAAGCAGTGATGGGAGACCAAGGAGGAACATTTGGAAAACGCTAGCTTCACTTTGAATGAAATGGGGGTGTTGGAGGGGTTTACCGTCAGTCCAGGGCACCATCTGACTCACTTGGAAATCGATCACACTGGGTGTTGCCAGTAGATGGTGCGTCCTGAGCCAGAGTGAAGCAGCTGGACTCGCTGGAAGCTTTTGCGTGGCTACAGCTGAGGTGACGAAGAGCTGTGGATAGTGGAGGAATTCTAGCTGTTTCAAGGGTGAACGCCTAAGGATTCGCTAATGAATCTGGCATGGGGTGTGAAGGAAAGACATAAACCTCAGCTCTCCCCAGAGTCTGGTCTAAGCAAGTGGTAGTCACTCAAGGAAACAGGGGTGGGGTTGGCTCTCAGGGATTTGGTTTTGGATGGGTTAACTTTGGGATGCTTCCAGATGGGGAAGTTGAGTAGACAGACACACCCATCCATGGAAAGACATCCTAGGGCCCAGGTGGTGCCGGACAGCGGGGCTTGGTTGCATCCTTTGGAGTGAATGCATGTTAGGCCACCAAGTGTCGGAACGTTCATGCTACATGGGCCTCTCCTGTCTCTCCGTCCCCTCTGCCACCACACATCTGCAAGCTTTTAGTAGCTTAGCCTGGCAAATGACCCAGGGTACCATAGAGCAGGATAGAAACCAGTCAGATTCTCAAAATCCTGGGAAACCAGACTGAGTTTCTGTTGCCTGCTGGCCTCATGGGATCAAATGATGTAATTGTTTAGGCTGAGTCTGAGAGGAATGATCTGAACAAGTTTATAGGATGCTGATGTCGCAGTATCTCACAGTTCCTCCCCATTCCAGCTTTGCTATGCCTCCACACGCATACCCCTTGGGCCCCATCACAGCCCACAGCCCAGGACGTGGGCAGGGATGGGGTCAGAGACAGGATGTGGTGCCCGTGGGTGAGCTCTTTGCCTTTGTCTTGATCACGCTTGCCTTGAAATCCTCCTACTCTTGGCATGCTGCTGGAGACACCAGCCCGTGAAAACTTAAATGTTTGCAATCAGATCAGGGGTCTCCTGATTTCTTAGGACTGAGGATACTGCTGAGTACTGTTGACAAGTGGATGCACATCCAAATGAATGAAATCCCACAAGCAGGGGAAAGCTGAGGGGAAACCACGAAAGGAAAAAGAAAATGCCAGCTACCCTATTGTTTCCTGTAGCCAAATGCAAAATTAAGAACATTAAAGGGCTGGAAAAATGACAAGCAGTTGACCCAGACACCCATCCCCTGCCACCCTCCCAGCCCCTGTATCGCAATGTGGCTCCCTTATTTCTAGAGTGTTCTTTATTTTAATTTTTCCAAAACTTTCTTGAAGTAAAAGTCACATCATTTAAAATTATGTTTTATTTCTTTTTTTTGTCTTTACTTTTTAAACCTTTTTTTAATTGAGGCATAGTTGACTTACAATATTCATTTCAGATGTCTGACATAGTCAAAATTTTTATAGATTATGCTCCATTTATAGTTATTATCAAATATTGGCTGTATTCCCTGTGCTGTACAATATATCCTTATAGCTTATTTATTGCATACATAGTATTCTGCACCTCTTACAAAATTATTCATTGTAAAGTGAACAATTGAGTGGTATTTCACAATCTAGTTCCAAGAGGTGTTCATCACCCCAAACGGGAAACTCTGTCCCCGTTCGGCAGCCACCCCCCCAGACCCTCCCTTCCCCCAGCCCTGGTCCACCACCAATCTGTGCTTTGTTCCAGCCGATTTCCCTACTCTGGATATTCCATGTGAAAGGAGTCATTCCGTGTGGAGTCTTCTGTGGCTGGTCGTCACTCAGCGCCGTGTTTCTAAGGGTCACCGTGTTGTAGCCAGTGTCTGTGCTTCATCCCTGCTTCTGGCCAAGGAATCGTCCACTGGGTGGACACACCCTGTTTTGTTTATCCACTCATCTGTGGGTGGGCACGTGGGCTCTTCCCAACTTTGGCCATTGGGAGTAAGCTGCTATGAGCATGGATGCAGGAGTGCTCCCCTTTAAGACATCCTCAACACGTGTGTGCGTTGTGGGGGGGAAAAAATGCAAGGCCTCTCTTGTCCCTGATGGCTCCCATCCCAGAAGCTCATGGTTGGAGGGGCTGGACACAGCCGGGGGTCAGCACAGCCCCGCACACCAGGAAGCCTTCGGGAGGAGCTGGTGAAACCTACCCCTCCAGCAGAGGCGGCTTCTTTTTTCTCTTGTCTCCACCCACAGAGCCCACCTAAGAACCACTGATTCTCATCACGGACCCTGGGTGACCTACATGGCCCAGGTATCCGCTCTTAACTGGGTCTCCTGTCAGCGGACTGGCCCTGCCTGGGGTCCCGGCTGGGGGCACCCACATTGTGGATTTTGCCAAGCATGAGAGCAGAGAGACAGAATGCTGAGCTGGGGGAAAAGGACGACCCAGGCACCTGTGGGATTCCTCTCTCTCTCAAGCCTCTCCCTCAATGCAAACCTAATCTAGAGGAGAAATGAATCAATTGAAACCCAATTTCCATCCCTCTCTGTGCAGACATTCCAGGGTCTCTGCGGGTTGGAGAAATGATGTCTGGGTGTCTGGGGGGGAGCATGGTCCTTTCCAGGTGGAAGTGTCACTTGAGCGTCCTCCTCGTCCCCAGCGGCCGACAGGTGGGGGCCCCCTCTGCCTTTAGCACAGGCCGAGCTTTGGAGATTGGGGGAATGGGGACCATCATTCACTTGTTGACAGGCATCCTTTGCTCTACAACAGGCACCGTCAGGGTCTCCCAGTCTACCACGTCGTCCTCATCCATGTAAATCCATCCTGCTTACAGTGGGGCCGGCTCCAGAGCCATGCACCAGGTCAGAGCTTCTGGGGCGAGGGGAAGCTCGCTCTTAGCTCCTTGTTCTCAGCTCTCTGCCCACGGATGAGAGTGGCTGTGTGCCTGCAGGATCCGTAAGGGACACTGTCGTGTCCCTTTCCTGGGGCCCTCGGCTCCCAGGTCAGCTGATCAGCAGAGCTGGGCTTCCCAAGCCAACTTCCATCTTAACACACAACCTGGATTCATCTCACAGTCCATCCTTTCCTTGTGTCAACACCAAGGGAGAGGAACCAGAATCAGTCCCATGGTGGGGTTAGTGAAAGACTGCAGAGATTCGGCTCTCCCGGGGTGGCTGGCGAGGTAGGAAGGAGCAGCGTTTCACCCCTGCTGCATGTCAGGGGAACCAGCCCAGGGGTGTAGACTCTCACTGCACAGCTCATAAATAGCAGGCACAGGGCGTTCAGTGCCTCCCTTGCATTTTGTTCTGTTCGACTGGCTTCTCCAGCCTTTGGGAACAAGCTGAAGAAGGAGGGGAGGTCTGGGGAGCTGAGGCAGGGGCAGGAGGAAGTGGGGTCTCTCTCCCTTCGGGGCAGGACTGCAGGTGGCAGCTGAGGGCATGGGGAATGTGAATGTCAGAGCAGGCCTGGGCCCCACTCAGTTGAACTGAGAAGCCAGGGACTGCCAGGCTGTCCTAAAAGGAAGGCAGTTCTAGAAAGTTCCCCCAGCCACTGTGGCACAGGAGCCAATCAGTGTAGCTACCGATGATATCAACGAGTCCCTAAAAGTGCTCAGAGGGGTAGACAGCCACTTTCTGGCAATGGCCACAGACTCCTGTGTTGGCACCAGCTTCCAGGAGGGCACCACATGTGGGGTACAACAGAGGTGCATTTTTGTGCCAGTGGCCCCCTGCTCATGGCCATCTGCACGGGATTTGAATGGAAGCCAGTGCGCAGAAGCGCAGCCTTTGCAAAGTAGTGACAGGGATTGGTGGTTTGGGGCCCTGTGATGGGTCTTAAGGCAACTGCAGGACTCACAGCGGCATTCCTATAGAACTGAGCTTTTCTGGTATATTTAAATATATGTCTACAGAGTATTACTTAGTAAAGTGGCTTTGGGGCAGAGACAACTCTATGCTGCAGCCTGTGGGGATACTGCTGACTGGAGAAGGTCAGAAGCAAGCGTAACTTGTCGTGTGAACCAGTGTGAATGCGTGGTTGTGAATTTACCCCGTTCCACTCACACAGACCATGAGAAGGTGATGGGAATTCCATAGGCATGTTCACTGTGTCTGGGCTGTCTGCTTCTCTGGGACAGAAAAGGTGGGTACCAGCTTTTCTGTGGGAGCTGGGAGAGGGTCACAGCCCCAGAGTAGGGTTCAGCTACTCTTGGCAAAGGGGATGCCTCGCCAAGCATCACCTCCCTAATTCACCAGCACCTTGAGGGGCAGGTACCACCACTCCCATTTTGCTGACAAGAAAACTGAGGCTCAGCAAGTGAAACCATTTCTCTGGTGTCAACCAGACAGAAATATCTGGGCAGGGTTTCAAATCCATGACTGTCTACAAAGTTTGGGGGCTCTCTCTGGGACGGTTCCTCTCCCATCTGAACCCTGGGACTGAAAGAGAGTGAAAGGCCCCAAGCCTGCCATTTCTCCATTTCCTTCGTGACCCCAAAGTCATGGACAGACTCATCTGTCCAAGTGCAAGCCCGTTGCCAGCCATCTCCTTATGACTATAAGCCTTCGGTGCCAAAGAGGATCCCAACTCCATTGCCTTACTGTCCCATTTTTTTATTCTTTTGTAATTGCTGTTGTTTTATGAACATGACTTTTGGATTATGAACTTAGGCATAACAAACAAAACATTTAAGAAAGCTATTAACTATCATAAGCCAGGTTTTACTGAAAGATTTTCTAAACCCCAGATGGTACACGAGCTTCCCACCCCATTCTCCAGAGCAACCCTATGTCTGAGACAAGACTGTCCATACCAGGCACCGGCCCATGAAAACGTGGGGCAGATAAAAATCAGCTGGCTTTCAGGATGCATTTCCACTTCTAAGGAAAGAAGTAAATAAAGGAACGGGACAATTCCACGAACAATGCGAAATACCTTCACTATGAAATCTTCAGTTCTAACAGGTGGACCCAGCTTGAGGCCACGGCTAGCCTGAGGCTGGAGCACCATTTCTGCCTGACCAGCCACGGCTTGGGTTCTGGGATCAGGAAGGGTTCTCAACTATGCGTGGGTCAGAAACCCATTTCTGGGGGCCAGCACGTCCTCCCCAGGGGGTCCTCTCTCCAGCTCCAGCACTTAAGACCAATCTCACCGGGATCTGGTGTGTTTCCAAACCCAGGCTGCACTTACCTGCAAAAAATAGGAATGTTACCTTAGCATGGGAAACATTCATCTCTGTCCTCTATTCTAGAAGCTATAAAAGCCAAACAGGGAAAGAAAGCAAAAACTGCCACCGGTGGCTGCTCCTTCCTGGTCCATGTGGCAAAATACCCCTGACTTTAGCATGAGTTCTCTTCCCACCCCCGCCTTGATGTCTTTCCCGAAAATGGAAACTTCCCACACCTGCTCTGAAAACAGAGCCACTTAGATCGCACGAGGTGCTGGCTGTTTCCTCTCTTTCCCTTTAGTTCTGTTTCTCAGGCAGTTAAAGTAAGAACCGTTGGCCGGGCCACTTGAACTGCAAAGATGCTGGTACTAATGAGCTCCAGGTGGAGCTGAGGGTCAGTCTGGCTTTGCAGGGGTCCAATTTTCTCTTCCTTTAGCCTGCCCCCTAGGCAGGGAGCCCCCCCAACAACCCGCTGTCAGATGGGCCCCCCTCCCACTTTGAGCCCACTGTGGTATAGTTGACCTCTGAGTTTGGGAGAGATGTGGGTGACAGTTCCGACCAAGGTTTGGGAATCCTCAGAGGGAGACGATGAGGGGTCCAGGCAGCCCAGAGAGGGCGTGCCTGGAGCCCCCTGCCGAGATGGCCTCTTCCCCTTGGGCCCCTCTCCCCGCAGCTCAAGGACCCTGTCTGAACTGGCAGCCTACCTCTCCCCTACGCCCATGAAGTGACCCTCCCCGCCTGCCCCGTGCCCCTCTTTCCTCTGCTTCACACTCAGGCTTTCAGCTAAATAAACATGAAGTGCATTGAGCTAGCAGTTCAGGCTGGGTCTAAGCAGCTCGTCCAATTGGCTCTCGTCATTTTTCATTCCGAATGAAATTAAGCTCCCGAGAGCAGAAAAGAACCCTTTTCTAAAAAGGAAATGCATCAGCGAATCCCTTAGGGGGAAAACATTTTGACATGGAAGTTTTCCTGTACTTTATTCAGCCAGCACCGCGGCTCCTCCACTCTCAGCCCCGCCCCCACAGTCCTTCTTTTATGCCTGTGTTTTCAAGCAACCTTCTCCTTGATTGTATTTGCAGGAAAGTTCCCCTTCTTCACCCCTGCCCCCACCCCACAGCTCCCTGTGTCCCAAACCCCATCCCTTTGCTCTCCCAAACCCACTCCAGAACTGCATGGTCAGTAATAAGCTGTAGGGCATTTGGTCAGCACTATCTCAAGAAGCAAATAAAACTGCAACCCAATACGACAACCTCTGAATTAATGTCATTCTCTTGTCGTCCCCTTCCCACTCCGCACCGCCCAGATACATTTGTCTCAGCAAAGTCCGTGGACCAGCTCCACAGTGATCAAATTAATGGGTTGTGCCTATGTGGATGCATCTGTGTGCAGCCTAATGGGTGTTTATTTCCATGATGACTGTTTGTTCACTAGGATCTCTGAGCACCCAAAGCCAGCACTGAGCAAGCTTGACCAAGGGAAAGATTATGCATATATATATATATATATATTTATATGCTCAAAAACAAAACCCTCAAGGCCGCTTATTGAATTTAACACCTCTTGATGTGTTGAAAGCCCTTGAGGATGGCAGTTAAATCCATACACCATCGGGTGTGAACCTCAGCAAGGTCCCACAATGCGGTCACTGGCAGGACAAAAGCTGAGCCGGGAATGCTGTTTGGGAAGGGCTGTGGATGCTGATGCAATATCCAAAGGGCAGTCGGGCCATCCTGGCCTGATCACTTGCCAACACCCGTCTTTCCATGCCCCAGGCACCTGGAGAATTCCCATCACAGCACCTCGTCCCTCCCCCAGGACTGCAACGCTTGCCTCATTTCACTGACAAGGAAGCTTAGGTTCAAAGTTGACTGGAAGGAAGTCCCCAAGGCCACACAACTAGGCTGCTCTGGGGACTGGAACCCAGGTCTGTCTGGCTCCGAGGCTCCCGCTAAATCAGTTACCCCACCTGCCGACAGAGACAATGCATGTGGTCTGGGAACGACAGTGGCTCATCTTTCATGCAGCCCTTTCTCTCGCTAACATGCTTGGTTCTCTGCCTCTTCCACCCTTGATTTATGGAGGGTTCTGCCCAGGATGTTCTCAGCAGTATGTGATGGACGGCAGAGCCATGCCCCATGTTACCACAGCTGTTCTGTAATGGAAAGGAAAGGACCCCATCTACAGACAGCTTTCCCTGGCATCCTGCTCTGTCCCTGGTCTCAGGATGGCACGTACACAGGGGTACCTGGGGGTGTGCAAAAGAGTAAGCTGGATGTTTTGGTTTATCATTTTCTGCTCTGATGCAAGGTGTGCACACAGCATAGCACCTGATCCCAACTTCCGGAGCCCTTAGCCCATGTGTTCCTTCAATCTATTTATGTAACTACAGCCTTAATTTAAATTCACTCTCTAAAATGCAGACCCATCGAAGGAGTATGTTCTCTCCAAAAGTGTCCCTAAGTGATGCCGGAGAGCCAACCTGTTGCTCAAAGCAGGTGAGTCTGAAGCCCTCCCTTTGGAACTGCTTGCAGAGTGGGTATGGAAGGTGCCTATGGAAAACTGGACAGGCCTGGTATTCCCAGACTCTGTGTGTGTGTGTATGTGTGTGTGTTCTGTGCCCAACAAGCCCCTGGGTTCCTGAGCCACCACCCTTCATCTCTTCTTCAGCCTGTCACCTATCACACCCAACAGGCCTCCATGCTTCCTGTTTTGATGGATTCATGGTGTACGTGTGTGCACACACGTATTGATTTGTGACTTCTAGCTCTATCTACAGCTGCTGGTTTGGTCGTCTTCTGTGGGTGGGGCGATCGTTTCCTCTGGACCATGCCTTGCCACTCTAGGTTATTCTGGGAAGGACATCACACATGTACATGTGCACACACATACACACACACACCACTGCTTTAACTCTCAAGACATTCCCTTGAGTTCCAAGGGGGCTGGTGGATGAGGGAAGAAGAGACGAAGAACACTGCACTGGGGTCCCTTCCGTCACCTGCTTCACAACAGAGAAGCAAGAGCAGCTTTGAGGAAGTATGTACTATAGCTGGCTGGCAGGCTTGCTGCACCCAGTCCTGGGCACCTGGAAGCCTAATCCCCAGGCATCAGGTGGCCACCACCTGTCTTTGAATGTTGGGTCTAAGATTTGCAGCCACATAACACAGGTGGTACACAATTCTCAAGGTTTGACAGTAAAATCTTTCACTTTACTTGTTTAATAGCTTTATAATTTATTAATTTGACTGTGTTGGGTCTCCACTGCTTCATGGGCTACTCTCTAGTTTCAGTGCATGGGCTTCGCTTGTTATGGAGCCCAGGATCTAGGGTGCAGGCTTCAGTAGTTGTGGCTCTCGGGGCTCGAGAGCATGGGCTCAATAGTTGTGGCACACGGGCTTCGTTGCTTTGTGGCATGTGGGATCTTCCTGGATCAGGGATTGAACCCGCGTCTCCTGCTCTGAGCCACCAGAGAAGCCCTCACTTTACTTTCTACTGCACTTGTAAATGGATATATTTACATTCCCAACATCCAAAGCAAACCCTCTCATCGTGAAATACCACCTTGCCTCTGTATTAGCCTGCTGAGGCTGCCACGACAGAACATCATTGACTGGGCAGCTTAAATAACAGGCATTTCTCAGCGTTCTGAAGACTGGGCAATCCCTGATCAGGGTGACTTCAGGGGTGGTTTCTGATGAGGGTGCTCTTCCTGGCTTGTTGACAGTGGCCATCCTCCTGTGTCTTCACACGTTATTTCCTCTGTGTTCACGTAGGGACAGAGAGATCTTTGGTATTTCCTTCTCTTCTTATAAGGACACTAACCCTATGAGATTGGTGTTCCACCCTGATGACCTCATCCCATCTTCATTAACTCCCTGGAGGCCCCATCTCCAGATACAATCACACTGAGGGGTTAGGGCTTCAGCATATGAATTTGTGGACATAATTCAGCCCCTCACAGTCAGTTTGGGGCATCACTCCAGCACCACTCCCACCACCACTGTGGCTGCCCTTCACCCTCCTACACACACCGATTAGCCAAGCTCTCCTAGACCAGTGTCTTTCATCTCTTGTTCACCGAGACCTCCAGTTGTTCCTCCCAAGGTGACACTGGTCCTTTTTCCTAACTTTTTTTTTTAAATATTTATTTATTTATTTTTGGCTACACTGGGTCTTCGTTCCTGCAAGTAGGCCCTCTCTAGTTGCGGTGAGCAGGGGCTACTCTTCATAGCAGTGTGAGGCCTCTCGTTGCTGTGGCTGAAAAGACGCTGATGCTGGGAAAGATTGGAGGCAAAAGGAGAAGGGGGCAGCAGAAGATGAGATGGTTAGACAGCCTCACTGGCTCAATGGACATGAAGTTGAGCAAACTTCGGGAGATAGTGGAGGACAGAGAAGCCTGGTGTGCTACAGTCCATGGGGTTGCAAAAAGTCAGACATGACTTATGACTGAACAACAACAACAGCTCTTGTTGTGGAGCACGGACTCTAGGGCGCTGGCTCAGCAGTTATGGCACATGGGCTTAGTTGCTCCGAGGCATGTGGGATCTTCCTGGATCAGGGACCAAACCCGAGTCTCCTGCTTTGGCAGGTAAATTCTTAACCACCGGACCTTCCAGGGAAGCCTGTTCCTAACATCCTTGATGACAGACATGAATTTGCATCCCCATTTCAGAGAAGGCGGTCTCCTGCAAGGGTGGGCAAGCAGAGCCAAGAATTCCCAGGTGATAAGGTTCGTATCACTTCAAAGCAGATCCACCTCACTAGTTGTGGGGAGCTCAGGTAACATTTGTGTTTATTTGTGTTTATTGAGCAAATACTAGCTGGACAGAGAAGGTGGAAAGGAGCACTGGCCAGAAGTGCCACCCAGGGTTATTTGAACTATGTTACATGGTCTCTCTTTGGACTGTGAAGAAAGCTGAGCGCCGAAGAATTGATGCTTTTGAACTGTGTTGTTGGAGAAGACTCTTGAGAGTCCCTTGGACTGCAAGGAGATCCAACCAGTCCATTCTGAAGGAGATCAGCCCTGGGATTTCTTTGGAGGGAATGATGCTGAAGCTGAAACTCCAGTACTTTGGCCACCTCATGTGAAGAGTTGACTCATTGGAAAAGACTCTGATTCTGGGAGGGATTGGGGGCAGGAGGAGAAGGGGATGACGGAGGATGAGATGGCTGGATGGCATCACCGACTCGATGGACGTGAGTTTGGGTGGACTCCGGAGTTGGTGATGGACAGGGAGGCCTGGTGTGCTGCAATTCATGGGGTCGCAAAGAGTTGGACACTACTGAGCGACTGAACTGAACACAGTCTCTCTGCTTCCCTGGTGGTTCAGACAGTAAAGAATCCTCCTGCAATGTGGGAGACCTGGGTTCAATCCCTGGGTTGGGGAGAGCCCCTGGAGGAGGGCATGGCAACCCACTCCAGTATTCTTGCCTGGAGAATCCCATGGACAGAGGAGCCTGGCGGGCTACAGTCCATGGGGTCGCAGAGACAGGCATGACTGAGCGACTAAGCACACACATGGTCTCTAATTCAGGCAGACCCCAACACTGACCAAGCACTCACTACATGCCCAGCTCTGTGCTCCTGCTGCCCACGGCTCCTGCAACAGGGCATTCCCTCCACCCACCAGAATCTTGGCATAACTAGAGGTCCAGAAACACCTCTAGGAGGTGTTAAAGGAGGCCCTGTTATAAATATCAGAGGGGATGTATAAACCATGTCAGTAAACATGGAACACCTTCTATGTGCCCACCCTAGAGAAGTGGAGACACGTGTCCTTCTAATCTGATTCTGTGTCTTCTTTCCTGCCAGTTCCCAAGAACCCAGGGCCATCACCAGTCTCTCCCGTATGCGCCTCCTACTCACAGTGTGGAATTTTAGACTGGGTTCTGCCACCTAATGATTAGGTGTCTGAAGCTCTCCAAGCTGCAGTTTCCTCATCTGTAGAATGGACATGCTGTGTTCATTTATTTGTTTGTTTTGGCTGTGCTGGGTCTTCACTGCAACATGCAGGACTCCTCTAGTTGAGGCACAAGGGCTTAGCTGCCCCGTGGCGTGGGAGACCTCATTCCACATCAGGGATTGAACCGATGGGAGACCTCATTCCACATCAGGGATTGAACCGATGGGAGACCTCATTCCACATCAGGGATTGAACCGCATCCCCTGCACTGGTTAAGGGGGGTTCATAACCACTGGACCACCAGGGAAGTCCCAAAATGGGTGTATAAATGGCGCATACCTCAGAGAGCTGTGGGAGGAGCATATGAGAAAGTGGACTCGGTGACACTACAAAGGCAGCTGGTGCCATGAATGCACTCGGTCAAAACCTGTTGTTGGTGTTCCTGTTCCTCCAGGAAGTGATGATATCCAGGGTGGGTCTAGATGCTGGTCCTGCACGCACTGGCCAGGTGACCTGGGTAAGCCCTGTCCTCTCCAGGTTTCCATGTCCTCATCCTTCCCAGAGAGGCTGGGCTAAGCCTCCTCTAACTCTTCGAACAAAAGAGTCCGAAATGCAGTACTTGGCTGCAATCTCAAAAACGACAGAATGATCTCTGTTCGTTTCCAAGGCAAACCATTCAATGTCACAGTAATCCAAGCCTATGCCCCAACCAGTAACGCTGAAGAAGCTGAACGGTTCTATGAAGACCTTCAAGACCTTAGAACTAACACCCAAAAAAGATGTCCTTTTCATTATAGGGGACTGGAATGCAAAAGTAGGAAGTCAAGAAACACCTGGAGTAACAGGCAAATTTGGCCTTGGAATACGGAATGAAGCAGGGCAAAGGCTAATAGAGCTTTGCCAAGAGAACGCACTGGTCATAGCAAACACCCTCTTCCAACAACACAAGAGAAGACTCTACACATGGACATCACCAGATGGTCAACACTGAAATCAGATTGATTATATTCTTTGCAGCCAAAGATGGAGAAACTCTATACAGTCAGCAAAAACAAGACCGGGAGCTGACTGTGGCTCAGATTATGAACTCCTTATTGCCAAATTCAGACTTAAATTGAAGAAAGTAGCGAAAACCACTAGACCATTCTGGTATGACCTAAATCAAATTCCTTATGATTATACAGTGGAAGTGAGAAATAGATTTAAAGGCCTAGATCTGATAGATAGAGTGCCTGATGAACTATGGACAGAGGTTCGTAACATTGTACAGGAGACAGGGATCAAGACCACCCCCATGGAAAAGAAATGCAAAAAAGCAAAATGGCTGTCTGAGGAGGCCTTACAAATAGCTGTGACAAGAAGAGAAGTAAAAAGCAAAGGAGAAAAGGAAAGATATAAGCATCTGAATGCAGAGTTCCAAAGAATAGCAAGGAGAGATAAGAAAGCCTTCCTCAGCAATCAATGCAGAGAAATAGAGGAAAACAACAGAATGGGAAAGACTAGAAATCTCTTCAAGAAAATTAGAGATACCAAGGGAACATTTCATGCAAAGATGGGCTCGATAAAGGACAGAAATGGTATGGACCTAACAGAAGCAGAAGATGTTAAGAAGAGGTGGCAAGAATACACAGAAGAACTTTACAAAAAAGATCTTCACGACCAAGATAATCACGATGGTGTGATCAGTCACCTAGAGCCAGACATCCTGGAATGTGAAGTCAAGTGGGCCTTAGAAAGCATCACTATGAACAAAGCTAGTGGAGGTGATGGAATTCCAGTTGAGCTATTTCAAATCCTGAAAGATGATGCTGTGAAAGTGCTGCACTCAATATGCCAGCAAATTTGGAAAACTCAGCAGTGGCCACAGGACTGGAAAAGGTCAGTTTTCATTCCAATCCCAAAGAAAGGCAATGCCAAAGAATGCTCAAACTACTGCACAATTGCACTCATCTCACACGCTAGTAAAGTAATGCTCAAAATTCTCCAAGCCAGGCTTTAGCAATACATGAACCATGAACTTCCAGATGTTCATGCTGGTTTTAGAAAAGGCAGAGGAACCAGAGATCAAATTGCCAACATCTGCTGGATCATCAAAAAAGCAACAGAGTTCCAGAAAAACATCTATTTCTGCTTTATTGACTATGCCAAAGCCTTTGACTGTGTGGATCACAATAAACTGTGGACAATTCTGAAAGAGATGGGAATACCAGACCACCTGACCTGCCTCTTGAGAAACTTGTATGCAGGTCAGGAAGCAACAGTTAGAACTGGACATGGAACAACAGACTGGTTCCAGATAGGAAAAGGAGTACGTCAAGGCTGTATACTGTCACCCTGCTTATATAACTTCTATGCAGAGTACATCATGAGAAACGCTGGGCTGGAAGAAGCACAAGCTGGAATCAAGATTGCCGGGAGAAATATCAATAACCTCAGATATGCAGATGACACCACCCTTATGGCAGAAAGTGAAGAGGAACTCAAAAGCCTCTTGATGAAAGTGAAAGCGGAGAGTGAAAAAGTTGGCTTAAAGCTCAACATTCAGAAAACGAAGATCATGGCATCTGGTCCCATCACTTCATGGGAAATAGACGAGGAAACAGTGGGAACAGTGTCAGACTATTTTTGGGGGCTCCAAAATCACTGCAGATGGTGACTGCAGCCATGAAATTAAAAGACGCTTACTCCTTGGAAGGAAAGTTATGACCAATAGCATATTGAAAAGCAGAGACATTACTTTGCCAACAAAGGTCCGTCTAGTCAAGGCTATGGTTTTTCCAGTGGTCATGTATGGATGTGAGAGTTGGACTGTGAAGAAGGCTGAGCGCTGAAGAATTGATGCTTTTGAACTGTGGTGTTGGAGAAGACTCTTGAGAGTCCCTTGAACTGCAAGGAGATCCAACCAGTCCATTCTAAAGATCAGTCCTGGGTGTTCTTTAGAAGGAATGATGCTAAAGCTGAAACTCCAGTACTTTGGCCACCTCATGTGAAGAGTTGACTCATTGGAAAAGACTCTGATGCTGGGAGGGATTGGGGGCAGGAGGAGAAGGGGACGACAGAGGATGAGATGGCTGGATGGCATCACCGACTTGATGGATGTGAGTTTAAGTGAACTCTGGGAGTTGGTGATGGACAGGGAGGCCTGGAGTGCTGCATCTCATGGGGTCACAAAGAGTCGGACACGACTGAGCAACTGAACTGAACGGAACTGAAGCTTCCTCTGGTTCTAGTATCACTCACCCTGGCTACTCCAGCCAAGCAGACCTGGGCCCTGCAGCCTCCACCCAGGGCAGGGATAGGAAGTTTAACCCAGCATGTGAGGTTCCATGTCAGGCTGTAGTTGGCAGAGCATGAGGCTGAGGCTCAGGCCCGGCTGGCACAGGGGTGGATGCTGGCAGCACACAGGCTGGGAAGGAGCTGGCCTGGTTCCCCACAGCCAATGCCCATCTTAGATCTGGGACAATCCCAATTCCAGATGTGGCACCTTGCAATCACTATACACCCTCAAAAGTGAGGTTTTGTGAGTATTTGCAATCTAAGCCATCTTTGTCCAGGCTCCCTCCTCATACCAAACAAAAATCTTTGGCCAGACTCTGTGCCCTGATTAGGGGTTTAGAAACCTACTTCCTGACCCATGAATCTCTTCAGGTTTTGCTGGGTCAGAAACCCCAGGGCCCATGTGCGTTGCTGTACCCAGAATCCTGCTGAAACAACCTTTCACCTCCTAGAGTGTCCTGCAGGCCATGAGCAGGGTCTGGAGGCTGCCAGGTGGACTGTTTCAGGGCTTTCTGATTTGTGCACGGCATCCCCAGAGCCCATAGAATTTTCCAGTAGGCCTGTCCACCCTCCTCCTCTGCTTTCTTCTGCAAGCAGCTCATTTCTCCAGCCTTCAACACAACCTTTCCTCAAGCCAGCCTCCTCCCAAGAGGCAACCCTCTCAGCTGACATTGCCCCTTGACCCGTGGGGCTGCTCAGGCCCCACAGTGGGCAGCCTGCCAGCCCCCCACCCAGCCAGGCAGTGTGCTTGGGGCAGATTGGGCAAAGGCCCCCAGCAGGCTGTCCTCTCCTTTGCGCATCCCAGTGGTTCTGACGACAGAGATGGGGCTGCGGGTTAATTTATGGCGTTTAGGGTAGCTGAATATGGGAATGTCTTCTGGACTTTAAATTAGTCATGAAGTCGGATCCCACCAGCACAATTAGAACCCTCAGCTAATGATTATTTATGGCGTTTGGAATGCGTATTAACCCGATGATATTAAATATTAAACTAAATTGTAATACTTATATCTGTATTTACAGTACAAGGTACAGGATGAACTGCAGCCCGTCCCCCCACCACGGAGTCCTTGGAGGCCTCAGAGCATTGACGGGTTCGGGCAGAGCCAGGCAGGGCAGCATGCAATGCAAAGAACCAGACCTAAGCTCAGGGGCATGGAGGTGCGGGCAGCCAGGGGCCAGGTGGGCTGAGCTTGGGGGCGGGGCAGCCTGGCCACTCTCAGCTTCCTCTGGTCCCTGGTGGGATGTGAAGCTCAGCCTCCCCAGTGTCCCCCCAGACAAAGCTTGAGCTGGCAGCACCATCACTTTCAGCCTAACCTAACAGACAGTCTGATGCTCAGAGCGTGTGCAAGGCGATGGCTGGCCTCATCTCAGGCTCACCTTGTGCCCGTGGCAGGCACAGTGGTGGTTGAGTGTGCAGAGTCTAGAACCACATGCACCAGCGTGCGAGTTCTGCACCCCCCGACACGCCAGCCCCCACAAGCCTGGGCAAGCGCACCTTCCAAGCCTCAGTTTCCCACCTGTAAGGGAGGCGGCAGCACAGGTATCGTGGGCAGGGTGGACCAGTGCACTCACGTGCTCAGGGACCACCTGGCAGGTGAGTTGGCTACAGAAACACCAGCTCTTTTTCTTTTTTAAAAAATAACTGTGTTATTGAGATACAATTCTCATATCATGCAATTCACCCATTTAAAGGGCACGAAGCTCTGAAGATGAAAACGTCTTGAACCTCCCCCCAGCAAATTAAGAATACAATGTGTAAGGATTTTTCATGTATTCACAGAGTTATCACAATAATCAATTCTAAAACACTTTCATCATCCCCAAAAGAAATCCTGCACCCAGGACCAGTGACACCCCATTCCCCAGACCCTCCAGCCCTAGGCAGCTGCTAATCGTCTTTCTGTCTCCATGGACTTGCCTCTTCTGGAGGTTTCACATCAGTGGAATCATACCCTCGGTGGCCTCTGCGTCTGGCTGATTTCCCTCTGCGGAATGTTTCCCGAGTTCATCTGTGTTGTGGCAGGTGTCAGCGCTCCACTCCTCTTTGTGGCGGAGTGATATTCCACTGTGTGGATGGGCCACACCGTGTTTATCTGTTGGTAACACGGGCTGTTTTCACTTTTCGGCCCCTGGGGACAGTGCTGCCATGAACACGTGTGCACGGGTACTTGTTTGCACCTGTGATAACTGTGTCTAAAGGAAATATTCACTCTCCTCTTCTAGGCCCAGGCCAAACCCAGAGCCGCCTCCTTCATGGTCATCTCACCACCTAGCCTAGTGTTTTCTGAAAGCACTCGTCACTTCTAACCCAAACTCATGGTGTGGCCCTTGGTTGCAGGGTGTTAATGGGTGAGTTGGAGATGGGAGTGAGGGGCATAACAAGAGCTTATCTTCAGGGTGGACTGATGCTGCATCTACTTTTCCGTCCGAAGCTGGCAGAGAGCTGGGCACACGGCAAGTGCCGGACAAATGCTAAGATGACTGTGCATCTGTGAGAGAGCCCGCTGGACGCCTGCAACAGGGGTGGGGTCGGTGTGGACACCGTAGCTCCTCTGTTCCTTTTGCTCAGCCCACTTGAGTGAGCATGTACTCTGTGGTCAGCACTGTCCAGGGGTTGGGATGTGGATGAGCAAAGGGGAAGACAGACAAGCCCCTGAGCTCATGGAGCCGAGTCTGGGGTAGAGGGGGAGTTAGTCCACAAAGTTACCAAAGGGGAGCCCTGCGCTGTGCAGAGAACTGGACAGCTGTGTCAGGGCCCAATTGCACTTCAAACCTGGAGGGCAGGGCATCTCTGAAATCTAACCAACCCGGCAGTCTGGGGACAGAGTGTGCTGGGCAGCGGGGCCGAGAGCAGGAAGGAGCTGGGAAGGAGGGGACGAGACCTCTGGAAGGAAACCCCCCAAGAGGAGGAAGGGAGAGGGAGGCAGAGAGAGATGGAAACAGAAAGTCTGGCTCGGGAAGGCCAGTCAGGCAGAGCTAAGAATGGGAGATGGGAGAGGTCGGCCCTCCTTCTCAGGGCTGTGGGATCACGGAGGGGTGGGGTGGGAACCCAGGGCATGGGTGACACAATGGAAACCTTGCTGTTGTGTTGTTCAGTCACTAAGTCCTGTCTGACTCTTTGCGACCCCATGGACTGCAGCATGCCAGGCTTCCCTGTCCTTCCCTGTCTCCCAGAGTTTGCTCAGATTCATGTGCATTGAGTCAGTGATTCCATCCAACCATCCCATCCTTTGCCAGCCCCTTCTTTTGCCGTCACTCTTTCCCAGCATCAGGGTCTTTTCCAATGAGTTGTCTCTTCACGTCAGGTGGCCAAAATATTGGAGCCTCAGCATCAGTCCTTCTAATGAATATTCAGGATCGATTTCCTTTAGGATTGGCTGGTTTGATGGAAGCCTGAACCTAGCCAATGGCAGGGCCTGAAAGGAACGAGTGGGGACCTGTTTGGGAGGAAGCCCTGAGTGGCTCACTGATGCTTGGACTGGGGAGACGGTAGGAGAGGAAGAAGGTTTAACAATGACTCCTGGGCTTTGAGCTGAGCAACCGAATGGATGGAGGGGCTGTTTCTCAGCATAAGGGTGTCTGAGGGACAAGCAGACTGGAGAATCAGACATGTGGAGATGCCTGGTAACTGTACCCCCAGCCTGCCTGAGAGCAAACATCCCTCGAGCCATACTGATGACATGGGCATTTCTAGGGCATCACTGGGGTTCCCTGAGCCCCACAATTGGGAGCAGCCTCCGAGTATGGAGGAGAGAGGCCAGACTTGCTGCCTCCCAGATAATCTGCCACCTCCCAGAGTCCAACTCCACCCTCTAAAGGTAAAGAAAAGAGCTGTGATGCCTCACATTTGCTGAGGACCCCATGCTGCATAATCAGAAGTCTTCACTCAATCAATCATCAAGGCCGTCCCGTGAGGTGGGAACTTTCCTCCATTGAGGAAACTGAGGCGGTGAGGTCCAGACACCCACTAGGCAGGCAGCAACCCTCCATCACATTCTGGTACCCAAGGCCCCGGGTCTCCAGCCCAAAGGCACAACCCGAGAAGGGTTCACAGGTGGGGTAACAGCATCCAGGCAGGTGGGTAACAGCATCCAGGCAGGCCAGACTGGTGGGGCAGGAGGCCTTCACTTGGCCAGGTTAGCCCTAGAGCCCAAGCATTCTAGAAGATGATTGAGCCACCAGAGTGATCTGAACACAGACTTCTCCTGGTCCCATACCAGCCTCACAAATTAGGACAGAGGACAGAAGTGCAGGCAGCCCTCAGCCCCTGGCCCCTGCCAGTGACTCTGTGGCCCAGCTTTAGAAGGGTCACCCCAAAGCATAGTAGAGGACGCTCAGAGAACATTCTAGATCCACTCTCATGGACAGGGACCGCCCTTCCATCTGTCCAGCCCCAGTGAGCTGGCGGTCCTGCTGTGGTCCGCAGCCCTCAGGTCTCCAAGCCCCTAAGGATGTCGGTCCTGATCCTAATTCCCCCCTCGGAGGCAGAGCCCCTCGAAACGTGGGAGTGTTTTTCATTTCCGGCTGGGCTGGGACTTCCTTTGCTGCTGCTGCCCTTGGAGGGGGTGGGGGGCCTGGCTCAGCAGTGGGCCTGGAGAAGAGGACAAGGGGCAGCTAGAAGGAGATCAGCTCATCTGAGGGACAATCTTTCTAGAGAAGGATGTCGGGAGGGGAGGGCAGAGCTGGGGGTGGGGTGTGCGCCCCAATTTCCTGCAGCCAGGGCCTCCCCCGCAGCGCAAGGGACCGACTCCAACAGAATCAAGTCAGGTGACAAAATCGGCTTCGGCAGCAGAGCCCAAACGGAACAAAATCCCCAAATGAATTGATTTCACCAACAGTAAGAAAGTCTCTGCATGAGGCGGCCTGCTCTCAGCTCTTGGCAGAGGAAGGGAGGGGCCTGCCTCTCAGGAAAGGGCCCCTGGGGTCGGGGGACAGACAGCAGCTGCGAGAACTCTGGGCAGAGGGACCCACCGCCTGTTAGGGAGAAAATCCTTAACAACTATTCTCATTGTCTTGTGATTTCAAGGAAGTGACAGCATTGCCAGTGGTTACCAGTAGCATCCAGGTCTCAGCTGAGCAACGGAGGTGTCACAGGGGACAGATAAAATCTCCCACATTTGTGACACCAGGGTCCCACTCAAAGCCACCAGGAGATCAACCTTTTACAAGTTGCTTTTACGGGCCTTTTACGAGTTGCTGCCCATGGAGGCCGCCCTGCAGGCTCACTTCTGGAGTCTGCACTGGTTGATTCTCTCTGGCAGGAGCCCCATGTGCCCTCAAAGCTGGCGCTCTTTCCCACGCCCCCTTCCTCATCGGCCAGGTGGCTCCAGCTGCTTCTGGGCACCTCGGAAGTGCTCTCACCTGGAAAAAGGAGGCCTCCCGCCCACCGACTGCAGGGCTGTTTTGAAGACAAAGGAGATATTGAGAGAAAGGCCCAGGGGCAGCAAGCCTCGCTAGCAGGTGGCCGATGTGGACTCAGTGCACGTGTGGGGCTGGGCGGGGGATCCCTGAGCCTCAGGCCTGGACTCCCCGTGAGTCTTTGACCAGACAGGTGACACTTTCTATGGTGACCTGCACCCTTGTATGATGCGAGTCCTTACTGTTTTTAATGAGGAATGACTGGGTCTGGAGAGCTTCAGCGGTTTGCTCCGGGGGTCAGATCTTTCAGACAGAATGAAGTAGGAGGGAAAATTAGGAGAGGGACTTGGCTGGAAGAGACATGGCCCAGGCATTGTCCATCATTTAGAGAGGGGTTCGGGAGGGGAGCCCCCCCAGGAAGAGCTACAAAGGGACAGTGATTATAAGCTTAGCCCTGGCAGGGCGGCTTCAGGTCCCCAGGCTTGGCTTTAATGATCTTTGGTTGCCATCTTGAAAGTCTTAGTACTCTTTAAAAAGGGGCTGTATTTTCAGACTATACTGATTCCCAAAACTTAAGTTGGTCTTGGGCTTTGGGGTCCAGAAAAAATGGGTCTAAATTGTAGCCCTGACATCTTGTTGTGTGACCTTGCCCAAATCACTTAACCTTCAAGCCTTGTTTCCTCACCTGTAATCTGGGGCTGAAGATGGGACACCCTCAGAGCAAGCGACTCTCAGTCATTCCAGTGGACAAAGACTGTAATCACTATGCCTCCAGTTTGTAGATTTGCCTCAGACTCATTGGAAAAGACTCTATTGCTGGGAAAGATTGAAGGCAGGAGGAGAAGGGGGCAACAGAGGATGAAATGGTTGGATGGCATCACCGACTCATGGACGTGAGTTTGAGCAAACTCCAGGAGATGGTGCAGGACAGGGAAGCCAGGCGTGCTGCAGTCCATGGGGTCGCGAAGAGTCAGACGCGACTGGGCGACTGAACAACAACTATGAGTCAAAGTATGTGAGCTTCCCCGCCACCGCCTTAGGCCCCATCGCAGTCAGCTCAGTCCCCTCCTCAGTCCCCACTACACTCTCCCCAAGCCCTGCCTATGGAAGGGGACTTCTCTGGACGCCCCCTTGGGTGCTGTGTTCTGGCACACAGCACCACTGCTTGACTCGCAGCTGCATCACTTTGATCTCTGCTCTCTCTTCCTGTGGCCATCTCCCCTGTGTGTCTGTGTGCCTGTAACTCTGTACCAATTTCCCCTTCTTATTAGGACCCCAGTCATTGGACTCCGGGCCCTCCCTAATCCAGTATGACCTCATCTTAACTAATTACATCTGCAAAGACCATATTTCCAAATAAGGGCACAGGCTGAGGTTCTCAGTGGACATGAATTAGAACAGCATCTAAGTTGGACAAGGCAGGGTATGGAATCTGAAGGGAGAAGGAGAAATTTCAGGAGACGGGGGTGGGGACAGAGGCCGGGACAGCAGGAACAGCAGGAACAACAGTTCATTAACCTTATTTAGGATTGTTTCTGTCCCAACCCAGAGCCAGCTGCTCTGTCCAGGGCGCTCTTCCCATTGAAATGAGCCTCGGTGCTATAGACAGGAGGGCAGGGGCATCTAACAGAGGTCTCACGGACAGCGTCCCCCCGGCAGTCACGAGGGGAGCAGCCCCATTGGAATCTCCACTCTGGGGAGGGTTTGCAGTGCCAGCGGATTTGTGCCATATTCATATGACAAACGAATTTAAATTCCTGCTGCCCAAGCAGTCTGGACGCTGAGCCACACGCCTTCCTGACTCAAGCCATGTGGGGGCCCCCACCCTCAGCCAGTTCTGATTCCTTCCAGAGCCACCTGGAGCCTCGGGTGTGCGTGGCCTGCCCAGGGTTGGCAGGCTTTCCCAGCCGTGGCTCTAGGGAAGCAGTTTATAAGCTTACCTGCGAAATCCCAGCCCAGTAAACCTCTGAAATTGGAGCGGATTCACCTAATGGAATTAGAAAGTTTAAAATAGCAGTGATCTTGAAAGGGATTCGGAAACTAAGCCCTTTCTGGAAATTGGCAAGTCACTAACGTCACCCAGGGAGACCCTGGAAATTACAGACCTGTGTGCCTGGAGGTAATGAGGTCAAACGGCTCCACACACCCACAAGGAAAGCGGGCGCTCGGACTCACCAGAGCACTCTAAAAAGTTAATAAAATGGCAGGCATCCTGGCAACCCAGTGGACATAATTTACCTGAGTTTCAAAATGCTTTTGATGAGTCCTTCCTGAGAAATGATTAGGGACGAGGAACCAGGGAGCAAGGACAGCGTCGCACTGCAGGTTAAACCCTCGTTAAATGAGAGGTTCTGAGTTCCAGGGCCAGCTGCTCCCCAGAACCGCCTGAAGACAGTTCATAATTGTGGACCCCCCCAGGGCTGGCTTTGGGGAGGAAACCGGCCTTAAATTTTAAAATGTAATAGGAGCTTAAGAAGTCACGAGTTTCGCCGAAAGCATTCCTACAGGCGAAGGACAGCAAGAGGAGTTTTGTTTGTCGGAGATCTAGGCTTTCTACTTTGGGGCCTTTGATGTGTGGGTCAAGGATCACACCTCCCCACTGCCACCCCCACATTGCCCAGCGCTGGATGTGGGGCCTGCAGAGAAGGGCCTGTGGAGAGTCCACCCTGGGAGGATGCTGCCTAGCCGCTTTCTGGACTGGTTCAGAGCTGTTTTTATTTGCGGCCACAAATCTACCTTCTGGATTGAGGCAGAGGTGACAATCCCCTACCTCCTCCTGAGCAGGCAGCTTCCTCCAGAGGGGCTGGCTGCCAGGAATAAAGAAGGGAGGTAGAGGTCCCCTGCCCATCCTCTGAGCATGCCCCCTCCAGCAGCAGGCAGTAAGACAGAAAGAAGTGGGAGTGGGGAGCTGGGGGATGTGGTATGTGTTACAGGTGCATGGAGGAGGTGACCTTGCCAGGACTAAGCTCCAGGCCAGAGCATGGGCCCAAGTTTCTCGGGGCTGCTGTAACAGATTTCCACAAACTGGGTGGCTATGCACAAGAGAAACATCATCTCTCACAGTTCTGGGGCCCAGAACTCTGAAGTCAACGTGTCGGCAGGGCTGTGCTTCCTACAGAGACTCTAGCAGGGGACTTTCCTTGCCTCTTCCAGTCCCAGGAGCTTTCAGGCTTGTAGACATGTCACCCCAGTCTCTGCCTTCATCTTCACATGGCCTTGTCCCCTGTGTGTCTGTGTCCAGATCTCCATCCCTTCTCTTGTGAAGACACATGTCATTGGATTTAGGTTGACACCCGAAACCCTGGATGAGCTCAGCTCCAGATCCTTAACTCAACCACATCTGCAGAGACTCTGTCTTGAGTCAGACCACATTCATAGGTTCTAGGATTAGAACTGGGAGATACAGGGGCACAAAGGTCCATATAGTAGAAGCTATGGCTTTTCCAGTAGTCATGTATGGATGTGAGAGTTGGACCATAAAGAAGGCTGAGTGCTGAAGAATTGATTCTTTTCGAACTGTGGTGCTGGAGAAGACTCTTGAGAATCCCCTGGACTGCAAGGAGATCTAACCAGTCAACCCTAAAGGAAATCAACATTGAATATTCATTAGAAGGACTGATGCTGAAGCTGAAACTCCAATACTTTGGCCATCTGATGCGATGAGCTGACTCACTGGGAAAGACCCTGATGCTGGGAAAGATTGAGGGCAGGAGGAGAAGGGGACGACAGAGGATGAGATGGTTGGATGGCATCACTGACTCAATGGATATGAATTTGAGCAAATTCTGGGAGACGGTGAAGGACAGGGAAGGCTGGTGTGTGCAGTCCATGGGGTCACATAGAGTCGGACATGACTTAGTGACTGACTTAGCACAATACAAGGGCACAATTCACTCTATGGTGTGTGTGCCTGCAGTCAACCAACAAATACCTACTAGGTTCCACTGTGTGCCAGGCACTGTTCTGAGCCTTGGAGATTTGGACAACTGCTGGCAATGTCCTAGACCTCATGAACCTTTGGTTCCAGGCAAGGACCGCAGCAGCTTTGACTCCTTTGGTCTGCTTCCAGCTGAATCTCACCAGGCAGCCTAGAAAGAAGGAAGCGGTGGCTCAGGAAGCGTTAGGGCAGCCTTCTGCCTCCTCATCCTCTCGCGGCTCCTCACGGGGCTGCCGCAGAGCAGTGTGGGCATCTCCAGGCCCCAGGGCCCCGCCAGCACAGGTAAAGCCTGACCGGCAAAGCGGGCATCAGTGTCAGCACAAGTTTGTGTGCCTTTCCAGTGCCCCGAACAAATAACAAATTTAAAGTGCTATGGAATTTACAAAGTGCCTATAAAATACCCGCAGAAGGCAATGGCACCCCACTCCAGTACTCTTGCCTGGAAAATCCCATGGATGGAGGAACCTGATAGGCTGCAGTCTATGGGGCTGCTAAGAGTCGGACATGACTGAGCGACTTCCTTTTCACTTTTCACTTTTGTGCATTGGAGAAGGAAATGGCAACCCACTCCAGTGTTCTTGCCAGGAGAATCCCGGGGGTGGGGGAGCCTGGTGGGCTTCCATCTATGGGGTCGCACAGAATCGGACACAACTGAAGTGACTTAGCAGCAGCAGCAGCAGCTATAATATACAAATGTTTGCTTGGATTGCTCCTTAAAAGTGCTGGCCACCATCCAAAACACTGGGCTGGGAGAATGGAAAAGGAATCACACACAAAAAATCACCTTTGCTGTGATTCTCACTCCAGCCAGAGTGTTTCCAGACCCATAAAAGCTTACAAAGCCAGGCAGGGTCACGGCAGAATGAAGCCCATGCAGGGGGACGGCCCCCGTGTCCACCTGGGTCAGCAGAGGAGGGATCAAACTGAGCTTCTAAGAGCCCTCAGGACTCTGGAATGCCTCGTTAGCCCCGCCTGTGTTACCCCACCTGAGCTCAAGGCCCGCTCAGCCAAGCGGCCGCCAGCCAGAACAGCTACGAGCAAGATTTCGGGGTGTGGAGGCTGACGCCTCACCTGCCCCAGCCTTACCTGGAGAACTCACCAGCTCAGCAGGCATGCTCCCACAGCTTCAGCCACTAGGTTTTCTGAAACAGAAAGAAGAAAAGGTGACCACAGTGATGCTTCATGGCCTAGGGTTACAGACACAGCATCCTGTCTGGGCTGCCCCCACGCTCATGATCGAAGCACATGGGTTGGTTTCCATCCAATGGAGAAAGACCAATTCGACTGTATCAACCTTGGCCTGGCCCCTCAGTGCTCAGGAAGAATCCATTCCAGCGTTCCATTCAGCCTGCAGTCCACCTCTCAAGAATGGAACAACGATTAGGGGGTCCTACCCTGGGAGCAGGCCGTAGCACTGACCTAATTTAGGATCCTAATCCATTTGCCCCTTGTGTTATTAATTGAGTTCTTCCCATCGATTTTCCTTCAGTGGAGAACAGCTGGGGTGGAATTCAGAGAGCAATGTATAAATGCCTGCACACCCCTGCAGGGGCTCGAGATGAGGGGCCAGGTCACCTCGGGTGTGAGACATGGTGCGGTGGGTGGGGTCTGGGCATGCAGGATTCCAGGCTTGGGTTCTTGGCTTCTCCACATAAAGCTGTGACTGACAGAGAGCCCTTCCAGAGTGGTTATTTCAGTTTAGGATGTAGCCAGGCAGAGAAGAGGAGTGTCAATAACTCAGAGATTTTGAGTGCTGTGAATGGCCTGGGGTCCCCAGCTGTGCTGTGTAAACATGGCAGGTATTCTTATGCCTCTGTCCTCTCCACTCCCAGAAAAACAAACCAGCAGTTCCTCTGGTCCCAGGCACCCTCCAGTTCTGCTCCCTCCCCTTAGCAGAATCCATCAGCAACCGAAACCTTGATGCGGAGGAGGGCCACTCTGGGGGCGTCTTTGATGAGCAGGAGAAGCCTGTAGGTGTGCAGGCCTTGATCCCAGCTTCACACTGAGGTCGCCGTGGGGATCAGCATAGAACAGAAGGAAACACATTTCTGCTCCCCACCTGCTTGGTGCTTGAGTTCTGACTCAGACTGTTGTCCCTGCCCTGGCAGCTTCCACATCACCTGAGGCCATCTGCTTCAGCTGGGACCTCGTGAGAAACGGAGGCTCTCAGCTCTCCCCACCCCACCCCCGACCCCAGACCTGCTGAATCGAATCTCCATTTCTAGAGACCCACCCCAGGAAAGTCGAGTGCACATGGTCCTGGAGGGCTCTGTGGAATCTGGCAAGAGCATCTCCACCTACACCTTCTGGCCTCCAGGTCCTTTCCCACCTTGCTCTCTGCTCTTTATGACTCTGCCAGAGAGAGAGAAAACTGGAGGAAAGAAAAAAGGAAGCGAGAGAAGGAGGGAGGAATTGTGTGCTTACCAATCTGTGGGTGCTCACGCCTTTCCTCATTTACTCTAATATATTTAAGAAGTGTAGGATCTGAACCAGGTCCTATCCTGGACTCTAGAGACACATCAGTGTCTGTATCAGTGGACAAAAGAGAAAAAAATCTTTTGTGGAACTTACATCTGTGCTGGGGGAGAGGGACAGTCAAGGGATTACACTCCCGAGGAAGTTGCAGGGAGCCTGCAGGAGTCAAGTGCCATGGAGGGGATAGGGCCGGGGTGGGGGGCAGGTGAAGGTTATAATATTAACCCTTTTATTTGAGCTGAGACCTAGGGGAGGGAGGAACAGTTGGGGCGGGGCAAAGGCCCTGGGGTGGAGTGCACGCCTGGAGGGCTCCACAGCCAGCAAGGAGTCCAGTGCAGCCTGAAGAGAAAGCAGCGGGGGATGAGGTCTGCCAATGAGAGCAGGCAGGGCCATGGAGCTGGGGAGCAGCTTGGTTTGCATCTGATCTGGACTGAAAATTCTCTTTCAAGTCCAGGTTTTCCCTTCTCGACTGGCCTCCTGGCTAGCTGTTTCTCCCCTTCCCGGTGGAGGGGGCATTGTACACCCCTCAGGCTCAGAAGCTGGCTCAGGGAAAACTCACGTGGGGGTTCCGTCTGGGGTACAGGGTAAGTTGGGGCTGAAGCACACCCCTCTAGGCTCTCATTGGCCTTGTCCTCACAGTTGATTTAGCATTTCTGGGCCTCAGTCTCCTCATCTGTAAAATGGGGACAATGATCAGACCAGCCTTTGGGACCTCCTCATGGACTGACTGATAGAACAGGGCAGAGCAGCACCAGGTGCCGAGGCCACATGGCTGCCATCTGCCCTGGTGTTACTTGCTCAGGGCTTGGAAGCCTGATGTTGCAGGGGAGACCTGGGTCCCAGCCCCTGGTCCTGGAGCTCCATCCAGAGACCTCACCAAGGGGCAGCTCTGGTATCAGGCCTGGGTTGAAGCTGGGGATGAACCCTGGCAGGATGGGACGAGCAATGAGTCTGTCTCACCTGCTTGCTCAGATCTCCCAGGCTCTGACACTCACGACACAGCCGAAGAGCTGAGGTTGGGATGATCCTGCTGGCTCCCTCACCACCTCCAGGGGCTGCTCATAGACCTGGCAGCCTTCCTCCCGCTAATGAGCTCCTCGGAGTGGCAGCCATTAGCCGAAGCCCCTATGGGTTGGCCCCACCATTGCCTAGCTGGGAAGGTCTGCTCTCCCCTCCCAGAGCCTGCGGCCACTCAGACCACCTGCCTCGTTGACCCTCAGCCCCAGCTTGGGGCGGCGGCAGCTGCAGTGAAGGCTGGCAGGCTGTGAGAAGCGCCCCTGAGGGCCCGGATTGACATGTGTGAAGCCGTCTGGACTGGGTTACATGGCAACGTCCTGTTGCCGGTGTACGCAGATGGTCCAGGCACGGGATCGTTCACCTCCGAGGGGCGTGCAGGATTGCAGGTTCAGCAAAAGGAAGCATGTCTGCTGCTACCGTGCCCCTTCTCTGCCCGCTGCCACTCTTCCTGTGTCAGCCGCGCACCCCTCCCTTCCATGTTGCAAAGCAGTCCCTCCTCAGCCCCCCAAAGGCCCAGCCCCTGCCCTTCCCACCATGTCACGCGGTGCCTCCCAAATGAGACTGATTTGCAGCATGGAAGGGAAAAATAGAAGAGGCTCTCTCTAGGTGATGACCCCTCTCTGTGCCCTACCCCATGACCTTTCTCATTAGCCTCATGTTGTGGGCAGCTGCACTTGACCCAGAGGGGCTGGGCACCCAGGACATCTCACCATGTGGATCGCAGGTCCTGCCAGGCCGACTCCACCTGGAGTTAGTGCTGGGCCCACCCCCTCCCTCACCCCCCGCTCACCCCGGGGAGGGTGCAGCCTCTGGGGTGGCGTCCACAGAAGTCAGGGGGTGTCACAGCTCACTCTGGGCTTCGCTCAGTGCTTCGGGGTGGAGGAAGGTGTGACTATAGAGAAACAGCACTCGGCAAACACTCTACTCTTTCCACTCCTACACACAGTTCAGCCCGATGTGCAACATTTAAAATAGAAAGAGAATTTTGACATTTCTGGTTTCGAGCAATGACTTTCGAGGTAGAATCGCAAAACCAGCGGCCACCACCTAGGAAGAGCAGTCTTTGCTCAGGTTGGAGGACACAGAGGGTCTTTGAGGAAACACTTTCTGGGATGAGGTCTCTGAACATAACTTGGAGCAGCGGCTCTCTCCTCCCCTCCACAGGCTGAGGTTGTGGCAGCTGGTCACATTCAAGATGTCTTGGGCACCAGCCCCTTCTCTGCAACCGACAGAGCAGGAGGGTGAGCAGGTGGGATTCTGTGGAGGCGAGCCTCCGCTGAGATGCCCCAGGGTCCTTTCCCATACTCTGGGGTGATGCACCACCTCTCCAAAGGCCTGCCCCTCTTCTGCTTTGGCACAACTGAGAAGAATCCAATTCCCGCTGTTCCCCTCAGCCCCCAGAACCCATTGCTCCTTTTAATTGGCCAGGATCTGCCCCAGAATACCATTTGTGCCCCTGGCTCCATTTCAGCTTGGGGAAATTATCCTCCATTTCCAGGGACGCCCAGTGAGCCGGGGCTGATCTAGCACATTCTTGGCAAAATCGTACCAGCAGTAATCCTGACAGTGATGGGTAAGCTACACACCCGGCGCTTTCGAATGAGGGAGATTCTATCCTCTGCTCTTGCCCCAGTACAGGAGGCGTGAGTGGGCTGTGAGTTTCAGGGGCGCAGTTCCAGGCTCCTCCTCCTCAAGCTTGGGGGTGTCATTGCAGGCCACTCTCCAGTGCTTCAGCTTGGCCGGTAGGCACAGAGCTCCCTGCACCAGGTAAGCTCTAGAGCTCAACCAGACCAGCATCTCACCACAAAGCAAGCATAGGTGCTTCTGTATTCTCCAAGACATTTTAGAGACAAAGTCTCTAAACTATGTGGGTTCTTCCTAAAAATGTCAAGAAGTACCCTTGGATTTATGTTGAGGAATTAGAATCGATTTCCAGTAAGGCCAGAAAACAGAAAGCAAGAGAAGGATTTGGGACTCCCCTAACATAAAAATCTGGGAAAAATGTACCATTATTGCTCTTCTTTGCCCGAAGACAAACAGCAAAGGACAGCAAGGAGAACTTGGGTATCTTTTCCCAGCCCCATGGGTCCTGTGGCTCTTCTGCCAGCCCCGGTAGACGATAAACCTCAGCGTTCTGCTAATGCTGCGTGCATCTCTGCACAGGCTGTGCTAGCTGACTCGCCAGTGCCTGCTAGTCAGACCGCCTTTCTGGTCCCCAGCTTGTGTGCTGCCGGAACACTCTGGACCCTCGGGATTTCACTTACCAAACATGAGCTGGCCATACTCGCCTAAGGATGCTCAGCCTTGCACAGGTTTCTCTGAGGCCATGCATTCCACCTGGGGCTCGGGGTTTGAGGGGAAGGAGGTTAAGGGCTCATGCTTCGACTTTCCAAGATCTGGAGGACTTAGGACAGTCACTTCGTATCAGCACATGTTTCTGCATCCGCTCACTTTCCCTGGTGACTTCCCCTCTGGCAGCGGAAAGGGGCACTGGGCCACTGCTGGGTGGGTGTTGGGATGGAGTTCATCGGGTCCCCACTTTCTCCCACCCCCATCGAGAACTTCTTTCTCTTTCTTAGAGAAAAGGGAGGAAGATGACACAGTGTCTTCCACCTAGAGACTCTCTCCTTCCCACAGCAATGGTTCTGCGATTTACATTAAGGGCTGTAACAGGTCGGAGTAAATGGAGCAGGTTTGCAATTAGTTTTCAAAGTACTTATCTCATTAAAGTAAATGAATTATTGATTTAGTGACACTCATGCTTTTAGTGCGTGGCGTGGTGCCATCCTCGCTCTGTGCCTTGGCTCTGGGAGCCAGTGGCCGGCACAAGCAAACTTGCTTTGCGTAGAGATTTTTTTTTTAATTTTAATATTTTCTTCTCGTTATTTAGCTTCGTAATTAAAGTGGATCCACATGAGAAATGGAGGGTCGGTTTATGGGAATAGAAGCTCCAGAGACGAGCGCACGAGCCTGCCTCCCTGCAGGAAAGAACAGAGCTAATAAGTGTCTGACCTCAACAGCTAATGGAGGTGGAGGCCGGGGTGGGGGGCACCCCGGAGGGCTGGGGGCGGCACGGAAGATGGACCACCGTGGCCGGCCCATCAGCAAGCCCGTTTCCTCTGGACCGTGGAAGTTTGTGGCTTTGGAAGGTAGCTCTCCAATTCTTAGAGGACTGTGACTCAGAGTTTGTTGGATGAGAGGACCAGGCCCTCCCCGCCCCAGGCAGGAGGAACCCAAGGAGTCAGCAGGGATGGCAGCTGGGCTTGTCCTTGGCTCCAGCGAGTAGAGGGTGCGTGAACTCTGCCCCGAAGCAGGAGATGAAGGCTGTGGGCTTGGTTTGCACTCAGTGCCAGTCTCAGCAGCGCCACTGCCACTGGGACTTGCAGGAGGGGCTTCCTCCCCCAGGGCTGGGAAAGAAGGGAGAGGAGAGAGGAGGGGATGCCAGTCCCGAGCTGTGGTGCCTCTGGAGCTGGAAACAAGCACGCCCGGGAGGCCAAGCCAAGTGCCAGGTGCTGAGCTCGGGCAGCCCTTGCCCATCCAGGTGCTGACTCAGTGTCTCCCCGAGTCTGCCCCTGGAGGTGCCAGCAGCAGGGGAAGATGTAGCACCCCATTAAAGGCCGCCGGCTTCTGGCTGCTTCTAATTTCCACCCTTGGTTCAAATTAACATGGCCTTGCCCCTGAGTACAGCTGGCAGGGACGGTGCTCTGGAGTGAAAAACGGGGGAGTCTGGGCTGTGCCCCTGAGACGTTACTTCTCTGAACAGCTGTGGCAGGATAAATGGAATGTCCGAGCGTCCCTCATGGTGTCATTGGTGTCCTCTGACCCCGGCTGGGCGGGGCCTCACCGTCACCCCCAGTGCCCTCTCCCTGACTACTCTGTGCTCCCCTTACACCCACTCCCAACACACAACCTACACACACACGCATGATCACATAGCCATCTGACTGTTTCCTGTCCTGGAAACAGGATGACCAGGCTGGGAAAGGTGTGGGCCAGAGAAGGACCTACAGGATAGACCTGGCAAGAGGTCCAGCTTCAGAGGGGTCAGCTAAGAAGGGAAGGATCAGGCAGCCTGGGGGCAGGGAAGTCAGCAAAGTCCAGTCTGGGCCCCCAGAACAGGCTGCCTGCCCTCCTGCATGGTCGACCATCCCTGCCCAGGGTGGAGTCTCTGGGTGCACAGGTCTTGTCCAGACCCTCCCTGGAGCTGGAACAAAGTAAGGTAGGGCCCCGGGCAGGTGTTACTTCATCTACTGCATTGGCCTGTAAGCCCAACGATTTCCCCAGAGCGTCAGGCTTGTGGCGAGACCCCGAGTGGCCATTGCCTGCACAGTCAGGCTATCCACTCATCCCACCAGCCAGGCAGCGGCCTTGTCAGTATGCAGAAACCACACAGGAGAGCCAGTTTCACAGAGACACAGCTGTGAATGGTCCATCGCTGCCCGTGGCCTGGCCTGATGCTGCACAGAGAGGGCCTAAGTTCAGGAATTGCTGAAAAGACTCAGGAGTGACCCCTGGTGGCAGCAGACCAGTGGCCCCTGGTCAGCTGTGAGTCCTCTCAGGACAGGAGGGCAGTGCCCTGAGAGCTCGCCCTGGACACGATCAATTTGTTTCAGGGGCCAGCTTCCGTCTCCACCCCCAGGACCCTCAGATGGGGCCAGGGATGGGCTGGACAATTAGTTGTCCTTCCCTCGATCTACACCCAAGGTCAGCATGCATGAGTCCAGCCAGGCGGCTGTGAGCTGCACCCTAAAGCCATGTGTTCCAGATTGAGGGAAGGGCTAGGGTTAGGCTACAGCAGGGGACCCTCAGAGCAAGTGACTCTCCTTACCTGCTGCCACCAAGGGGCAGGGTGGTGAAGAGGAGGGATCAGAGCTAGACAGCAGCTGGCCTTCTGCAGACCTCAGGGTCCCTGCTCCCTGATGCCAGGACCCCTGAGCCCCTCCTAGAAAGCCGCCCTCACTCTTATGAACTTTAAAACTCCATGAATGATTGCTGGGAGCCCACTGAACCCGGGTGTTAGGAACCCATCTGTGACCGAGTCCCCCTGGCATAGCTCCTTGCTTATGCCCAGGTGACTGGTCACTTCTGATGACTCAGAAGAAGTCTGACACACGGTGGTCAGAAGTCTCCTTCCTGAGTTCATTCTCAGTAGGCTATGTGAAAAAAGGAAAGACCTTGGGCTGGGGGCTCTGATCTGGATCCACACGTGGCTCCTCATCCATTTACTTCCGCTGTGTGACCTCGGGCAGGTTGCTCTGCTTCACTGAGCTTCACTGATGGTGATCAATGGCCCCCACCCTGCCCCTGCCTCCTGGACCATAGTTGGGAGAACTGAGGTTGTGTGAGTGTGTCAGTCACCGAGGAGAGTGCCTGGCACACAGTGGGTACTCAACAAACAATCCAGAGCCTCCCATGCTCAGCCACATAGCTGGGCTTTTACGGCAGGGGCTGCCCCCACCTCCCCTCCATCCCCAGAGGGGCACAAACCACCCGGCCTGTGATCTGAAACTCCAGAGACGTCTCCCCATTTCCCAGTACTCTCTCCCACCAACGACACCTCCCAGAGCAGCAAATTGGGTCTGTTGCTAACTGGTACAAATGTGGCTTTAAAATATATATATATATATATATATATATATATATATATATATCTTTATGATAAAAAATTTTTTTTTTCATTTAATTAAAAATGTTGACATTGTGCCTGGACACCCCGCCAGAGAAAGTGGCTATAAATTAAACATTAAATCTTTAATGGTCCATAAAGAAATATTCGTTTCTGCTTATGTATATAGTGGATATAAATAGATAAAGAGAGGGCTTTTTTTCATCTGGGAGGCAGATTTTTTTAACCTCAGCTGGATAATCTTGTTAAGTGGATGTAATTAAAAGTTAAATTAATCCGCGTCCCCCCCTTGGCTTTGTCTGGGGTGGGGGTGGCGTTCTCAAGGAAGCAGCAAGTTGGCTCTGCCTGGCTCTAACCCCTCTCTGGGAAATGCTGGGTGCTGCTGCAGGAGGAGACGGTGCATGCCAGGGGAGCTGCTCTGAGGAGCAGCGCACGTGTGTTAATAGGAGAGAGGGGGCATGTCCAGATTTCCATCATGAGAGTGTCACCCTGGCTGCTGAGTGGGAGCTGGAGTGAATTCAGGAAACCGTTTGGGGGCTGGTTCACGTAAGAAGTGATGGTTTCAGTTCAGTTCAGTCACTCAGTTGTGTCTGACCCTTTGCAACCCCATGGACTGCAGCACACCAGCTTTTCCTGTCCTTCACCATCTCCCAGAATTTGCTCAAACTCATGTCCATTGAGTCGGTGATGCCATCCAACCATCTCATCCTTTGTCGCCCCCTTCTCCTCTTGCCTTCAATCTTTCCCAGCATCAGGGTCTTTTCCAATGAGTCAGTTCTTCACATCAGGTGGCCAAAGTATTGGAGCTTCAGCTTCAGCATCAATCCTTCCAATGAACATTCAGGACTAATTTCCTTTAGGATCGACTGGTTTGATCTCCTCGCTGTCCAAGGGACTCTCAAAGAGTCTTCTGCAACACCACAGTTAAAAAGCATCAATTCTTCGGCTTTCAGCTTTCTTTATAGTCCAACTCTCACATCCATACATGACTTCTGGAAAAACCATAGCTTTGACTTTATTGCAGCCATGAAATTAAAAGATGCTTACTCCTTGGAAGGAAAGTTATGACCAACCTAGACAGCATATTAAAAAGCAGAGACATTACTTTGTCAACAAATGTCCGTCTAGTCAAGCCTATGGTTTTTCCAGTAGTCATGTATGGATGTGAGAGTTGGACTATAAAGAAAGCTGAGTGCAGAAGAATTGATGCTTTTGAACTGTAATGTTGGAGAAGACTCTTGAGAGTCCCTTGGACTGCAAGGAGATCCAACCAGTCAATCCTAAAGGAAATCAGTCCTGGGTGTTCATTGGAAGGACTGATGTTGAAGCTGAAACTTCAGTATTTTGCCTACTGGATGCAAAGAGCTGACTCATTTGAAAAGACCCTGATGTTGGGAAAGATTGAAGGCAGGAGGAGAAGGGGGCAACAGAGGATGAGATGGTTTGATGGCATCACCGACTCAATGGACATGAGTTTGGGTAAACTCCAGGAGTTGGTGATGGACAGGGAGGCCTGGCGTGCTGCGGTTCACGGGGTCTCAAAGAGTTGGACA
The DNA here is from genome assembly GCF_029407905.1 of Bubalus kerabau. NCBI lineage: Eukaryota > Metazoa > Chordata > Mammalia > Artiodactyla > Bovidae > Bubalus > Bubalus kerabau. Next base: position 11,131,921 of record NC_073627.1, on the reverse strand, counting down.
CGACTGAGCAACTGAATTGAACTGAACTGACTTTATGGACATTTGTCAGTAAAGTAATGTCTCTGCTTTTTAATATGCTGTCTATGCTGGTCATAGCTTTTCTTCCAAGGAGCAAACGTCTTTTAATTTCATGGCTGCAGTCAACATCTGCAGTGATTTTGGAGCCCAAGAAAATAAAATCTGTCACTCTTTCCATTGTTAACCAATCTATTTGCCATGAAGTGATTGGACTGGATGCCATGATCTTCATTTTTTTGAATGTTGAGTTTTAAGCCAGTTTTTTTCACTCTTCTCTTTCACTTTCATCAAGAGGCTCTTTAGTTCCTCTTCACTTTCTGCCATAAGAGTGGTGTCATCTGCTTATCTGAGGTTATTGATATTTCTCCTAGCAATCTTTATTCTAGCTTGTCCTTCATCCAGCCCAGTATTTCACTTGATGTGCTCTGCATACAAGTTAAATAAGCAAGGTGACAACATACAGCCTGATGTACTCCTTCACCAATTTGGAACCAGTCCGTTGTTCCATGTCTGGTTTTAACGGTTACTTCTTGACCTGCACACAGATTTCTCAGAAGGCAGGTCGTCTGGTTTTCCCACCTCTTTAAAAATTTTCCACAGCTTGTTGTGATCCACAAAGTCAAAGGCTTTAGCATAGTCAATGAAGCAGAAGTAGATGTTCTTCTGGAATTCTCTTGCTTTTTCTATGATCCAACAGATGTTGGCAATTTGATCTCTGGTTCCTCTGTCTTTTCCAAATCCAGCTTGAACATCTGGAAGTTCACGGTTCACGTACTGTTGAAGCCTGGCTTGGAGAATTTTGAGCATTACTTTACTAGCATGTGAGATGAGTGCAATTGTGCAGTAGTTTGGACATTCTTTGGCATTGCCTTTCTTTGGGATTGGAATGAAAACTGACCTTTCCCAGTCCTGTGGCCACTGCTAAGAAGTGATAGTTTAGGAGCCAGATAAGCAACATGTTATATAGAGATAGACAGAAGTAGATGATGTCAGAGGCATTCTGGAAGCCAAACTGGCAGAATCAATGATGGACATGATGTGAAACAGGGAAGGCCAGGGTGGCCCCCAGGTGACCTGCTCACTTGGCTGGGTGATGGTTCCATTTACTGAAATGGATCTGCTGAGATAGGACCAGGAGCCTTGAGCATGTTGGGTTGGAGGAGAGAAGAGGCTGGTTGAGTTGGCCTGACCCTCAGGGACTTCAGCTGCAGGTGCCAAGTCCAGCATCCCTGGGATGCAGGTGGTGACTGCAGTCAGAGTGGTGATGGAGAAGCTCAGGGAAAAGGTAAAGGGTAAGAAGAGAAAGGGGGCGGATTGAGCCCTGGGGCACCCACTAGAAGAGGCTGGAGCTGCAAGAGGGATGGAGAAGGAAGGCTGGAGTCACAAGAGGAGGACCAGGAGCATGTGGGGCCAGCCCAGGAGGCCTGAGGGTCTGCTCAACAGGCTGCCATTTTGCTGAGAGATCAAGAAAGACAAGGCTAACAGAGACCATGTGATAATTCAGTTGAGGAAGAGTTTATGGCTGCAGGAAAAGGAACAGGTCTTTGCAGGCACGGGCAAGCATATCATGGACCTGGAGGACTCTCCTCTTGACCTGAGATAGATATGTGATGGGGAGCCATGGGGGAGGCAGGGGTGAAAAGGTGGGTTGGCACCAGGTGTCAGCAGCCTCGGGCCCCAGGTGAAGAGGTCTGAACCTTCCGCAAGCCTGCAGGCTGCTGTCAGGTATGTGACAGGGTCAGGTTTGCAGTGAAGCAGACCCATCTGGCCACACTTTGGGGCCAGACTCCTGGAGGGGCTCCAGGCCTGGAGCAAGTTCAGAGGCTGCAGAGAGTTCTGGGGAGAGAAGGGGCCCTTTGCCAGGTGGTGAGGAACAAACAGGTACAAAGGTGCTGAGGAGGGAGAACAGATAGAAGCCAGGAGCACAGTTTGGGGAGGATGAGGGAGGGCACAAGTGAGGATGCCCAGAAGTTCTGAGACTGGGGCGCTGGATCAGCATCATTGGCTGAACCAGGAGGTGTGGGGGAAGGGGACTTTCTTGGTCTTGTATCTTTAGTTTGTTTGTCTCCTAGCATAGGTAACCAGGCGGTGATATCTGGAAGGGACCAGGGGATGCTGGACTGGACACCTGGAAGTAGAAGTTCTTGCAAGACAGATGGGGGATGGAGCCAGGGCACAGAGAAGAAGGTCCAGGCATGTGTCACTGGGAAGAGGGGTGCAAATGGGAGGGAAGCCTGGAGAGCCACTTAGGAGGCTGAGTGGGCAGTCAGGGAGCAGGGAGAGCCCTGGAGAGGGGTGTCTGTCCAAGAAGCCTTGTGGGGAACCCTTCCTGTGTGTATGTCACTTCAGTCATGTCCAACTCTGCGACCCCATGAACTGTAGCCCGCCAGGTTCCTCTGTCCATAGGGATTCTCCACGCAAGTATACTGGAGTGGGTTGCCATGCCTTCCTCCAGGGGATCTTCCCAACCCAGGGATCGAACCCAGGTCTCCTGCATTGCAGGCAGATTCTTTACCATCTGAGCCACCAGGGAAGCCCAAGAATATTGGAGTGGGTAGCCTAATCCTTCTCTAAGGGATCTTCCCGACCCAGGAATCAAACCGAGGTCTCCTGCATTGCAGGTGGATTCTTTACCAGCTGAAATACCCAGAAAGCCAACTCTACTCCCTTGTTTCTACAAACCAGATGTCCTCCAAGCAAGGCAGGGTTTGTGAGCCTCCCCCAACACGCATATCCATGGAAGCAAACATACATTCAGCACTGAACAACCACTGACTTCCCGTGATGACTTGTCCACCGCATCTCAAGATCTGCTAGTTGAACAGTCCTCATAAGGGCCTCCTCCTACAATGAAAGTCATTTTTGTTATTACTACTTAAAGTCTTGACCAATAGCCTCAGGGCCTTAGGAATGTGCACATGAATGCACTCACAAATGACCGTGTTCTCCGTCCATCTCAGGAAAGGTTTTCAGTGTGGCAGAAGACAGAGGCTGCTGCCTCTTGTGAAGTCACTAAGTTGTGTCTGACTCTTTTGCAACCCCATGGACTGTAGCCCACCAGGCTCCTCTGTCCGTGGGATTTTCCAGGCAAGAATACTGGAGTGGTCTGCATTTCCTTCTCCAGGGGATCTTTCTGACACAGGGATCAAACCCACATCTCCTGTTTGTCAGACAGATTCTTTACCACTGAGCCACCAGGGAAGCCCCAAGACAGAGTCTATCTATTACTAAATAGACCCAACTGTCTATACAGGCACAATCTGCAAATTAGCTGCTTGTCAATGAAGGTCAGTTGTAGGCAGATGCTCGCCAGGACATGGGTCTGATAGAAGTTCAGGTTCACTTTTTACTTCTGAGGCCGATTCCAATAGAAGACTGAAATTGGTAAAACTAGCAAAGATGTGTTAAGCCCAAAAGGTAATTGCTGAGCAGTGATAGTCCTTTTGAGGCAGTTCTGGCAGCAACAATCAAGCCGAGCTGGCAGCCTCTAAGCTGCACCAAGCACTGAGTCTTCCCTCGCCCTCAGAGGAGTACTTCGGCATCACCCTTTACAACCTGAGGCTGGCAGGTGCTAAGAGGACCCAAGATTTGCTTGAATCAGGTGAGATAGGGGGCACAAAGAAGCAAAAGTGACTGTCATGCGAGGAGACAGTTTTATACTCATAGTCCCCTAGAAACACAGGAGGCATGCCATGTAGGCCACGTGGGGAAGCACCAGGGCAGATCAGAAGGCAGAGGGAATGGGAATATGTGGGCAAGAGCCTGAGTTGTGGTTTCCAAGGGAACAGACAGGTGTGACAGGGTGAGCAGGATCAGGATGGGCTGGTTGAGTCATTTCAGTGGGTTCCAGGCAGACAGGCTATCCCAAGCATCCGATACCTGGCCCTATGGTGGTTAGGGCTGGTGGACAGTGGCCTGGAGAGTGAGAGCCCAGTAGAGGACTTGGGGGTGTGGGCTCTGGGTTGGTTGGGTTGTACATGAAAGATGGGCACAGAGTGTTGTCTGCCGTCTCTAGGAATTAGCCAGCAGTGGGAGGGGCAGTCCCTCCAAGGTTGGCAGTGCCCCAGTGTTGAAGCATCAAGATACAGAAAATGAGAGATGTGGTTATGCAGCAGTATGGGAGTAGGGCCGCCTGGGACATGCTGAACAGAAGGAGGGTGTGCAGAGTGGGCTCTGATTTTTCTCACAGCTCAGCAGCACCCCCCTGCCCCCAACCTGCAGCCCAAGCACATGTGTGTGACTTTAAAGACCTAAGCACTCCTTGGCCACCAGCACTCCAACAGGCAGTGGTTGGCTGTGCCCAAGGTCCCAGGCTTCACGGCCCTTCCAGCAGTGGTTTGCTGGGCTTGGTGGTTTAGAGGTCTCCGGAGTCCTTTGTTAGGGGCAGGAAGGGGCAGGCCTGTGATGTTGCTGACCCAGGGGCGGGGACCTTGCCATGGCCAAGTTGGCAGGAAGATCCTCCTTGGCCTTCAGGTGGCAGGTCCCAGCTCAGACATAGGACCTGGCCAGCAGGGGGTCGGCAGTGGGCACAGTCCCCCAGGGGGCCTGGCAAGCCCTCGGAGCTCCGAGACTAGAGACGGAACTCTGAAGGTTGGACCTTGCTGGTTACTGAGGCCGGACTCTGAACCCTCTGCATATCAACACCCATCACCCCCCTCCAGCCTCATTTCCCAAAGAAAGTGACAGTGACGCCTCTGCCACCCAGGACCACCAGCCACTGTAGGTGCACCAGCTTCCCTGCCTGCATCCAGGGACAAAGGCACCCACCTGTCAGCTTGTGGGATGACTTGTGATGAGTTTATGCAGAGGGCTCCCTAGCCCACGAAGAACACAGTGCAGACTCATGACCTCATCACGGGGGTGAAACCCTCCCCAGTAATGGTCCAGGCGTCATGCTGAAGCCTGTTCTCCTTTATTCCTTGCAAAGGCACCAGGAGGGCAGCACTGTTGCCTCCCCACTTTACAGACGAGTAAACTGAGGCACCCAGAGGCACTCGCCAAAGATTTCACCACCATCCCAGGTGGGACTGGATAGTGGATTAACTTCTGACATAAGCACCCAGCACAACCAAGGTCTCCCTCCCCTTTGGGGAGCAGGAAAAAGCTGCAGACACCCCATCCCAGGTGACTCAGTTGTAAAGAACCCACCTGCCAATGCAGGAGACTTAAGAGACACAGGTTCGATCCCTAGGTTGGGAAGATCCCCTGGAGAAGGAAATGGCAACCCACTCTAGTATTCTTGCCTGGAGAATCCCATGGACAGAGGAGCCTGGCAGGCTACAGTCCATGGGGTTGCAAAGAATAAGACACGACTGAGCAGCTGAGCACACACCCCATCCTAAGATTTGTCCTAAAATGGGCATCTCTGCCTGGGTTTTCTCTATTTCTTCAACCGATTATCTAGCGGTTGTGTCAACATCAAACAGTCTGGTTCTGTCCTCTGCACATCTTCCTGGTGGCATTTACAGGCTAGTGGAGGAGGATGGAGCTAGCTGCACTTCCCAGCTTGGAACTGGGACATAGCCTGGACCCCACCTGGCTACCATGATCTGTACAGACAGCTGCCCTGCCGCCCAGCTCCCAGCCCTCTCAGCTGAGTCTCTACTTTTATTTTATAAGTAGGTTGATCGAGATAGATTTCTGAAAATCTTAGAGGAATGAACAGGTTGGTTTCTTAGGGGATTTGCTCAGGAAATGAGATTTTGCCTGTCTCCCAGAGGAGAAAGGATATGTCTAAATTATTGATAGAGAAACATGCTCATCTAAGAAGCTAGTATAGCAGACCGCCTGCGTGCTGATTGGTGCTGTCTGTCCTGTGTATTAACTCAACTCCTGCACCCTCTCCATCACCCTCCCCACCCCCAACCCATGCTGCTCAGGGCACAGGTGGTCAGCATCCCACCCACGCTTCTGCAGAGGGGCCCTGTCCTCCGGCCAGACCTGGCCTGCCAAGGAGAGACAGTAAGTACATCGTCAGGTTTCCACGGAGCACCTACAAGGAGACACAACCCCACCGTGATTTTGAACACCGCCCTGGCTGACTCTCTGTGCTCAGAGGCCCCTGGCTTTTAAAGAAACATAAGGGACCAGAGCCAAGTGGAGACTGGGACGGCTGCCCAGACTTGGCCATCACTGAATTCCATTTCAGCCGAGTGTTGAAGAGAACGTGGCAGCCCCTAGCTCCCTGGGGAATGGCTCAGAGGGGGCCCTCTACCTTCATTAGAAAGAACGGCCTCCTCAGCGTAATCAGAACCCAGCCTCAGAACCCGGTAATCAGAACCCTGTAATCAGAACCTGCTGGATGTGATCAGGAAACCAGGCAGTCAAAGGTGTCCTCGCCCCCACGGTCGAGCTGTACACATCCGTGCCCCTCCCACCTGGATTCGTTAAGTGTTTGTTGAGTGAATGAATGAGCGGAGTTGGAGACAGCAGAGCTGTAAAGCTGAGTGCTCTTCAGCGGGTAGAGAAGCTGGTGTGGCATCAAGGACAGCTTGGAGAATGCACAATGGCGATCGCTCTTAGCTGGTATCCCCATTGTGTTCCATAGACGGGTTTGCATCCATTTTTAAAACCACACTAAATAAAATGGAAATGTGTCAATAGGTAGAAGTCAAGATCAAAGAACAGAAAAAGAGAAATAGAACAGAAAAAGCTGCCTGTGGGGCTTTGAAATACAACTGGCAAGGTTGAGCCACATTTTTTTTTTTCTGAACTTGCTAACAGCCAAAGAACAGAGGAAAAGATGGCTGATACTATGATTCTCGCTGTTTTTAAAAGTGGCTCAACATGTTGATCGACAGATGAATGAACAAAATATGGTCTATCCATATAATGGAATATTAGTCAGCCTTTAAAAGGTATAAAATTCTGAAACCTGCTGCCACGTGGAGGAACTATTAGGACACTGCGCTCAGTGAGATGAATCAGTCCAAGAAGGGCAAATGCGGTGTGATTCCACTCATTTGAGGTCCCTGGAGGAGTCACATTCACAGAGACGGGAAGTAGCATGGACGTTTTCTGGAGCTGGGGGAGGGCTGGGGAGTTAGTGTTTAATGGGGACAGAGTTTCAGTTTAGGAGGATGAAGAAGGTCTGCAGATGGACAGTGATGATGATTGTACAACGGTGGGAGAGTATTTCCCTCTGAGTAGTACACCTAAAAATGGCTAAAAATGGTAAAAAAAAAAAAAAAAAAAAAAATTTGTTGCATGTATTTTACCACAATAAAAAAGTCAAACAAAACTCAAAAAACCCCAAACAAATTAAAAAGTGGATTCAAAGTACCCCTCAAGGGAACGACGGTTTTCCTGGAGTCTTTCAGTCTGAAAGCTGTTTTCGGGATCCGATTGCCAGACACCAGCCTACTGGGTGTGCAGCGTCCGGCTCCTTGGACCATGGCCTCCCCTCTAGCTGGCATTAGAAAGAACAGCTAGCTCTCTTGGAGGGGCGAGCTTTGGAGAGTGGGCGTGGTCAGAATGACGTCATGGAGGGCCAGTGAGCAGGAGGAAAAGTGCTGCTGGGGTCTGGATTGAGGCTGCACAGGCCAGGATGAGACGGGTGCAGCAAGGGTGGGGGCAAATATCTAGATCATTCTAAGATGTTTGGAGGAGGCCAGCAGATTAGTGCCCTGGAGCTGCTGTAACACATTTCCACAAACTATGAGGCTTACAACTCCTAGAATTATTCTCTCACACTCCTGGAGGCCAGAAGCCTGAAATAAAGCTGTCAGCAGGTCCACCATCTCTCTGAAGGCCCTAGGGGCGGGTCCTTCCTGCCTCTTCCAGCTTCTGGAAGCTCAGGCTCAGCTTGGCCTGTGGCCACCTCACTCCAGGTCCTGCCTCTTGTCACATGGCCTTTCTGAGCTTGTGTCTACTCCTTTTCTGGTCCTTATAGGGACACTCTCATTGGACTTAAGACCTACTAATCCAGGATGCTGTTATCTCCACCCTTAACTAGATGAATCTGCAAAGACCCTCTCTCCCATTCTGAGGTTCCAGAGGGACACGCATTTCTGGGGGTACCATTCTACCCAGTACAGCTGGCATCTTGTCCATGGGCTGATGGCCAGGTGGGTTCTATGGAAACCAACACTGGGCTCTGGGCAATAGGGGCTGTGTGTTAGAAAGCCCTTCAGGGAGGAGAGACCACACCCCCACCCCTGCCTTTCCTCTCTGACTCTGTTCTTGAGTGGTTTCTGTGTCCACAGTGGAGTCTCTGGTCCCTCCCTCACTGGCACCCCCCCACCCCCCGCCATCTGCTATCTGCTTGGAGGCACTGGGCATTCTGTTCCTTCAAGCCATGTCCACCTTGGGAAAATTGCCCCCGGCTGACCCCAGTGCAGGAGGGTGACATGCAGTAGTGCTGCTGGACAGCTCAGACGCTGGCAATGCCACCGGGCCTTTGACCAGTGGGCTCCCTTGGGTCCCAGGTCCATGCTGAGTTCAGCTAACATGGGGTCCTCCCCTGTAGCTGCCTGCTGACCTCATCCCACCAGACTGAGCCTCCTATACTACAGGAGTGATTGACAGCTTCCAGGGCTGCTGGCAAAGGCCAGGGCAGCTCAGGGGCCATGAGGCTGGGCCAGGTGGGGATCTGGAAGCTCTGGAGTTTGCAAAGTCCAACACAGCCAGGAGAGCCAGCTGGTCACAGAAGGGCAGAGAAGGGATGGCCAGGGAGTCACAAGCAGACAGAAGGGTTTGGCAGCCATTGGGCACCAAAGCCACATGCATCTCGAGGCCAGTGGACCTGCAGTGGGTGGCTGGACTTTCCCCACCTTCTGCCCGCACACTCGGTGGATGTCAGCTGTGCAGTTACTGCTGCAAGGCCCATGGGGCTGCCCTGCAGGCAGAGAGCTAGATGGGCTTGCCTGCTCCCTGCCTCCTGGAGCAGGACTAAAGGCCTTGGAGGGACTTGAAGGGGGGACTCTGGCTGAGGGAAGTCCCTGAGCCCTGCCTGGTCTTTTTAGGAGAGGGGTCTGGGCTGCTCCCAGAACAGAGTAAGCTCCTTCCTGCCCAGCAGCTCGGAGGGGCCCAAAAGGGGTGGCTCTTCCCCTGCTGTGCTATGTTCCGTGTGCTCAGAATCCCAGACAACCTTGCATCCACTCTGATGACCAGAACCTGCTAGAACACCTCAGACTCCCTTGCAGTGCCTCGGGGTCTCTGAGCCATGAGCCTGCAGCCCTCCTCATCCCTCCCCAGCCCTTCCCTCCACTCCCCTCCCCCCTTCTCCCCTCCCCTCCTCTCTTGTCCTCTCCTCTTCTCTCCAAAGGTGAATTTCTTTTCATAAAGATAAAGAAGAAACAACCTTTAAATTGAGGTAGCTCTGGTGTTGTGATGGACCATCATCAGAAGTCGTGTTTAAGCCACCCACAGTTAATTTTTTATTTATAAAATTGCACCATTCACCTCCAATTCCCCTTAGAGAGCACAATATGGGCTATTTAATAAAATCCAAAGTAATACAACAAGAGTAGCAGTGGACAGGCAGTGTTTTTAACGTTGCCTCTGTACGGTCCACCTGGCCTTGCCCCTCCCTAGAAGGTTGAGGGGAGGGGAGGGCCCCAGGCTCTCCGAGCAGGGACTCTTAACAAGCAGCGTGACCAGTGTGGGCAAGGGGCCCCCAAGATCCTTCCTGGGCTGGCGACTGCACTGCAGCAGCTTGTATGACGCCAGATAAATCTGCTCTGATCATAAACAAGAGGCCAGCACCAGCGCTGCACATTTGGGAAAACACAGAGAGAAAAAAGCAAAGGAAAGCATGGATGCTGAGGAGCTGAGTGCCATGGACTAAACATTTGTTTCCCCCCACCCTCCGCCCCGCCCCTAATTCGCAGGTTGATGCCTGAACCCTCGCTGTGATGGTGTGCGGAGGTGGGGTCTTTGGGAGGTGATTAGGGTGGGATGAGGTCAGGAGGGTGGGGGCCCGTGATGGAATTACTGCTTCATTAGTGTCTTTCTTATCAGAAGCGGCACCACAGCTCTCTCCCCATCCATGCAAGGACACAGCAGGAAGGCAGCCGACTGCAAGTGGGGAAGCAGGCCCTCACCAGACCCCAACCACGCTGGCACCCATTTGCAGACTTCCAGCCTCCAGAACCATTTAAGCACCCCCCAAGCTGCGGTATTTTATTATGAAGCTGACTCAGACACCCAAGCTTCCTTTTCAGAAATGGGTCTCTGCTGTCACCAGCAGCTTCCTCATCGCCTTCAGCGTCAACAAGCTCTTCCTTTCTCAAACACCCCCGCCAGGACAGGCCATTTTCTCTTTGTCCCGGAATGCAGGCATCTGTGGCCAACTTGGTTATTCTTACCGGTCAAGCTAAGAACACAGGTGTTCCAGTATGATGGATTCTATAAACCCTCTCCCTGCTAAACGTACAGGAGGGTGTGGGGAGGTAGCTGGGACTTAAAGTGAAATGGACCTGGATAAACATTTGAGCATCCTTTTTCTTATCTGGAAATTGGGGATAATAACGCCTAACTCGTGGGCTGATATGAGGCTTGACATGTATATTCAGTGTCTGGCACAGGTTAAATGCTTGATAAACAAGAGCCAAGATGACTACTGGTAAACTGACTTTAGCAAATAGTTGAAGTCACAATCAGTCATAATTACGTGTTCTGCTCTCGCCATACTGTTCTCCTCCTGCCCCAGAGTCAAGAGACGTGGCACCTGGCTGGGGCGGGAGTGAGGCAGTCCAGGGTGCACCACGAGAGAGTCACCTGCGGGCGGGTCTGGACCACAGCGGAAGGGAACCTTTCCTGGCAGGTCGTATTGCATGATGCACACTAACAACGGGTTTAAAACAAACTTTTATCGAAGTATAGTTGAATTACAGTGTTGTAGTAATTTCCGCTGTACCGCAAAGTGACTCAGTTACACATATATTTTCTTTTTCATATACTTTTCCATTCTGGTTTGTCATAGGGTATTGACTATAGCCCCTTGTGCTGTATAGCAGGACTTTATTATTTATCCATCCTAGATACTCTAGTTTGCATCTGCTAATCCCAAGCTCCCAATCCTTCCCTCCTCCACCCTCACCCACTTGGCAATTACAAGTCTGTTCTCTTTGTCTGTGAATCTGTTTCATGGGTATGTTCATTTGTATCATATTTTAAATTCCACATGTAAGTGATATTATATGGTATTTGTCTTCCTTTGTCTGACTTACTTCACTTAATATGATCATCTCTAGGTCCATCCACATTACTGCAAATGGCATTATTTCATTCCTTTTTATGGGTGAGTAATGTTCCAGTGTGTGTGTGTGTGTGTGTGTGTGTGTGTGTGTGTGTACCACATCCTCTTTATCCATCTGTTGATGGACATTTAATTTGTTACCGTGTCTTGCTGTTGCTAAGTCACTTCAGTTGTGTCCGACTCTGTGCGACCCCATAGATGGCAGCCCACCAGGCTCCACCATCCCTGGGATTCTCCAGGCAAGAACACTGGAGTGGGTTGCCATTTCCCTCTCCAATGCATGAAAGTGAAAAGTGAAAGGGAAGTTGCTCAGTCATGTCTGACTCCCAGAGACCCCATGGACTGCAGCCTACCAGGCTCCTCCACCTTGGCTATTGCAAATAGGACTGTTACGAACATAGGGGTGCAGGATGTGTATTCTTTTCATCCCAAAGGTGATACAAGTAAATTAATTTCTTAAAAAATCCACTGCTTTATGGACAGAAGAGAACACAGGTTAAAGGGAATGACCTCTTTCATTTGAATGGAGTCGAATAAAGACAGATACTAATGCTGTTAATTAATGCTGTTAAGGAGAATTGTAGAGAAAAGCCCAACTCGGCATTGGAGGGGGATGGGGGTGAGGGTGGCAAGTTAAGCTGTGAACTAATGGAATCTGGGGTGAAGGAGAACTGAGCGGGGAGACCATGAGGAATGATCCCCATGGGGGTGAGTGTCCCTTTATGATGGGATCCCCAGGAGCAAATATCACTCTAGAAGGACCCAAGCCTGCTTCTCAAAATGGTCATCTGGTCATGATCCCTCATGGCAGACACTTGCCTGCTGGTTCATTCATTCATTCCTTCACCGAACATCCACTGCCTCCAACTCTCTGTATTGGCCCTGTGCCAGGCTCTGGGGCCTCTGAGATATGGCCTCTGCGGGGTGGTGTTTGGGTCACAGCCTAGTGAGTGGGTGCCACACAGAGGGGACTTCCTGCCCCAACAGACGGAAAGCAGCTCAGCTCTGCATAACTCCTTGCCATCAAGGAAGTCCATAGTTTGTAGCTCAGCAGACTTCACGCAGAGGCTGTAACAGTGCAGGCTGGGCTGGGTGGAGACCCCCTGAGCTTGGTAAATACATCTTACTCTGTTTGGACTTTGCTAAAGAGTCTTTCCACGGCTGTGCTTGGGAACTTCAGGGCCCCTGGTCTAATGAGCTGTGCTTCTCCACGAACCTGATCATGGTGGCAAAAATCTCCATAATTGATTATCCCGCTGGGTGGCTGAGAGCAGTGTTTGCTAACTGTGAGGCTGAGAGTCAGCCCCATGGTTCCTGACCCACCAGCACTCCCACGGGTGGTTGTTGTCAGCAAGGCCCATCAATCAGGGTGAGCCCCAGGCTCCTCCCCACCTCCTCTCCCAGATGGGGTGGTGGGACAGGTGGGTGAGGTGAGAGTGTAGAGGGTAGGAGATGCTGGGGTGTGGAAGAGGGAAGGAGAAGCCAGTGTTCGTCTCAGAAAGCAAGGCAAGCCCCATCGGAGTCAGCCCGTCCCTGGCTGCTCACTCCAGGAGGGCAGCCAGGCCAGAGCGGGGACAGGTCTGCACGGGGCCCACTTCCTTTCCTTCCAGGTAGCAATAACCTCCAGGGAGGCACAGGGAAAACCTTCATTACCTTGGAAATTCTGTACCCGGACAGCAGACCATGACGAGCAGGAGGCTCAGCCTGAAGCGCTAGGAGAACAGGCTGGACCCTCGTGTGAGGCATCAGGCTCACCAGGGCCTCCCAACTGTCCCTCTGGTTCTGGGTCTTTCAAAGTACAGAGGAGATGGACGTGGGCCCCTGCCTCTGAGTCTTCTGACATGGACTGAATCATTGTAACCCCTGGATTCAAATGGCATGAAAGTGTTAGTTGCTCACTCACGTCTGACTCTTTGTGACCCCAGGGACTGTCGCCCACCAGGCTCCTCTGTCCATGGGATTCTCCAGGCCAGAATACTGGAGTGGGTAGCCATTCCCTTCTCCAGGGGAAGGGGATCTTCCTGACCCAGGGATCAAACCCTGGTACTGCAGGCAGATTCTTCACTGTCTGAGCCATAGGGAAGCCCCTCAAAAGGCGTAGGTATCAGATATTTCTCTTTGGCCAAATGAGGCCCCTGGTAACTGTGGAAACACTGGGCTTCCCTTGTGGCTCAGCTGGTAAAGAATCTGCCTGCAATGCGGGAGACCTAGATTTGATCCCTGGATTGGGAAGATCCCCTGGAGAAGGGAAAGGCTACCCACTCCAGTATTCTGGCCTGGAGAATTCCATGGACTGTATAGTTCATGGAATATGTGCAAAGAGTGTGCACTCTTTGCAAATATGCAGTCAGACATGACTGAGTGACTTTCACTTTCAAGCAGTGACTCAGGACCTTAGGACCAGTGGAGGCTAGTAGGGTGAGGGTGGGGCTGCCTTGCCAACCTTGATCCGGGCTGATGTTCCCCAGAGATTGGGAATTCCAGGCCAGCAGATTCCCTGGCACCTAGAGGAAATCTGTGGGTTGGCCACAGTGGATAAAGGAGGGTGGTCATGGAAGTTGTTTGGGTAGAGGAGAGACTAGGCAGGGAGGGAGGAAGTGCCCCGTCTCACATCCTGGACCAGCCTGCGTTCTCCTGCCCAGCAGAGCAGACTCCTCCAATCCAACTCCCACAGGCTTGGCCCATACCCATGCTCCAGCCAGTGCATATGTCTGCTCACTGGGGCTGGATGGATTGAATTAAATGGAACTAAATTGAATTGAACTGAGAGGAAAACTCACTTTAAGAAAAAAAAAGAAAAGAGTCAACAATAAGAAAATCCCCCAAATCAACTGAAGGCAGCGGTTGATGCAAGTTGATTGATTCAATCTGCCTCATTTTGTAAGGACGCCTTCATTCGACGGTGCCTTCCAATCTCACCCAGTCACTTTGTGAGCTGCATGTGGGCACGTGCCAGAAAAGCCGCTTTTGCCAGCTGGCTGGGGGCGGGAGGGATGCCAGTCAACAAACAGTGGCTGATGGGGGGCCACATCCGTGATGGCCACTTCGTTTGTGGCTCAAGTTCAGCCACACTTTGGCCCACAGCCGTCCCTGCTGTGGCTGGTATCTGTGTGCGTGGGGACGGGGGGCAGGTGGGAACAGGTTTCCCATGAGATAGTGCCTTGTGATTTGCACAAACTCTTACCATGTGCCAAGCAAAATCTGTGCATTAAATGTTCCCCTTCCACTTTTAATTCTTACTTCCTGCAGAGCAGGGTGCCTCTTTCCATGCATGGAAGTGCAGCACAGTGGAAACCTGCTGGGGAAACCCAGCCGCCCCAGCTACTGGTGGTACAGTTGCTTAACCGAGCGCACCTCAGTTTTTTCATCTGAAAAATGGGAGTGGTAAGAATGGTGCCTGCAGCTGGCACATAGAATGTGCAGAATAAGTGACAGCAGCTCCCTGTTCTTCCTGGTGATTTCTTTTTTCTTTTCTTTTTCGTCTTTTTTAACACCATTCCTGGTGATATTGATGATGGTAATGACGGTGATTTTCTGCATTGTAAGAAAGAGGCCCAGTTGACTACCTTTTGATTCTGGAAGCTTTTCGGTTGTTTTTAACATGTTTATGTTAACGGGGTTTTTTTGTTTAAAGTACACACACGGTGTGGATAGGGGGATGCCGAGTGACTTCTTAATGAGTATATGGTTTCCTTTCAGAGTGATGAAAAAGTTCTAGAACCAGATATGGTGTGTACAACAATGTGAATGCAGTTAATACCACTGAACTGTACACTTGAAAATGGTTAAAATGGTAAAATGTTACGTGTATTTTATCACGTGCAAGATATGTACATATACAATTATGAAACATTACCAAAATCAATAAGGAAAATTTAAGTCCAGAGAAAACACATACGTTCATGCACAGACATGCACCTTTGTTTCTAATCTCCAAAGTGCCCAATGAGAAAAGGGCGGGATCAGGAGTCCAGACACACGTGTGCAGCCCCCAGACCCCCAGGAATCAGCTTTGCAGCTCTAGGCGGGCCCCTTGATCTCTTGCATCCCAGGTTCCTGGGTCATAAAAGGAGCTAATACCTGGGCCCTGCTATTTCGCCACCAGCTCCGAGCTGCTCCTGCCGATGGAAGCTCCTGGAAGCAGCACCTAATTCCAAACAGCACACAACGGTGGCTTCTGAAATCATGTGTTTGCTGGGATTTAGAATTGTCTTACTTCTCTTTAAGCAACAGCAGCAGCCCATCCACTTTTCCTTGTGTTCTCCTTTGACTCCTGTTAAAATAGATTGGCAGGCCATGACTCCACACAGAGATGCACCTGGGGAGGCAGGGAGCCACAAAGTCCCCTTTGAAGGTAACCTCAAAACCAGGTGGGGGTGGGGAAGAACAGAAGAGGTATCTCAGAGTTTGGGGGAAAGGGAAGAAAGAGAGAAAACACAAAGGAGTGCCCCAGAGTTGCAGGGAAACATGAGTTTGGAAAATCTGGATGGCAGGCCCAGGGTGTTCTGTTTCCCTTTGTCTCTGCCTGTTAAATCAAACGCCGACTCCCAGCCCTACCGGCGCACAGACAGCAGCGAGAGTTTAACCTGGGCAGGTTTCCTCGGCCTCCCAGGGAGATAATGCCTCCTTTTCCAGACTTGACTAGTCAATGGGCAAATTGCAGCTAGCAACCAGATGTATGATGGCGACATTGATTCTAATTCTCTCCCCTTTCTTTCTTTCCCTCTTTTTCTTTTTCTTAGAGAGCCCACAGTGCCTCGGGAAAAATTGGCTGAATAAAAGGTAGAAAGACTTTCTCTTTTTTCCCCCTGAATAGTTTTTGACAGATATGCGCATGTTGAACATCTTGGGAGCTGCTGACAGTGGATGCTGGGGGCTCTGAGTTTCTTATTTGCTCAAAGGAGGGGTTTGGTGGGGTCGAAGTGGGGGTGTCTTATTTAGCTCTCTTCCCATGATGGGCCAGCCCAATATATACTGGGAAGGCAGGCCTGGGGAGCCAGGAGGGACAGAAGAGGACAAGTTTGTTTAAAGGCGACACGGCCTAGCAGCTCCACGTGGCCGGGGAAGCTGCGCTGGTTCCTTCCTGGTCCCTTCCCTTCACCTCCCCTTCTCCCACCCCAGGTACTTGGTGCCCAGGTGTCCACCCCCAGACTGCAGGTCTTCAGAACCGAGGGCAGCTCGGGCTCACTGGTCCAGGGTGTCCAACTCCCTTCTGTGGCCTGGTCTCCTCGGGGAAGGGGCTCAGTTCCCAAAGCCAACCCCCATGGTGGAGGGGTGGGGAGCAGAGGGCGCTGGACATTTCTGACCTGAGCCCTGGGTCCTGTGTCCTGCCCACTCGCAGGTGCTCTCCTGTGTAGACTCACTTGCAGACTTTTACTTTGGGGGAGGGGGGTAAGTTATTATAAAGATAATGTGTATTTGTTGTGAACAAAATTAGAACACGCAGGTGTGCCATGTACTTGTCATCCTGGGTCCCAGGGGGCTTCTCCTCGCGGGCTCCTGGGTCTTGGGCTGCAGGGGCCCAAGGATAGCCAAGCCTATCTACAGGGCGGAAACAGAAGTAAAGCTGTTGGTTGGGAAGAGTCTGAGGCCTTCCCGAACCAAACACTGGAAATTTAGTGTTGTTTTTTCCCCAAGCCCACGCTTGGCTCATCATGGACCAAATGGAGCTTGACTTGTCCAAGGGAGTGTTTCCCAGATGTCATTCACCGCAGGCCACAGGAGCTGTGTGGGGAGGACAGGTGGCCCTGCTCACTAGCTTTCCATCAGGGGTCCTCTTCGTGTGTCCCTGGGTGATGCATGACAGAGTCCCCAGGGAGTGACTGTCCTGGCTCTGTGACTGCTCAATGCGTTTCTCCGTGGGAGGGGACAGAGAAAGTGGAGTCGGCCTTGCTCTCACTCTCTCACCAGAGTGTTGTAACCACAGAGAATGTAGCTTCACACAGCAGCCTTCTTGCCAGGCCATCTTTATAAAATTGAGTCTCATTGTATGGGCAAGCATACAAACCAGTCTTCAGGTAAATTCGCCTGTGAGACAGAGAGTCCATTTGCACTCTAAGGATGATGTAGTGACCAGCTGGCTGGATTTTTGCACACTCAGTATTTTACTCAGCTTTATCAAAGTACAATGCATACACAATCAACTAGGTGTTTTCACAGTGTACAGTTTTACGTTTTGACATGTTTATACCCGTGACATCATCGCTACAGTCAAGACACCAAACACATCCAGCACCCCCAGAACTTTCCTGGTGCTCCATTAATCTCTTCCTCTCACCTCTTCCCAATCCCCTTTTCCTAGGCAAGCACTGATCTGCCTTCTGTTGCTATAAAATGATCTGTTTTCCCTAGCACTTTATATAAATAGAATCATGTCTTACATCCTCTCTTTTTCGGTTTAGCCTCTTTCACTTAGCGCAATTGCGTTGAGATTCATCCAGGTGGTGGTATGCATTCACAGTTCACCCTTTTCATTGCTGAGTAGCATTCCATGTTATGAAAGCACCATGGTTTGTTTATCCATTTAGTCCTTGAAAGAGATGTGAGATGTTTCCAGTCTGGGGCTATTACAAATAAAGCTGTTAGGAGCATTCATGACCAAGTCTTTGTATAGGCACCAGCTTGCTTTTCTCTAGGGTAAAATACCAAGAGTGAAATGACTGGATCCTATGGGAAGTGCATGTTTAACTTTTTAAGTAAATGCCAAACTCTCTTCAAAAGATGGCCGCACCATTTCACATTCCCACCAGCCGTGTGTGAGGATCACAGATTTATATGCCCACCAACACTTGGTGTTACCGGTCTTTATCATTTTAACTATTCTAACAGGTGTGAAATGGTATTTGGCTGTGGTTCCCGTTGCATTGCCCTGATGACGAATGATGTATATCTTTCATGTGATTATTTGACACCTGCATCTCCTTTGGTAAAGTGCCTGTTCAAATCTTTGCCTGTATTTTTATTGGGTGTTTTTTTTTTCTTTTTTATGTTTAATCGGAAGATAATTGCTTTAAAATGCTGTGTTGGTTTCTGCGGTACAACAACACGAATCAGCCATAAGTAAACATATATCCCCTCCCTCTTGAACCTTCCTCCTACCCCTCTAGGTTGTCACAGAGCACCCGGCTGAGCTCCCTGTGTTGTAATAGCAACCTCCCACCATCTATTTCACACATGGTAATATATATGTTTCAGTGCTACTCTCTCAACAGAGATGCAAATATAGAGAACAGACTTGTGGTTTGTTTTCTTATTGTTGAGTTTTGGGAGTTCGTTATATATTCTGAATATAAGTCCTTTATTGGACACCTGCTTTGCAAATATTTTTCTTCTCATTGGTCTGACTTTTCATTCTCTCCATAGTGTCCTCTTGAAGAGCACACTTTTTCACTTGGATGAAGCCCAGTTTGCCAATGTGTTCTTCATAGATCATGCTGTATCTAAGATTTATTTAGCATGACCCAAAGTCACCAAGATTTTTTTCCTATACTTTCTTCTAGACATTTTATAGGTTTTAGATATTCCATTAGGTCTGTGATTTATCTTGAGTTCATTTTTGTGTGTAGTGGAAGGTGGATTGAAATTCATTTTTCTGCATGTGGATAGCCAATGGATTCCGTATTGTTGTTGCTGTTGTTTAGTCTCTTAGTAAAGTCCAACTCTTTTGCGATCCCATGGACTGTAGCCTGGTAGCCTCCTGTGTCCATGGAATTTCCTAGGCAAGAATACTGGAGTGGGTTGCCATTTCCTCCTCCAGCGATCTCATCAACCCAGGGATAGAACCCGCGTCTCCTGCATTGGTAGGTGGATTCTTTACCAATGAGCCACCAGGGAAGCGCAGAATTCCATATTACTTAATTTAAAAACTGTCCTTTATCTATTGAATTGTCTTCTCTGTTTGAAAAGAAATTAGTTGTCATATATGTGTGGGTCCATTTCTGGACTTAGTTGCATTGACCTGTTTGTCTACCTGAATGCCATACCATACTACCATGATTATTGTAGCTTTATATTAAGTCTGGAGATCAGGTAATGTTGGCCCTCCAACTTTGATTAGCTATTTTAGGTCCCTTACATTTAGAATCAGCATGTGAATTGTTTTTTTAATACCAACTGGGAATTTGAATGGGATTACATTGAATCTATAGATCAACTTGGAGGATTATTGAATCTTAATATTATCTCCTGACTCTTAAACAAGGTATGTCTCCCCAGTTAGTTGGGGTGCCTTTCTCTGATCTATGGTTTGTGGTTCAGTGTATGGGTCTTATATGTCTCTTGTCAGATTTACCCCTGCTGCTGCTGCTGCTGCTAAGTCACTTCAGTCGTGTCCGACTCTATGTGACCCCATAGACGGCAGCCCACCAGGCTCCCCCGTCCCTGGGATTCTCCAGGCAAGAACACTGGAGTGGGTTGCCATTTCTTTCTCCAATGCATGAAAGTGAAAAGTGGAATCACATATTTTTTTGTTATTTTAAATGGCATTTTTTCTTTCAATTTCTGATTGTTGCTAGTGTATAAAAATAAAATTATGTTTTTTGATAGCAATCATGTATCCTGAAACCTTGCAAAACTTACCAGTTCTAGTAGCTTTTGTAGATTCAATCAGATTTTCTGCATATATGATCATGTTGTCTGTGAAGAAAGACAGTTTTGCTTCTATCCTTCCAATCTGGAGGCCTTGTATGTCTTTTTCTTGCCTTGTTTCACTGGCTAGAACCTCTGGTAGAATACTAAACAGAAGTGGTGAAAACAACCATTCTTGTTTTACACCTTGTGTTAAAAAGATAGTAAGCCTCTCACTGTTAAGTAGGATATTATCTGTAGGCTTTTCATAGGGTTCTTTCCATTTCTTGTTGTTGTTCAGCCGTGTTCAACTCTTTGTGACCCCATGGACTGCAGCACACCAGGCTTCCCTGTCCTTCACTGTCTCCCGGAGTTTGCTCACCTAGTTCCCTTCTATTGCTAGTTCGTTGGAAAATTTTTTCAGTTTTTTTTTTTGTTAGAAACTGATGTTGACTTTTGTTAAATTCTTTTCCTGTGTCTATTGAAATGATCGTATGTCCTTCCATTTTTAGTTTGCTAAAAAAACAACTTTAAAAACTTGGTGAATTATATTCATTAATTTTCAAACCTTAGTCCAACATAGGCTTAAGTCTATCGTCTCATTTTTTTCTGTTTTTTAAATTTGTTCTTTATCCTCTTTTCCATCTTTTTTTGCTTTCATTTGGATTGAGTATTTTTTTAATCATTATTCCATTTTATCTCATTCATGACTTATTAGCTTTACTTCTTATTTTGTTATTTTGATGGTTGTACTGTTTCCTCTAATCCTTTCAGATGGTTCTTCCTTCAAATGCATGTGCTGATTAGGACTCAGCTAAATACTCAGTGGGAACCCTCTAGAATTCTCCAGGGTCCCCACTCTGTCCAGCTCTTTCCTTTCTGCTACCAAGTCTTGCAGCTCCAGTCAACTTGGTCTCGCCAGCTCTCAGTTCTGTCTCAACTCAGGGATGACCCCAGGCTCTACCTGGGATCCCTGCACTTTGGCCTGAAACCTCTCTGGACAGAAAGCTATGAGGGCTCCCCTCTCTGGGTTTCCCACCTCTCAGAGACAGATCATTGTCCTTCATCGTCTGGTGTCCAATGTCTTGAAAACCACTCTTGCCTCAAGGCACCAGGGTGGGAGGAGGGAGAGCTCCTGCGAAGGGAGTGGGCTGGTCCAGGCACCATGGACCTGAGAGTGAGGGGTCTGAGTAGAGGGACAAACACTGTTGTCTCATTTTCCTTGAGAACGGCCCACCCCACCCCAACTCAATTCAGATGAATCTGCAACATCAAGAACTTAGATCTTAGAAGACTGTTACAAAGGGCTCTTCACAGAATCTCTTCTTAAGAAATTTCTGATTGTAAAGAATAAGTAGGGAGGGGGAGGGTAATACCGCCAAGCCTCTCTAAACCTCAGTGATGGGGATGTCAGGAAGCTCCCTGGGGTGGGGAAATCAGAAACCCACCGTAGTGGGGAGGTCAGAAACCCCCAGTGTGGGGAGGTCAGAAACCCCCCAGTGGTGAGGCCAAAGGGAACTCAGAGTCCCCCAGAAGCCCCAACTGCCTCACAGTTTAAGCATATCATAGCATATCAGGCACAGCATCCACCTCGACCCCCATACAAGTAGCTGAGCTGGAAGGAGGACCTGTCAGACGCTAAGGCCACTCACTGCCCCAAATCACAGTCCCCAAGCCCTCTCCATGAGCCAGGCACAGCTGGAGCTGCACTCTTAACCCTCTATCTGTGCACAGCATCCCCCAGCCTATGAGGGGCTCACACAGCTGTCAACTCATACGGCACGTTATCCCCATCTTACAGATGAGGAAACTGAGGCTTAGGATGGGTAGACGGTTTGCTCAGGCTCATGCTGCCCAGGCTTCTTTTCAAGATGAGAATTTCCCTTGAGCAAAGTTGATGATGCTTATAAGAGAGTGTGGGTTTCTTGGGCTTGGGTTTCTGAGCCCCTGTTCCCAGCCATGCCTCCACCTGCCACACCAAAGGAGCTAACTGACCAGCATGGGACACAGAGGACTAGACCCTACCAGGCTAGCTAGGGCTCTCCTGACCTTGGACAGAGCATTTCCATTGTCAGGGCTGTCGGCAGACTAGCTTCACAGGACTGCAAGGTTTCTGACTCACTATAGAACTTTTTTCCAGGAATATCAGATGTCAGGAGTTTTTTGACATATATGCACATGTGTTTGGATTAGTGCATCACTTAGGCTGTCATCGTGGGGGAAAAAAGATGGGGGAATGTCTCCTATGTTGATCACGAAGGGTTCACCCAATCCCACGGCTGTTTCTAACTCTAAGGCTACACTGTGCATTGAGTCCCCTACATACGTACCTTCAAGTTGTGAACTTTCAAAAACTCGAGTGTGCCCCTTTCAATGCTAGCTATTTTGTACTGTACTTCTATACTTTTCAAGGTACTGTACTGTAAGATTTAAAATGTTTATTTTTTGTGTTTGTTTTTTATGAATTATTTGTGTACCTGTTATAGTACAGTCCTATATAGCCAATTGTGTTAGTTGGATACCTAGGCTAACTTTGTTGGACTTATGAACAAATTGGATTTACAAACATGCTCTTGGAATGGAACTCTTTCCTATGTAGGGAGCTTGCTGTACCAGCAGCGTAGGTACCACTTGCCAGAAAATCAGCTCCCAAACCGTCAAGCTCTGTGTTGCAGAGACTGACAAGGGTCCCCAGTGCCTCCCTTGGTTTTCAGGCTGTATCCAGCTGGGTAGCTTTGTGCTACCCATGAAAGAAGCAGCACATGAAACATTCGAGATGGGATTAGAGGACAACAGAAAGAAGAGCCTATGTGTGCGCATCCATGTTTGTGCGAAAGTATAAAAACCCCGAGTTTGTGTTTTCCCAAGAGTATTAATTACAGTTGGAGAGGAGGCTTGTCCGGGCGTGTTCCGCTTGGGCAGAGTAATTTATCATTCGGTTTCGAGGAGTGGAAGATGGGTCACGGTGCAGAGAGCAAGACACACATCTCTCTCTCTCTCAGACTTCATGGCTGCCCCACCTGCTCTGGGGTGGACAGCTTTGCCCAAGGCACGTGCCAGAGGGAGCACGGAGAGCTTGCAGGCAGCAGGCTGGGAGAGGAGGGAGACTGTGAGGCCTTGACACCATCTGCCTGAGACAGAGCCCATCATGCGGAAGGCCTGTGAGGGTGGCTCGAAAGGAGAAACAGCGCAGTCTCTTGTGGATGTCTGCCTCTGATGGGGGCGACAGGCAGAAAGACACGGGCACCAGCCAGCCTGGCTGCCCACCTTGGATCCCTTCTGATCTTACAGGCCTTCCCTCAAGGCCAACGGAAGGGCTGGGGGTCTCTGGGATCCACTGGGGAGGTCCACGAAGAAGGTGGGTTTTATTCTTATCTGTGGCTGAAAAGCAGGACATACAGGCTCACCATTTACTATAGGTCCCTCGCCACACAACAGTTATAAATCAGTCTCTCCCTGGCCTTGGTGAGGTGCTTGGAAAGGCAAAACCAACCCAGAGGACTGTGCTGTCCTCCCCCTGCCCCTGGGTCCCTCCACCCTCTCCTGAGCACTAGGGTCACCCCTCGTGTCTCCTGAGCTGCTCAGGCTCTCCCAGAACACTTTGCTTTTGTCCTTTCCACCATCACATGCATGCTTCTGCCTCTAGCTACTGCAGGCAGATGCTGGACACCTGAGCCCCAAGTGACCACTCACTTGCTTTCAGTAACAAGAGTTTTTCTGTAAAGTTATAAAGTATATAGTAATGAGTACTGGCCCCAAGTCCACTCTCCTGGCCGCCCTTCCCCTTGCACCGCAGCCAGCAAACACTGAGCAGGGCCTGCTCCTGCCAGAATCCTTCCGGGAAGGCCCTGGGCGGCCCCAGTGATCTGGTCCAGGATGGTGCCATGGGCACCTACTGTGTGCCAAGGGCTGTGCTAGGTGCTCAGGATGCCACCCTGAACCAACCAGACTGATACTCGAGCAAATAATTACCCTCTCCTGGTGGTGGGCAGGGGTGGGGGGCAGATGCACTTCCAGCCAGTCTAAGGGAATAAAGGGAAAACCACTCGGAGGCAGAGGCCCAACTTGCCTCCAAAGATGTGCTTTCATCTGCTGCTCTGCTCTCGGGGCTTCTGTTCTTCGTCTGATGGAACTAGCCTTCCAGAACTTGGCTCACAGAACCAGGGGTCTCAGGCAAGCTAGCAAGGAATCTCCAGGCTTCTTTGCTGGGTGTCCAGCCTGCTGACTCTCTGGTACTTGCAGATGCATTGGAGGGAAGGAAGGAAGGACAGGAGATACAGGAACGAGGATGGAGCAGGGCAAGACGGGGTTGAAGGAGCATCCACAGCAGCTTCTGTTCAGACCAGGCCGAGATGTCACTCCCCAGAAGGCTGAGGGTCCCCGAGGCTGGCCGGGCCCCAGAGACCCCTGAACAACTTGCAGCTGTGGAGTTTTTCCTTCTCCAGTTTTGTGATGAATAAATTCACTTGCCTCCCCACCCCCACTTTCATACCTGCTTCTCTCTTCATTCTTATACCTGCAAATTCCCTTGATCGAATTTATAATGGTGATCATTTATCAAGCACCACCTGTGTGCCAGTTCCTTCACCTTGGTGATTTCTAAACCTCATAATCATCCAGGAAAGTACATGATGCTATCCCATTTTTCCAAAAAGGAAACTGAGGCTCAGAGAAGTTAAGAAACTTTCTCAAAGCCATACTACAAGTCAGCAGCTGAGCTGAAATTAGCCTCTGTCTGAGTGATGTTGGATCCAGGCTCCTTCCTGCCCTAGCAGATTGACTCTCAAGAGGTGCCCGGTGCCATCAAAGATATCTCATGTTCTCTTGATCAAGGGTAGAAGGATAAGACCGCTAATGGAGCCAAGAAGCTGTCCCCACTCTGCTATGGGTGGCTCTGAAGAAATCCTTAGGATGAGTGGAGATGGTCTTAAGGTCTTCCTCCTTCAACAACTCCTAACCCTAAAACCCAACCCTAACCCTAACCCGGCCTTCCCCCCTTTTAAAGACTGTGCTCAGGGGTTTTAATGATGATACTTTTAAAGTCTAAGTTGGACCTTGTAACTTGCCCCTCCTCAGCTCAAATCCTCTCAGGACTGCGGTTCCTTTAGCAAAAAGTGAAAGTCATCAGAACACCCTCCCATGTAAGACCTCATGAGATCTGGCCCCATCATCTCTCTGACCACCTTTTCCATTAGCTCCCCTTCAGTTTCCTTACTCCAGTCCAAGGGGCCACTTTGACTGTTCTCTGAATAGCCAGCCATGTCCCATGACAGCCTTTGCCTGGGCTATTCCATCTGCTGGAACATGCCAAAGAGCCTCAGGGCTCCTTCCCTTGGCTCCTCCAGCTTGGCCTGAACATCACCTCTGCAATTAGGCCCACCCTGCTCCTGCCTTCTCTCTCTCTTTTTTTGCTGTGCGGGTCTTCATTGTGGCCCTCCAGCTCCTTGTTGCACTGTGCAGACCCCTCCATTTGTGGCACACGGGCTTAGTTCCTCAATAAAACTTGAGTGTCCTGCATTGGAGGGTGGATGCTTAACTGCTGGACCACCAAGGAAGTCCCCATGTCGTCTTCTAATTGGAGACTGGATAGCGGTACAGTTGGGTGCATTCAGAATTTCCTGAATGATTATCTCCAAAGAGCGCTGGCTCCTGGGGTGTCCCTAGTGGTATGCCACAAGGCTCTGCTCTCAACCCTAGCCTAGTCGGCGTTTTTATCAGTGATTTAGGTAAGCGTGCAATAGGCATGATGATCAGATTCTTGTTTACCTGAAACTGAGAAGAATAACTAATACTGCCCAGGACCATAGATGAAACTGAACTAAATTCAATAAGAATAAATGTAAAATACTGCTCTTGGGTCCAAAAATACTAAGTTGATGAATGTAAGAGAAGGAAGGGGCGGGGGTTTTAAGTGATGGTCAGTTCAGTACAATTAAGGGGGTTGTCTTGTCCATGAAGGCTGCTGTAACAGAATGCCACAGACTGGGCAGCTTATCAAGGAAAGATATTTACTGCTAACAGTTCTGGGAGCTGGAGTCCAAGATCAGGGTCCCAGCAGGGTCGGGTCCTGGTCAGGGCCCTCTTTTGGGGTGCAGTTCTCTGTTTTCTATTTTCTCATTGTGTCCTCACATGGAAAGCAGAAGCAGGAAGTAATCAGGACACTAATCCCACCACAGGGGCCCCACCATCATGACCTCATCTGACCCTAATCACCTCTCAGAGGCCCCACGTCCTAATGCCATCTCACTGGGGTCAGAGATTCAACATAAGAATTTTCCTGGGTGGGGAGGGGGACAAAAACATTTAGTCCATAATAGTGACAAAACAGTGATGAATAGTGACAAAACAGCTTATCCAGACTGGGGACACTGTTACCTGTAAACCAAGAGTGTCCCAGACAAGCTGGAGGGTGCGGTCACTCTGAGTAGAAGCCGTGAAAGCTCATGTTATTTGGATTGCATGACTGAAGGCACATTTCCAGATTATGGAAAGGGGAAATTGGTTGGAGCCTCCCTGGACCCTTGGGTTCACTTTGAAGTCATTGCTATGATGGTTCATGGGACATCCCAAGAGAAACAGCCATAAGGACTAGGATTGTTCAGCCAGTAGAGGAAGATTGGGTAGCCAGACTGTCTGTCTTGGAGTGTCCGAGGGCTGGGCTGCTGAAGGAAAAGGTGGTTTTCTCCATGTGGCCTTAGAGCCACTGAAATCAGAAGGAGGAGTCCAGAGGGCAGGTTTAAGGGTGGTCTAAAGGGAGAACTGTCAAAGGACGACAGCTGGTCAGCGATGGATGAGTCCCTTCCATCCTTGGAGGCTGCAGAGGAGTCTCATCTATTGAAAGGGGAGGACCAGGTGGCTCTTCTGAATGGGAGGCACTGTTGAGTGGCTGCCACATGTTAACTCTTTGGGAAGGAGACTGCCAGCACCTCTTTAAATCAGGACACAGGGAGAGCCCCCCAGGTGTGATAACGTGTGAGGGGTCAGGTGTGAGTTCAAACCTGCCTTCCCTATGCATCCCATCTTTCCCTTGCTCATCTTGCCCCTGACATGGTTTCCACTTCCCAAGCCCCTCTCCTGCTGTTGAATTATTGAAAGTGTCATTTGCTTTATCACTGTGCTGGAGGGGGACCACTGCAGAGCAGCTGAGCTTGGGATTGTGTGGACTGTGGCCCTTAGAATCCACTCCCTGGCCCCACTCGGTGGGGGCAGCTGCTTCCAGCTCCCTCCTCCTTCTCCCTTCATCATCTCTCACTCGTAACTGCTGGCGTTCTTACCGGAGGATGTGGCATCCTCTCCACGTCTCATGCCACCGGCTGGGAGGGCTGTGGATTGAGCCTGTGGTGGAAGTCACCACCCAGCCCAGGTGGACAGCCAAGTCTCTATGCTGGGGCCCTGGGACGTCCCCCTGCGACCGACCAACTGAAGGCCTCTGGGGTGCACGTGGGTGGACAGGGCCTGCCGACTGGGGGCCACTCTGATGCATATGCCACCTTGGTATGTTTGTGGGGGTAGAGTCATTGTGTAGGGCAGAACCTGTGTGTTTGAGTGTGTGTGTGTGTGTGTGTGTGTGTAGAAATGCGTGCAGCTGTGTTGTGGGCTCCTGCACGGCCATGTGTGTGCACTCAGGCATGTGTTTTTTTAGCAGACACCCTAGAGCTTAATTTGACACAGGCCCTGCCCGCGAGACATTGCTATCTGAGCCAGTCTTCCCAGAGAAGGTGTTGTGGCCACCCCAGAGCACAGAGGATGCCAGGAGACAGGCGACTTATTCAGGAGCAGTGCAGGCGGCATGGGCAGGTCCCCAGGGGATAGAGAGGCACGCAAGAAATGGCAAGCCCCCAAAATGCTCGGGGTGGGGAGGCCAGACCTCCCACCCGCATTCCAGAGGTGCGGTGTGAAGTTTGCTGGAGCCCCAGACCCTCCAGACCTGAGCTCATTGTCTGGTCAACAGTGACCCAGATCATGGAGGAAACTGCTTCTTCTCTCCATGAGGGCTTGGCCCCCACCCCTGCCTTCCCTAAAGGGCAGCCCAGCCATGCTCCACAGCGTTTAAGTTCTCTTCAGACCCTTTTGTAGGTATCTGCTGTGTGCCTAGCCGCACGATGGCTGCTCCCCCTTACAACAGGCAAGGGCCAAGCCCCTGACCTCCAGGAACTGCCCATCTCCCAAGGCAGAGATGGTAAGTCTGAGTAAAGGGCAAGGCCACTTGACCAGGCTGGAAGCCACAGAAAGTAAGGACGGGGCCTCCTGACCACCTGTGGTGGGCACTGTGGTCCCCGTGAGCTTTCTGAACCCAAAGCCTGGCTCCACAGGGCCCTCTGGACACACTCAGAGGAAATGTGACCAGGTGCCAGCTCTGAGCACCGTATAGACAGGTGTGGGCACTCATTACCTCAGTAAGGACCCAGAGGAGGATGGCCAGGGACCTGGAGTGGGCATAGAGGCCTTCTGAAAAGCAACAGGGCAGCAGACCCTTCCTCAAGCTGCAGGGAGGCAGGGAGACCCACGTCGACTCTGATGTCCCGTTTCTCCATCACTCATCCTCAGGTGGCACGAGGGTACAAGCCTTTCATGCATCTCCTTTGATCACTGATCACCTGGTCAGTCTTATCAGATCACTGAAACAGCTTAGGAGCGGAACTGTCACCTCAGTTAGAAATGAGGAAATTGAGGGTCAAAGCGTGGCTGTGACTGGCAGAGCTGGGTTTGCAAATCCTTGGGCCTCCGAAGCCTCCAGCCCTGTTTGCTCACAGGCTCAAAAGCACTTGCACCCCCAGGGGGCCCTGGAGCTCATTAGACCCGCTAGAAATCAGGCAGGGGCTTCCTGGGGCATCGGGCCTTCTCTGAACATCTTTGCCATCCTCCGGTGTCTGTGGCTTGTGAAGGGGCTGAGACACAGTTATAGCGCGTTCAACAAGAGCACACAGACACCCCTGCCCTCTGAGCCCTTCCCCCTGCACCTCCACACTTCCCCGCACCATCAGCATCCTTGCCAGCCCCAGAGGTGTAAAGCCTGACATCACTACTTCTGTCCTGGTGCCTCTTTGGGGCTCGTCCAGCCTGGGAGTCACAGGCTGGGCCTTAAACGGGAGCCAGGGTACCCAGCCAGAGGCTCCCAGCCCCAGAGCCACACCTCCTCCTTCTCCATCCAGCCTTCCTCCCTACTCAGCCAGGCCCCCTTGGGTGGAGATGATGGGGTGTGGATGGGGTGGCCCCCACTGAGGCCAGCCAGGAACCTCCCTGTGCCCCCGCACTCCCTCAGCTGGCCTTAATGGGGTGGGAGGGAATCCTAACAGGAGCAAGCCAAAAGCCCCGCTATGGGCAAGGAAGAGCTGGACTATCAGAGGTGGTCCCTGTCCTCTCCCAGTCTGAGAACACCAGCCAGGCCCAAGGGCAACAGGAAGCTTACCACCTACTGCCCCTCACCAGTGCATAGGACCCCCATCCCCAAATCCCGCCTCCGGGCCTCAGTTTTCCCCACTGAAAGAAACCTTAAGGATCATGGGAAGAATGGCTCCCTTTCATCTCTTTCTTTTGTCCCGTCAAAGAGGGGGCGATGGCCTGGGGGGAATCTGGTCTTCAGGCCGACAGATGGATCAGCCTCCTGCCTGGCCAGGTCCCTAGGTAGCTTGTGACCCCTGGGCAGCCCTGGCCTGAGGCAATGGTCAGGGAGGCCAGCCAGCCAGCTGGGCCAGCCTGCTCTGGACAGGGCTGAGCAGGACTCCAGAAGCCCGGATGCTCTGCAGGGTTGGGTGTCCAGCAGCAGCAAAGAGGCTCATAGGGAGAGCGGCTCAGAAGATGCTGAGGCAGGCCAGGTGTGGGGCAGACACACACCTGGGGTCCCTGGCACCCCCACCCCTGCCAGCCCCTGCATGGCACTCGACTTCTGGCCTGGCAGCAGCAATGCCTCATCTCAACTTGGCCTCAATCCAGGGCCCAGAGCCAGCGGCTCCCCTTCCCAGACTTGGGGCTGGGGTCTCAGGGGCAGGTCTCACCTCTGTTGCTACCATCTTCCATCTTCCCACCTCTGAAGCCAAGAGAAACCTTTTGAGAAAACAAATGGTGGTCCTTTTTCTCCCACTCTCTCTGTTTTTCTCAACCTCAGAGAAGGTCTCCCCTTCCCTACCCAGTATCCGTGAGATCTTTCAGGCTGGGAGGTTTTGCCTCCCCACCCCGGCACCATGGGAGCCTCCCCTAGACCCCACGTGGGAGTGTGGGTATCCGGATGGGGAAGCTCAGCTCTGAGCACAGAGCTGGGCAGCAGGAGTGACTGGACTGGACATTGCTGGGCAGGACCCCAGCAGATGGGCGAGCCCAGAGCAGGCACTGAGCTGAACAACCTGGGGAAGAAACCCGGGAGACCAGGCAAGGGAGAAGACAGGCGGCGGGAGCAGAGAGCAGAGCAGCACTGAAGACAGCTGCGAGTGCGAGCGCCTGCTCAACCCAGCGCCGCGTGGGGACCACAGCCCCCATCCCCAGCCTGCTGCACTGCCCGCCGCTGCGGCTGCCCCGCTGGGTCTCCTCCCCGAGCCTGCGTGGAGCCTCGGTTCCAAAATGATGATGTATTTTTGGGTATGTACCAAGCGCAGACTGCCGAGTTGCTTTTTCGGCTCCGGGCAGATCCGGAGTTGAAATGAGAAAGCAGCCTGCCCAGCATGGCCCCTGAAAGTGCCCCCTCGCGCCTGTCCCCAGCTGGCACCACAGCTCTCCCCCAGGGCCCAGCCAGCATGGCGCTGGGGTCAGGAGTGTCCCTAGACAGGAAGTGCGGCCTGCCTGAGAGCCAGACTCCCCTCAGTGGCCTCCATGGGCTGGGCGGAAGCTCTGGAAGGTCCTGCATGGGGTGAGCTGTCCTGTCCCTTCCCTCTTGCCAGTCCTTGCAGGAACCTGCTTCAGATCCCCCAGTGAAAAACATCAGGTGGCTCCCAAGACCACGGACACATCCGCCCAGTCCTGCCTCTCCTCCGCTCCCTTCCTCCCTGCCCCCTACCTGAGTCACAATATCAGCAACAGACACCGGACCCTGGAGAGACTGGTGGGCACACTCAATGTGAGCTGGAGCCGACAGCCCCAGAGCTCTGAGTCCCCAAACCCCAAAGCTGGGAGGGCCCAGGGAGAGGACAAGCCCCAACCCGAAGACCCCTTCCCTCCTCCCTGGCTAGCCCCGGGCCTCTCGGCAAAGGAAATGACAGCAGAAGTGATCAGAGCGGGGGTCTTGGCCAGACCTGGGAAGAGGCAGTGGGGAGGCTGAAGCTGGAAGGGCCTCCTTGGGGGATGAGGAGGGACTAGTGGTTCTCATTAAGTCCAGCTGAACTGGGAGAAGGAAAGCCAGGCACGTGTGTATGCGTGCACATACGTGCAAACAAGCATGAATTGCAGGTCTCCCACGATCCCTGGCCTCAGGGTTGCCATGGAGGTGGTTTGAAAATCTGAGTTCTATGCTTTTGACATGGAAGAGACCTTTTCCCCGGGGCCTCACCAGCAGCCCCAGCACCACCCGGGCCGTGGGCTTCCCTACACTGAAGCACTTCCTCCAGGCTGAACTCTCAGGTGCAGCCTGCCCCATGGCGTCCTCCTCCAGGGCCACAGCCAGCCCCCACCTCCAGGGAAACTCTCAAAGCCCTGGGGCCTCACTGGGAGGGGCTGACCTGGGAGCGGGAACCTGTGGGGCACCTGGGTGGCTGGGCAGGGTGTCAGCAGGAGAGGCCAAGGCAGCCACAGAGAAGGCGCCAGTAGCCACTGGGAGCCAGGACGGCTGTAGTCAGTCCCATGGCTGTGGTCACAAGCCGAGCTCCACTGAACTCTGCTGACCCCATTCCCACCCAGGGCAGAATTAGGGTCAGCATGTGTCTAACTCGGGGCTTCCCATGTGACTCAGTGGTAAAGAATCCACAGACGCAGGAGACGCTGGTTCCATCCCTGGGTGGGGAAGATCCCCTAGAGAAGGAAATGGAACCCCACTCCAGTATCCTTGCCTGGAGAATCCCGTGAACAGAGGAGCCTGGCAGGATGCAGTCCATGGGCTCGAAAAGAGTCTGACATGACTGAGCATGAGCGCGATGTGCCTAGCTGCTGTAGGCCTCCATCTTTTGCAAAGACCAATAGCTCTGCCAAGAATGGCCTGGCTGCCCAAGCCTTTGCTCTGCAAATTCCTCCTTGTTCTTCAAGGCCAGCCTGAGGGAACACTGCCCCAGGGACACTCTTCTTGAACTAGCAGGCAGAGTGGATTTCTCTCTGTATCTCGATTCCAGGGAGCACCAGGCTGGCGTTAGTGAGCTGGCCTTGATCCTTCCTGTGGCCTGAGGGTCCCTCCAGAGCCTCGTGGGACTTCTCCCAGTCTGGGCCTGGCAACCAGGAGATGCTCCCAGGTGGCTAGGTGGTTCCAGAGGAGAGTCCCACGCCCCCTCCCCCCAGGCATGCTACTTCTTAGGTGCTGTGGCTCCTCTTGGGGGATCTTGCCTCCCAGGATCCCCTCCGCTCCAAAGCTTTGTCCGTGCCCACTCACACAGCCGGGCCTGGGGGATGTGCTGGAGTGTCCCCGCCTGAACTTTCGAGGTTGTTTTAGGACAGGGCTGGAACCTGAACTGGAGAATCTTGCCTTCTCCCCTTCCCTGGTTGGGCTTCATGTCCAGGCGGGGATTTACCGCTGTAGAAAGGAGAGAGGGCCATGGCAGACAGACCCCTTCCCTGGGTCTTCTCCCCCAGATCTCTCTCCCTGAGCCATGGCCCCACCCCATTTCAGGAGATGGCACTCAAACTAGCAACTCCCAAGTCAGCACCCTCGCCTGGAGCCCCTCCCAAGCCCCACCTGGCACCCACTCATTTCCCACTGTCCACCTAATGCCCACCTGGTGTCCACACACTCCTCAGACTTAGCACATTGAAATGGCTCATTTCTCTTCTGACCAGCTTTTCCTTCTTTTTCTTACAATCCCAGGAGAGTCCTCCCACCCACCCGAACTCTTGGGATCACCCTCAATTCCTGCCAACCCCAGCTTCCCAGCACAGACCAGCCTTGCAGGTTCTGCCTCTGCCCTTTCTCTCTATCCACCCCCTTCCCCAGACCCCCAGGCCCAGGCCCCAGTGCCACTTGCCCAGGTCAAGTCTAAACTTCTTTTTTAATCTGGAGCACAAAGTTCTTTACATCTGGCCTGTTTAGCCCCAGCCTCACCCCCTGTAGCTCCTTCACATTCTCACTCTCCTGTGGTCCAGCCAGGCTGAGCTGCTTCCAGGTTAACTAGAACATCTGCTGAGCATCCCCTCTTCCAGGCTTGTTCCTCCTAAAATACCCTCCTTCCTCCACATCCCCCAACCCACAGCTGGCTCCTACCTTCAGTTTAGGGTAAGCTTGTGGGCAAAGACATGGAGGGCTGTGGCATGTCAAGTGAGAAGCAGTTTAGAAGTCACCACCTCCAGCAAGCCTGCTCTGACCACCCCACAGTGGGGAGTCGTTCCCTCCACCGCGTCCCCATGCACTCATCTGAGGGCACTGTCTTTACCCATTTACTCTGCCATCTCCCTTCCACTGGTAACTCCCTCCAGGATCTTGACTGGGTCTTGCTCAGCTCTTGTTTCTGGTGCCCACCGTGTAACGGCCACTTACCCGGGACTCCAGGAAACTTGCATGCTAGAATGAATGAGTCTGTTCCATGAGACAGGGTGGGGCCTGGTCAGAGGGTATCCTCTGAAGCAGAAGTCCTGCAGAGCTCCCCACTGCTCTCCACCTTGAGCCAGGGTCACACAGTTGACCACCGGACTCCCCATGCCCTAGACACCACTCTTCAAGGAGGTATTGGAGGTATCATTGCTCCCATTTTAAAGTTGACAAAGTTGGGGCCCGTGGCCTCCATCCTCACTGTGAAGGGGCCTGATCATGGCAAAACAGGGGTTGGATGTAGAAGGGAAGCCGTCCCTGGCCCTTCCAGCCTGACCACTGGGGCTCCCTTTGGTGGTGTGGGTGTGGAAGTTCACCCCTGCTCTGTGAGAGAGGCCCCCTGCCTGCTTTGGGGTCATCTCTGTCTTTGGATCATCTGCCCATTGACTCCACGTGGAGGAGGCCTGTCACCAAGGAGGGGAAACAGAGGTGCCTGGGTTGGGGGGGCAGGATCTGGGCAGAGGGCCCAATGCCAGGGACGGGGACTTCACATCCCTCGGGCCTGGCCTGGAATCCAGGTCTGTAGCTTAGCAGCTGTGTGACCTCAGCGAGTCAGCAAACCTCTCTGAGCCCCAGGTGGCTCTCTGTAGGGTGAATCACTGCACCACTGTGCAGGTTGAGAAGCAGCGATGGTTCGCATGCTCCAGCTCAGCACAGAGGGAGTAAGGATGCTGAGTAGCAAGACAGGGTGACCCGGGGTGGGAGGACTTTCTGTTTTTCTCACCCACCTGGGCTCACCTCATGGCCACAGCAGCCTCCTCTGGTTCACTGCTGCGAGAGGAAACCCGCGCTAGCTTCGGCCTGTGCTGTTGGTCACAGGGGGTCCACAGCGCTTTCTTCCCCGACCCCTACAGAGGATGCGGCCACCCCTGGGCAAGGAGGATGTTCAGGCTGGAAGGCTGAGGGTGGCAGAGCCCGGACTGGAACTGGCTCTTGCCCTGGCCCCCAGATGCTTTCCTGCACCTGCTCACACTGGGTCTCCCCACCTACCTCTTCTTGGCCCAGGTCTGATGTCCAATCCTGTGCACCAGTAGGGATCCACCTGGTCTTATGTGAGCCTTGCCATTCTTCCTTTCTCATGGTTCCCCAGACTGGGAACCCCGTGTGGACAAGTGTGTCTGAGCTGTGTTCTAGCTGTGTCCTGA
Source organism: Bubalus kerabau (assembly GCF_029407905.1). NCBI lineage: Eukaryota > Metazoa > Chordata > Mammalia > Artiodactyla > Bovidae > Bubalus > Bubalus kerabau. Next base: position 11,097,342 of record NC_073627.1, on the reverse strand, counting down.
AAAGGGAAGATCTTGGCAAACACTTGGGGGATGGACAGAGGAGAAGGGGGTTGTTGGCGGTGGCATGTCCTTGGAGAGCAAAGAGCCTATGTCCAAGCACCGCATAGCTCCTCAGAGAGCCGCCTCCCCCACAGGCCCTGGAGGGGCAGTGTGACTCTGGGATTCATGGGGCTGCAACCCAGAGCAGGCAGACGACTCATCGCCAGCCTCTCATCCCAGGCTCAGCATTACTGGGGCTCAGCTCAGTCATGTGCAAGCTCCCAGGGTCTGGGAGCTTCAGTGGCTGGGAGCCCTACAGGGGCAAACACCTCCCCGCCTCTATGCCTTGGGGGCGGACCTTAGAAAATGGGCTCCCAGGACAGACAGATGGCTCAGGGAGAAAAGGTGCTGGCCCACGATGTGTGAGTGCCTGCAGGGGGGCGTGTCTAGGAAGAGGGAGGGCAGGGAGGAAGGACAGGCTTGGGGACAGCCTCATGTTACCCTGCAACCTGGGGGAGCCAGTGGGTGGCTTCATAATTGACTGGCACCAGGCGGAGACGCCAGCAAACTGTCTCCAAATTAGCCATAATTGCAGGAGAAATAAAGAGCAAACAGGGTGAGCTGGATGAGGTTTTCTATAAATATTATGTTTTTTAAAGTTTGCCCTGGAGTAATAGAAGCTGTTTAAACGCTAATATCCTGTCTGTGCATTTAAAAAGCCTTATAATGAGGATTTAGTGCCTTCTTTTCCTAAGACCTGGGATCTGGGGGCCCCTGGGTCTCCAGCCTCCTCTCCTTCCAGGCGTTTCAGAGTGGGCAGCCCCTGGGAATCAGAAAACCTACCCTCCCAGGCCAGACTCAGCCCCCTGAGGGGCTTTGCCCTGGTAGACGCCAGGGGGCCCTTCTTGTCCCAGTGAAGCTCCTCCTTCCTCATCCCCTTCCTACCTTCCCTCCAATGGCTACCAAGGAGCAGCAGCTGCATTCTTTTGGTCTGAGTCATTTTTGAGACATTGATACCTTTGGCTCCTGTTGTCAAGGCCAGAGCCCCAGGTCACCTGGACCGGCAGGCCAGCCTCTCTCCTAAGCCAGCGGGAAAGCTGTCTGATCACTGAGAGACGGGGTTCCTAGGTGAAGCTGCAGGACATCGTCTGGGTTTACTAAAAATCAGGACGTGGTGTTCGTTCAGTCCAGTAATAACCGCTGAGCCATTTTCGGTGGTGAGCGAGAAAATTATAGGAGGGGCCCCAGGCCCCCTCCCCACCCCAGGGGTGACTTCATCAGGGGCCTAAAACCCACAGTTTGAAAGGCTCCGGGGAGGAGCTGTCCTGGGGAGCCCCGTCCTAGGCTGTCAGAGGGGACATTCAACTCTGCTTTATTCTGAGCATTTGAGCACCTGCTGTGCCAGGGCTGAGTGGGACCCTGCTCCGGGCATTCACTCTCCAGGGAGCATCTTTGGGACACTCGTCCTCCCAACAGCCTCTGGTGCCACTTTCAGAAATAGAAATGGGCAGGTCTGGTCCGTGGCAGCATTCCGTGTGCTCAGGCCCACGTGATGCCTGCACACAGCATCATAGCTTCCTCCACAGCCACAGTTCCCAGTCCAGGAAATGACAGGTGCAGAGGCCTGGGAGATGCCCTGGCGTACGCATGGCAGGTGGCCAGCCACAAAGTCAGGCTGTGACTTCTGTGGCCTTCCATCCCTGGGGCACAAATATTCTTGGTGGGGGCAAAGGCAGGAGGGGTGACGTCACCAACAGCTCATCAGCTCTGTTGGCCTCACCCGGCTGAGACCACCTCTCATGGCCAGCAGTCCCCCCGAAGGCTCAGAGCCCCCTCTGTAGAAGGTCTTGGGATCCTCACAAAATAAGGCATAATTAAGCCAAAGAGGAAGAGGAGCGGGCACCCCTGAGCAGGGCCGACCCCATCACAGGGACGCAGTCCTTGGCCTCTGCCTTCGTTTCCTCACTATTTTGGCGATCACTAGATGTAGGGTTCGGGTTGGAGCTGCAGGTAAAAAACTGGGGGATTTGACACAGCTCGGGAAAGGCACAAACTGACGATGAAGGCAGAGGTGCCTGTGTGGTTGGGCAACTGATGGGATTTGAGCCACAAGTTCACTCCCACCACACATCCTTTCTCGTTTCTATGAGAGCACAGGCGGGGAAGACACACGCCCACCCACTCCCACAGCCCTGATCTGGTCACCAGAGAAACAGGAAATTTAACCCCTTTTCTACTATTTCTATCCAGGGGTAACATCCATGTCCAGGTCCCAGGAAAATGGCAGGAACCCTGAGGGGGTCACTCCTGTGTCTAGCCTGTCATATACTCACCCTTGATATCCGCCCCCAAGTAAACAACTCCAGACGTGGTGGCTGTTGAGGACATTTGAGATTCTGAGAGAGGATGAGGAGCGTAACCTTGGCTAAGGTTCAGCAGGGCTGGGAAGGAAAAGGGTCCCTTCCAGGTTCAAGAGTTTTTTGTGAAAGAAGCAAGTTACTCTGAAGTCCAATCCTACAAGCTAGTGAGGGAAGAGAGGAGGGTAGGCAAGTGTGGGACAGAGAAGGAAAGGGGGTCTGGTGGTGGGGGTGGCAGGAGGCAAGACCTCCAAAAATAGGGTGATGAAGGAAGGGATCCTAGTGAGCGCAAGTCACTCAGTCACGTCCCACTCTTTGCGACTCCATGGACTATACAGTCCACGGAATTCTCCAGGCCAGAATACTGGAGTGGGTAGACTTTCCCTTCTCCAGGGGATCTTCCCAACCCAGGGATCCAACCCAGATTGGATCCCACATTGCAGGCAATTCTTTACCAGCTGAACCACAAGGGAAGCCTGATAATACTGGAGTGGGTAGCCTATCCTTCTCCAGGGCATCTTCCCGACCCAGGAATCAAACTGGGGTCTCCTGCATTGCAGGTGGATTCTTTACCAATTGAGCTATTAGGGAGGCAGGAGGCAAGACCTCCAAAAACAGGGTGACAAAGGAAGGGATCTTAGAGGAAGGAGAAATGGGGAACAAATCCAGGCTACAGGAGAGGGCAGAGAGGAGGCAGGGCTTCCTGGGGGCGTGCCCAACTCTGCTGGCAGCTTAATAGATGGAAGAGGAGCTGGTGATGAGAGAGAGTCCTTCTCCAGCCTTGAGGAATGGGGGTGGCCAAGAGAGGTATTCCCAGAGAAAGGGGACTCCAGATCCTGGCCCTCCACTGTGGGGCCACTTTTTGTTGTCATGTCCCTGGTGTGGCCCAGGATCCTGAGGTGGGGTCATGCCCCCTGGTGTGTTTGTCAATCCTTCAAATGCAGGAGAACTCGAGAAGGGAGAGATACTGGCTGGTTGTCTCCAAAAGAGACCAGAGGGAGGCTTTGCATATCCAGGTCCCACTGGGCCCAGCCAGGGAGCTTCTATGTTTCTGAGCTCAGCCATAAGCCTGGTAAAATGTGGGTCTCTACAGAGATGCTGAATGAGGGAATGAATTATGTCAGTTTAGCAGAACCAGGAACATGCTATGGAGTGATTTCAAGGAGGACTTGACTGTCTGACCTGCCCCTGGTTCTTGTTGAGGTGTCTTGAGATGCCCCATCCAAGGGTGGGCAGTAAATACTTGGAACAAGGTCTTAAAACTGGAGACCAACAGGGGCTGAAGACTCATGCTGGGCATCTGCAGCCATCAGTGGTGTCCATCCAGCACCCCCCCACCCCCCCTGCCAACTTGGGAGAGGATCTGACTCTAGAAACAAGGCACCCCCTGGCTGGGCAGTGGGCAGGGGTTCTCCTGATCTCTTGGCAGGGCTGGCAATCCCTCCAACCCCCGTCTAGCTGCCACAGGCCAGCTTCCACCTGGAGCCGAGCCCATCTGCTCCACTGAAACCAGGTTCAGCTAATTGTGACTTCAAAACTTAATTATGGAAACAAGCTGGGATTAAGGACCCTTCCATTTATCTTCCTCCGGCCATGGTTTGTCAGCAGCTGGGACTTGGAGCGTCCCACTCACGGCTCCAGAGAACGAGCGGGGAGCCGCGGTGGAGGCCGGCTTGGCAGGGTCAGAAGCGGGGCTGCAGCGTGCTGAGATGAGCATCTTGATTCGGCCTCATCCCTCCCCCACCGCTGAAGCCATAGCCCCTGTCAGGAGACAGCACACCCTCATTTTCTGTTTTGCCCACCTGCGAGAGCCACCTGCCCTCAAGTCCCACTGTCTACTCTGTGGCATGGGGCATGCAAGAGACCACAGGACCTGGAGAGGCATGGGCTAGCCTCCAGAAATCGGCACCCTGATGGTGCCCCGGAGCCCAAGCTGCTTGCTACCTCCTTTCTCCAGCCCCACACACCCCCAGCCAAGCACAAGATGTGAAGGTGATGGGGGCAGGTGGACGTTCACGCATCACCTACCCCAGCCCAGGTCTTCTTGAAGGGCAATCTGGCAGAATGTGACAAGAGCCATTCCGACCCTTTGACTCCATAATCCTGCTCCTGGGACCATATCCTCAGGAAATAATTCAAAAGAAGAAAGAAGCTTGAAGTACTGAGATATTTATAGCAGCAGAAGAAGCCATGCCGACTAGATCCTACCTGTCCAGCAGGCAGGTAACAATTAAGTGAATTATGTGGCAACCATTCGATGGGATATTATACAGCCTTTAAACATGAAAATAGGAAGACTCCATACAGGGAAGGTGTCTTTGGAATATCATTAAGTGAAGAAGTAGAACACTGATTATAACGAGGTAAAAACTACAATTACATATGGATAAAGAGCAGATGAGGCCACAGAGAAATGGGGATGGCAGTGTTAACATGAGGTTGGGGTGGCGGGTATTTAAATCCAAAAAAAATTGGAGAAATAAATAAAAATTAGCAAAAGAATATTCCCCCTCCAAGACCCCGGCTCCGTGTGCTTTGAGAGTTATCTTAGCCAGGGAGGAGCCATGTCTGTCTGCTCCGTCTGATGCAGGGTTCACTGGAGCAGCAGTCTGCAACCTTTTTGGCACCAGGGACTGGTCTTACAGAAGACAGTTTTTCCACAGACCGGGGAGGGGATGGTTTCAGGATGATTCAAGCACATCACATTTATCATGCACTTTATTTCTGTTATTTTTACATCAGCTCCACCTCAGGTCATCAGGCATCAGATCCCAGACCTAATGCAGCTGGGGACACCCCTGCACTAGAGCACCCTCCATACACACATGGAAATGCCATCCTTTTACAGCAAACATGAGCCCTGAGCCTCTCACTGTGTCTCCACAGGCAATTTCCTTTTGTTTATTTTTATCAAGGAAATGTGATGTGCAGACCCTTGTGCTGGACCCTGGGAATATGAATGAGACCCATCCGTATGCAGGAAGCGCAAGGTGAAAGCAGAGGGAGAGCATCAATGTGCCCCCCGCTGGGGGAGGAGGGAGTATCCCAGGGGACCCCTGCAAGAGGACTGCCCAGTGCTTCAGGAACCATCAGGGGGATGAGTGGCCTGGGCAGAAGGAAGAGGAGGGGCGGACAGAGGGCAGTCCGAGGGTAGATGTGGTACTGTGCCTCACCTGGTTGGTAGAGTAAGAACCAAGTCAATGAGACGGACAAAACCCCAAGCTTGGGGCATGGCCTGGGACGGCTCCCGCTCAGGGACCAGAAAGGGGCATCTGTCAGCCAGCCACCCCTCACTGGAGCCTCCCCAACTCTGCTTGCCTGGGACTGACATTCCAGGAGATGACCAAAAGCTGGCTTTCTTCTCAGATGAAGATACCACACACGGAGGCTGCTGGAAGCTGGACATGGTCCAAAGAGAGGGAAAGTCAGCCAGTGGTCTGAGACCCCAACAGAGAGGAGGCAAGTGCCTCTTTGTCTTCAGCCTCCCAACAGCCCCCAGCCCCCCCTGCTCCCTGCCTGCCAGTGAGCCCAAGGGAGTCCCTTCTGTCTGCAGGTGTCAGGACCCAGGGCTGTTGGCTGGGATGGCCTTGGCTGATGGGGAAGTGATGGGGATGGCAGGGCTGGCAGAAAGGACTGAGAGCCTTGGTTCTGTGCCTGGATCCCATCTCAAGAGCTGCAGGGCAGGGCTTACAGCTGGAGAGCGTGCCTGCCAGGCAGTGCCTCAGCTCCACTGTATCCACTTGGTTCCGGTTATACCAGCAGAGGTTAGCAGGAGTGTTTCTGCAGTGACTGTAAATAAGCCCTCCCCTGGAGCTGCAGGAAAGAGACGGAAGTGAGAAAAGAGCGAACTGCCAGGAGCTAGCCAGAGATGGACCACCTTCTGCTTGCTTAACCAGTCACTGGGGCAGGTGCAGCCTCTGTCTTTATCCCACAATGCTTTAAAAGAAAGAGGCAAGACATATGATTCATTGTATAACTAAACAAATGATCATTTCCTCAATTCAGGGCTGAGACTGGCTAAATTTGAAGGAGCTGAAGATGAGTAAGGAGAGAGGGAGCAGAAAGAGAAGGAAAGAGAGTGAGCACTCAAATGATGCCCCAATTGCACACAAATCTGCAAGTGGCCGGGAGAAGGCTCCATGAGGGCAAATGCTTCCCAGAGGGCAGCACTGAGCCGGGACAGATGTCCTCTAAGAATGGGTGCCTGGCTCAGGACCTGGGGCCGGAAGGAAGCAGGACCCGGGAGGCAAGTGAGAAGGCGCCTTCTTCCAGAGCATCCAGCACCTGGGTGATGTCCCAAGACAGCCCAGGTCCCTCTGCCCATGTGAACACACAGCCCACTGGCTCAGCATCCCAGTTCTAACCTGGTGACCTGGCAATGGCCTGGGAAGCCTCCCAGCTGAGCTTGCAAAGGATGCTGGGTCCATGTAAGGGAGCAATGAGACCACCCTAGAGGTGAGCTTCAAGTAGGGGCAGGACCTAGGGCATCTCTGATCAGATCACATCATTTTAAGCAAATGAGAGACCAGCTGCAGAATGGGTCTGCAAACCTGCTGGACCCGCTGTAAGATGGACTTGGGTCAGGATGTCGGATGGCCTGGTTCTGGCCTCAGGCCATGAGGAGGGAGGTGAATCAAGGGGTCCTTGAGGTCTCAGATCCAGCAACTATCTTAAGGACATGAGGAAAATGGTTTTACCACTGCGCCTACCACTTTGACAGGGGATGACCATGCTATTCTAGTTAATGACCAACCCGTAAGGCCCTTTGATCACAGGTGGTAATCTTCATATACTTTGTTTTCTAAGTTTAAAAAACTACTCATTAAAATATTAAGAAGTATTTTTAACCCAACAAATAATTGAAAACATTTAATCCCATTAGGGAAACTGGAGAGAGTTTCCATGGGTTCTGGGTTTTCCTCCAGGGAAAGTCTGCCATGGCCCTCCACAGTGGCAGTCTCACCTTCTGGTGGAGCAGACCCTCCAAGGTCCTGGGGGCCCTGAGTCACATCTTGGCTACTGCTGAGGGGGGACTTTTTCTATTCCAAGGCTTCAGTAATGTGGCTCTTTTGCCTTGGGATGAGAAACTCCAGATTTCAAATCTTGGCGATCTTGTCTAGATTTTTCCCTTTGGGGAAGTGATCTGAAGGAAAGAGGGCTAGAAAGTGAGCTGAGAAGGAAGAACACCACTGCAGGCTGGGTTGTTGAGTTGATGAGCGACAGGGCCACTGGGGCTCAGTCCCACTGAGACCCTCAAGGAGCCATGCAGAAGGCACTGCAAATGGTCCACAGAGGGAAGGGAGAGGGGAGTTTTAACCACCAGCTCCCATAGCGCATTGGAAGGACTGTGCCTTGGGTTGTTGACTTGGGGACACCCCCGTTGTGTTCTCGCGTTGGTCCCTGCAGGCATCAGGCCTCAGATAGACAGAGGTGTGCAGTTCAGATAAGCAAGGGGCAGACAGCCAGCAAAGCCTGGAGTAGAAAGAAGGTGAGAGGAGGCGAGCGGAACACAATAAGTGTGTAATACCGTCCTCCTCTTGCACCCCATGTTGTATACAACCCCTCACAAGGCCTTCAGGGTGACTCCCTTTGGAGGGGTCAGTGCTGTGTGTCTGTGGTTGAGACTCACCAGAGACTCCTCACCACCTCAGTGTGGTTCTAAGACCATCGGAAGGTTTCTGCTGCATCTTGAACCTGTTGCTGTGTAGCCCTTTCTGCAGGACCTTCTCAAAACCTGTCCCCTTTGGAGACATTAACATATACTGCCTCTGAAGTCCAAAGAGGCCACCAAGTTCTGTGCCCACCTCTTGGTTGAAGAGAAATAGGGCCCAACAACTCACCTTTACATAAACATCAATGGAATGTTGTGGAATGCCCCAGACTCTAAATACTCCATTGATGAGGCAAATCTTGGACTTTCCTTGGGCTCATCCCTCACCCTCTGACGCATATGTGTCTTGCTGGGGCATCTGGTGTACTTCCCTCTTTCTGCCCACCTGGTCCAATGAGCATGATCTCCTCAACAGGGTGGATGAGCGTGGTGTTCTCTGGAACATCAAAATGACCAAAGACCTACAGACACTGTGATAAAGAGCAAGAGCTTGATTATAGCTCTGTGACGAGACGGTGAATGTGTATTGCTATCCTTCCTGTATAAAAGCAAAGCGCTTTTAACCTTCTTCACTGATAGGGATTGAGAAGAACACATTTTCCATATCAATGACTATGTACCAAGTAATAGAGGCTCTATTGATTGGTTCCAGTAAATAAAGCACTGCAGTCTGTGTTTCGAGATTTGGTTAAGTTCATAGGAGTCCACCATCATCGACTGTGATTCCTGTGGTCCTTCCAGATGAACTGAACACGGATATGATGGGGACCTCCACCCTTGCTTCCTTCAAGTCCTTGATGATAGATCTAATCTCCACAGCTTTCTTGGGGTGGGGTGGGGTGGGGCTGTTATTTCTTCTGATTTGCTCTCTTGGCCAGGCTGGGGGAAGTTTCTTTGGCTTCCTTCCAGGTCAAAGAACCAATATAAGGGTTATGCCAGATGCCAAGTATATTCGCTTAAAATGATGTGCTCGGAGGTGAGAGATCAACTGCAGAATGGGTCTGCAAACCCGCTGGACCTGCTGTGAGATGGACTTGGGTCAGGATGTCGTATATCTCTGGCTTTCCATTATCTGTCCTTCAGTCGGTGACTGTAATGGTATTTCTGTTTCACTCGTGTCTGTGTCAGCCCTGACCACGTGTTCCAGAGTCTTAAAGTCTGGATAACCCTGTGTCCCAGGTACAGGCTCTCTGGTAAATGGCGCAGTCGTCTCTGGGGAACGGCTGTGGGATTATCACTGTATTTACTGCTATGGTGTTGCCAAGCCTCAAGTGAGGTCTTTGCTCGTTCTCCAAGTAAGGGGAGCCAGTTTTCCTCTAGCAAGGAGGAAGGGGCTCCTTTGGCCAGCCCAGAGAATTCAGGAAACTCAGAGGGTGCAGGACCCGCAGGCTCACCCCCGCATGTAGTCTCATCTCTAGGTCCCATTCTTTCCTATCAGGGCTCTGATTTTGGCAAAGGAGGTGTGTTATGTCAGTGTGTTCAGGCTCCTTTGTGACTCTGCTACCCTGAGAGTTAAGTCCCAGGGCTTTAGAAAATCAGGTCTATTCAGATATTTCCACTGAGGGCGATGTCCCTTGAGTTGATGATCAGCTTACCTGAGACCGTCATTGTCTTTTCTTAAGGCTTCTAAACCCAACCAATTCCATAGTCCTTATATTTACCACTGTCCCGGACCATTGCTGCCACTACTGCCTAACCAAACACTCCACATTCCACCTGCCCCTCTTCCCAGTCCTCCACCAGCGAGAGTCTATGTGACCATGACAACCCTGCATGCCGGGGGTTGTGCCACATAATGGGGTCCCTAGCAATGTCTGGTGGTGACCACCCAGCTCCAGTATTCCCACCTGAGGGGCTTCCTCAGCTTGATCTCCCCCAGACAACAGGCCCTGGGAGAAGCGTTTAGAGGCAGGAAGTATATTTTGGAGTGAGAGGCCCTGGGGAGAATCAAATAGGGAAAGACAGGGAGCCAGTCCAGTGTGTGTCGTTGAGCTGAACACCACTGTGGGCAGCCAGAGTTTAGGGCTGTGGAGGAGCTGATGGGCGACCATGGAGGAATCCACATGAGGGGTGGAGAGGGAGCATTCCCTGCCAGGTCCTTTTCCCCACTCCGGCCGAGGACTGCTCCAAGTACCTTCACCCCGGCACCCCTCCAGGTTCGCTCCTGCGTCAGAATGGTTGAGTGGGTTCCCACCGGTGCCTACTCGGCAGCAGCAGAAAGGCCCCAGGGCAGAAAGTGAAAGATGAGCTAAGGGGAGGTGCTGTCAGATGACAGTCACACCCAGCTGGCTGACGTGGAGAAGGCTGGAGTGAAGGGTGAGTGGGAGGTGGGATGCAGGAAGTGTCTGATGCCTGGACTTAAGTTGGGAGATCTTAGGCATCCCCTGCTTGGGCCTCCTTCTTCCCATATGTAGCCCTGGAGTAACCACTGCAAGGTGGATCGAGTGGCACATGAGATGGTATTAGTGAAAACTTTGAATGCTGCAGAGCTCTACGCTAGTGTTAGGGATTTGCTGTTGTGATGGGCATGGCACCCTGGACATGGCCCCAAAGTTTCCTGGAGCTGCCCCTCCTCCCCAAAGCACTCCAAGCCCCAGGCTTCTCCCCTTTTTCTGGGACAAGAGGTGCCTGAAGTTTGTACAGCAGTGGGGAGCACAACCCATCTCAGATGCACCCCAGGGTTTCTCCTTCCCCCTCCAGAATCCTCCCTCATCTAGGCCCTGGCCCACTCAACCTCTCATGCCAGGGGAGCCTTGTCAGTACCTCGGAGAGCACCCAGGGGACCTAGGGTATTCTCCCAGTAATGAGTGCTGCTATTACAGAGATGTGTGTCATCACTCCTGGATTGTGACAGCTTCTGGTGAGGCAGGTAGGAGGAGGAGGAGGAGACAGACGATCCGGAGAGGAGCTGGTGTAAGATGAGCATTTGGGTCGTCTGCAGCAGGGGAGGAGGTGCAGAGAGAGAAGGACTGAAAGTTGAAGACAACTTTTAAGAAAGTTTGCCCAAGTCTGCCCCAGGCTCTTCGTCAGCCCCCACCCCCCAGCCTCCAGTGGAGTAGGGAAAGTGTGGGGGGAAGGAAGCATGTGGGAAGGGGTGAGGAGGCAGAGAGCTGAGCACAGCACAGGGGATCATGGAAGGACAGGGCTTCCAGTTCCAACATCTCCAAGGGGTGGAAGGGGTTTATAGTTGTGAAAAATGTGACAGACTTGCAGAAACATTTTACACAGTCTGGAAAATCCCAAAAGAAAGAAAGAGAGAAAAAATGAAGGAAAATTTCGAGAGAAATCACAATGCTTCCTCAAGGCTGGGAGAAGAGTCCATTTGCAGCTGGCACGTTCAGGACCAAGGACAGCATCCAGGGGGGGGTTGGGAGGGGAGTCCGGTCAGCCCACAATCCCCTGAAAATCCCCATTTGTGCTCCTGGTGGGTGCTTCTGGTAGGAAGCTTGGTTTTCTGTATCCCAGCAGAGCTTGCCCTCTCTCACAGTGCAGGAAACAAGACATCCCCTGATTTCCCTGTTTTCCACCTCTCTCATTCTGCTTACTTCCCCCATGTTCCCTTTCAAAGTATCCAGAATGCCCTCTCTCAACTCCATTAACTTTGGAGCCCCAAAAGAGCAGATCTATTCAAACTTGGAGAACAGATGAGAACACTCCGGGTGGGCAGGAAGAGCTCCTTGTTGGGTCAGCACTTGGGCCACCTCTGCTGCTCAGCTTACAGCTGAATTGGATCAGGACGGTTTTACGTGCCACTTCCTGTTTTTGTTTTGTGGGAAAAGAAGGCAATGTTTTAAAAGAACAGAGGGAAGTGCAGTCTTATGGAGAACAGAGGTGTGTGGAAATGGATGGAGAAGGAGCTGAGGACAACGAAGAACCGGCGAGTAGGGATGGGCTCATCCTGGGGGCACTCTCTTCCAGAGACTCCAAGGATGCATGGCTTTCTTTGCTTGCCCATCCCCCCTACACGGTCTGATGAGGGGGCCTCTGGGCCTTACCTCTGTGTTAGGCAGGGGCTCAGGGCTCTCAGACTCACTCACCAGGTCAGTTTCTGCGAGGCTGTCCCCTTCCTCAGAAAAGATTTGTTCTCTGTGCAACGTTCTCTTTTGTTTTTTTGGTATTGAGTTGGTGTGTGGGCTTCTGCCAGCCCAGCAAAGCTTTCTTGGCTTCAGCAACTCTCCAGGGATGTGCCCCATGAAACCTCACGGCCTGTCCTGCTGAGGCATTCCTCCTGCAGTCCTGCCTCAGGTGCGGCAAGGAGCCAGATGTGTGGAGCCACTCCCCCCCTCACCAGCCCCCCTCCAGGGACAGCTCTGCTCCTCTCGGCTCTGGGCAGAGACAATCCCTGTCACAGGGCTCTGTCTATGGGTCTTGTTTCTTCTTTTTCTTATATTTACTGTTAGAGAGACAGCATGGATAACAAGGCTGGTGCCCACCATATCTGGCAGTTGATGAAAGGGCTTTGAATTTCCCCTGGCACCTCATCCTTTGACCCACTGAGATTGGCCATAACAAGCAGCATGTTTCTTGTGGGTTTGCCACTCTCCAGGGGGCTTCCCTCGCCTCTCTCATTCCCAGCAGACTGGCAGCTTGGGCACAAACCATGAGGCCACTTTTTTTACAATTTGCACACTGTGCTTTGACCATCTGCCATCTCACTGAGCCTGGGGCAATAGTTAGGGTACTGTTCTTCCCATTTTACAGATAAGGAAACTGAGATATGGAAAGCTTTAGAATAGGACTGTGCAACAGAACTTTCTGCAACCATGGAGATATTTTAGGTTGGCATTCAACACAGTAGCCACTAGTTGCATGTGGCCACTGAGCACTTGACATACGGTGCACTGGAGGGACTGCAGCTTTACTTGCATTTTAACTGAAGCTTTAGAGACGTACTCAGGAGTGTCTAACTATGTTCAGAGCTGGGACCAAACCTGGCTGTTCTAAGTCACCTGTTCCCACCATAGAGGTCATGGGCACCTTGGGGTCTATTACTAGATTCCGAGCTACAGAAGTCTGACCTTGACCTCTCCCTCGACTCTCACCTGGGCTAATTTCTCTCCCTGGAGAGAACCCTCAGATCTCAACACAGTGGGGTGGAGCAGAGGACTCAAGGCCCTACCCTGATTCTGGTTCCCACACTTGCTAGTGGGGTGGGTTGGATCAGTGAAAGCTATGGGAGGAGGAGAGAGGGAGGAGGTGCCAGGGGAGGCTGAAGCCCACCCGAGAGGCATGGCCTGCTTCCCACCAGCTTCCAGGGATGATGCCTGGCAGAGACCCCACCAATAGGCCTGGTGTAGAGGGCCACAAGTTCCTTTTCTGACAGCCCCTTGCCGCCCTATCTGTGTCTCCAGAGAGGAGAGGGTGAGCTGGCCGGACCCCCACCCCCTTACCTAGCCGGCCTCCTTCTCCCTGCAGTTTCCCTCCCGGGGACAGCCCCCTCTGGCTTTCCAGTGTCATGCAGACCTCCTCTTCCTCCTCTCCCTGAGAACCAGCTCTCATTAACAGTCTCACAACTGAGCTGTAGACTTGATGTGCTCAGCATCTTTGTGGGAGTGGGTTTGTTTCTTATCATGGAAAATTCATGACATTCAGCTTCAGAAAGCTTGTAGGTATGGAGGGGGGCTTCTGGCATCCCTAAAACCCATAGCAGAGTGACCAGAGGCCTAGATAAGGCCTTTGGCAGCAGGTCTAACTTTTCTAAGCCTTGGTCTCCCCCGCTGAACCCATTCATCTCTCAGGATGCGAGAAGCACATTGAAGTACGTATGGGAATGCACTTTGTGAGCTGGGATGCAGGACACAAATGTCAGTGTCTCACTGCAGCCTCAGCACTGGGCCCTCGAGAGCTGAGTCACGTTCCCGCCTGGTGCACCTGGGTCTGTGTGGGTGGAGAGGAGGCAGGTGTGGCTAGGATAGAGGGATTTCAGGAAGCAACCATCCCTCAGGAAGATTGCCTTTTGGTCTGATCCAGCATAAAAAGTGGAGAAGGCAATGGCACCCCACTCCAGTACTCTTGCCTGGAAAATCCCATGGACTGAGGAGCCTGGTGGGCTGCAGTCCATGGGGTCGCTAAGAGTCAGACACGACTGAGCGACTTCACTTTCACTTTTCACTTTCATGCATTGGAGAAGGAAATGGCAACCCACTTCAGTGTTCTTGCCTGGAGAATCCCAGGGACGGGGGAGCCTGGTGGGCTGCCGTCTATGGGGTCGCACAGAGTTGGACATGACTGAGGTGACTTAGCAGCAGCAGCAGCATAAAGAATGACCAAGCATTGCCCTCATAGCACATGTGAGATGACAGCTTGTCCCACGTTGTCCTGACACAGAACAAGACCCTCAGTGGTGAAATCACCTGACAGACTGAGAAAATCAGGAGCACATGCCAAAGTCATGGTCGCATGCTGTCTTGGTTGCCTAGTGCAGGGTCTAGACCCCTATTCCATGGAACTCTATGTGGGGCAAGGGGATGGATATGTGGAAGAGAGACAGCATAAAAAGATGAACTCATTGCATTTTCTCCTCTCCCTGCCCTAAAAGGAAGGTGGGGGGAGGGGGATGGTGGTCATGAAAAGTGATGTCCATTGAGATACAACCCCCTTGGCCACCAAAGCTCATGATTCTAAAGGGAAAATGGGTCCCTCCATCTCCAGCTGCATGAAAGTTATGCTTATTGAAATAAATATCTGTTTCTTGGTTTGCCCTTGGAGGAAGAGTGCTCAAAATAGTGGAGGAATGTGTGAAGTATGGAGACACACACACACACACACACACAGGAAGACATGGAGGGGCAGACGCACAAGGAGAAAAGCCCAGACAAAGAACAAAATGTGGACCACACGCCCAGAGAAAGGCTGTGCATTTCATCTCCATTTTATGTCCCTGGGAAAGAAAACAGAGCTCATGAGAGTCACTGTGGCTTCTAGGCCTCCGTGTTGCCCACCATGCCAGCCACCCACATAGGCAGAAACCTTGAAGCAAACATTAAGGTGTCCTCTACCATCCCTCCTGGGAAGAAACCAGAAAGGAACCCCAGTGCCCACTGCTCCATTTTCAGTGGGTGTCAGTCCACTGGGGGACTGGTTTCTTCGTGGTGGTCCTAGCATACTTTGGGGACACACCTCTCATTACCAACCAGTGTGAACTCTGAGTATGTAAACAAGTTTGAGCATAAGCCAGCACAAACATAATTAGGAAGGTAAATCCAATGCAAAAAGAAGCAGAATGCACTTCAAATTCAAATAAGAATTATTTGTGGACTCTCTGTTCTTTCTGAAATATCAGTGAAAAGTTCCACTCCATTTACATATATACTTGAGGGTTAACAATACTTCCTGTTCCAAGGCTCAGGAGATGATCAGGGCAATTTGGGTCTGGGGAGGTGAGGGGAAAGGTAAAATCACTGGCTACCTCACCTGGCCGCTGCAGAGACAAGGGACCCAGAACAAAGCTCAGCATTTGGAGGCACTCAATAGATAACTGTTGAATTAATTAACATGATTTATTGAGCATCTACCATTTGCCAGCTCCATTGTATACAGAACGTCTTTGAATCCCACAACACTTGAGGGAGGTACTGAGTCCCATTCTTACAGATGTAGAAAGTACAGCTCAAGATGTTGAAGTACTTGCTTCAAGTCTCGTGGCTGGTCAGGGAAGAATTGGGCTTGCCTCCAGGTTGGGGCAACTGCCAAGTGTGAGTATGCACCACTTCCTGCTGGTAGAGGGTTCTGGAAATGTTGAGGCTTGCCTGTGTGGTGGAAGGCAGGAGACCTGGGCCTGCAGTCTCCCCAGAAGCTCAGCTCTGCTTCTGTTCCTCAAGTAGGAAAGGGTGATGACTCAGACCCGAAGCCTTGGGTTCCGTTCTCCACCCTGAGCACTGCTCTGCCCTCTGTTTTGCCTCTTTTTCACCCAATGACATGGGAAGAACGATGTGCTTCCTTCACGCTGCCTTCAGGGAGCTGGGGCATAGAATGAGGCTGAAGGCAATCTGGGTGCCTGAGATCCGATCTGTCCAAAGCACTGTGATGATGATGATAATTATTGCCCTGCCCTGGATCCCTGGAATGGAATTTCCAAAGCCTCCCACTCTACCCTGGGAAGGAAAATCAATAGGCTGACCCAGGAGCCAAATGCAAACAAGTTCAGCCACCTGGGAGTTGGCTGCCGAGATGCTTTCTCCCACTGAGGTCAGGAGGCAGAAGCACCAGCCATGAGCTGAGCCCCAGAGCTGAGAGGTGCCTGGGGTGCTGGTTTCCTTGTCCTGTCCTGGACAGGAAGGGAGAGTAAGAAGATAAGCCAGCCCGCTACCACCACCATTGGCCTCTGGGCTTGTACAACCACACTGGCAGGGTGTAATGACAAGCTCCAGTACCAGACATCAGGATGGAATAAAGGGAAACCAAGCAACACAAATAGATTTAAATGGAGCAAACTCTGTTGCTGGATGCTTGTGTTTGGGATGGGAGGGATCGATGTGTCCTTTCTGCCAACACAGACGTGTTCTCTGGACCCTACCACAAAAAGAGACCCAGCAGGCATCCCATTGTGAGCCAGGCACTGTTCCAGGCAATGAATGGATGTTGCCAGGGCTGAGTACAAAGACATTGTACCCCCGCTCAAGATCAGTGCCTCCCGTGAGAGTAAAGTGCAAACAGCATGTATCCACGCGTAACTTTCCAATAGCCACATTTAAAAAGTGAAAAGAAAGAAACCAGCGAGATTAATTTTAACAATATACTTTATTTAACCCAATATATCCAAAATATCATTTCAACATGTAATTGAATATACAAATTATTTTTTCTTTCTTTCTATTGTACCAAGTCTGGCTTGTATTTTGCTCCCAGAGGGGTGGGATAATGGCTCCTGTATTGGACAGTGCCAGGTCTAGAGAAAACTCTTGAAGAACTATGAGGCAACTTGTACCTTAATTCCTAGTAGAACTCACTTTCTCAGAGCTTCCTTATTACAACCCACCTTGGACCCTCCGGTTGCCTGGGATCTCAAAGAGAAGGAAAGAGGAGAAGGTGGTCCCAGTCCATTTCTGCCATAGCAAGTACGGGAGTAAAGGCTGCACCATGTGAAATCAGATGAAGTTGGTGTCTTCATGACAAAGTAATCTATCTGATTTTTCTTACCATTTTTTTTTTCTAGGAGAATTAGCCCACCAGACAGAACACCAGGTTTCTTGACTGCCTTCTGTCCATTTCCATCTCAATTATTTCTTTGCCTCTGCTGGTCATGAAAGCCCTTCCTTCATACTCTCTCCTGCCTTCTCCAGATCAAGCTGGAAGGCAATGGGGCCACCCTCCTAGCCCAGAACTCCTACCTCCCTTCCTGTGTGCCAGCTTAAGGGAGACTACTTTTAAACTGCCTCCAAATAGCCAGTAAACCTGCCACTCTTTCCTCCAGAGAACCCAGCCAGCTCAAGGCTCCATTGACCCTCTCCACAGCATTTACTCTCAAAAATACAATTCCAATACAGTAAAGATTCTAGTCTCCCAGCGTGGATTTCCAATTACCCACACTTGGCCAAGTGGCAGCCACTTCATTATAATTCTGTAATTGCCATATAGAATTCCTATAAATTTGCTGTTAATTTTTAACTACTTCATCCTTCTCTTAGAAAGTGTAGCAATAATTTGAAAATCTATAGACGATATTTTTAAGTGGATAGAGGCAGAGTAGGGAATAAAATCCAGTGAGGGTTAGGTCTAGAGGAAAATCCTAATAAAACAGTAGTGGGGTGAGCCTGAGAAGGCAAATCTGGGGCTTCCTCAACTTTGATGTGAACATTTCTTCCAAAATATGTGGTGTATTGGTGTCAGCGGGGATTGATCAGAGTCTGATCCGGGAAGATCCTGCTCTGAAATGAGAATGGCTTTTGCGCACTGGGTTCTCCGTGAACAAGCGCATTCCCTGCCCCCACTGGGAGGTAATTTACAAGCTCGGCTTCCGAATGTAATCTTCCTGCATTGTACTGCTCCATGGTGCCTCCCTGAATTGCAACACAGACCAGGTCTATAAAAGACGTTTCAGAGGAAATGGCAGACACAGGATTCCCCCCAACACACACACACACAGCCCCCCACCAAACAAGTGAACACCCAGGTGCTCAGCAGAGAAATTAGCCTGCCTTTCAGGAGATGCTAATGACAGAGAAGTTGGGAGGGCATGAGGGAGAGCCACAGAGGACACTGTTGGGCCCACAGGAGCTCCAGGCGCTGGGGACCAGTGGGGAGATGGGCTAGGTAGTCCTAGCTAAGAACAGCCTGCTTCTCTCTGAGGAGGTCTCCGACAGTCAGAAAATAAGAAAGCTGGATCTAGAGGAAGCCTTAAAGGGAGACTTTGTCAGTGAGAATGTGCTGGGTGAGATTTATTTGGCTTGGATGTTTTGGTGAAAGGTGGCCGTCAGCAGGGCTAGCCACTGGTCACCTACAGCCAAAGAGTGAGGTCACTGACACCTATCTGTGTTTGGCTCAGGAAGGCAGGAGCATAAGCCGTACTGGATGCCCAGGGGCAGAGGAGGGGGAGTAGAGCTGTCCCTGGTGCTGAAGGACTCACTCCTGCAGGGTTGAAGTGCTGAAGACCTACAGCTCTCCTTCCCGGCTGCCAGGAGGGTTGCAGCCAGGGACCTCCACGTCCAGTCCCTGTCCCCACCCCTTGGAAGAGGGAGATATTGGCTCCAGGCTAGAGGCGGGTTATCAGGCGGCAGCAGCGATGAGAAATTGGGCCATGGAGCGATTTGAAGGTCCCAGTGTTTGATCTACTGCAGGGCTGGCTCCTTGCAGCTTTGCTGCTCCCGAGTTTGGTGACCTGAGAGAATTAAAGCTGCCTTAAATACAGTCTCTGTTGGCTGTATATTAATCAAGCAGGAATCAAAAGTCACAGCATCCTAGGGAAGCAAGAAAAGGCACAGATGCCCCCCCCATCCTGATGCAGCAGCTCTCAGCAGGAGGAGAGGTTGGGAGCTGCTATGAGCAGCACAGGGCCCTCAGCTGGCTGCCAACTTCCCCCAAACCTCCTTGCCAGTGAATTCTCAGAAACCTCATGCCTTGGAACTTTAGAGTTGTGTCGATGCCAAAATAGCGTTGGACCCCAATGCCACCATAGATCAAGGAAGAGGAGGGGTCCCCCACACACCCCTGACAAGGAGTGAGAGGGAGCAGAAGGATAGGAAGCCAGATGGGCTGGGGGCCCCAGAATAGCCTCATGTCTAAGTCCCCCAGCAGAGAAGTCCCACTTCCCTTCTCTTGGCAATTGTTAGGGAATCTGGAGAAGCAAGCAGCATCCATGGCCCCTTTCTCTGCTGCACTATCCTCCAGTAGGCACCAGTTGATGAAACTTTCCTGGTGTATTCTGAGTTGTCAGGCAGAGTTGACACCAGCCAGGGTCCTGCCTACCCCTCCCTCCTAACCCTGGCTCACTCCCCTCAAAGACTGAGAAAGAATACAGATGTGGCCTCTGCCCCTTTGGGAGTGAGAGGAGGAGAGTCTGCAGGTACGAGTCTGCTCCTCTGCTTCCTGGCTGACAGGTATGTCTCTACCCCTATGAGTCCTGAGACAAGCTCAGCTCCCATAAAACTTCATTGGAAGAGCCTCCCACCCCACCCCCACTGCCCCCATCTCTCAGCACTGGCCACCTCTTGGCTCCATTTCTCTGTTTCTGTCTCTAGTTTGGCACTGGCTGCCTGACACAGTGCACCTGCCTTCTCAGGATCATGCACTTTGCCAGGACAGTGCTGCCTCTCTGGGCCTTTGTGGCCTTGGGCTCCTAATGAGCTTTTAATGAACTATTTCTTTGGCTTTAGGGGCAGGAAGGGGCAGAGGAGGAGCCAAGAGCCAGCCCCTTTGCATTCTGCTTCTTGCAGCCTTGAGGTTGCTTTTTAACTGGCTGAGGCTATAGGCAGATGTTTGACCCAGAGACTTTCAGATTTGTTCAGTTGGGAGGACTTGACTTTCACAGTCCTTGGACCCAGGCTAACCCCTGTTCATCATTCCCTCTCTAGAGGGTTTCCCTGGGTCTGTCCCTTTGTTGCCTCTCCTCAACCAAGGCTGAAGGAAGGGTCACTGGTTTTTCAGTTAAGTAAGGTTTATTTTAACTGATGGCAAATTGAAGAGTCCAGCTATTTCACTTGCTGTCTATGGAGAGGCAGGAAGCACAGAACGGGTCCTCTACCATAGGCAGCTCAGATCCATCCCCTGTGGATGAAATGACAAGCCTTGACCCCTTCCCACGGCTCACTGCTTAGGGACCCTCAGTGCTTTGTGTCTTCAGTTCAATTCGAATTGAACTTTGGCACAAATTCATGCCTGTCACAATTGTTTGTTATTATTGTTTAGCCACTAAATCATGTCTGACTCTTTATGACCCCCCTGGACAGGAGCCCACCAGGCTCCTCTGTCCATGTGAGGGATTCCTAAATGTCAAGCACACGGTCTTCCCTTCCTGACACCCTGGGGCATGTGGAGCTGCTGTTAAACCCTTTCCTGGAGCACACAGCCTTGTTCTACAGGTTCTTGTGGGTGACTCCCAGTCCCTTTTGGGAGCTGGAGATGACAGTGGCTTCAGCTGCTGGTCCAAGCTCCCCCTTGGAATTCCTTCAAGGCTTTTCTCCACTGAATAAAATTAAGGTGGAAAAGGTCTGTGTGAGACACAAGACAGAATTTCTTGACAGCCAGGGTGATAAAAATCTGAACAAGTTCCCCAGAGAGATATCTAGGTCTCCCTCAGTGGAGTACTTCAAGAAAAAGGAAAAAGACAGTGCCAGTCCCTGAAAGCTTTCGTGGCTGCCAGATAGAATGCAGAAGACTGGACACCGTGATCCCAATGTCCCCTCCAGCTCCATAGTCTGGGCCTATGAGTGTGCTTCTCCCTTCCAGGGACTGTGTCTCGCTGTGGGGTGGTGACCAGAGAGTGACAAGATGCTGGCGCTGTCCCTGGTGCTGCAAATGAGGGTGCTGAGGGCAATCTTAGTGCCCAGGAGGGCCGTCCTGGGTGGGGTGCCTGGAAGAGCGAGTTATGTAGGCTTCTCTGCTCCCACAGCCTCTGCTGGTGATAAACCTGTAACATGAGCCCTGCCCTAGTGTAAGCACAGGCTATCATCAGTCATTCTGCACCGGGGACCCTGCCATCCAAGGGCATCTCATCTGTGAGCCAGCCAAAGCTGGAATCTTCATCTCCAAGCAAATGCACTGACTTGCTGTACCTCTCAGGACTTTTTCTTTTCTGCGGCCATTCTCCGTGTTGGCACAGGGAGCCAAGTAGATACACCCAGATTTAGATAGACAGGAGAGCTTGGGTGGTGGGCCAGGCTCAGAGTGCGAGATGAGGGTCCATGAAATTGAGTCTCTCCTGGCAGACCAGCTAGGAACCCTGCAGAAGGGCTTCCTCTGTCCAGTGGCAGCTTCTCTCCTTGGCTTCATCATAGAGTTCAGCAACCCTACTGAGTTCTCACGACCTCCTGCCTAATGAGAAAGAGGAAATTCAAAATAATTGCCATGCAGACTGAGTGGCAATGTGATTAGTAAATGCCCAGGCTACTGCAAATGACGATTACATTAACAGATTTGGTTTGGGGTTGATCCTGTTAGGAGAGAAAGCCAAGGGCTAATGATGAGGATGCTCAATGGAGCACATGAGCCAAGCACAGTCGTGGGAGGGAAGCGAAAGACTCGTGTGAGTTTGTGAACTGAGAGGCTTACTTTCCAGCCTGAACTCTCCCTCTCCCTAGCTGTGTGACCTTCGGCCACTTCTGAGATCCTAGACGTGTCGTCATAAACCGAACGGGCATCATTCTCCCTTCCCCGTCTACTATGTGAGGATCAAGTGAGATGAAAAGGTTAGAAAAGCACTGAGCCAGGGCAAGGTATTGTTACAGTTAGCAATCAATAATGAGAATAAATCGCCACTTTTTCGCTTTGTACACTCTCATTCCCAAGAAGTTTAAGCAAACGGTCGGGCTCTTGAGGCTTGAAAAAGAATTCTGCCCCTCTCCCTCCTCTGGCCCTCTCCAGACCCTGTGGGTTCTGGGGGCCAGCATCCTGAGTAGTGGCTTGGCCACCCTGAAGAGTTCAGATCTGTTTCTCCAAGGTTCTCTCAGCACAGCCCGCCTCCTAGCCAGGAGCTCACAGCCCAGATGCAGCAGGAGCCTGTAAAGAGCTTTCCAGGGCTGCAGCTGCCGAGCCTCTTTCCCACCACGCCCCGAGGTGGAACATCACAGCGCTGGCTGATTTCAGATGTTCTCCCGCTCTGTGCTGAATTCTCTCCCCCTCTCCAGAAGAGGAGAAAGGAGAAGTCCTGGGGGCTCATTTAAAATAAATAAAGCTTGGCAACAGTGCTGAGTGGGAAAAGCAAGGAGGAATGGCACCCACAACCCTTCTCTGAGCGCATTCCTCTGGCTCCCAGGCCCCGAGGGGAGAGGAACTTGCCAAAGAAAGATGTGCTTATAACTGCAACCCTGTGCAACTTCTGGCTTTGCCCATATATCTCGAGTGTGCCCTTTGCTTTCAGTCTCCTTATATTTATTATGTTTAATTTTGCCGGGACATGGTTGTAAGTGAGACGGATGGACCCGAATGTGGCTGGCAAACGCCTCTTAATTAAACAGATAAATAAACTTCCTTTGCACGCCAATTCTTACTTTTGCTGCAGTCTCTGCTGGGGCCAAGGGGGACAGCACCAGGAGTGGGGGATCCCCGTCGAGCTGGAAGGTGGGTGCTGGCCAAGGCAGCCCGGGCTGGGACTGACTTAAACACCTGGGGGCTCAGGAATGCAGGGGGAGCCAAGGGTGGGGGCACCCTCAGCGGCCCCTCCTTGTGGTACTGACCTCAAAGGGGAGGCTCTGGCCGGTGTGAGTGGGCCCTCTGCTGGATGCCTCTGGCATGGCCCGGTCAGCCAGGGCTGTGCACTCCCACCCTGTCCCGGCAGGGGCTCCTCTGCCAAATTTCCTGCCCTTCTGGGAGAACTGGACACACTAGGAGGAAACACAAATAGTCCCCACCCCCAAGATAGGGAAGCCGCAAACCTTCAGGGAATCTGGGGGGATCCTCCATTTTACACGATGACTAAAAAGCTTCTTCTTGTCCTCAACCTGACATTCCCCCAGTGGTGTCTGCTAGAGGCACCCCAAACAGCCTCAGGCTTGGACCTGTCCCCTGACTCCACTCAACGCCACCCCACTGTGGAAGTGGGGCATGAATTCCTCTGGGAGAGTGTTCAGTTGGTGATGTAGGCATCTGGTTGGCTCACATAAAAGATACTTCTTGGGTCATCCCATGCCCCCTCACGCACACACCCTGTTCCCTGAGCCACAGCCACCTTGGCCCACTCCACCCTCCCATCTCCATGGAGATGCTGGGTACAATTCTGCTGCTCCTGCCTCCTTGGCCCCTCAGTGCTCACACCCAAGCCTGTGCCAAACACCCCGATGTTGGGGCACAGAGCTCTGGCTCTGCTGGAAGCACAGAGCACACTGTCTTTGTAGATCATGGCCCAGCTGCCATCGGAGACGGTGAGTTCACTCTTTGTCTTGGGAGGCCTTTGCCAAGCTCCATGCTGTCCTCCCTGCGTGGGGTGAAGCCTGAGGACGCCAGTCTGGACACTCAGGAGGGGAAAGAGGCCCAGGCCCATGTGTAACTTAACCCCCACCCGGCCTCCCCTAAAGGGACTGCAGGGCTTCCTGTTCTTGCTGGCCTCTGCCCAGGTGTGGCCTTGGAATTTCCAAAGGATCGGACTTGGGGTGTTGTCTTAGGCAACAATCTCCCAAATCATTTGGCCACAGAACTGCCGCCTTTGTTAAGAACATTGACCATTTTAAACACTTTGGCACATGCTGCCCCAGGGAGACCCTGTGCCCCCATTTCACAGAGGTGCACACCAAAGAGTCTGAGAGTGTTTTAAAGCTACACGGGCCTGAATCCCCCAGGCAAGCTTGCCCAGAATGGTTGGGGGAGATGGGGGAGCCCCAGCACCCCCTGTAGGGTCTCCTCCAAGAAAGGTGACACAGGGTGGGGGCAGGAAGGAGCCAGGAGATCTCCAAAGCCTGGGAACCACCCGGACCTTTTGAGGTGCCTCCTTGCCTGATATTTATAGTGGTGCCCAGGAGCGCAGAAATAATTACAGCTCAGTTCCTGCCTCCCTAACAAGGCCCTTCTCAGATTCAGGGCGAACAGGATATTTTTTTCCTTGGCTCTTTTTTTTAAGTAGTGAATATTAGCACTGGATTGACAGCTCTTCCCAGCTCGCAGCCTCCCTTTGCCCCAGAAGCGGGTGCAGCTGAGCACGGGGTGCCCGGGCATCCCCTACCCACCATTCAGGGTGGCTCACCCTGGCCCAGGAGACACCAGGGGCTCTGGAGGGGCCCAGGAGATCTGAAGAACGTAGTACCCCACAGTCTCATACGATGCCTCTGTACTGGGCACTGGAGCTTCTGGGAAAGAATGGCACAGATTCAGAAACAATCACACTAAACATGGTCCGTGCCATTGGGG
Source organism: Bubalus kerabau (assembly GCF_029407905.1). Taxonomy (NCBI): domain Eukaryota; kingdom Metazoa; phylum Chordata; class Mammalia; order Artiodactyla; family Bovidae; genus Bubalus; species Bubalus kerabau. Next base: position 11,072,904 of record NC_073627.1, on the reverse strand, counting down.
GGCTCCCAGGGCACGGTTGGAGGAGCCCAGAGCATTCTCCCCTTTCTCCTCCAGACTACAGACAAGGGATGCTCCTGACACCGTGTGGACATCCATCCCAGGGGCACTGATTTTTCTGCAGCAGCCTGACCCAGCCCTCTGTACCTGCACTTCCTAGATCCTCCAGCAGCTGTGGTCCACTCATCACGGGGACAAGGAGTGGGGGTGGGGCTGGGGATAGAAGCACGGGCAGCCACGCTCACCCCTGCCAGGAGCTCTGAAGGTACTGGCTTGAGGCTGTGAACCAGCCAGCATCCTACCTTCCTGACACTTCAGTTCCTGAAGGGGAGACCAGGAAGGGGCCAGAGAGACGGTTCAGCTCTTCCATGGCCTAATGTCCCCCAAAAGGCATACCTTGGTGAACCGAGGCCTCTTCAATTTGCCATTTAGTAATTGGCTATAGTGAAAGTCATAAGTTCAGGGAACAGCACAGGAGGCCATGGGCACAAAGCCCCATCCTGAGACATGAGCCAGACATACACGTTGTTCAGGTCGTTTTTCTGGAGCTTTTCTTTCAGTTCTGTTTTGCTGTTCTCACTCTGGCTGGAGCCCGGGTGTGATTAGGTGGCTGATGGAGGCAGGTGTTCAGACACGTTCCCTGGGCCTGACACCCTCTGGAGGTGAGGCTGGAAGGCAGGTGCCTGGGCTGAGATGCTCACTGATGAGCTGGCATGAGGCTGCCGGAAGCAATACTGCTCCCGAGGCTGGCACTTTAGTCACCACCCCAGTTTTCTCTGGGCCAATAACTGAGCTCAGGAGTCCCTCCAGGAAAGCTTCCCTGACCACACCCCACATCTAAGCTCACCCAGATCAGAGCCCCACTACCCTGTGCTTTCATAGCTCTCGGTACAGGAGGCTGCTGTCTTGGTTTGCCGGCTTGGTTTCCCTATGAGAAGACGTGCTCTCTCCCAGCATGGAGAACTTTATTTCTACAGCTCCAGAAACTGCTGCAGTGTCTGCACACAGCAGATTCATAATAAGTAAAGGCATAAGAGTCCACTCAGAGGGTGTCTATCTCCTGTGCTTTAGGCACTGTTTAGGATACACTCCCAAGTTCTCTTATGGGAAGGATAAAGCGTTGATCTCAGCAGCTACTCTGTAACAACACTGAGTTGGCGAGTGAATGGGTCATAGCCAGGGTGGACATGGAGTCCAGGGCTGAGGGTGAATGCCACATGGCTGCCCCAAATTCATGTGTGACAACTGGAGGTGCCAGAAGAGGACAGAGGAAGGGGAAGGCTTCTGAAACAAGAAGACAGAGCAGCATGACTTGGGAGGCAGGCAGTCTGCAGGGCTGCCGGGCTCTGTGACCAGCGCCACCCTGGGAGGCCACCCGCCACAGAAGAGCAAGGTCTCTGCTGGCAAACGCTGTACCCAGTCAGGTGCCCCAGGCCTCAGCACGCCACCCTGTCACTGTCCTAGGCTGCAGAGGTGCCTCTTCTGGGGTGCTAAGTTAATAAGCTGTCCAGCCTGAAGGCAGGGGTGGTCTCTGCAAGTCCATAGCCCCCATCCCCATTCTGTGCCAGAGCCACCTCTGGGATCAGCCCAGTGATGGATTCCCCAAAAGAAAGGCCAGGCAAAGACGGCTACCCAACATGATGGTCAGCTCTCCCACCACCACCTCTCCTTTGACTCTCAACCCTTCTTCTGTCTGCCTCCCTGCCAGATGTGGTCCAGCCTTTTCCTTCCTAGAGGAGGAAGAACAGGAAGTGTTTCATTCAAGGGACATGGGGTGCCCCCAGAGAAGGGCATCCAAGGGGCACACCCCTGCCAGATGTGTTCAAGCTGAGCTTTTTCCCAAATGGCTTGGAGGGAGCCCAGCCTCAGTATCCCCCCAACAGCCCCTCCTTGCTGCTTCTTCCTAAATGGCCCTCACGGACACATTCTGCAGCAAGTGTTAAGTCTCAGACATCAGCCAAGCAACCTTTCAGGCTGGGAGAAATCAAAGCCCAAAGAGGACAAGCAAATTTCCTAAGATCACACAGCAAGTGCCTCCACTGGACTCCCAAGCCAGTGAGTGGGTCTTCCCACTGCCAGGCAGTCCCAGCCCTGCTTCCCTCCAGAGTAGGGCTTGCTCCCCAACAGTAAGAGCACAGGAATCTCAGGTGTCTTTAGACAGGACTGGTGAGTCCAGAATCAGTACTAGGTCTCTGGGATTTGCCCCTTGCCGGGAGGAAGTACACATAAGTGGGAGCAAGAGGCTGCGTATGGGCCCTGCTGTCTCTGCCTCCAACAGTGGTGAGGGGCAGGCTGTCGCTCTCACAGCCACGCTCACCTGTGGCTTGTCCTGGTAAACTGGGCTTGGTCAGGGGGCATCTGGCAAGTGTGGACCCATGGCAGGCCCGTGTGTGTGCGTGTGTGGATGGTGAAGCTGCAGATTTATGCACATGTGTACACACACACACACACACACACACCTGTCACGGTGTAGGGCACAGTCAAGACTTCTGCCAGGCGAGGACTGGGGTCAGGGATCTGATTGCGCACTCGGGCTCCATTGATGTGCGCACACCAAGTCCAGTGTGTTTGGATATGGGGAGGGGAGGATGCGGCTGTAGCCACTGCCCCTTGCCGCCCTCCCCGGTGTAATTAGTGTCCACAAGGCCATGTGTCTGGGGCAGGGCTGGGGTATAAACGGGCTCCGAGGGCCAGCGGGAGGGTGGGAGAGGCTCCCAGGGGCTCCAGTCGGGTTTCCAAGCCCCGGGCAGCGGGAGACGCTTCTCCAGCGAGGAAGCCTCTGCGTAGATGCCCTCATTACATCACCGACATCCCCGCCACTGAGCCGGCCTCCCTTAGAAGAGGCGCTTCTCCAAACGCCAAGCAGGACCAAGCGCCTTCCGGTCGGGCCGCAGAGCCGGCAGAGCGGCTCCTGCTCTCCGCAGCGGCCGGTGGACAGAGCCAGGGGGCAAAAGGAGATTCCAGACCCCAAAGCCGGCAGTGGCCGTTGGACGCGGGGAGGAGCAGGAGGGGAGCGGAGAGACCCGTGGGAGGGTGCGAGGGGGGCCGCGCGGGCGCCAGCGGGCGAGGGGTTAAGTGTGCGATCAGCGGTTGTGCCGTCGTTCCGGATTCTCTTCCCTCCGCGCGGGGCTGTTTGATGTTGGAGTACGCCAGGGACTCCCCCTCCCACCGCTACACACGCGCGCACACGCGCACACTCACACACGCACACGCACCACTCTTTGCAGACAGGGCTCCGGTGGCTCCAAAGTGACGGACTCCCTGTCCCCGGCTCCCCCTCAGCCATTCTCTCGCGCATAGAGCCTCCCTTGCCATCTTCTCGCGCGCACTCTCCCTCCAGCGTCCCCGCCCGGGCAGGGGAGCACTGGGCAGAGGCGCGCCGCTTTCCTTCCATGCCTCCCTCTTAAAGAGCGCCACGAGGGGGAGGGGAGGGCCGGAGGAGGAAGAGGAGGAGGAGACCGAGAGGGCGCCCGGGAGGCAGGGCGCGCGCACACACCGAGGGACGCGCGGAGGGTGCGAGCCGCGCAGCGAGCGCAGAGCTTCCTCGGCCACCGGGCGCCCCCCAGCCGCCCCATGCTGTGCTCCATGGCGAACTCGGGCTGCCTCCTGCTGTCCAACTCCGGCAGCATGCTCCCGCACTCCGTGCCCTGCCCGCCCGCCTTCCTCTACCTCCAACAGGTAAGCGGCCCCCGGCCCCTCGCCCGGCGCACGTGCGCCCCGCGCCGCCGCCCACACCCGCACTCGGCCGCCTCCGCACCGCCGCCGCCGGGGCCCCGCTGCGCTTCCCGCGTCATGGCGCCGGGGCCCGGTGGGGGGAGCTGCGCCCCTGCGCGGCGGCCGAGCGCGGGGGCACCAGGGGCGCGCGCGGCGCGGGGCCGGGGGCTGGAGTTTGGGGCGTCGCTCGCAACTTTTCGGAAGGCACGGGAGGGGGCGGCGGGCGGAGTCTCGGGGGAAGCCGGAGGGGCGGGGAGGGGGCAGGGGTTCTCGGCACCCTGGTCACTTTGGGGAACTTCGCGCCGGGCCGTAGGGCCCCTCTCTGGCGGGTCGGCAATGCCAGGGGGCCGCGCGGAGGCGACGATGGGGGCGCGGAGCTCTGCTGCAGCGGGGACTGCGCGCCGGGCCTCGGGGGAGGCGGGCCACCCGCCTGGTGGGGCTGGTTAGGGAGGCCCCTGGAGCTCCAACGGGGGAGGGGGCTGGGCCAGACTTTTGCAATCTGCGGGGCTGCGCAGGAAGCTCGGGCTGGCGAGGGGCGTGCTGGAAACCAAGGGACTCTGAGCCCCCAAATCCCCAGGACGATCCACGGGGAGGTGCGCACAGGACATAAGCTGCCGGCTGCCTGCTGGGCCGTGGTATGGGGGGCAGGAGTCCTATGATCCCACCCAGTGCGGAATCAGTGGGGAAATTGTATTGGGGACAGAGCAGGGGACTCCCTCGCCTCCTCCAGCCCCTTTGGTCTCTCAGGGCTGCAGTTCCCGGTGCCAGCTTGGCCAGAGCCAGCTGGGGGCTGCAGTACCCTGCCTAACCCGCCTTAGCTGCCCACACCTTCCGACCTGCCCTCCCCTCCCCACCCCCGACTCCGGGAGGCTGTGAGGCTGCCTTCTTTATCTTAAGGACCCTCACCCTCTGCTTGGGCCTGCAGGGTCGAGGTGACTGCTTGGGGAGGCCTGGGGCTTGAAGGGGAAAGACGGTGAAGCCAAGGGAGCTTCAGGCCGACCATCCTAGGGCCTGCCTGACCCAGCGAGAGGGCTCCCATAGGACCAGGTCTGTACCCTGGGCCGGATGTAGAGATGGGAGGCAGAGGGCAAAGGGTGCCACCCCAAGGCTGATGGTCAGAGTCAGGCCAGGCCTAAGTGACTGTGTGGCTCCACCACCTCTCCCAGGGGTGTGTTATGAAGGGAGGATGGCAGAAGTGTGTGTTTCTTGGAGACACAGAGAGGTCCAGGTGGAGCAGGGCCTTTGGATGGGCCTTGTTCTTTGGTACCCCTGTGGGCTCTCCAGGGGGCCAAGGAAGAGCCATCAGAGGTGACCCAGCCTGAGCTGGGGACACAGTAGAGAAAGATGGGGTCCTCGGCTGTATCCTGAGACTGCTGGGTCCTTGGGTTGGCCCCTCACTAGTATTCACGCAGAAGGAATTGCCAAATGTCAGCAACTGCAAAGGAAGGGATGGGGGACTGACTACAGATCTGGAGCAGAGGGCGGCCGGAAGCAGCCTGTGACCCAGAGCCTTTGGTCCTTGGTCTCACCCTCCCTAGGACCACCTGTAATGTCTGAGCAGTCCTGGACACAGCCCAGCGGCAACAAGAGCCGCTAAGAGGGCCCCCATACCCACAGGCCGTGGGCATCCAAGCCCAGGCCGGGGCCGGCTCCCAAAATTCCCCATCGTCACTGAGTCACAGATGATCAGGGTGCGACCTCGCGGGTCCACCCCGCAGGTCCGTCTCCCATTGCCTCCTAAACTTCCATGAGCGCAGGAGTCCTCTGGGGATCTCTTAGGTGGAGCCTGTGCATCTGCATTTCTGAAACGCTCCCAGGTGGTCATGGGACCGACCATTCCAAGTATCCAGGATCTGCCTCACCCCCAGGACCCCTGACAGGCATGCTCTGGGCTTCAGGAAAAGGCTTCCATGGGTAAAATGTAGAAATGGAGACCAATCCACAGCTTATTGGCTGTGTTAGGCAAATCACTTCTCCTCTCTGAACCTCAGGCTCTTCCTCTGAGACAGAGGGCAAAAGACCGTCCCTCCCAGGCTGAATGGGAGGTCAACTTAAGATGAAGTAGCGGCATGCTTCCAAAAAAGGCCAGACAAACGTTCTGCGTCGTCTTGATGAAGTCAGAACAGTGCTCATAGTTGGGGTAAATGCACCAAAATGGCCAGGGGCCAAGGCACTCCCTTCCTCCAGCGGTGAGTGGATGTGTCCCCCGCTGGTAGCATTTGGAGCTTTCTGTAGGGGTGGGGGGGACAGCAAAAAGACTGCAGATGAGACAGATGCATCCCACGTGGGCATCGGCCATGAGTAGAATTGTTTGTGGGAAAGCCAGAGTGTGCACGTTGGGCCAAGCTATGAAGCACCCAGTTTCCTTCACAGCTGTTTTACAGGAGATGGTCGTGTGTCTCAGTGGACTGGGAAAGATCTAGAACGCAGCCATTTCCTGGCTGTTTGTGGGGACACACTTTTATAGGAGCACAGGCAGCTCTGGTGGTCCAGGACCAACAGCAAATGAATAATAGTGTTCAGTCCAAGACCCCATATGTTCCAAACCACCTTTGAAGGGAGACAGCCTCCCGCGTCCCCTGAACGTGGCGGTCCTGGGAGAAGGAGGGGCTCAGGGTGGCCCTGGCCAGGAGCTTGCCTCCCCTGCAAGATCCCACCGAGGGCTTGCAGGGCTTCCGCATGAGTGAGCCTTGGTGCCATATGCAGGCTGTGTATTCAATCTCAACACACGTTTGATAACAGGAGCAAAAGACGTGAAATCAAGCAAGACAAGAGACGTAGTTTTCGGCGCATTAAGATGCGCGTTTAAACAGGCAAGCTTCTGAAACATAGAGTCTTTCGAACTGGAAATTCGAAAATAAAACCTCCACCAGGAGAATTCTGTTCTCTCTTCTATTAAAGCATCAACCTTTCTTCACAGCATGGGCTGTACCCCGAGTGTGCAGAGCATGGGGCCGGGTCCCCTCTGAGACGCAGCGGCTCTATAATTAATTCGAGGAGCTTATTGTCAGGCATCCCTCCGCTCAGTCTCTCAGCTGTGCTGGTATTTTTCAGAATTCTAACAGTTCAAGGCAGGACTTCAGGTCACCCAGCAATCCGGCTGGTTTGGGCTCCAGTATTCCATCAGAGCTCACCCGAGTGGCCTCAGCCTCTCTCAGGTTGTGCCCCCACAAAGCCAGGTTTCTCACCCTGCTACCTGGGGGCCCTGGCTCGTCCAAAGCCCAGGGCTATAGTCCCCCACATCCAGTCCCTAATGAGGATCCAGGGATGGGACACAGAGAGACTGTTGTCCTGGTACATTGCTGCCAGCGAAGGTGGGACTGCTACTTAGCATCTTTCAGAGCAAAAAGGACCTCATCTGGAAATCCAGAATGTCAGCAAGTCTCCCCATGGGGGTTGGGGGGGGTGCTAGTCTGGGTTCCAGTAGAAGAAAGTTATAGAGAGTGGGAAGAAAAACCCCCAAACCCACAGAATGGGAATTTTTGTCACGATAATCACTTATTTCTAAGCTGTAGTGTCCTAAGAAAGAGAGTATTATCACTACATCCAATTGGGAAGCCGGGGAATCACTCGGGGAGAGAGAGAGATGTTAAGTGCGTAAAGTTTTCTAAAAAAGAACTTTGGTGACAGAGAGGCAGAAACTGTATTTGGCAGGTTGCTGGCAGGTCAGAGAGGGACCAGACCCTGGAGGGTTGAGCACCTGGGGTCTTCCCGAGGGGCTGTGTTTAGAATTGTGCCCATCTTGTCATCTTTACGTTCTTAATCAAGGTGAAATCACAGAGAGCTTTGGTAGCCATTGGCGTGACCATTGCTGGTCACCGGAAGTTTCCTCAGAGGACATGGTGTGTCCATCCAGCCTCTTGATGGAAGACAGATTGCTTCTTGGAGTTGGTCGAAAAAGCATTCCTTTGGGGTGTGGAACCCGAAGGCCCCTCGGGGAGGCCCGGGAATTCTAGGGTCTGTATTGAGGTTGGTTAGGAAGCTCTGTTCTTATTAAGAATCATTACCTTTGGGGTAGCAGCACTGCTAGTCACCGGAATTTTTACTGAGGATTAATTGCCGTAGCAAAGGCAGCACCTTCTGTGCACGCCTGGGCATCTCGTCTCTGTTCCCAGGCTGCTGGTACATCACCGTGGTGCAATTCCAAGGACCCCATCCGAGACACGCTTGTTCGTGGTAACATAACGTACCTGTGAGTACTCCCCAGCCAGAAGACAGGAACAGGCACGGAGCAGCAACTTTCCACCTGCATCTTCAGAAGTACAGGCTATTGAGGTCTGTACTGGTGGCCAGAACTGCCATATCCTAAAAATTATCCCATGAACTGGAGAACTTCATCAGACCAGTAGTCGAGGTCTCATGACGCTCATTCTAAAACTAAGCCAACTGGCCAAGGGGCCCCCACACCCCACCCTGCCCTGCCCTGCCCCAGGGAATCCTTGTGGACCAGGGATGGCTCTGTTCTAGCTGCCTGTGCCTTGAACCATCCAACCTTAGGGGGAAACCAGCTTACTCTGGCATCGTTCGGTTGCTCAAGTAACTCAGTTATTGGGTGGGTCCTTCCCCAGTTTTTGCTCTTCGGCAGCGCATGTTTGTTCCTGAATCCGCTGAGTGTATGTGTACATCTTATAGTTGAAACTGAGGTGCGCAGAGGTTTTTGTTGTTGCTGTTTAGTCGCTCAGTTGTGTCCGACTCTCTTGCGACCCCATGGACTGTAGCCCACCAGGCTCCTCTGTCCATGGGATTCTCCAGGCAAGAATACTGGAGCAGCTTGCCATTCCATTCTCCAGGAAGGGAATCCCTTGCTGACCCAGGGATCGAACCCAGGTCTCCTGCATTGGCAGGCAGATTTGTTACCACTGAGCCATCTGGGAAGCCCACGGAGAGGTTAGGTAATAGTTAACTTGTAAAGCCCCTGAAGAGCAGAGCCCGGGTTCTAGCTCAAGCAGATGGACCCCAGAAATCACACACTGGTGAGGAGCAAGCCGCCCCCACCCCCCAGCCGCTTTCCTCGCCGTGTGCAAAGGAGAAGTAAGGCAGCTGCAGTCTTGAGTTGGGGAACATGGAAGCAGCCTGCCTCTGAAACCTGAGGGGCCTGGCCTGTTGTATCTTGCTCCTTGGGGTGAGTAGGTTTCTCTGAAGAGCATGGAGCAAGCCGCTATGTCTGGCTGCACAGGCGATGAGCGTGGCAAGGAGTGGTGGCTGAGGGGGGTCCAGCCCTGGGCACGGATGGAGGGCCACCTCGGGTAGGAGGGTCAGACCCAGCAGTGTGTGAAGACTGGGCAGAGCTGAGTGGCCTCAGACCCCCAACTCTGCTCTGGGGCCTCCCTGCCCAGAGGCGAGGTGCATGGGGCTGGGGACAGGTTTTCCCAGGGCAGAGGAGCAGGGCTGGCGGGCATGGGCGAGGCCAACAGCCAGTTGGCATGCTGGGAGGTCAGCAGAGGGCAGGGAAGAATACTGCAGCCCAGCAGACCTCGCTTGCAGCCTCTCCTCTCCCCCTGGCATGGCCAGATGCCCACAGCCCACCAGACCAGCGGGCAGGCACTGAGCCCCACAACTCGGGGGGTCACAGAATGCCACCACCCGTGGAGGAGGCGAGGCTGAGGTCCCAGCCCAAGTGCCCTCCGTCTCCTGTCCTCGGTCCTGGGGACGGTCACCCGCAGGCAGCTCGGAGCAGAGTATCAGGTTCCTGGGGCGGGAAGAGGGAGGCTGGCAGGACCTCAAGCCAGCTCTGGGGCGGCACTTGCCACCCAACTCGAACCCGGGCCAAAGATGGTGGTCCCTCACAGGAGGGCGGGTGTCAGGGGGGAGGCCGGCAGCGGAGGCTTGTCTGTGGCCGGTGCCGAGTCCCCTCTGGTCCCCGAGGCAGCAACACACTGCTGGCCTGCAGGGGGGCCGTGGTGGCCACCCGGACCCCTGGGGACCCCAGCAAGACCGCACATTGCTGACCCTCCTCGTGCCTCTTCTTCAGCACCTCTTTCCGTGCCTCCTCCAGCCGTCAGCCTTTCCCTCCACCTTCGGGTCAGCGGCTGCCCCTAGATTATTCCCTGCTGCTGGGGCTCTGCAGCCCTCTCCTCCCCTTCCCCCAGCCTGTGTTCTCACCTCTCCTGTATCCACTTGCGCCGTTTTCCCCTTCGCCCCTGCCTTCCTCCCAGGGGCTCCAGCCCCTCCTCCTCCCCCAGACTCTGGCCAGCCCCCTCCATGACCTGTCAACCCATCAGCCAGACTGTTACATGGTTCCGTCCGGGGCTGTGCATGCGTTACAAATTGCATTTCCTTGGGACCACGGGACTGACTCCAGCCTTTTGCGTCACCATCACAGCTGGTTGTGGTCCTTCGTGTCCAGGGTCCCCAGAGGAGTGAATCCAGTTCTGGAAGGAGACTGGGTGGGGCTGGGACTTGGACTTGGGCGGGAGGCCTCGTCTGCTTCGGGGAGCCCATGGGTGGCTCTGGGACCAGCCCACCTGCCACAGCGAAGTACCCACCAGCTACCACAGAGACAAGTCTGCAGCCTCTGAGCAGTCAGGAGCCCCAGGAGGGCAGGCAAGGTCTTTGCACCCCAGGGACCCTTGAGCAGCTTAGGAAGTCAAAAAAGAAGGAGGAGGAGGAGGAGGGTCAGCAGCCACGAGTTATTTATGCAGCAGCTGTTTGTCCCAGGCTCTGCAGTGGGCCCTGGGTGTAGAGTTGAGAATAAGAGCCCCCTGTCCTCTGCTTCCTGGGGCTCACAGGTCCCACTCAACCAGAGAGAACTGGTTCTAGGAGCAGCACACAGCTCTCCTTTTCTGCTTCCTAGGATGTGTCCAGAGCCCAGCCGGGTGGTCTGAGAAGGGAACCAGCCAGTGCCTTCCCTTTGCGGCCAGGGCTTCTGTGTCCAGCTTCTCGGTTGGGATTTTACGTCATCTTTCCTTCCCCTTCAGAGGACTTCTAGAGGTGCAGAGACCTCTACTCTCTCCCCCACCCCCAGCCGATACCTGCTCCATCACCAGGCATGGAGTCTCCCACCCAGCCATGGCATCCAGCCTCTTAATCACCCCAGCGGGCGGCTCGGGTGTGCCGGGCGTGGTGAGTCAGCTCCGCGTCTGACCATGGGAGCTTGTCCAGGGCCGCAGTGGGGACTCGTGGGAGAGGGCTGACCACTGAGCGCCCCCCATCCCCGAGCCGGAAAGAGGCTGCGTTGTCCCACTCCCTGAGCCGGTGCAGGGCCGGTCCCGCGTAGACCCCCAGGGTCACCCCCACCAAGTGGCCCTGAGAGGAGGTGCCCCACACCAGCCTTGGAGCGGCCATAGGTCCCCCTGAGTCAACCCAGAAGGGGGGATGGCTGGGGGAAGACACTGGCCGTCCTGGGTCCCTCCGCGACTGGCCCTCTGGCCTAGAGCACTCTGGCCTCTCGGGGCCTTTGTGGCTCGTGTGCAGAGCCAGGATACCAATGGCAGGATGCTGAGGGTTGAGCCAAAGTACCGTCCAGAAGCAGCGACGGGGGCCCCTGCATGTTACCCGGTTGGGCGTCCTCCCTGCCCTCATGGAGCTCTCATTCTGGTGCCCAGGGGAGGGGTTGCGTCCACAGAAAGGCAGGTTAGAATGGTGATGGATGGACGTGAAGGACACACGGTGGAGGCCGAGTGGCGGGGCAGCAGGTCCCCCTGAGAGGGTGGTGAGCACTTAATCCGAACCGGGAGCATGAGCTGTGCTCTGCCAGGACTCATGCTGTCCCCGTCCCCGGGAGAACCCGGCGCTCAGATCACGGCTCCCTGGGCGCCGTCTCAGTTGGACAGATGTCATCTGCGCCTGTGCTGTGCTAAGGGGATTGAGTGCGTGTGTGTGTGTAAGTGAGGTTGTATACTGTGTGCATGTGGGTTGTGGGTTGTGTGTGTGCACGTGTGGGGTTGTGTGTGTTGAGAAGCCAGAAGAGAGCTCGGGCAGTTTGGGTTCCATGTGTGGTGCATGCAGGGCCTGGGACAGGTATGCAAGTGGGGTCCCAAGATGAGGCCCTCGGAAACCAGTCCCCGTAGAAGGTGGGTAGTGTGCAACTTAATCTGACTCGAGCTGCAGGGGGTGGCATGCTGGGGGAAGGCCCAGATTAAGAGTCAGGAACGTTCAAGTCCGATTGCCGCTCTGCCCGACCTGCCGTCCTCCTGGGCCTCACTCCCTCATCAGTAAGCGAGCAAGCAGGACCAGGCCAGGGCTGCCCAGACCTGGAAGTGGGGTTAGAAATGGAGAACGAATGTGTGGGGTTTTCCATCCCAATTGTATTTTAGGAGGCAAGTTACTGCCGAACCGTGGTGTGTTCAGCGAAGGGTGATGAGCAGGCTCAGTTAAAGGCACGTAGGGACTCAACCCGTATCTCGGCTGAGGTCGACAGGTTGGCATGTAAGGGAGAACAGACCCTTTCTGCCTGGACAGGAGCAGAGGGTGGGAACAGGCAGTGGGTTTAAAGAAAAGTCTCAAAGAACATTTCTAACAGGCACCTTGCAGCTTTTGCACTGGTTGTTATGTGACGTGGTAAGTTCCCTGTCATCGGAGGAATGCAACAGAGGCTGTCTGGTTCTCTACCTCAGAAGCTCTAGAGCAGCACTGTCCAATAAAAATATATAGTGCCAGCCAGTGGGAAAGTTTACATTTTCTAGTAGCTACTTGAAAGAACTGAAAAGGAACAGGTGAGATGGGTTCCAGTAATACATTTTATTTAACCCGTGCGTGCGTGCACAGTCGCTTCAGTCATGTCTGGCTCTTTGCGAGCCTGTGAACCATCACCCACCAGGCTCCTCTGTCCATGGGATTCTCCAGTCAAGAATACTGAAATGGGTTGCCATGCCCTCCTCCAGGAGATCGTCCCAACCCAGGGATCGAACCTGCATCTCCTGCATTGGCAAGAAGATTCTTTACCACTAGCGGCACCTGGGAAGCCCTTATTTAGCCCAGTATATCCCAAATATTGTGCTATCACATATGATTAATATGAAACACTTAATGAGATAGCTTGCATTCTTGTTTTTGTACCAAGTCTTTGAAATCTGGTGTGGGTTTACACATACGGCACCTCTCCACTCAGATTGGCCACGTTTCCAGGGCTCTGTGCTCCCCGAGTGTTGTGATTAACATGCTGGGCAGATCCAGAACTTTTCCATCATCACAGAAAGTCAGCTCTAGGCCTTGCTGCTCAAAGTCTGGTCTACGGATGGGCAGTATGGGGAGCCAGTGAGAAACGCAGACCTTATGTTCTCTGTAAACCTCCAGTGTCGGAATCGGCGTGGAACAGGGGGAGTCTGGGGGAGTCGCGTGGCTCCAGAACTTGGTGTGTTTTGGAGGGATGTGGATGGGGTGGCCCTCAGATCCTTCTTGTGGCTGCAGGTCTCAGAGCCCCACTGCTCCTGGGGCCAGTCTACCGATGGGCTGTGTCCTTGACAAAGTCTCCACCTACCCCTGGCAAAGTGGGAAAATGGAGAATCTAAGCATAGTGACGTTTCTCATAAAGATGAATCTATTCACTTTTGTGTGTGAAATGTCTGTTTTAAGTAAGTGACGGTGACGCTCGCTGTTCACATTGTCAATGTCCTTATTTGGTAAAATAAAAGGCTGGCAATTCAAATCCTCTACCACCGCTCTTTTTAAAAATACATTTCACTAAGTAGTCCTTTTCGGAAGTCTGGAAACCAGTGATTCTGAACAGGGATCCTTGGGCCAAATCCATCCCACCGTCTGTTTTTATTAAAAAAAAAAAAAAGAAGAAGAAGTTTTGTTGGAACACGGCCACGTTCGTTTGTTTACGCGCTGTCTGTGGCAGCTTTCACGTCGCAGCGGCTGAGTTGAGCAGATGCAACAGAAACCATATGGCCTGCAGAGCTCAAAATATTTGCTGGAAAAGTTTGCCAGCCTCCAGCATAGAGCAGCGTAGAGGTGCAGCAGGAGCCTGTGCGACGCTGCATTTTCTAGTAGCCATGTCAGCCAGCGTGAAAAGACACAGGTGAAGTTTGTTTTAATGGCATATTGTATTTCACCCAATCCAAAATATGTTCATTGCAACATTTAACCAATCTAAATATGCCGGAGATGTTTGGCATGCTTCTTTTTCATGCTACATCTGTGAAATTCACCGTGTGTTTTTCATTCACGGCTTAGCGCGCATTGGACCAGCCAGATTTCAAATGCTCAGTAGCCACGTAGGCCTGGTGGCTGCCCTAGATGGGCAGCAAATCTGTCTAGAAGGAATGAGGTAAGCTCCACCTGGGGCAACTGGGAAGGAGGCTTGGGAGAGCTCGGCTCGTTGCTGGGTATCGATGGGACTGAAACCTGCTGCAGGTGAGTTTGTGGGCAGGACCATCCCAATGGGAAGGGGCAGCTTATATGGAGAGACAAAGAGTGAAGTGGGTTCAGGACGGGTTCCTGAACTGCCCAGTACGCAGGGCGTGAGGGAAAGAATGACGATGGGAATGGTTCTGAGTCTAGGCTGAGAAATGTGGCCGTTTTTCACATGTGGCCATGGAAGGTCTTAGAGGAGGGCAGTGACATGATCAGCTCTGTAGGTAAGGAGGATATGAATCTGGGATGGAAAGGAGACTACAGACCAGGCAACGGTCAGGACTGGGCAGAGATGATGGGCCTGTTCCAGCAAGAATAAGGTGGGGAGAACGGAGGAGATTTTGCCCAAGAGGTGTGCCCTAGGACATGCTAACAGATGGGTCACAGAGAAGAAGGGTCCCTGTGGAATCAGTAGTTTCTGGCTTGAGGTTGGTGCTGGTGTGTGATAAGTGCCCTTGTGAGCCCCCAGGCTCTGGCTGCTTGGTGCAGAAAGGCCTCCCCTCTCGCTCACTGGCCGGGTCCTCCTGTGGGCACCAGGGCAGGCTATACACCCCAGCAGAGGACCCTTGGGTCCTGCCCACTCCTCCAGCCTCCTTTCGGGTCTGTCAGGCGGGACCAGGGCAAGTGCCCCCAGACATGTGTGAACATCTGGCTCTGCCCTTCTGGACGCTGAACATCTTCACCTCATGTCCTGCATTAGCATCTGGTCTGAGCCCGGCTGGTGCAGAGGCAGTCCCTCCTGGATCCTGCCATCCCCAGAATAAACGTGCTCCAGGGCTCAGGTGCAAGGTAGATAGATGAGGACAGCTCCCCGGCTCCAGAGCAGGCAGTGGCGACGCACCCGCCCAGCGCCCCCAAGTCACTCCACAAACACCTGGCCAGGGAGGTGTATGGCAGGAGCCTGGGGGCAGGTGGCCTCTTGGGTGGAAGGGGAGGGGAGGGGAGCATCAAGGGAAGGGTGGCAAGGTCACAGGTCACCTCTGTACCACCAGGGAGGGCCTCACGGACGAGGGGGCCTGGTGGGAAAAATGCATTGGAAGGGAATGACACAGGGGTTACCTGAGACGGCTGGGCCCGCTTGCCTGCCTGAGCAGAAGGAATGTGTGTTTCTTCCCCAGTAGCTCCAGCCTCCTGGCCTTTGTTCTCATGTCTTCCTTCCGCCGGGAGTGCTGGTCCCCAGACACTCGCCTGACATGCCTCCTCATTTCCTCCCAGACTCGGCTCTCTCACGAGACCCCTCTTGATTGTTATTAAGCCATTTAGAAGTGCAGCCTCCCCTCCCCACCTTGCTCTCTTACCGTCCCCTTGCTGTGTTTTTCTGCAGAGGGTTTGTGGATTTCTGGCACACTCCACATTTTACGTGTTTGTCTGCCTCTACCAGGGGGAGGACTGGGGTGTTCACTCTGTTTTCCCAGCACCTAGAACAGTGCCTGGTACCCCAGGGTGCTCAGTAGACATTCAGTGTGTGTCTCAGACCTGCCTGCCCTCCACGGGCAGCCTCGGGGAGTGAAGGGTCTGTTTTCTGTCTTACCAACCGCCCTTTCCGACATCCCCAACCCGGGCAACCCCTCCAGGCCCAGCCGGCAAGTGGCTGAGTGGCCACAGTAGCAAAGATGAGCCTGACCTCCATCTATGGGGCTTCAAGGCTCAAAGGACAGGAGTGTTTGGGGGCCAGGCAGAGGGGAAGCTTGGCTCTTTCATTCTGCCACCCACTTCCTCCTTCCTTCTCTCCCTTCCTTCTCACTTGCTTTCTTTCTTTCCTTTTTTTTTCTTTTAACTGTATAGTCCTTATCTGTGGTTCTTTTTATGAGGCGTAATTCACATGCCATAAATACACGCTTATGCAGTGTACAACAGTTCATGATTTTTAGTGTATTCACAACGTCTTGCAGCCATCATCACTGTCAAGTTCTACCTCCAAAGAAACTCCGTATGTGTTAAGCAATCACTCCCCTTCTCCCAGTCCCTGACAACCCCTCATCTGCTCTGTCTCTGGATTTCCCTGTTCTGGACATTTCAGATTAACAGAATCACACCGTGCACGCCCAGTGTGTCAGTCACTACTGTTTCCTGGGGACTGGAGCGGGTCTTGCAGCAGGAAGGCACAGGCTCTACCTTCAGAGGGCTTGCAGACCGCAGAGGCAGTGGGTTTCTTGGTCCCAGGCTGAGTGTGACTTGCAGAGTCATCCTTAGCTGCCCTTCCAGAGGCCTCGTGGGGAGGCCCACACAATGCCCGCCTGCACGTGATGGATGGATGGGTTTGGGAAGATGAGAAGGAGCCCCTAAACAGAGAGGGTGGCCATTTTTCTGAGCTTTGCCCCTGCCTAGGGCGTGTGTAAGGACACACCCAGATCCTCTGGTTTCTTCTGGTGAAATGCAGGCCATGGGTGCCCCTCGGGCAAGTGCCTGGGCTTGAGTAAGCGTGAGTGTCCACCTCTGACGTCGGAGGGCCAGTGGGTGGCTACCTCCACCCCACGTGCAGGGCCCGCCTCCTCCGGGCTCACATCCCAGGTAGGAAGTGACCCCAGGATTCCTGTTGTCCCGTGCAGTGGAGCAGGGCCAAGGGTGGCCCTTTCAGGGGTCCCCGAGGCCTAGCAGGTAGCCTGCGGGGAGGGTTGTGTGCTTTCCGAGGGTGACACGTGTGTGTCTGAGACCTCCGCGGTGTGGTTAGGAATTTGGGGCTGTGGGTGGAGATGGAGTCACTCCCCAAGCTAGAGTGTCTGCCCCAGAGGTGTGTGCCAACACACGGCCTCTGTGACCCAGGGAGAGGGCAGCTAGGAGGATGAGCCAGCGTGCCGGCAGGCTGGCAGAGGAGGCATGGGCTGTCCTTGTTGGGCTACCTTCACTGGCCCAGCCCCCAGGCCTGGAGGCAGGCGGAGCCTCCCGCAGAGCCCTGGCTGTCCAGAAGCCAAGCCTCCCTGGGCACGCCTGTCCTCTGCTCCACCTTCTGTCAGCGCTCTGCTCATAGTCGGCAAGAGGAAGCTGGCGGGTGTGGAGGGAGTGAGCGGGCTGGGCCTGCCTCTCCTCTGCTCAGTCACCCCGGCCCCTCTCCATCCCAGGGCCTCAGTTTCCTCCTGGGTCTGTGGGGATGACATTGCATCCAGTAGGGGGATAAGGGATATAGTGCAGACTGAGCGGCCAGCCCCAGGCCTGGGGTGGGGTCAGCCATGGTGGACGTGGCCTAGTCTGTTGTTTAAAGCTCCCAGATATATTAAATCCGGAAGAAGGAATTGCTAAAATAAGGTCACAAGATGTGTAGTTTATCTTAAATACTTCCATTTAGCAAATTAACAATTTAAACTCATGCTTGAGCAAATGCAGTGTAATTGTCCTATTCACAAGTTGATGATGGAGATTTATTTTCATTTAGAATTGGATGTGTACACTGGAGGAGGCCCTGCCTGGCCAAATGTTCCTTGCCTGTGCTGTTCCTCGGGGCCCCACGGGCACTAGGGTGCCTGGGACAGGTCAGTGCCCCTCGGAGCTGGACGTCACAGTGGGCCTGGGCGTCCAGAGCCTTCAGGGCACCCTGAGTCTCCCGGTGCCAGCTCTGCTGTTTTCCAGCTCCCATGAACAAAGCCCTGACCACCTGGCCACTTATCTAACTGCCCACCAGCCCTATGGCTTGCATCCAGCCAGGAATCCCCACCCTCCTGCCGTCAGAGAGCTGTTACCTATGCGTCTTCCTCCGCGTTGGAAATTGCTAGAGCCTTTTGAGGGCTCTGTGCTGCCCCTGGGCTGGGAATCAGAGTAGAGAACCCAGCAACCAAAGAGAGGCAGCTTCCCAAGGCCTCACTGGCATCTCTGGCTCTGCCCGGGGGCCTGGATGGAGCTGGGCTGGCAGAGGCCCCCGGACTGACTGGGAGAGTCTAGAGCGAGAAATCCAAGCAAGAGGTGGACAGCTGAGCTAGGGAGACAGGAGCACCCACCCAGGTGCCCTCCCGCTGGGAGCAGGGAGGCAGACCTGGGCCCCGAGCAGGCTTGGGGTGAGAGGAGGGCAGCATGGGAGAGGGTGAGAGGAGGGCAGCATGGGAGAGGGTGAGAGGAGGGCAGCATGGGAGAGGGTGAGAGGTCAGAAGACTGTGCCACCACCAGACCCAGGTACAATGCAGCGTGGAGACACACCCCCACCCCCAGATCAGTGCTGCCCTACGATGGACCCTGGAAAGGGGGGAAGGAAGTGCTGGCATTTCATGGCTTTGCTGGCATTTCATGGCCTTATGCTTGGCACCAATGTCTCATGAGTTTGCCAGCAGCCCCAGGGTGTAGACTGTGAGCCCATTTTACAGAAGAGAAAAACTGAGGCACAGAGAAGGCTCAAAAAGTGGGGGATGACATGCCTGTTTTGCCCAAACGGCCATAACCAGCAACTGGGACCCTGCCAGCAGAGCCCACCTTCAAGCTTGGCTCCCTTGGTGTCCACGTGGTCACTATTTTGAGGGTGTTTCTAGGCACCCAGAGGCCAGGGCCTCCAGTCCCTTCCCCTTACAATATTTCACAGCTTTGTTGAGGTGTAACTTGCATTTCAGAACGCTCGCCTCCTATAAGGTGTACAATGCAGTGACTTTCAATAAAGGTGTATGCTGTGTGGCCACAGAGAAATTCTGCAGACAGAATTTCTATAATCCAAAACTTTCTTGGCACCTTCGCTTTGTTTGGAGTCCCCAGCCAGATCTGGCTTGGGGCAGCCGCGGCAGGAGGGGTGATGGGCCCTGAGCTCCCTGAGACTTCCCTCGGGCAGATGAGGGCCGAGCCCCCCGCTTCAGCGGCTCTGGGGTACACTCTCGGGGGCTGGGCCTCCCATACTGGGCTACAGCGCCCAGGGGGGTTCCATGTCACCAAGCTGTGCCCACCCTCCTGAATCCCCCCACCCCCTTTCAACAGCCTCACCTCCCTGTGGGTGGCTCAAGGATTCCCCTCCATCCTCTGCTCGAAGCTAAGCCTACTTAATTCTTTTGATCTTGGTTCAGAAATCAGCCCCTCCAGCCATTCGCGCTGCTGCTTTGCTGGGTCTGCAGCGCCTGAGTCAGAACCTCGGCTGCCAGTGCCTTGTGGCAGGCTCCCCTGGAACCTGCCCTGGCCTCCTTTCCTGCACTCAGCCCCCGCTGTGGGCCTGCCAGGCGGCCTCCCGGCAGCTGTGCTGGGTGGGAGCTGGGTCTCTCGAATCCTGTCTGGGGTCAGGGTTTGCCCTGCTGGGGCCCTGGGAGGAGCAGGAAGGGGGCGGAGGCAGAGCTCAGACTTGTGGCCCATCGGGCCCAGTTCCCAGCACCCCTCTGCCACAGCCCGGGTCAGAACTCTGTGACATTTCATCCACCCCACCCTGCACCTCAGTTTCCCTGCCTGTAAACCTAGAGTCTGGGGTCATCTTTCCTCCCCCTTGGCGGCAGGTGCCCAGTCCCCAAGCCAGGACCCAGCCCCTAATGGCTTTCTGACCCCACCTGACTTCTAGAAGCCTGCAGAACCAGGGGGAGGGGCATTGTTGTTCAGTTGCCAAGTCGTGTCCGACTCTTTGTGACCCCATGGGCTGCGGCACGCCAGGCTTCCCTGTCCTTCACCATCTCCCAGAGCTTGCTCAGACTCATGTCCATTGAGTCGGTGATGCCATCCAACCATCTCGTCCTCCATCCTGTGCCCAAGGAGGGACATGCCCTGGGCGCAAACGCCAGATCAAGCCAGAGAACAGGGCTCAGACCGGCTCCCCGGCTGATGCCAGAAGAGCCGACAGTGACCTCCCGGGGAAGCCAGAGTTCCTCCAGGGGCCCTGGAGCCAGCAAGTAGGACGGGGGTGGCGATTGACTAGGAAGTCCTTCCCATGCCACCCGAGGAAGGCCTGCTGTGGAGGAACCCGTGGGCCCCCCACCTGCCCCCCCAGGAGTGAGGGGACCCCACCCGTGCCCGTGTCAGAGCCGGCCCCCTTCCAGGCTTCCCCACGCTCGGTCTGAAATGAGAACCAGAGGAAATGAGGAGACCCGCAGTTCATCTGTGGGCTGCATTGTGTTGGGGGCTCTTAATTAGACCTAATTAGACTAATTAACTTTCAAATGAGAAACTTGGATTTTTTTTTCTCCTCTCTCTCTCTTTCTATTGCTTTCTCTTCGTTCCCCTTTTGGAAAATGAAACAAGGATAAATATTTGAATGGCTTTCTGCAGCCTGGGAGGTGGAAGCCTGCCCAGTGGGCTGGGGGCAGAAGGTTCTGGAGGGCGGAAAGCGCATGCCATGCCCCCATCCTTCTCCTCCCCTCCTCCCCCCCTCCCCTCCTCCCTCCCCTCCTCCCCTCCCTCCCCTCCTCATCTCCTCCCCTCCTCCATCCTCCCTTCCCTCCCCTCCTCCCCTCCCTCCCGTCCCCTCCCCCGCAGTTTGGCCCTAGTGCCCATACCCCTGGCCCCTTCATCCTGGTTCTCAGAGGACTAGGGTCTTTCCTTGACCCCATGCTGTGCATTTTCCTGGCACCTAGGGTGGAAGAGAGAGTGAGATGTGAGACATGAGGTCCCTTGGATGAGACGGATGCAGGGAAAAGGGGAACAGGAGAGCTTAGGGGTACATCCTGTCCAGCCCGCTTGCTCCGGCCTGACTGCTCTCCCACCGCGGGCTCCTGTCCCTCCTGGGGGAGAGCCTACTGCCTGTGTGCGGATGCCCAGCCCTGGAGGCCAGGCCACCAGTGATGCTAGTTTCTTTGACAAAGGTGGCCGTGCCCAAGGCGTCCTCTGCAGCACCTCCCTCCCCCAGACTGAAGGGGTGAAATGGTGCCCACCACCACGAAGGGATCTGACTGGGTGGAGGGAGCCCTGCCCTCCTTCCCCCAGAGGGCAGGCCCCCCAGCCTCTCGCTTCTCTCTGTGGATCAGGGGCAGGCCAGCACCCGCATCTCGGGGGAATTTGAGGACTATGTGGATCGACCTCAGAAGGAGCTCATCCTGGGATGGCTGGCCTGTCTCCCCGCCACCCCGCAGGCATGGCTGTGACATCCTGCCCCAGGGGCCTCTCCACTTGCAGCCCCTGCCCAGGCAAGGATCGCTGCGAAGTCCTCCCCTCCCGGAGATTCTTTCCCTAACCTCATCTCACCTCCCAGAACCTGACGCCAACACCTCCAGCTTTCCTATTGATTTCCCCTCTGCCTGCATCCCAGCTGCCGGGGGTGATGGTCAGGGTGGGCCCTGCCAGCAGAGGCAGACAGGAAGCTGCTTCTGCTGACGTTCTAGAAAGTGTTCAGACAGCAGGGCAGGGGGCAGGGGGCAGGTCCCACCACCCTCGGAGCCAGGCCCCCTCGGTGCAGCCCCAGCCTGTTTACCTGGCTCAGCAAAAGGGCCAGTCTTCAGCAGAGGCTCCAAGGAGGCCCGAGCAGGGTGGGCTGCAGCAGGCTCGTCTGGCCTCCATCTGGCCCAGAACCACCCGCAGCACCTAGGCGAGGAGGCGCTGAGTGCGGGAAAACCAGTTCTGCCCAGGTCCCTGGCAGCAGACCTGGGGCAAGTGGGGTCTGTCAGCCCTTTGCATCAGCTGGACAGGAAACAGGACAGTGCCGGCTGCCCGCTGTGGGTCTCCATCTGGGCCTTCCTCCACCAGCCAGCCTTGAACTGAGCGGCACGTGGGCACCATCAGGGCAGGAACCCAGGCCCCTCGCCCAAACTTGTTATCTGGCCTGGGTCTTCCCAGAAGGATGTTCTCCTGGGTGATGGTAACCCTGAAGACAGCAGGGCCCTAGCAGAGTCATAAAGAGGCTGTTCAGTATGCCCCGGGCTTCTCCATGCCCCCTCCCAGAACACACCGTGCCCCAGCTTGTGGAGCAGATTCAAATGCTTGTTTCTGGGAGCTGGGGTTTCCCCAGTGTTGGGTGTCGACATCTTATCTTGACATCCAGAGTAGTGAGGGGTCGATGGCCAGCTGTCGCCAAGAGGGCAGAGCTGGGTGGCCTCTTTCCCCTCAGAAGGACCACCTGGACCTGCTGGAGTCCCCTTGTACAGTATAGTGACAGGCTGCAGCTGTGTGTCTAACACAGAAGCTCAGCGATGCCTCTGAAACTCGGTTCATCAGGTGCGTGCACAGGCCCCCAGGAGGAGCCGCAGGGCCAGAGAGATGCAAGGTTTCTGGGGAGAGGTGGCCATGCCTGAGCTGGGCAGGAGGTAGAGCTGCTTTTCCCTCCCAGCTTGAGCCGCTCCATTATGGGGTCGGAGTAGCATGGGGGACCCGCCGTTTCAGCCCCCAGCTGTCACTCTGTCCCCGAGGCAGCCCTCGCCACCTGCTCAGGAATGTCCCCTCAAGCTCTCTGCACAAATCTCCATCCCCTCCTCTGCAGGTGGCACCAGGATGCTCTGAAATGCTGCAGTTTGAGAAACTCCAGGCCCAGCAAGCGTGGCTGGGTTTTTCCATCCCAGCCACCTGCCTTCCCTCTGTTGCCTGCTTCCCGCTCCTGTGTGCCTCACACGGATCCTCCCCAGCCTCCCCTCACCTGCCTGCCCATCCCGTCCGCCCCCTGCTGACCCCGACCTCGGCCCGCTAGGCCTGATTCCACGCCCCCACCCTCGCCACCCTCCTCATCCCAGGGCTCTGTTAACACAACTCAGTTCAAATGTCTGATTAGTCCTTAGGAGATCGAGGGGTCAATTTTCCACAGCTCCTTCCTCCCCATTTAACTAATTTAACTGCACGATTGTTACAAATTTCATTTTATTATAGGCCTGCTTCTCAGTCCAATTGAATTACTAAAATCTCATTTTCTCAGAAGTGCTGAATATGTAATTAGAGGAAAAATTATGCTCCTGTCTGCCTATTAGGATGGTTCATGCATGTGTGAGCTGTGACATGTGACGGCCACATGGACGTCTCGGGTGCAGTGGGCTTGGCCAGGGGCGGGCGGTGGGCGGGAGGAGGGAATGCTCACAGGCAGGGAGCAAGGGCGTCCACTGTCAGTGCCCTGGGGGGTGTCCCGGCCCAGCCGTGCGTGGGAGAACACGTGTGTGCAGGCAAGAGGGGAAAAGCGCATTAACTCCCCGATTACAAATTAAACAGTATCTGTGGGCCATTGTAATTAAAGGGAAATTCAATTCTGTTCTAATGCTCCATTATGCCAGGCTCTGTGAGGTGAGGCTGGGCTGATGCCACCGCTTTAATGGGACCGGAGGTTACAGGGGGCAGGAACGGCAGCCCAGGTCTGTCTTCCTTCTCCTGGATCTCAGCTGGAGAGACCAGCCTGGCTGCTGTTTTCCTGTCTGCCTAGTCCCGGGAATGTCTTCCATTTCTGCCCCTGCTGGGCTTGCTGTGGTGGCGGCAAGGTCTCCCTGGACAGTCGGTTTTGATGTTGTGCCTGCTGCCCGCCCTGCAGGAGGACCTGGTCCCCTAGACTGTGGTTGTGGGTGAGGGAGGGGCCACACAGGAAGAGCAAGCAAGCAAAGGAGGGGGTTCAGACCGAAGGGCAGGAGCAGAGCTCGAGCTTTGGGGAGAAAGCCCTTTGTCCCCCGTTCCCAGGGGGACTCTTGGTGCCTAAAGTAGGTGGAGGCTGGTCTTCAAAGAGACAGGATAGGGGTACGTGCTGGACCTGTGTGGGATTTCACGGCCTCTCTCAGGCTTCCATGGGAGGTCCTTTGGCATCCAGGGAGGGGGCTTCCTGGGGGTCCTCTGTGTCCACCCTGAACCTGACCCTGCACCTGGGCTCCAGGAGCACCAGCATCTGTCCATCTCGCCTGTGACTTTGACCTCTCCTGGCCCCTATCTTGACCCTGCCTCTGTTCCTTCCTGCACATCCACTGTGGCTCTGGCAAAGCTACCTCCCCCAGGGAGCCCCCCCAAGTGACCTCATCACTGCCTGGCTCCATCTTCTGTCCTCCCACGGCTTCAGAGTCTGTGCAGAAGGGCCTGTAGGTCTAACTAAGCTGTACGTTGCTGGAGGGCCAGGGCCAGATAAGGATCGTACTCAGTGCTCAGCTACTCAGTGCCCAACTCAGGGGTGAATCTCCACTCTCACCCCCCGACTGCTCTGAGTCTCCTGTTGTCCGTCTCAGAGAGTTCTCTGAAAGAGGAATGGCAGACAGGATGGGGCAGGGGTGACTGGGGAGCCCAGACCTGGTCTGAGGTAAGTGCGCAGACAGGGTTACTGCAGCAAGCTCTGGTTACTGCCCTTCACCTGGAGGTTAGACCCTGGACCCTGGTCTGCCCAGACATCCATGGAGGGTCTCTCCAGCTCTGATCTCTGGTCTTTGTGCCCACTGCACACTCACATGCTCGGCCTCTGAGCTGATTCAGGCACCGACATGGCCCCAGGGTCTACCCCGACTTGCGCAGGGGAAGCGGGGGTCTGCAGGGCCTGCCCTGGCTCCAGGCTGCCCGCCTCTCGCAGTATCTGGAGAGCGTGAGCTTTGCTCTGAGCCCATAGCTGTAGCTGCTTCTAATCCCCAGCTTTATCTACTCACCACAGATCGTGGAGAATCCCCCAGGGCGGGAGCTAGACTCTCACTTATCACTCGTGCACAGCTCAGCGCCTGGAAAGTCAGCCCAGCCCACGGCCGCCCACCACCCTTTCCAGGCCTGGGGGTGCAAGCAGAACCCTTCTCTGTTTCATCAGCACTAAAGAGAGGGCACTGGCTGGGGGCTGGGGGTCACTGCTGGGTGGGGTCGCAGGACTGCATGCACACGTGTGATCACACACACACACACCCCCTCAGCTGAAGCCTCTGCACCATTTCTTGCCGGCTGTCCCTAAGGGAGGTGGGACTATGGCCAGCCTGGGGCATGAGGGTACAAATGTGTTTTGAGTGTACACATGTGAATGTATGTGAGCCTGAGTGGGTGTGAGTGTTGCACACATCAGTGTGAGTGTGAGAGCATGAGTCCGAGTGTCTTGCACCCCCAGGCTGTGGTGCGTGGCAGCTGGGCCCCAGATAAGTTCCAGGGGCAGATGGGCAGGGGCGTCTCATCTCATCAGCTTATTTGTCCCTCTGTCTTCTTGTCCCCCAGAAGCTCGCCTGTGCAGCAGGTGTCCCCACGGCACAGCCTGACCCTGCCCTGGGAGTCTTATCTGGTCCTGGTCACTTTGCTAAAATGAGCACAGACGCCAGACCCTACACCCTTCTCCTGCCTTCACTCCTTGGACCCCACCTCACCCCTCCTGCCTGCTCCCTGGTCTCGGGACCAGAGGATTGGGGGAGGGTGGGGAGTTGGCTGGGCAAGTGGGTCAGCCCCGGCAGTCCCCACGCAGCCACTCAGGCCTTTTTCCAGGCCGCCTACCAGCTTGGCCCGTCCTGGGAGGGGAGGGGAGTGTATAGGAGGACTGGAGTCCAGAGCCACTGCCTCCTTCCCCCAACAGGCGCCCCGACCCTGCCTGTCTTTTCCCAGTGGAAGGGGATCAGGAGGAAGGAAGGGGAGGGCCTGTCCCCTGAGGCTGTGGCCCCGAGGCTCCTGTGTTTCTGCAGCCTCATAGCTCAGCCTTCACAGGCATTTCTCAGGCAGCGATCCACCCACCTTCCCCACCCCAGCCTTCCCTCATCCCAACACCTGGCTGCAGGCAGAGTGGGAGGGGGAGCAGGGAGGGGTCTTAGCCCCACTAGTGCGCATGTGTGCGTGCTCAGTCACATCAGTTGCGTCTGACTCTTTGCGACCCCGTGGACTGTCGCCCACTAGGCTCCTCTGTCCTTGGGGTTCTCCAAGCGAGAATACTGGAGTGGGTTGCCATGCCCTCCTTCAGGGGATCTTCCCAACCTGGGGATCAAACTTGCATCTGCCTGCGTCTCCTGCATTGCATGCAAATTCTTTACGCACTGAGCCACCTGGGTAGTCCTAGCCCTACTAGACAGCCAGGCAAACAGAAGCCTGGGAAAAGTGCTTTAATACCTCAAACTCCACAGTCAGTCTGGCGGCTCTGGGTACCCAGTTAACCCCACCTGGCGGGTTGCCCTTCCCTCAGCCTGAACCCTCCTGGGCTTGGGTTAGGGTCCGAGCCCGGCCTCCTGGATCTGTGTCCTTCCCATCTCGCCCCCAGCCCCTGCCGTGGTGTTTGCAGGTCCACATGAGCATCAGGCACAGCGGGCCGGAGAAGAGCAATTGTGGGTCTGGGATGCAGTTGTGGGATGCACTGCCCTTTGCCTCGATGTCCATGCAGGTAGTCAGGACTGGTCACCACATCCACTCCAACAGTGGTTGTAGCCATGCACTTCCCTCCGCCACAGTTAGCCCCAGCTCCATCCCTGGACCCCTGCCCAGCTCCAGGAGTGGAAAGGGAAGGGCAGGTGCAAGACCAAGCTCCTGGCCCGCTGTGAGAGCAGCCTGGGCTGGCCCTCTGTGCAGGTGACCCTGGAATAACTGGTCACCCTGCCTTGCTGGACCCCATTGCCCTTCTCTCCTCCCACTGGCTCACCCCCACCCTCCCTCCCATTCTCCCCACCACCACCACCCCTGGAGCATCCCCTGGCCCCTCCCCAGCCCAGTCCTCCCCTTGTGGCTGGAATCCACCTCAGGCACACATTCTGAGTCTTGGGAACTCTGCTGGCCCCCATTATGAGCCGGTGCTGAGAGCCGAGGGGTGTCCAGGCCGGCCGAGAGCAGAGGCGGGGGTCATGTCCCTGGTCTTTAGACCCTGGAAGGCAGTCATGTTAGAAGACGTATTGCTCGTGGCCCAGGCAGGGCCAGAGGAGCTGGGGCCGGTGGGGAGAGTCCAGGAAGCAGGGCCCTGCTGGGCCCCCTTTCTGTCTGGGTCTCAGCTCCCCCAACCACCCCAGTGTCGGGCGCGCATTCACAGCCCAGCCCCTCTGACCTCGATGCAGCCAGTTCCCTGGTTCAGCTGAGACGAGGCTGGCATTGACCCGAAGAATTTTGTTGTGAGACTGAAGGGAAAACCGGAAAGGGGCCTTGGGAGCCTGCTACCACGGGTTTCTGGAGCCCAGCCTTCTTTCCCTCAGAGGCAGAACTTGCCCACGGGGTGAGGTGGCTGTGCAGGGTGGGGGTCTCCAAGGTCCAGGGAGCTGGGGCTGGGGTGGGCCTTGCGGTTCGTTTCCCTTGCACCTGCAGAGTCGGTGATGAGGAGCTGCCTGATGGCAGCTTTGCTCCTGAACCCTCTGTCCACACGGCATGTGCCTCTGGGTCTTTTCTCAGTGGATGACCCGACGCCTCCAGGTGAGCTCGCCCAGGCCCCAGTGGAGCTAAACCTTGACCCGGGAGCCGGCCTGACCTGCCACCTGCACCTTATATCCCACACACCTCAACTTCCCACTGTCCACCTGCTGCAGAGAGGCCCCTCCTGCTCCAATGTGGCCTCTGCAGCTAGGGTGGCTCCCTGGCGCCCAGCTGTGAGCTGGATGTGACCCGCATACAGCAGGTGCTCAACCAGTGTCCCTCAGACTTAACCCTGCGCTCCCCTGCTGTCCCTTCCTTTGTCCCCTGCCTAAGGTCCTTGTCTCTAAACACAGAAGGAGCTCAATTCAATGCACGATTAGGCTGCAGCTGTCCAAGCCTCACTGAAGGCCCTGAAGGGTGCTAACCTTGTCCCCAAGCAGTGAGGAGAAGAGAGCCCCCCCCACCCTGTCCCACAGGCCCATCCAGAGGGATGCATGGGGCTGGGTGCTGGAGGACACCTTTCCTGTGGCTGCCCCCTACTCCCTAGGTGTCTTTCTTCTTCTGGCAATTGGTGCTTGACCGATGGGAAAGCTGTCAGCTGGCCCTGGAGTTGGGGGATCAGGGCTTGCTCCCGAACCCTTTCTCTGTTTCTCTGAGTGTTGGTCTTCCCTGCAGCAAACCATCCACAGTCTGCCCTCAGGGGAAGGTTGGACCATGGTTTGAGAAGAGGCTCTTTCAGTCCTTGGAAGGCAGGATCCACCCTGCTTGTTCTCAGCAGCCCCACTGGAACGGGGCTGGGGCTGCCACTGCCCCCTCTCCATGCTTGCCTCTCGGGCAGATCTGCCCACCCACCCCGCCCCGGGGGGCACAAACTCACCACCTGCCACACAGCTACTGTCTGCAGGTGGAAAGTGAATCTTCCACCGTCACAGCTGCCTGCACCTCAGTGTGCCCTGGAGGCATGGGTGCCCATCCCTGGGAGCCTGAGCAGCGCCCAGATGCCAGCAGCCAGGGATGCTAGAGAAGAGGACCCTGTGTGCCCTGGGCCAGGCCTGCCCAGGCTCCCTAGCCACCTAAACTCAGTCATCACAGAAGCGGTGTCCATGCCCATGGCTGGGCCCCTGCCCTGGAACCCCGCTCCCCTGCCCAGCCCTGGGGCCCTCTGTTCACTTCCATCCTCATCTCCTGCCAGGAAACAATGGGCTCCAAGCCTCAGTACCAGGGTTGCTGGCAGGGAGGAGGTCCTGCTCTCTCTCATTCTGGCTGTCATGGGACTCCGGTTGGGGGGTATTTGGAGCAAATGAATATGAGAGCTACAGGCTAGGGCCAGGTCCCCAGGGACCGGCCTGGGAAATGTGAAGTGTGGGGACAGTAATAGCCACGTGTATGATGCCCCACGAGCCAGGTGGGCCAAAGCTGTTAACATCTGTTTGCTCACCCACTCACCCCAGCCCGTCGTCATCCCATTTCACAGTAGAGGAGAGCCAGGGCACGAGGACCCTGCCGAGGGCGGTCCAGTAAGTGGCCCTGTTGGTTTGCCATGGAAAGGCAGCCTAAACGACGCAAGTGTACCGTCTCACCGTCTGGAGGCCGGGTTTGGAGAGCAGGGTATGGGCACGGTGGTTCCTCCTGAAGCCTCTCTCCTGGGCATGTAGACGCCACCTCCTCCCTGCGTCGTCACGCGCTCACCCCTCCACGAGCGTGTGTTTCCTCGGCTCCTCTCATAAGGACACCAGCTGTGCTGGATTAGGGCCCACGCCTATGACCTCACGCATGCGTGCCAAGTCACCCAGTCATGTCCAACTCTGCAACCCCTTGGACTGTAGCCTGCCAGGCTCCTCTGTCCATGGGGATTCTCCAGGCAAGAATACTGGAGTGGGTTGCCATGCCCTCTTCCAGGGGATCTTCCTGACCCAGGAATCGAACCTGTGTCTCCTACGTCTCCTGTATTGGCTGGCAGGTTCTTTATTACCAGCACCACCTGGGAAGCCCGTATTCTCGTGTAACCTTAATTACCTCTTTAAAGACTCCACCAAATGCAGCCACCGTCTGTGCTGTGTGTGGCAGAGGCAGCTGCCGCCCCACCTGAGCTGAGAGTCAGCCCCTCGCCCTGCCTCCCCAGTTGTGTGATTATCATAAACAATAAACATTAAAGCTGTCTGGAGCAGGACAACCAGAGGTGGGGGGTGCCCCTGGTTGCCGTGGCTGCGTGCAGTGGTAGAGGTGGGCAGTCTGGACCTGTGACAACTGCCTGGGGGTGACTGCTCCCACCCCTACCTCTTGCCACATAATGCCCGCCCCTGAGAGCTGGCTATTCTAGGGCTGGGGAGGGGCCGTGCTCAGGACCCAGAATGTCCTCACTCTTGAGGACTCACGGAGACCTGGCCCCGGCACAGCCTCACCCACCGGGTTCTCACAGTCCACCAGGCCGAGTCCCCTGGGGACATTATTAACTGCTGCTGCTGCTGCTGCCAAGTCACTTCAGTCGTGTCCGACTCTGTGTGACCCCATAGACGGCAGCCCACCAGGCTCGCTCGTCCCTGGGATTCTCCAGGCAAGAACACTGGAGTGGGTTGCCATTTCCTTCTCCAATGCATGAAAGTGAAAAGTGAAAGTGAAGTGGCTCAGTCGTGTTCAACTCTTCTCGACCCCATGGACTGCAGCCCACCAGGCCCTCCGTCCATGGGATTTTGCAGGCAAGAGTACTGGAGTGGGTTGCCGTTGCCTTCTCCACATTATTAACTGGCCCCCGCCAGTTCTTACTCTCTGAGTTTGATTCATCGACCCAGGCGGAGCCAGGCTTCTGTGTTCTTAGCACGTCCCGTCAGGGGCTCCTGATGCAAGTGTCCTCGGGCCGCACAGGGAAGAAACATCTCTATCGGTGTTTGTGGAACTGGCAGGGGGGTGTTTGATGGCCTCTTGGAGCCTGGAAATGGGAAAGGGCAAGCCTGGTGACAGAGGGAGGGACAATGGTCAGCTGAGGGCCAGCAGAAAAGGCTCTCTGCCAGGAGGTCAGTCTACTTTCAAGCTGCACGGGCCAACTGCAGACTGGACAGCGCCCAGGTGCTGATGGGCCCCGGCCCTGGCCAGCCCAGGGTCAGAAGCAGAGAGAGAGGGGACAGCCAGCCAGGGCGGGTGTGGGGCAGGACACCGAGAGAGCGAGAACAAACAGGACACGGGGGGAGAGAGAACAGGGCAGCGAGGCCCCCCCAGGTGCGGGGGCTTGCAGAGACTCGTGTCCTTTGGCCCCCTCTCCATCCCACGGCCCAGCCTGGTGCTGGGGGAGGGGCCCTTGCTGGGGAGGCTGCAGACCAGACAGTGTGGCTCTGTGGTTCACCAGGGATAAAAGTCATTCTCACCCAGTGACCACAGTGGAGGCAGCCGCCGCCAGCCAAGGGCACAGAGTCCCCGCGTTCTCTCAGACTCCGCAGCAGGGCCAGCCGCCTGCCATTCTCAGGACCTGGAGGATTCCAGCAAGCCAGTGCGTCCTAGTCCTGCTGTCTCGCTCCGGATCAGCACACCTGCTCCACAAAGGGCCAGGGCCGTACATAGACTGAGCCTGGTGAGCCTGTCTCAGCTCCTCAGCTCTGTTGCCGCAGCAGGAAAGCAGACATCAGCTGTGCAAGTGAATTGTGGGGCTGAGTTCCGATAAAACTTTATTTACATAAGCAAGCAGGGGGCCAGATTTGCTCCGCAGCCTCTAGTTTGTCAATCCCTGGTCCAACAGACCCTAGCACCATAGGTCTGCACAACTCTAGAAGTGGAGAAGGGGGCCAGGGAAGCCCATGACCCCAACTTGGCAAGGCTTGGGGCTGCCAGGCTTCTGGGGTCTCTGTCCCTTGGGATAAGGCAGGGGCTCTTCTTCTGGTATAGGGTGTGTGGAGACTGGCCCAGGGAAGCTGGGGTTGGCATTCTGGGGTGGATGAAGAATGGGGGCTTGAGGCGGCCACAGCGGGACCTCAGATTTGAACCCTGGCCCAGAAGACAGACATCTGGGCGTCCAGAAGCCAGAGAACATGTTCTCCTCTCACCGGGTGATCTCTGCTACCTGGAGCTCGTCTGAGGTCCCAGGAGATCCTCAGAGCCAGAAAGCAAGCCCGGCGCACCCTGCCTCCAGAGACACTGCACACGCAGCTGCCGAGCAGGCCAGGCCCAGAACATCAGCCCAGTCCGACCCAGGGCCAGAGGACAAGGCTGGACTCTGATGTCCCGCCCCAATGGGGGAGGGCCCCTGAGTGATACAAACCCAGCGGGGCTGCATTTGAGACCTCTTTGGCAAGACTGACGAGCCGCCCCAGAGGTGCCAGCTAACCTGTGCCCGGAGGCAGCTGGTTGCTGAATCGGGCACCAGGGCCTTGGCCTGAAACCAGAGCTCCCTGTGGTCAGCGGTCAGCAGAGGGGAGAGGAGAGTGGGGAGCCCTCCAGATAGGAGATGTCTGGGGGTGGGGGAATCTTTGCCCGGGGAGGTGGAGGGTGGGGTGTCCTTCTTGGCTCTGGAGCCCTCAGGGGCTCTCGCAGTCCACAGGCCATCCCTCGACACCCCCATCTGGTGCCTCCTCCCCACTCCCATTCTCTTCCTCGCCGTGTTCAAGGGTTTGGGTGTCCTTGTCTCTGTGCTCCCAAAAGACGAGGGTCTGAGAGTGTCCTCCCGTCCACTCCATCTCCACCCAGAGAGTTTTCCTGGCCCCCTATGCCCCGGCCTCCTAGTCTCACTGCCTCTGTTGGACAACATTATCATTTCATAATACTCTGAAATATACATGAAGTTGGCTGAATGCAGACAAAATTGCACCATTTACTGCATGAATATTTCATGCTGGCTTTGCTCCGAGGTGTCCGTCTGATGGAGCTGGGAGCCTGCTGCCCTGAACCTCCCTGCCCGTTCTCCTGCTTCCCGGGAGTGAGCAGTGCCGGCTCCCCTGCGGAGTTGGGGTTGCCCAAGGAGGAGGGGGAAGACTGTTGCTGAGGGGTTCGGGGGTTGTTGGGGAAACCGTCGGTGTTTGTGGGTATAGGGTGCGTCCTGAACTGCTCTGTGGCAGCCATGCCTCCACTTTGTGGGCTGAGTACTCAGAATAAGACCTCCACAAGGCAGAGAACCCTGGGGAGGGGGCAGGGACCACCGGGCACCCACTGGCTGCTCTGCCCTAATGCTCTGGCATGGGCAGGTACTGTCTAGGGGTGCAGTGGGCAGAGCCCTGAGTGCCTGGCAGAGAGGCTGCCGTTGCTTGTCTGCCCCCTGCCACCTCCCTGACCTGGCCCTCTGTGAGCCAGGCATAGCAGCCTCACTGTCCACTGACTCCAAGGCCAGGGGCCGCAGAGGGCTGGGAAACAGGCCACCCTAGGCCAGGGAGGACAGGAAGGGGATCCTGTGCGTGTGTGTGCATGCACCTGCACACAGGTAATTACGGTACCAGGTCCCGCCGCTGCTTGCTCCGAGGAGATGTGGAAGAGGCCCTGCCACTTGCTGGCTGAGCAGTCCGAAGCCCCCATTTCTCTGCACCCCCTCCCACAGCCTCCCTCTACCTTATCAGGCAAGGGCCGGCTGAGGGGACAGGTGTCAAAGACTCCAATCTCATCGTCCCCAAAGCCCTGGATACTGCAACACCTTTCCCTTCAGCCCTGCCCTAGTCCGCCTCCTCGCTTAGGTCCTGAGTCCTTCACTGCAAGTGCCGGACTTCCTCCGCCCACTGTCCCCTCCACCCATCTGGTCACTGATTCATTCATTTATTGAGCACCTGCTGGGCGCCAGGTTATCATGATGGCGCTGGGTACACAGCTGAGAACAAGGAATGTGTGGTCCAGTCCCCACGGACTTACAGTCTCCCGGAGCGCAGAGACAACAGACACAAAACGAAGAAAATATTTATACTTTGGCCTCAGTGCTGTGAAAACAGGGTCCTGAGGTGGAGACTAATGATGGGATGACTTCAGACAGGGTGGTCGTGGAAGAAACCTCCAAGGGGGTGAATTTTTCTTCAAACTTTATTTATTTATGTATTTTCGGCTGTGCTGGGTCTTCGTTGCTGTGTGCCGGCTTCTCCAGGGGCTGCTCTCCAGCTGCAGCACGCAGGCTTGTCATCGTGGTGGCTTCTCTTGTTGTGGTGCACGGGCTAAGTTGCCCCACGGCATGTGGAATGCTCCCGGGGCAGGGCTCGAACCCATGTCCCCTGCATTGGCCGGTGGATTTTTAGCCACTGGACCACCAGAGAAGTCTTGAGGGGGTGACTTTTAAGCTGAAGGACTGGCAGAGGCTGGTGTGGAGAGACTGAGGGGAACAGCTTCGTAGGCACAGGGAACAGCACATATGTAGTTCCTGAGGAAGAGGGACGTTGACGTGTCCAAAGAACTGAAAACATTCCCCAGCGGCTTGAGTCAGGTGCACAGGGAAGGGTTGGGAAGGGTGGCAGGGTGGCAACCAGCAGGGCCCTGTGAGCTGGGGGCGAGAAGATCAATTTTCTTCGACGAGGAACATGAAGTCACGGAGAGGTTTCGGGTGGTGGAGAGACACAGTTCAGTGTATGCCTTGTTTTATCTCCTTTCTGGCTGCTGTGGGAGCTGGAATCAGGCCAGTTGGAGTCTGCAGAGGTTGTTGAAGAGTCAAGTCGACCGTGCCGCACAGAGGTGACTGGGCCTCCAGGACTGGGCGCAGCCTGAGGAGCCCTTGCCGAGGGGCAGGAGTGTGGTAGAAGAGGGTAGAGGTGCCCCAGCAGGAGCTGAAAGTCAACATCCACAGTCCCAAGTAGGCAAGGATGTACAGGCCCATCGCCAAAGACAGGACAAAGAGGTGGGAAAACCACATGCTGGGTTAAGGTTCTGGGGTTGCAGAGGATTCTTCTTTTATTTTCTTTTCCTGTGTCTATAACATTTGTGCACCAAGTGGAAACTGGGAGGAAGCAGAAGGGAAAGAGCGCTGGAAGGGAGATTTGGGTACCCGGCCTTGTTGCTGGTAACTGCTGTGTGTCCTTGAATAAGCCCCTCCACCTCTCTGGGCTGAGAAGCGCTGGTCCACTGTGATTCCCAGGAGCCTGCCAGCTTGAGCCGCCTCTGTCATTCTGGAGCCCCCAACCCCTTTCAGGGAGCTTAGCTGGGCTCACAGCCCCTGCCACCCCGCCAGCTCTGAAAACGGGCTTCTCATGGAGAAAGACGATTTCCCAGCTGAGGGGATTTGGAAATTCTTTCAATTCAGCATGAAGTTCCTTCAACACATTCGAGAAGGGCCTGTCCCCTTCACCTCCCTGACCACACCCTCGGCGTGTCTTGGCCGGACAAGTGCGGGGAAAGGGGGTGACAGTGGGTGACTGCTGCTTCTGGCCCTTCTCTCACCCGCTGAGCCCAGCACCCCAGCCAGCCTGCTCCAGGATCCAGCGTGGTCCATGGTTCTGTGCATGGAGGGGACTCCAGGGCAGGGCAGGGCACAGTGCGGGGAGCAGGGTGAGACAGGAAGCGTGAGCTGCTCCCAGACTTGGAGTGAGGGGTGGGGAACAGGAGGAGCGAGGCTGGGGGCCGATGCTTCTCCCTGCGTTTCTGGGAGGGAGCAGGGGCGTGCTGGACAGCAGGCCCACCCAGCCCCAGGCCCCCTCACTGGAAGAGGGCCTGCAACACCCCTGAGCGTGCCGGGGGTGCAGACACGGGGTGGTAAACGCACCGAAGAGCTAACGGGAGAATGTGGCAAAATCCAGAAATGGGACCTGTTCTCTTGCACAGAGGCGGTGGGCAGGAGCCCCAGCCTCTGCCCTGTCTGCCTCCTCTCCTGGTGAATACTGTTTCCTCTGCTCCTTCTGCAGCCCGCCCTGCCTCACCCCTGCTCTGGCGCTCTCGCAGTCCCTGTCTCTCTCTCTCTCTCCGTGTCTCTCTCTCTCTCTCCGTTTCTCTCTCTCTCTCCCTGGCTGGGATGTCACACTTTTCCTGCCCTTCCTCCCCCTCCATCTCCTTCTGGGGTCCCTTGGCCTTTCTGTCTGGGGGTCGCTCCTCGTAATGGGCCCCACCCTGTCCCTCGTGTGTAGCCTGCAGCCTTGTGCAGGGGTGCCGGCCCCCCCTTCCAAGCTGGCGGTGGTCCCCAGCCCAGCCGGAAAGGGCCTTCCCTGCCCTGGCCACCCCTGAGAAAGTGGCCTTCCCTCCATGGCGAGCCACCGTGGTGGGCCAGTGTCCCACGCCCGTGGTGTCCTGGGCCATCTCCTCCTCACTGGCCCATGGCTGGTGTGGTGCCTTAATTTTTCTGGAGGCAGCGTCTGTATCTGCTGGACAGAATCAGTGGCTTGCTGCGCTTCCGTGTAGCTGAAATGGGGGTGTCTGGGAGGGATCTCCCCGGGGGTGTCCAGGCCCAGTGGGCTGGGATCCTGCAAGGACCCCTCTGGGTCTGGGGTCCCCACGATCCCACAGCCTGCCTCCCCACAGTCTGTGGGCACCCCGAGACTCCCAACTAAGACCAGCTGGAGCCCACCAGGTGTTTGGGGGGAGCACTGCCCCAGGTTCAGGGGCTGGTGGGTGATGACCCCCAGCTTCCCCACCCCGCTGTGAGCCCATTTCTGCATTAGCTCCTCCTGTTCTTGCCTCCGGGGTCCTGTGCTCTCTGCCACAAAGATCCTCCCTGCAGCTTGCCATGATGGAGCCCCACCCCCGCCCACCAGCCTCTCCTGACCGCCCGTCCCTCCGGGGTGGCCCTCCTGGTGGGCTTCCAGCATCCCAGTCTTGTTACTGTCTCCCGGGGCGCCTGGGGCTCCGCTCACCCGTATTTTCATCTGTGTCACTAGGCAAGTAGGGTCTGTGTGAGGAGCAGGTCCAGATCCACACAAGGTGACCTCAGGGGCGCTGCCCCCCATTTCCCATCAGGATTGTTGTCACCCTGAGTGTCCAGGCGCCCAGCCGAGCAGAGGGATGAGTGGGGTGGGCAGTGAGCTATGGCAGTGGCCAGGCACTTTGCGGGGACAGGGCTCTTTTGTGGGAGGGGGTGGGCACATGGGAAGTGAGCCTTCATTCTCCCCACTCTGCAGACAGGGACACTGAGGTTCAGCAGGAGTACCGTGCCCGAGGTCCCACGGCTGCTTGGACAGTCTGTCCCTCTCCAGGGTTCCTCTCCGCCCTCCCCTGTGCCCTGGAAGGTGGGGGGCTGGCTGAGGATGCCAGGCAGATGGGGGATTGATGGGGAGGGAAGTGAGGGCGCGGAGATGAGTCTCTGTTGCCCCAGGAGGTGGCCCTTCACCTGCATCCAGTGGTGGCTCTGTGCCTTCTGGGCCTCCCCACCCCACGACCCTCAGCCGGCCTCGCCACCCTGGGGCTTGGGGTCAGGAGGACCAGCTGCCTCCCCAACCAAGCACTGCATGTGGCTCTGGGTGCCATCGAGGCACTGAAGGAATTGCCATCGAGCTGGGGGGAGCTGACCCTGGGCTATGGGGGTGCAGACAGAGCAAGCTGGGGCTGGTGACATGTGACCCAAGTGGAGAAAGCCAGGCCCTTCCTCTGTGCCCGCGCCACCCCAGCCCAGAAGGCATCGTTCCTTCCATAACCCGCCCCCACCACCGACTTCTGAACCACTCCCTGCCTTGGAACTGCTGGACCGTACTGCCTCCTCCCCCTTGGGACCTCCCCTCCGGGCTTCCCCCTCCCCCCATCTCCCCCCTCCCTCCCCACCTGGCCTGTGGCCTTGATGCCCAGGTATGTGGGGTCACAGGAGCTCATTCTATCCCTCAGCAGACCCCACGCCTCAGTCTCCCTGGGGGTGTGACGCTGCTGCAAATTGTGTCCAGCAGATAGGGCAGGCACCCGCTGCTTCCCGCCGTGCTTTGGACTGTCTTATCCTGACTGTGGAGGCTGGGCCTGGCCACCCCCTGCTCCGGGTGATACCAGGCTTCCAAGAGCCCCTTCTTGTCTGCCCCCAAGTAAGTGTACCCTCTTCTCTACCCCCAGTACGTAAGTGAATCCTCAACACAGGCACAGACAGTCATCCTGCAAGGCCCGTCCATCCTGGTGAGGAGGGGGCTGGCTGCCCGTCTCTGTCCACATGCCCTGGCCTGCGGAGATGTGCAGTGGACACTCAGTGTAGTGACAGATGGTGGCCATCCTGCCCCATGACCCTACAAGACCGGCCTGTCTGGAGGGCCGCAGCGTCCTTTGTCAGCAGCCCGACCCCTTCTCAGCATCCCAGGTGGGAGCTGGGGGGCCAGCAGGGTGGGTGAAGCCTTGAGCATGCGCACAGGCCACCCCCGGCCCCCCTGCGGTATGTGGGGGTGTCCGGCTTCCAGGCTGGTGGCCAGCAGGTGAAAGGAGGCTTGTGTGTATGGTCCTGCGGGAGGAATTTTCCAGGCGCTCTTCCCCGTGTCTCACACGCCTGGCTGCCTCCAGCTTCTCAGTGCAGCCAGCCTGAGTCCCTCCAACTGCCAGCCAAGCCCTTGCCCTCTTGGCCAGCCCCCTTCCACCCCAGGACCACTCCTCCCACCTTCAGACTGAGCTAGCCCTCCGTGTAGCCACCAGGAGGGCGTCCGGGGCTGGGCTGGGGTCTGGCCCCACGTGCTCCCTCCTCCCCGCCCACATCTCCCCACCAGCCAGGCACCGGCTCCCTCCAGCTGGACCAGGGAGGTGCCTTGACGCTGCCTCCCATGCTCTACTAATCCCCAGATGGAGTCTCCACCTCCTCCGCAGCATTCGCTAATTTGGGAACACCATCCACAGTGTAACCCCAGCAATAACAACAGGGCCATCACATTCCCCCGCAGCCAGCTGGGGTCTCTCTCCAGGAGCTGCCTGAGCCTCGTGCCCCGAGAGGGTCTCTTTTGGCATCTTAAGCTTCAGGGTGACCCCTCATCAGTTGATGGCTGCAGGCTGGGTGTCTGGACCTCACCCGCCTAAAGACTGAGGTCATGCGGGGTTTATTGTGGCTGTTTCCTGGGTGAATCCTCTTCTAGGCCCTTGGCGTTCCTGGGGAAAGCCCCACACCATTCCCTTCCACCCACCATCATCTCAGAAACTCAAGAGCCGATTTAACACGGAGGAGGGTGGTCCTGGCCTTTCCTGTCCTGGAGGGTTCAGCCTTGGGTGACCCGGCTGGGCCTCAGAGGGCGCTGTGATCACTGTGGTGACCTGAGTCTGG
Source organism: Bubalus kerabau (assembly GCF_029407905.1). Classification (NCBI taxonomy): domain Eukaryota; kingdom Metazoa; phylum Chordata; class Mammalia; order Artiodactyla; family Bovidae; genus Bubalus; species Bubalus kerabau. Next base: position 11,034,779 of record NC_073627.1, on the reverse strand, counting down.
GCATCCAGAGCAGAGTTTCCCGTGAATATTTGCTTCCAGGTGGGTGACTCCTTGTTCACGACAGGCACCGCGATTAGACTTTGTGTCTCATTTCACCCTCAGCCGTCTGCCAGGTAGCCCTGGTTCTTGGTCTTGTTTGGGGCCCCAGAAGCGGTAGCCCAGGGAGGTGAAGTAGCCTCAGGAAGGTGTGCAGCGGCCAAGGGGCAGAGGCGGGATGTGGGGGCAGAGGCGGGATGTGGGCGCACCCTCCTTTCCCCTCCCCTGGCTTGACCCCCGTCTTGGCATTAGGTCTGCAGCCTCGGCATTAATCTCTGCCTCCTCCTCCACCCCCTGGGCCAGGGAGCAAGACAGCCTGAGCTTCTAGAAACATCTAGACCCAGACTCACCCAAGCCCAGGAAAGAACTGAGTGAGGCCCAAGTGAGCTGTGAAGCTTGGGAGGGACGTTGGCAGGAAACTGGACTCCGAATCTGGGATGTTCGGGATGCCAGATGGCTCCCCCAGGCCCACGGGGCGAGCAGCTCGGTGTCTGGGTGTCCTGTCCTCAGGCCCCCCATCTCTCTATGCCGAGGATGAGCCCTGAGGGCTCAGGTAGGATGTGGGTGTAGGTCACAGCTTGGAGGTGCAAGAGGCAGGAGGAGCGTTGAGTCTGGTGCCTCTCGGGCCCCGGGCTCATGCCCGGGCCGGCCCCGGCGGCCGTGTCCACTCAGGCCCCGCCGAGCTCCTGGCCGTGTTGCAGCGGTGGCTGCTTTGTATGGATGGTGCAGCATTTTGGGTAATGAAATATTCACAGGTCAGTGATTCCTTGAGAAATGATGGGGATCAGTCAATTCCTTCTCAGGGAGTAATTTTCTTCCCCTTCACAGCCTCTGTTTCATGTTGACAATCATTAGCATGAGAGAGAGGCTGGATCGAAGGGGCTTGTCAGAACTCAGGACGAGCTTCCACCTTGTCGTGGGTGGCGCGGCCGGATGCCTGGACAAGGGGGCACAGAGCCTGGCTAGGATATGTGCGTGGAGCGGGAGGCAGGAGCCCCTGGGGAGCTTAGAGCCAGAGGTACAGAGGGCTGGCTGGTGGTCTGCCTTCCTGGGTCTTGCCAGCCTTCTTCCCTGCTGGTTGGGGAGCACAGTGACCCCCCAGGACACTCAGATTGGTGGGTCTCACTGCCTCTTACAACTGCAGCTTCCAGAGCTTTGGGTCCAGATCCCAGCTCTGCCGTTCCCAAGTACACCTCATCTTCCCCTTCTGGAAAATGGGCTGCACTGGCTGGTGTGAGTCTGAGAAGAGCTGTGAATTCGCTTAAAGCATCCGAAGAAGGGGCTACTGGACGTGTCCTTCCTCCCCTGGAAGGCCACGCACCGTCCTGCCCCTGTGGCCCATGAAGCACTTCCTCGTGTCCACCGGACCCACAGCCGCCGCCAACCGCCACCTCCCTTCCCATGACCGCAGCTCCTGCTGACATGGGCCTTCCTGTCTCCAAGGATGGAAGCGTGGCCAGGGCCTTGGTTCAGCTCAGATGGGTGCCGGCGCCAGTGTCCACAATCACCGCTGGGTGCCGGGCCCGTGGTGACCACACTCACATGCTGGCTTTTATTTTGTCATTTTCTTTGGAGGATCTGAAACAAAGGATCTGACCTCTGGGTGTGTTCAGGAGCCAGGATTTTGACTGCTTTGCTCCCGCCAGAGGGGGCAGGCACATGCCTACTGGCACCCTGCCCAACAGTCGACAGAGGGCTACCAACTCTGCCCGGGGCAGTTGCCCACCTGCCCCTTTCCAGAGGGCGGGAGTGAGCCTGAAGTGGGGGCCGCACAGTTGCCAAGGGAATGCTTCCATCAGGCCATCCTGCCTGACCGGCAGGCCACAAACCCCTAAACACAAACTCTCCTGGGCCCAGGCAGGGACCAGGACTGCCCCCTCGGATCCCAGGGAGCTGGGAACCTTCACCAGGAGGGGCGGGACATGGGGACGAGCTGTCCCTGGCCCTGTTCCCGTGCTGGGGTGCCCCGGTGTGCCACAAGTGGCTGGTGGGGCGGGAACAGGCACCCCGTGTGCAGGCCAGTCTGAATAGCTGGGACTGCTGGCCCTCGTGCCCAGGGGAGTGGGCCTGAGACTCACAATGGACACGCTGTGGGGAGGGTGGGGAAAGCCCTCCTCTGCCCCCTCACCCCCACTCTTGGGTTGGAAGCACACCCTTCTGTCCCACAGACCCCTGGGAACCAAAGGGCTCCACCTGGAAGCAGGCAGCCACATAAGGTCTTGTCGGGAGGTGGTTTTGGAGCCTGAACAGGTCAGAGAAGGGCAGAGTGGAGGCTAAGCCTGAGCCTAAAGCGGGTCAGGGCACAGACCCTGCATCCTGAGTTCATGCCGGGCCGTGCCATTGATGCCTGGGTCACTGGTGTCCCCAGACGTGGTTTGATGTGGCTGTGGGATGGGGGACTGACTCACTGGGTGCCTTGCCTGAAGGGGTTGTGAATTAAACACTGCTGTAGCCTGAAATCCCGGGCAGTGAGGCCAATGCTGAGTGAAAACAGCAGTTCTCGCTGCCGCTTGTGCCCCACCCAGGACCTTTGTTGATGCCTGAAGAGAGTTTAGATGCTACTGGCTTCTGGTGGGTGGGGCCGGGGCACTGCCCTCAGCCTGCTGCAGTGCACAGAATGCCCACCACCCAGAGAAAGCCCAACCCCTCCTGTCATTAGTGATCTGAGCTAAGATGACAGGAGGGGGGCAGGGAGGTCTCCAGCCACCACCCCACAAAGGGCCAGTACCCAGCAGGCCTCTGCAGGCCCCAAGAAAGCCAGGCTTCCCCCAGCGGGAGTGGGAAGCTGGGGGCTGGCTCCAGAGAGCTCCAGGGGGCCGGTGCCCGTGAGGCCACCTCTGGCCATTGTCCAGGCCAGCACTTCTCAAACTCAATTGCATATTTGAATCCCTGAGGCAGCTTTTAAAAACCCCTGTCCCTGGCTTTACCCCAGATCAATGACATCAGACCCTCTGGGGATGGGATACAGGCTCTGGTCTACAGATGGACAGCTGGGAGCTTGTTTGAAATGCAGAAGCTCAGGCCTTTCCCGCGATGCTGAATCGAAATTTCAGCCAGAGCACAGGAGAGGTGGTGAACCGCTGGGGGCCCTGCCTGAGCTCAGTGAGCAGCAGACAGGATCTGGGCTCCCCATCTGTGCTCTGGGCTCCGGGGCAGTTTTCCTCGGGAATCGGAGTTTCCTGACTCTCCTGGGACAGGCAGGCACCTCGGGGCCCCGGGCTATGGGTCAGTGATGACGGCAGCCAAGAATTCTTGTAGAGTCGTCAGGTCTCGTGCAGAACCACCAGAGTGGAAAAGTGCATGAGGGCTCGTCTTGTTGCCCAGGAGTCCGGGAACAGCTCGGAGGTGGGCAGGCTGTGGCTCCTCTGCCCAATTTATGGACCAGACTCAGAGGCTGGATGAGAGGTGGAGGAAAGGGAGGCCTGCAACCGCTCCACTTGCCTGCCTGGTGCGTCTCCTCCTCCTCCTCTGGGTGGTTCCTGTCTAGGGAGCGCTCTCCGCTCCCCGCAGCCAGTGCTGGGCCCTGCCACTTAGATCTGTTCTCTGCCGGGGGTGTCGTGGGCAGAACTAGTGTGGGGAGCCTGCTGTCCTTCCCTGGGCATGGACCAAGCAGACCCCGCATCGGGAAGGCTGCCTTGCAGTCCAGCCTCCTGTCGTGGACTGTTCTTAAGTGGAGAGATGGGGCGGGGGTGTTGATGGTGGGGGCTCTGGGTCTGTGCAGGTTGGTGGACAGTTAAACAGGGTGTCAGGAGAAGCTTGCCCTGCTGGTGTGCCTTGCAGTGAGCACAGGATCCCGGGTTGGGGGTCCCCATAGACCAAAAATGAAGAAAGGGTGTCTTTATAAAAGCGCTTTGTGCATGAGGGGCTCTGCATGGAGGGCCCCTGCCCTCCAACCAAAAGCATGCACCCCCCTCTGGTGCAAAGCTGACCCTGGCTTCCAGGCCAGGGGGCTCTTCTGCTGGGGGGATGACTGCCCCCCATTTCCAGCCCCTGATGAGCCCCCACGTGTGGGTTTGAGTTGGCTGATGGGCTAAGTGTGGGCCAGAACAGAAGTGTCCCTGGTGGGAAGGAACCCTGGCTCTGGGAGCTGAGGCCCAACCTGAGTCTGCAAAGCGCTCCACGTGGTCCAGGGTGATGTGAGGCTGAGAGGAGACCCCTGAGCTGTGGCTGAGGCCCATCCAGGGATGCCGGGGGCCTTGAAAAGTGGAGGAAAGCATCAGAGGCAAAGAGGGTTGAAGGTGGGGGTCCCTGGGGGCAGTCAAGGAGACATCTGAGACCCAATTTGTACCTCCACCCCCAGCACAACACAGTTGAAGGCTGGCATCCTGGTTTCCCGGGTGCTGCATCCATGGGCTGGGATGACCCCTGGGTGGCCTGCGCAGCAAGGAGCCCAGCGAGGGCAGAGAACAGGGTGAGCCTCTGGTGAGCTGACCCCACAAAGGTCAGAATCAGTTTCCTCCCCCGGGTGTGGGGCTCTCCAAGACTTAGGCACAGGGACCCACATCCCTGGGAGTCAAGTCCATCTCAGACTCAGCTAGCTCCCCCAACAAAAGAAAGATAAAAAGATCCCATCCCCTGTATGTCGGCCGGTCCTCAGAGGCCCACGGGAGGTGGCAGGTGGAGGTGCAGAGGCACAGGCCTTGCCGGGTCTCCCCTGCCCGGAGCCCTTCACCTTGTCTTGTTGGCGGGGAACTGGGGTGTACGGGAGAGGGCGTGCAGGGTTGAGAAGGAGGCAACGCTCCCTGGGACCCTTCTGGCCCCTGTCCTCGGACTTGCCCCTTGGTAACAACCCGGAGGCAGAACAGAACCCCACTTCGTGAACACCCTGCTCCTTCCCCAACCTTGTGAGAGCCCCAGGCTGGGTCAAGAAGTAGCAGCTCCTGGCCTATTCAGAAGACCCCAGGTGCCCTCCTGACACCACCAGCCAGTCTGCACAGGGAAGGCATGCTCTCCACCAGCCCCCACCCCTTCCCACCCGCACGAGCCTCAGAGGGGTGGTCTCGGCTGCCTTGCCCTCCGAAGCCCACAGGCCGAGTCAGGTTGCTGGCCCAGTAGGGGGTGAATCCGCTGGTCTGGTCAGTCCTACTGGGGTCATCAGGGCACCCACAGAGGAGGGACAGCTCAGAATGGAAATTCCATTAGTGCTCAGCCATGGGCAACAGGGCCTGTTCAAAGAATACATTCAATTAAAAATTGATTTTTCAGTTTAATCTCAATCATAATGAACCACATTCAGACCCCTTCCACCTCCCAGGACAGCAAAGCTCTCACCCGCCCGGCCCAGCCTTGCAGGCTCCCTGGCCTCCTCCCCATCCTTTGGACGGAGATGATATAGTCAGGGGCCAGGGGCCAGGGCCGGGGGCCATCCTTCACTGAGTTTGGGAATAATTACAAATGAGGTGCACAGGGGGTTTTGTTAAATGAAAGTGTCACGGTGGTAAATCGTATTTTTATTTACTGCGAGGTTGTGTTTTCAGCGTGGCTCCAGTTAAAAGCTGCAATATTTAATTTCCCTTGATCCAGACAGTATTTCAAAAGCATCATAAAACGAAAACAGCTCCAACTTTTTCCCTCCCTCACTTCCCACAAACTCAGAGACACCAGGCAGGAACCCCACACTTGGGCCCACAGAGCCGACTGGCTTCTTGGGAGGACTTCCCTTTCTCACTCACTCTTCCTCTGAGATCAGGCAGGAGAGGCCAGGCAGGTTCTCCAGAGCTTCCCGGGCTATCTGGGCAGCGGAACTATTAGAAATATGCTCATTTTTGTCAGCATCGTTCCGTCTGGGGCCCTTAACTGGGCGTGGCTCTGTGTTATCCCCTTACCTTTGTGATCACCTCCAATCTCATACATCCGCCCAGGTGGGCTCTGTCCTCACACCTGCCTTACAGATGAGAAAACGGAACTTTAGTGAAGCGTGGGATTTGCTGAGGGACCCTCGGCTCAGCAGGACTGGAGCTCAGGCCTGCTTGATCTGAGCACATGCCTGCGGTTCTGGTGTGTTTGGACCTCAGAATGCCCAGCCCCACCCTGCTTGCCTCCCGGCTCTCACCTGCTGATTTGCTGTGCAACCTCAGGTCCCATACTCACCTTTCTGAGTCTCTGTAAAAAGGAAGACCCACCCCAGCTGCTTGTGATAGAACTGCAAGGAGACACACTCCAACCCTGCAGACAGATCCTTGGCCCAGCTCTGTGGTGGCCCCCTCTGCTCTCCAGATAACTCCCAGGGACAGACGGACCTTCCTCTGGCCATGAACACAGTGTCCTGTGCTTTAAACATTCCCTGGACTTGACTCCAACTTCCTGGTTTGGGGGCGGGGTTTCACTGATTGCAGTTACCCTAGGAGGGCATCCATTCACGCTTGTTTATTACAGAAAGGCCAGGGTGCCTTCTGACCCCTCTCTGTCCCACCCCCAGCCTGCAGTGGTCAGCGCTCTGGGGGCTCCCTCTCGTCCTCTCTGGCCTGGCATCCTGTTTTCACTTGTGTTCACAGCTGCTCTGAGCATCGCTGCTGGACCCTGGGGTCCTTCCCCCGCACCCACCCCCAGTACAGAGTGTTGTCCCCCGTGGGTCCTCAGGAACCGGTCACTACATGTGGGCACTCAGCACTGCTTGTCCCAGCAGCAGCCAGCTGTCCCATCCACACCCCCACTCAGCATGGTGTCTGGCTCTGTTTCCCAAAGACCCTGACTTCTGGTAGACCTTGGACAAAAAAAAAGAATTCCAGGTGTAGGCTTGGGAAACTTCGTTATATATACATCGCTTTCCTGCAGAACTTCATGGGGACTTTTCTAGAACATCCCAGAAGACTAAGAGTTCTACAGCACAGGCCTTGGGAAGTGCTATTCCAAGGATAACAGCCTAGCTGCAGGTGGGCTGGGATCTGACCCCCCACCCTAGGTGCCTCTCTGAGCGGGGGCACCTCAGCCTGATCTCTTTGAGCCTCCGTTTCCCCATCTATTAAAGTGACGACCCTAACACTGCTGGGGCCACTATGCACTTGGCACCCAGTTACAGGACCGTGGCAGGCTGGGCGGTTGGTGCTCAGCACACATCAGGTCTCTTTCCACACGGGTGTCCAGGGACTCCGTGAAGCTGCCCCTGCCAGGGCTGGGCATTACTGAGGCCTCACCCTCCGGGGCCAGCTCTTGGGTGCTCTGTCGTGGACGAGTTGTATGACTCCAGGCAACTCTCATCAGCTCTCCAAGCCTCAGTTTCCTCACCTGTAAAATGGAGACAAGGGCACATGCCTCTCAGGTGTGGGGAGGAGCCTGTGCGCGCTTGTGGTGAATGGATGTGTGGCCAGCTGGGTGAGCAGAGCCGCCCTCGGGGGAGAACCCAGATGGAGCGGTCTGGCAGCGGCGTGGAACTCGGGGAGGGTGGGCAGAGGAGCCAGGCAGAGCTGTGCCCAGAGCCGGCATCATCACTCGCTGGTGGCAAGACCACGAGACCCTCTGCTTCTCTAGGCCTGTCTCCCCATCAGTACTCTGGGGATAATGACACACGTCGTCTGACTCAGGTGACAGTTGTTGGGCCATCCCAGCGGGACACAGGTAGTGTGGGTGCCCCTCCGTCTGGTGTCATTACTGCAGAGCACTCTGTTGTGCCCGGGCCATCCCTCCCCACTGACTCCTGGTGACAGAAGGCCCAGCTTCTGCCCTGAGGGAGGCTCTGCTTCTTTCCCCTGGGTGTCAGGGCCAAGCCCAGGTCCTAAAGAATTGTCCCACCCTGGCCCACCCACAAGGAAATCAGGCCAGCCACTCGTCCCCCTCCCTGGCTGCAGAGCATGGCCCCTGACTGCCCAGCCTCATGGGTACGGGGTCTGGTGTCCTCGTCAGCAGCAGAAGATAAATGTTTTTAATTCAGGGAGCTTTTCATGAGCCAATGAAAGGGAGTAAATCACCCTTCCAGGCCCCAGAGCCCAGAGCTGGTGCCTGGTCACATCAGGGTGGGCCGAGGGGCAGCCGCACCGGGTCACTGGATGGCAGGGGGACCGGGGCATGCTGTGGCCTGACAGCTGGATGCCAAGCTGGGTCACTGGACGGCAGGAGGACCTGGGCACAGTGTGGCCTGGCAGCCGGACGCCAAGCCAAGTCACTGGACGGCAGGGGGACCTGGGCATGCTATGGCCTGGAAGCCATTACAAACAAGCCCTTCTATGGTGGGGCAGGTGGGCAGGGTCTGCCTGACTGTTTCCCCTGCTCTCCTGGCCTGGTCAGGCTCCGAGGGTCCTAGTGTGCGTGCACAAGGGAGGCCTGCATGTGGACTCAGCCTTGGCACACGCCCGGCCCTGTGCACCTCTGGGTGCCCAGGTGGTGAGACCCGGGTGTGTGCAGAGCACCTGTGTGCCCGGCTGTGACGGGGCCACGGGAGCGCCGGGGCGCGGCCCCCGTGTGCTTGTGCAGGCACGCGTGTGCACATGGCTTCTGGAGAAGAAATGTTTAAAAATGGAGTTGTCAGCCCCGAGTTGACAGGCGCAATCAGGAAAGTGCAGCGTCGGCAGGAACGGCCGCGGCTCCCTCAATTACCCGGGAGGAAATGGCCCCGCTTTGTGCTGAGGAGGCAGAGTGTGACTGGAATAAAGCAAGTGGAGCAGACCCAAAAACTTCATTAATTAAAGAAACTCATTAATGAGGGACATTTAATCAGCTGAAGATTAGATCCACGCTTGCCTCTTCCAGGAGCCGGGCGCCGAGAGAGGACCGGAGCCGGCCTGCCTCCTCTGCCCGCCCGTGCGGCCAGGCCCAGCGCCAGGGTCCCGGCAGGGAGATGCAATGCCCACGGGCCAGCTGCTCGCGGCCACGTGGAGGCCAGTTCGGGTGCCCAGACGGCGTCAGGGTGCCGGGATCAAAGGTGCTCGGCCAAGGCTGATTTTGGCCTCACCGGGGGACATGCGGCAGCGTCGGGAGATGTGTTTTGTGGTCACCCTGGGGAGGGTGGTGCTGCCCGCCGCTCGCCCATAGGGCTCAGGGATGCCGGACACCCTACGGTGCCTAGGGCAGCACCACGGGAGAACCTGCTGCCACACACGTCGGTGGTGCCAAGGCCACAAGACACCTGCTCCAGGCTGGGTGTGTGAATGCACTTTGGGGATGGGGAGAGTGCGTGGCATGTGAACCAAGTGTGTGTGAGCACAGGCAATGCGTGCATGTGAGCTTGTGTGCCTGGGGAACATGGATGTGAGTGTGGATGTGTGTCAGGGTTCATTCCCATGGACGAGCGGGGAGAGGAGGCTGGGGCCCCAGCAGACCTGGAGGAGACCTGACAGGCGAGCTGAGACCTGTTGCTGGGTGTGCTTCACCCGGGACCGCCCAGCACCATCTCTGGGCCCCTGGGAGGATCCTGCTTTCTGGTGTGTTTAGAGAATTGTCCACTTGCTGTTTAAGGCTGTGAGGAGAATGGCCCCTGCCCAGGACAGGCTGTCTGAGGGCATGCCCATCTGGTGGGCCATCACCCCAACACCTGTGATCTTGACTGCATGTTCGGGGACCCACCTGAGGGTGCCACCCTCAGACCATGGCCCTGCGGGTTCCACTGGGCTCCCAGGCACCTTCCCCACCTCCCGCAGCCCAGGGGGTGCCGGGCCGGGCTGCCCCATTGGGCCGAGCCTGAGGCCTAGTTTCGGTTACAGTGGCACAGGTTGGACCCGTCTCCTCAGTGCAAGTGAGGTCTGGCAGCCGGGGGGCTCACTTCCCACCCTGTCCTCCTTCCTCCCCAAGTTCCAGCCCCCTCCCCCAGTACAGGGGTGCAGTGGGCTGCTACCACTGTGCCAAGAACAACCCCCAGCAGGGAGAGTCAGGGGAGGGGCCTTCCCAGGTGTGTGGATGGCGTGGGTGGGTGGGCAAGGCTGGGGCTGTCAGGTGTGAGCTGAGGAGGGGGCTCTGGGCAGAGCAGATGTGGCAGGGTGACGGCCGCATCGAATCCGTGGGGCAGCAGGAGCCAGGAGAGGGACGCAGGAGCAGGGGCAGCAGGTCCCGGGGACCAGGCTGCTCCTGGCCCTGGACATGTTCACATTTTCAGGAGGAAAATGTCTTGCTTGGCAAGGAGCAAAGCAGAGGAGCTGGGCAGTGCTGCAGGAGGGACCCAGGTTTGACATGGAGACATTCGCGTCAACCAGCTTGAAGGCTGAGAGAGTATGGAACCCTTGAGCCCACGGCTCTCAGCAGGTTTTCACCCTGTCAAGTCTGGAGACAGGGTGTCTACCTCCATCATAGGGAGATGGTGGGGACCCTGGATGCCAGGCCCACCCCATCCTGGGAAGTGACAAGCAGATGGCCCCACAGAGACCCTGTGAGGAAAGGATAGGGATGGGACTTCCCTGGTGGTGCAGTGGTTAAGAATCCGCCTTCCAATACAGGGGACATGGGTTTGATTCCTGGTCGGGCGACTAAGCCCATGTGCCACAACTGGAGAAGCCCTTGCACCATAACAAAGACCCTGCACAGCGAAAATTTAAAAAGAAAGGAAGGAAAAATGGATGGGGACAAAGCACCCGGGATCCCTCCCCCAGGGCCCCCTTGTACGGGGGAGCCTCCTGGGTGAGGCCAGTAAGGAGGGTCCCAGGCCTTTGCCTAGACACTCCTGTTGGCAGCGCTACTCCTGTGTTGAGGGGGCTTTCTGTGAGTCTGGGGGTTCAGGCTGCCCAGGTCCCTGTGTGAGCAGGGCACAGTCTCCACTTCCAGCACCAAGGTGATCCTGGGACAGACGTGGGGGCAGATCAGAGCAGGTTTCTTAGGAGAGGTGGCAGCCAGGGCTGCATAGACAAAGGGCAGCTCCTCCGGTGGCCCGGCTCCTTCCCCGAGAGCTCATCTCCGGGCCGCCCCCCCCGCGCCTGCCCCTCCTCACTGGCCCAGGGCTGGTGTGCTGCCTCCATCTCCCTGGCCGCCTGGGGAGCCCGTCACAGGGCTGTGGGCAGAGCAGGTGCTCGGAGGTACACACGGGCGAAGGAGCGTGCTGCCCCCCAGGGGCCTGGATTCTAGCCCACATGACTCCACTAACATGCCCGTGACCTCCGAGAGTCAGCGCTCTTGGGATGTGCTTGAGTGTTCCCACCTTGGTGTTGGCAGGCTCAAACAGAGCCACACACATGTAGGCCCCTCAGCAGGGCCTCCAGAGCCCAGGCACCAGCGATAATCTCTGCTCCCCCTTCAAGCCCTGTCCTAGTCCCTCGTCCCCCAGACGCAGCAGTGAGCCCCCATCCCGCATCGTCCTTTGGCTTCTCTTCCAGACCCACCCTCTGTTCTGGTACCACGGGCATCCACCCATGGCCACTGTCCCATGATGAGCCTAAGCAGGTGTCCTCCCAGCCCAGGCCCGGGGGTGGGAGTGCCCCTCCCCAGGTCCTGGTTACCAGGACCCCAAGGTCTTGCAGTCCCTGGAAAGAACAGTCCCACCAGCAGAACCTGAGGACCAGCTGAGGCTGCCACTTGGCCCCCAGATGGGAACTTTCGGCTCCATAAGCATCAGCTCACGCCCCTGACCCCAGCCCGGATCCCAAGCCCACCAGGTTGGGCTCAAACTCAGGACATCTTCCCAGGGCCGCTGTGGCTTGTGATCAGGAGCAGCTGTTCCTTTGAGCCACTCATTCTGAGTCAGCAGGTCAGGAAGGCCCGAGAACCTGCATTGCTGATAGTGCCCGGGGCACACAGTGCTGCTGTCCAGACCCCAGCTGGAGGACCTTACTGCGCACAGACTCGGGGCTGAAGGGCTGCGGACACCCGCCGTGCGTGGCCACACGTGACCAGGCATGAGCTCTGTCCCCATGACATCCCCTGTCCCGGAGACGCTGTCCTGAACTCACAAACGTCCCCACGAAAGAAGGAGCGCCCAACCGACAAACGAATTCATTTCTCAACCTGGATCCCCTGAGGGGTGTTTGACTGTGGGACGCAGTATGTAATCTCTGTTGCCAGGAAATTTGCCTTCCTAATGGCGTTTTGCGAGTCTTCATTTGAGTCTGCCTTCCCAGGGCTCACATTAACTAGGGGAAGCACACTGTGGTATGCGTGGGGTAGGGGGCAGCGAGCGGTGGGCGGACATCGGGGACCTGAGGCTGGAGGGCACAGACGCTGGGCTATACCCAAGGGTGGGTGCCGCCCCCACCATCCACCGTTCCCACCCCTGCCTGCCCATGTCATGTCCTGGGCACTGTGCTTAATATCCTGTTCCATTTGCTAAGAGAAACCGTGGGCCATTCATCATGCTAATATGTTTTAATGAATGAATATGCAGGAAACATGTACGATGTGGCTGCATGTGGGGGGGGCGGGGCTCATCCTGGGAGTGCAGAGGCCACTGCCCTGGACCCTCGGGGGAGAGTGGACCGCAGGCTGCTGTCTGTTTGTGGTTGGAATGAGTGGTTCTCTGTGGCACCCCTCCTCGTGGGGTCACCTTGACGCTGTCCTGTAGCTTTGTCCTCAAGAGGGAACTTCCTCTCCATCCCACTGAGTAGCAGCCTGGTGTCCGCTGGTCCTCTCTCGGGTATACACGAAGATGCCACATGTGCTCTCCCACTTACAAGTTCACAGTGGCATCTCAGAACCCCAGAGAAGGCTAGAGGAGGGACTGAGCAAAATGGAAATCACAGGGGATGGGAATAACCTGGAAGCCTTCCCAGAGGCGGTGTCTGAACACTTCCAGGGCAGCGGGAGGGTTGGAGGAGGGAAGAGTCCTGGGTCGCAGCAGAGACTGCACAAAGCCTGTCCATGAGCACAGCACTGGGGTGGTGTTTTTCACTTTGATATCTCTAGACATGGGAGATGCTCAGCAAACTTAGGAAGTGCTCAGCAAACAGTTATTTACTGAGCGAATGGAGCAGTGAAGGTAGGGGACAGAAGGAGTTGTGTGGGAGCCTCGGTGGGTGCTGCTAAGAGTTGGCAAGTAACTGTGGTTGGCAGGCTGGGCCTGGGTCCTCCTTAGGGACCCTCCCCTCTTGCCGTCTCCCTCCTCATGAGGCTTCCCTGACAGTGTCCTTCATCCTTGCCCTTGGTAGCCCACAGGTGTCTCAGTGCCTTGGCCCCCCAGCACCCAGGGCCCGGGCACATGGCTCAGCTGCCCCATGCTTCCCGCTGGTCTAGCCTGGGGCTCCTGTGGGCAGGAGTACGAGACCACGGTGGGCTCCTCCTCCCAGAGGCAGATGGGCTCCAAAGGTGAGAGCGGAGCCTTGGATTGACCATGCTGGGGTCTGAGACCTACCTGCATGGCCTCAAGCCAGCCCCCAGGAGCTTCACTGCGCTCCTCTGTGAGGTAGGGGAGGCAGGTGGGTGGGCTTGTCCCCAGACACAGCACCCCCTGGGGCCAGCACACAGCCTCCCGGCCCTCCTGGCTCTCTCTTCCCACCTGGTTTGAAGAGGGTCCCTGGCCCAGCAGGGGGTTGCTTTCCCCAAGCCCCTCCCTCACCTTGAGGAGCTGAGTGTCTCTTCCCCATGCTCCTGATGTTTTTTGTCAGGAAGCCTGTGAGCAGCAGTTGAAAGGTGCTGGGGGTTCTCCCACTGCTTGGGGGCAGCAAGGCAGCCACTGCCACCCTCCCAGTGCCCCCGCAGGAGGGGCCTCCAGGCTCGGCAGACAAGCCCATCAGGTGATGGGCGGCCCACCCCTGGGCAGAGAGGTCCAGCCCCCACCGCTCCCACGTCCCTGGACAGCAGCTGTTTCCGGTTAACCACAGCCCCATGTGTCCCCAGAGCTGCTGGTTCTTCATGGCACCTGCACACATGTGTGGACACATACACACACAAGCGTGGATACACACATGTATGTACATGCGCACACACAAGTGTGGATACACACGCACGTGTATGGGCATGTGCACACACAAGTGTGGATACACACACGTGTAGACACGTACACACACAAGGGTGGGTACACATGTGGACACGTGTGAACACACGTGCACACAAGCATGAATACACGTGGACACATACATGCGTGGATATACACACACGTGTGTGGACACACGGGCAAACACAATCGTGGATACACGTGTGGACACATACACGTGTGAACACACATGGGTGGATATACACACGTGTGGACACACAGGCAAACAATCGTGGATATACACGTGGACGCGCATGTGTGAACACACGTGTGGATATACACATGTGTGGGCACAGGCACACAATTGTGGATACACGTGTGAACACCCGCACGCACACATGTTTGGATATACACATGTGTGTGGACACAGTCACATACAATCGTGGATACACACATGGACACACACATGTGAACACACACGCACACACAAGCTGGATACACACACATGTGGACACACAGTGAGTTACAGATTCAGGACCAGGCAGCACCCTAGAGGATCTGTGAAATGGGGTGAGGACCCCTTCTCATTGAGGGGCAGTGACTGGCCACAGCTCCCTGGACTCCCCAGCTGACCCCTAGTTGTGCTCTGGTCCCACCCCCTTTTGCAGAGACCCAGCCCCTGGGGTCCCTGCTTGGCCCAGCAGCCTCATGCTCGGCAAGGGCCCCCACCCCACACCTGCCTTCCTGGGCCCTTCAGCCAGACAACGGCTGCCAGTTCCTTGCTGATTTCCCCCGGCAGGACAGAGTGTGGTGGAGGTGAAGCTGATGGGAGAGGGGGATTTATGGGGCCACGTTATTTACGATTTGTATGCAGTGAGCTTGGAGGGAATTACGGCTTAATCGTGCGAAAATCCGTCCCCTCCCCTGGGGCTTCTCGGCTGAGATCTGGGCCCGGCTTAATGCAGGAAGGGGCTGAGTCTGGGCTGAGAGACAGCGGTAGGCTCTGGCAGGTGGCGGGGCTCCATTCTGGGGGGTGGGGGTGACAGCTCAGTCAGTAGATCGGGAAAGCGCCTGGGGTCCTTCGGGTGGAGGTTCTTACTCTTTCTTGTGCCTTGAACCCTCTTAGCATCCGTTGAGGCACACAGATCCATTCTCAAAAAATGGTCTTGAATGCATAAAATACATTAGGATTATGAAAGCCATTTTATGGGAATACACTCACCCAAAGAGAGAAGACAGGTGAAGTCGTAATCTGTGGCTTCTTTACAAGTGTGTGAAAGACCCCTTTAGGGGTGGGGTCTGCTCCCACCCTAGTTTTGGAGTTGGGGTGAGTACAAGCGTAGCACAGTATGAAGGACCTACGGCTTCTGTTCGAGACGGGGTCTAGGGCAGTGCTCACGCCCTGGGTTTGCAGCCACTTTCGTGGGTGCTGACATTCCAGTTGGCGGATGGTAAGATGGAAAGGTAGGGTGTTTTCCTGTCCAGGCTCTCAGGTGCCCGGAGTTCTTCCCCCAATAGAAGAAAGTGGCAGAGAGCACAGGCGGAGCACGACCAAGCTGCTTCCGGGCACAACGCCAAATCGGTGTGCGTTGATCTCAAGCCACGGCAGCTCTGGGTCAGCCCTGTCGGCCTTCATGGTGCAGATGGGGAAACCAGGCCGCCAGCAGGGAGACTTGTGCAAGAGTGTAGCCGGACTTCCCCTGTGCGAAGCCTGGGCAGAAAGCAAGGTGCCCAAGGTGCCCCAGAGAGCCGTGTCAGGAGACTGGCCCCAGTGCTGCGGACTAAGTGGGAGCCCAGGCTCGGGCCCACATGTGCTCCATATGGAGAGCAGGCCTCCGCAATCAGGACTTGCTGTTTGCCAGGGTGACCCGGCCCATCAACCACTCAGCCGCCGCCAAGGCAGGAGGGGCCTGAGACCCTTCTGGAAAATGAGAGTCTGTGGACCAGAGCAAAAGGAGACATAAGGTGGAGGAGACCTGGGATGCTGGAGGGAAGGGGTCGGGGTGGTGGGAACCCAGCCCGGCCTGCACCTCATTGCCACCAGGAATGGCCAAACACGGGCCTCAGCGTCAGATTATAAACTTGCCGAGTGGCTTGGAGTCCTCGGCGCTCACTTCTGGGGGCTCTGCCTGGATTTCCCCTGAAGTCCCTCTAGGTCTCAGGGGTGGGGGCAGATACGCAATGCACCCTGTAGTCCCTGGAGTATCCGCTGAGCCAGACGCCCCATGGAAAAGGTAGAAGAGGAAAGGGAGAAAGCTGAAGGCTGGAGAGCCCACCACCCTGCGGGCCCTGAATGAACCAGTACAGGGTGTGACGGGCCTCCCAACAGCCCTAACTTAACAGAAGATACTGAACTGGCTGCGGAGAAGAGTGGACTGGATGAGGCAGGAAGGGCCACCGCTCAGGCGGATTCTCAGCCCTGGCCTTGGAGCCGCCGCTTCCTCCTCCCCTCAAGCTCCCCCTGGTGTCTGCCGGGGGGCCCCTGGTCTCCCCTCCACCCCAGGGCAGCCCCATCCCAGCCCCCCTCAGAGCCCCCTTCACACCTACTGCCTGCATCACCACCCTTAACCCGACCTCCAGTCGCCTAGCTGAGGAAAGGTGAACTGGAGCCCGGCTGGGGCCTGCGCCCCCTCTCCCCAGGGGCGTGCCGAGTCCTTCGTCCGAGCCCTGAATTGTGTGCATCCCTTTCCGGCTCCTTGCTCAGGGACTCCAAGCTGGCAGCTTGAAATCAGTGGAGGGGGTAGCGTTTATGCCATGGAAATATGCAGCCGCCACAACGCAGGACTTTTTCCCCCCCAACAGAACCCTTGTCTGACACTCACCAGCACACCGCTCTGTCCCGCTCTGGTGGGGGGGTAGTGGATTGCCAGGTCAGCCCATCCTCTGAATGCTGGAGAAGGGTGTCAGGCCAGGGGTGGGCACCTGCAAGCTCAGAAACCCTGGTTGGTTGCTGGGTTAGAAGGAATTCCGTGAGACTGGGTCAGCCTGCTCGACGGAGCCCTGGAGTCTTGGGGACGGTGGGTGGAGGGACCGCCATCTTCTGCTCCCACGGACAAGAGTCCACAGCTGTGGACAAGAGTCCAGCTACAAGCGTCCATAGCTGTCATGCTGTGTCCACTGGCTCCAGAGTCAGGTGGGTCTGCCACATGCCGCTGTGTGCTCCTGAGCAAGTGACTTCCTTCTCTGTTTCTCTCCTCGGTGGAGAAGGCCAGTTCACAGGCTGTTGAACGATTATACGAACTAATGCCTTTTTATTGCTTTATGCAGTGTTGGGCTCTCCAAGTGACCCATGGCTGTCACTCCTGCATTCGTCAGCATTACTCAACACGTACTGAGCATCTGCTGTATGCCGGGGCTGTGTCAGGTGCTGGGGAACTCAGTGGTGAGCTCTTGCCCTCGGGAGTTCCCAGTCAACTTCCCTGGCACCGTGACTGCAGCCCTGCTTTGTCTTGAAGCGTCTATACCAGCACCCCTGCTTGCCAAGACCATGCCCCAAAGTCTCTGCCTTGACGTATACCAGCCTGCAGGGACCTGCCCACCCTGCACGCCGCGGGGATGACATCTTAGCTCTTGGAAGGGAGGAGGCATGAGATTCCAAGAGGGAGAAATCCCTGCTGTGCCTCTGGGGTGGCGGGCTGGAAGGGGACAGAAGGGGTCTCACATGGAGGTGGGGGCTGGGTTTCCAGGACTCCCCCTCCATGAGCCAGGACTTTCCTCGGGTGCCTGGGCTGGGAGGGGCCTCTGTTCCCGTCTGGCAGGGCCACTCTCTCATGAAATTTGGGGGCAGGAGCCTGTGAGCCGTGGAGGTGGCCTGTTTCTGGACTGAGAAAGCAAATGAGTCTGAGGCAAGAGGAAAGTGAGGGAGTGTGGCCAGACTGTGCACTGTCCTGGCGCTCCACCCCCGGCCACCCTCCCGCAGGTGACCTCCAGCCCAGACAGCCTCCGCTGAATCCTGGACCCGCTCTTCCTTTTGCTCTGGGTCTTGGCAGGTCCTGGAAACCTCGATTGTGTCTATTTATTTCCGCACTGATGCTCCCGGGAGAACGAGTCCCCTCCCCTCCAGGAGTGGGGAGCCCCTTCCATGAGTCACGCAGGAGACACTCTGAGGCAACAGACTTGCCGAGCCCACGCCCGCCTCCGCCCGGCCCCCCTAGGAAATTGAATATCAGCCTGAACCAAACACCGTGGCGGAGTTAATTGTTTGTCCCCCAAAAGTCATGTCACGTGCTTCAGACTTAGCTGATGCTCATGGGGCCTCCCCAGGGTGTCCCCCGGGGTGTCCGCTCCCAGAGACAGGGCTCTGTGCTGGCTGGTGCACCCCAGCACCCAGAACTTGGACCTAGTGGGCGCTGGGTGTTTATTCAGCGAGCAGGTTCACACACACCATCGCTCCCACTCTGCTGGCGCAGACTCGAGAACACCAACCCTGCCTGCACTCACCAGCTGGTCCTCCCCTGGGCCGATTCCTCCTCATCTGAGTGGCCAGAACATTCTCCACCTCGGAGGCCCCTCTCCGAGATCGCAGTGGTCCTGGGTCTCTGGGGGCAGAGCCAGGATCCACCCTCCTTGGAGAAAGTCAGAGGACGCGTGCTATCCCTGCCCGGTGTGTCTTAAGTCACAGCAGGACGACTTGCCAGAATCAACCAAACTCACCCATACCTGTCAGCAGGAACATGGCAGGCCGTGATGCGTGGACCAGCACGCACAAGGGCTGGGAGTCTCTTGCCCCTTCCCTTGATACCATCGCGTGTCCCAGCTTCATCTTTGTTCCTCTTCAATAATCTCATCTTCTCTTTCTCCCCAAAACCTCACCTCCCTGTGACCAGCACGTTAAGAAAACAGAATAGAGACATCACCTCCAAGAAGACAACCGAATGTGTTAGTCTAGTAACACCCCCTTTCTCTCCTGCTCCTCGTGTTCCCCCCCACCCCAGCCCTTTCCCCTCTGTGAGACCCCACCCTCCCCACTGCTACCATCACGTGATCACGGGCAGCCCTCTGACTCCAGGAAACGCCATCCCTCTGCTCCCGAACCAGCCTACCCGGGGCAGCCAGGGACAGAGGGACCCTCCCTCTGAGCAGGTGGGTGTCGACTGAGACCCCCTCCCCAATCGGGAAAGGTGCAGTGGTCATGGAGGCAAGCAGAATGCAGGCTGGATTCAGATTTGCATGGAACCACGGACCGACATTTCCTCACCTGTAAAAGGGGGACAACCATCCCACATATTCCTGGAGCTGCACCAATGAACAACCAAAGTGAGTGCAGTGTTGTGGATTCTTCACACCCTTGGAGGGTCAGCAAGGGGCGGACGAGTCCATGGGCTGCAGTCATGCGGGCACAGGGTGGAAGTTTCCAGAAGGCAGGTTTCAGCTCTGCCCGTGGAAGAGCATCCCGGCAGAGCTGCCCCGGGAGGGAAAGAGCCTCCACGCTGGTGAACATGCATTGCTGGGCTCGCTTGGACAGAGCCGGGCAGGTACCAGTAAGGGCACAGAGATGAGAGTCACTGTCTGGTGTCACCCGTGGTCACCTCCCATCTAAGGCTCAGGGATTGAAGGAGTCTCAGGTTTGCTCGGGATGCAGACTCCTCAGTGTTCAGCGGTTTGGGGCATGGCCTCACACATGCATGCCCTGGGATGGGGAGGGCAGGACCATCTGCTCCCAGGCTGGGAGGTCAGACCCCTGAGGTGCCCTGGCTCAGCCACCACTGGGGACTTGAACCCACATGTCCTGCCTGCCAGCAGTCAGTCCCTAAGTCAGCTGCCTCCTCTTCTGACACTGACGGGCACCGGGGATGCCTCGAGAATGACCCAGTGATGCTCACAGGGGGTCCTCTGCACCGGCCTCTTCTGGAAACTGACTGTCCCATTCTCCTGGTCCTGTGAATTGTCCAACACAGCATGAAGGCTCAGGCTTGGCCCCTGTTCCTGGCTTAGGGAGGCGACATCTGTCCCCGCTGTCCTGGGAACATGGACAGTGCCCTGCACACACAGGCACAGCATCAGTCCAGCCTGTGCACCTCCTGTGTCCCCAGTGCCAGGCAGCAGAGGCTCAACTGATGCCAGTGACCTGGGTAAAGATTGGTATTGGGGGGGCATGCCTGTGAAGGTGGTGGTGGGGGTCCCCTCTCCTCTCAGGACAGGTGAGCCATGTCCAGAGTGGGACAAGCAGATCACACACCTACCTGTCTGGTCCTTGAAGCTGGTGGTTCTGCCACGCTCCCCTCCTCCGCCCTGTCTGGAAGCCTCTTTGCCCAGAGGTGGTGGAGAGATGGCGTGGTGCCCAGCCTTTGCCGCCAGCCTGCCTTCTTTCTGCAGGCTGGCCTGCAGACCAGGCCCACCACACCCTCCCTCCCGGGGTGAGGAGTCTGGGAGGCAATTAGCCTAATTGTCGTGGAGGGGCTGGGAGCAGAGATCCCCTAGGGGACTGTGCAGGGAGGGGCTCGGAGGGCCTCTGTCTGCAGCTGCTTCGGCTCTTCCCTGCCCCCAGCACCCTGCTCCCTGAACATCCTGCCCAGTGCATCCCACACAGAGGGGACCCTACCCCCAGACAACAGGAGCTCACTGGCCAAGGCCTGAGTGTGCAGATTTCCATTGGGCCGGTGATGTGGGCAGAGACACTTGGGGGAGTCTTAGCTCTAGATCTTAAAGATGAAGGGCCCTCCTGCACAGACCCTGCCTCCAGGCAGATGAGTCCCTGTCCCCTTTCCACAGACTAAGAGGTTAGGCTGTGCCCAGAGTCACCTAGAAATGGAGGCATTGAGTCTGCGCTCAGGGTCTGGTGCCAAAAGCTGGACTACCCAAGGTACAGGAGCAGAGAAAAGGCCATTAGCTGCAGGGCCTCCCCGAGAGGCTGGCTGGGCTCTCCCTGGTCAAAGCCCCTCGCTGCCCGTTCCTGGGGCTGGACAAGCCCTTCCATCTCATACCACTGTGTCATCAGGACTCAGCAGGGAGCGGGTGGCTCACTGGCTCTAGGATAACGTGAGTTTATTTACAAGGAGACTTTCCAGAGGTGTCTGGAGGAGAGCTGGACCATAAAGAAGGCTGAGCACTGAAGAATTGATGGTTTTGAACTGTGGTATTGGAGAGGACTCTTGAGGGTCCCTTGAACTGCAAGGAGATCAAACCAGTCAATCCTAAAGGAAGTCAACCCTGAATATTCATTGGAAGGACTGAAGCTGAAGCTCCAATACTTTGGCCACCTGATATGAAGAGCCGACTCATTAGAAAAGACCATGATGCTGGGAAGGATTGAAGGCAGGAGAAGAAGGGGACAACAGAGGATGAGATGGTTGGATGGCATCACCGATTCAATGGACATGAGTTTGAGCAAACTCCAGGAGTTGGTGATGGACAGAGAGGCCTGGCGTGCTGCAGTCCATGGGGTCGCAAAGAGTCGGACACAACTGAGCAGCTCAACAACAGCAAGAACTGGAGGATGGGCTGGAGGGACCACCAGGAACAGTGTAGGACCCCAGCCTGACAGTCACAGCGCTGTTACCACCTCAGGCCTAAGGAAGAAGCAGCAGTAGAACCAAGAAGATTGCAGGGTCCTGGAGGGGCCCCTCCCTTGAGTCTGGATCCCCTCTGGTCTGGGGGAGATCCAGCCTGAGACAGCCTCCCAGGGAGACAGCAAGGGAATAAATACCCCAGACTCACCCCCAGACTCTGGAAAGCAGAGGACTGAGCCTTCGCCCCACCTTCATGGCCAACCACACACCCTCCCCTGACATCACCCCCACTCTTGAATCGGTCTACTCTCTTGCGTCGTGGCCCTCAGTTCCCCTTTGTCAGATGAGCGAACTTTGCTCTCTAGAACTTACTGCCTTCCAGCCATCATTACTGTTGACTTAGAATGGTCAGTTCCTCTTGGGCCAGAAACCCCTCATGGCAATGAAGAGAGTGGTGAGTCAGAACCAAGAAAAGAGAGTGTGTCTGGAGAGAGATGAGGGGTCAGCACATTGCGTGCTGTTGAGGGTCAGGTCGGATGAGGACTGGGAGCTGACCCTTAGATGGTCAACATGGCACAGGTGGGAACCTTGCCCAGGGTAGTTTCAGGGAATGGTGCCTGGGAGACTCTGCCGGGGGTGGGATGACGAGGGAACAGGAATAAAGGAGTTTAGGCTGCAGGTGTAGGTGACTCATTCAAGAGCCTTTGCTCTGTAAGGAAGCAGTGCATGGGGTTTGTAGCTGACAAAGCTGAGTGGTCAAGGAGGGTTTTCTTTCCCTATCATGGGAGCCAGTCAGCAAATTGCCAGAGCTGTGAGCATATGCTGGTGAGAAGGACTGGACACCTGTGTGCATGGAAGTGACTGGTTAGAGATGGGAGCAGAAATGGGAGGGAAGGCCAGGGGTGGGACAAGAGGCAGGAAGGTGAACAAGTGAGCATGGGCATGGCCTTCCATTTCCACGGGAAATAAAAGCACAGTCATTGCCAAGAAGGAGAACATTGGAGCGTTGTGGGAGGGTTGGGGAGGAAGAGGGACATGGTCATCGAGAGCGAATGGCAGATCCAGGCAGAGGACAGTGATCTAAGGAAATTGGGCTGATTTTGTATGTTTTCCCAGAGTGTGGGCCATGGAGTAGAATGGGCAGAGCTGCTTTTAGCAATCTGCCAGGCAAGTGTAAAGACAAGAGAGAGAGACAGTTTTGCAGAGGGGGTGGGAATAAATGACTTGACCATGGTCTTTAAGCTTTTAACTCATCTGTCCATCTACTTAACCACTCCCCTTTCATCCATCCATTCTCCACTTTATGTCCATCTTTCCATCCATCTTTTTATTTATTTTTTTTAATTTTATTTTATTTTTAAACTTTACAATATTGTATTGGTTTTGCCAAACATCGAAATGAATCCGCCACAGGTATACACGTGTTCCCCATCCTGAACCCCCTCCCTCCTCCCTCCCCATACCATCCCTCTGGGTCGTCCCAGTGCACCAGCCCCAAGCATCCAGCATCGTGCATCGAACCTGGACTGGTGACTCGTTTCATACATGATAGTATACATGTTTCAATGCCATTCTCCCAAATCTTCCCACCCTCTCCCTCTCCCACAGAGTCCATAAGACTGTTCTATACATCAGTGTCTCTTTATCTCTTCATCTATCCACCTATCCACCCCTCTGTCTGTCAGTTCTTCCATTCATCCATCCACCCATCAATCCTTTCATCCATCCAACCATCCAGCCATCTTTTTATCCAGCCAGCCATCTTTCCATCTGTCTTTTCATTTATCCATCCACCCACCCATCCTTCCATCCACCCATCCAGTGTGCGTTGAAACTTCCAAGTACAGCAGAGTGCTGTGCTGGGTGCAGGGATGTGGGGATGGAGGGCGAGTGAGGGAATTCAGGATCCCTGGGGAGCCACACTAGTTCACACTGCTCTGAAATCACCTGAAGCCATGAGACCTGGCCCGGCAGGGGGACTCTGCCCAGCTCATGCCACCAACCCCAGGCCCTTCGTTGTGGCCCCAACAGACCCGAGAAGGAGGAAGAAAACGAAAGTGACATACACTGTGCAAACCTCTGTGTGCAGGGCCCCTGGACGCCCTCTTAGGGCGGACCTGACACGCTGCTGTTCCACCCAGGTCTGCTCTTGGGGCTGTCAGCATGGGCTGCACTTCAGAGTCTCGTGGGAAAGTTTGGTTGTGAAGTTCCGTTGCCCCGGTGTGCATCCCAGGTACGGGTTGTGCAGCCTAGGAAAAGGCCACTCATGGAACCATAGCCACCATGCATGGGCATGAAGGAGATGCAGGGCAGGGGTGTCGAGAATTGCCCAGGGCCCACCGACACACTGGAGGTGGTCACTGCAGACGGGAAATGTACTCAGAGCAGATAAGCAGTGACCTGGGGCCAGTGGGTGGATAAGAGGGGGGATCAGAGCTCTCCACATGCTCTCCAGGGTCTCGACTCTCACGGGGCTGTGGAACCTCACCTCCCCCTAGACCCCCCAGGAATGGCTACAGTTCTGGACAAGGAGCAGGGAGCCAGGTTTAGGAGCTGGCAGCCCATGCCATACAGGTCTCTGTACCTCAACTTTATTGGCTGGGAAATGGGGGCACATTGTCCACCTGGTGGAGATTCGATGAGGTCACGTCTGCAGAGCAGACAGCACCATGCGCTCAGATGCGCTGACTTCATGATGTCACAATGTCGCTCAAGGTCCCCGTCCCTCAGCTGCCTCCTGCCCACCCCTAACCCCTCCAGATCCTGGCCCTCAGGACCCCAAACACCCCTCCCGCCACCCCCACCGTGTCGCAGGTTCCCCTGACAGTCTGGGCCCCAGGCCCCAGCGCGGGAGCCCTGCAGAGGGAGAGATCGGCAGCTGTCCCTCGGGCACAGGGGAGGGTCACAGCGGGGGTGGGGGTAAGGAGGAAGCAGACAGAAGAGCAGCCCCCCTTTCGTAGAGCCTCGGAGGAGGTGGGGAAGAGGGGGCGCTGGCAAGATGTAACTTAGTGAAGGTTCTAATCAAATATTTATCAGTTAATTGATCTCCGGAGGCTGCGGACAGCGCCCTCCCCCTCACCCGGGCCTTTCCACACTCCTGCCTGGCTCTCGGCTTCCCTCCTCTCCTCGCCCCCGCCTCCTCCCTGCCTCTACTCCGCCATCCTGGAGCCTGGGTGCTCCTCCACCCCTGGGAGCCTCCCACCTCGCGGGCTCCTCCTCCTTCCTCGTGAACCCACCCCGGGTCCCGCTGGGCCGGAGCCAGAGGACGCGACCAGCGTGTTGGCTGACTGGGTGACGGGGCTTCTCGGCTACTTGGGAGCAGTGAGGCGGGACCCTCCAGTGAGGAGCGGGCCCTCATGAGTGTGTGCATAGGCCTATATCCGTCCACTTGTCAGGGGCGTGGTGAGAGAGGGGAAGGACCTGGGGGCTTCCCCAAGGAGGAGCGGGACAAGACCTCTTTTTTTGTCGGGTCACCCAGAAGTGAGGGCCATCAGCACCGAGGCGGAGGCTGGCACTGGGTGGGGGGGTTGGTTTCACGGTGGAGCTGGGCCCTGGGCTGATGTGGGGGCCTGCGGTCGCTGGCTAGAAGGGAGGTGGGCAGCCAGGCAGACTGTGGCGGTGGGGCAGGGCTCTGGCCTGAAGGCAGAACACTGTGTCTTCCGTCCAGTCTCCGTTGGCCTTGTGTGGCCAGTCCCCTTGGGCCACCTCCCCCACTCACGGTTGACTCAACATCTGGGGAGTTGGACTAACTCTCCCACCGGACGGCACACCCCACCAGGGCAGGGACTACCCATCCTGCTCCCCACCAGAACCACAAGCCCGGCACCCCAGCTTCCCAACACATAGTTTGGGGTGAACAAATAGTCACCAATTGAAGGAACAGCATGAGCAAGTCAGCGTGCCTGCTAAAAGAAGCACCTGTCTCGGGGTGGGGAGACTCTAAAACTGAGGTCAGACACACAGAGGTTGATGGGGGTGGGCGCGGGAGCACACGAGGTCCCCCGTCGGCAGGACACTGGGAAAGCAGTCAACCATCCCCGTGTGTGCAATGGTCCTTCCACACTGTGGGGGCTCCTCCTGCGAGAGGTGACCCTGTCCTTCTAGGTGGTGAGGCCCCTTCTCCCCCAGAGGCACCCTCAGAAGGCCAGGGGTGCCTCCCCTGCTCATAGTGGCTGCTGAGAGCCTGCCCCCTAGTGTGTGTCCACAGGGAGGGTTGGCCAGAACACTAGTCCCCTCCCCCGAACCCACAAGGGACCCCAGTCCCTTCTCTGAGGCTGAGAGATTTTTCTACCAGGGCTTTTCTTTGTACCCAATACCAGTGGTTTTCACAGCCGCCAGATTTGGGGAGGAGGTCTGGGGTGAGCCGAGAATCTGCATTGCTGACCAGACCCCAGATGATGCCGATGCTGCGGATCCCAGCACCCCATTTGGAGAACCACTGTCCTGGGGCGCTTCTGGGCCTCACCAAGGGCTTCTTGGAGCCCCAGGTTGGCTGGGGCCAGCATCGAGGGAATACATTTCCCCCTGGGGCAGCAGACCTTTGAGGGTGGGAAGGATCACTGGGACATCTTGGAGATCCTCGAGACGGAGGCCAGACCCTCTGTGCCCCATGGACAGCACCTCACCCTGCGGGCACCATGAAACTGAGTTGTACGAGGCTCCATGTCTTCACAATCAGCTCCAGTCCTCCCCTCTGCAGGCTGTGAATCATGTCCTCACACCTGCTTTACTGGTGAGAAAACCGAGGCTTAAAAGCCTTTCTCAGGCCAGAGAGCGGGGGTGTGGCCATCCAGGGCCAAAGGCAGGATTCTGGTGCTGCTGGAAGGTTCTGCGTCTTGACTGGGCCCATGTCAGTGTCCTGATGAGGAAGGTTTCACAGGCCATCACCGCTGGGGGGCCCTGCGTAGAGGGTACACGGGGCCACCCTGAGGTATTTCTTACAGCTGTGTCTGTCTACAGTTATCTGGAAATGTTTAATTATTTTTAAAATTCGGTGGATTAAAAATAAACCTTTAGTGTGCTCGGACCTGACAAATTCACACAAGTGGCCTCAAACTCAGGGGTGTCTCGCCGCAGACCTGGGCTCCCCTGAATGCCCCTGGCAGCCCAGCTGTGAGCTGGTTGCCCGTGCTGGGGGAGCGCCCCATCCCATGCGGCCTGGACAATGCTGCTGAAAGTCCAGTTCAGGACCACAGGGCCTCCCGGAGTGGGGCCGGTGAAAGGAGGCAGAGTCCCTGCCACACCGCGGTCTAACCAGCCTTGCTCTCTCCTCCGCAGGGCAATCAGGACGCCACGGCTCCGCCTGAAGCGATGGCCCAGCCCTACCCCCCGGCCCAGTACCCTCCTCCGCCACAGAACGGCATCCCTGCCGAGTACGCCCCACCCCCACCGCACCCCACGCCGGACTACTCGGGCCAGACCCCGGTTCCCCCAGAGCATGGCATGACCCTGTACACACCAGCACAGACCCACCCGGAGCAGCCAAGCAGTGACACCAGCACACAGGCCATCACAGGGGCCCAGACGGTGCCGGTAAGGGCCCCCCCAGCCTCGGAACTCCAGGGGGAGGGGCCTCGGGGCCTGCGTATGGAGAGGCAGCCCATAGCAGGGGTGTCTCTGCCCCCAGGAAGGCTCTCTCAGCCTTCCGGCTCTCCACCATCCGACACCCAAGAATCTTTCTGGTGGGCAGATGCCATGCAGGGGCCCCCCTCTGCCTCCCCGAGCCATAACTTCAGGCCAGCTCTCACCTCATCTGGGAGATGGAGCGTGACCTCAACCATCAGTGACCTGTTAATGGGAAGCGAGGGAAACGGCCAGGTCCGGGGCCTGGGCTCGCCCGGAGTCCCGGGGGGCCCAGCAGTGGTGGTGGGGGGTGGGGGACGGGGGATGGGGGTTGGCTGGGGGCAGTGAGCAGAGGCCCGGAGCCCCTCAGAGCTGTCTCGGGTTGCAGGCCCTCCTAACATTTCTAATCACTTGTAATCTATCTGCTTGGCTGCCCTCCAATCAGATAACTTCAATTATGTGGTTGTGATGCAGTTCCAAGGATAAAGTGCTGAGCCTGGCACTTCTTGGAGATTTCCTGATAGCCAAGGATCACGTCCAGGAGTGGCTGCTGCCCCTGGCCCACCTGGGGTGGGTGCCCTGTGGAGGGAGCCCCTCCAAAGACTGGGCTGCTGAGTCCCCGCCCCCAGCCTCCTCTGTTGCATCCTCTGTGGACCCGCGCCCTGCGGAGCTCCAGGGCTCTGGGTTCATTGAGCTGGCCCTACTGGCCTGGTGCCAGTGCTGACTGGTGGGGGCCGGGCAGGAGGCCAACATGCCCTGCACCGCTTGCCTGATGGGTGCCCCGCTCCGTGTGCCACCTCAGCCCCTTAACCCAGCCTGGCTCCTGCGGTGTACCCCTAGATGTGGATATCACCTTCCCTCACTGTGTGGGCAGCATCATCCAAACTCTGGGGAGAGTGCCTACCCACGCTGCCCCCCACGGGCTGGACCAAACTCTCCTGCCCGCTTGGAGCACTGCCAGACCTGAGTCTGCGCCAAAACCATCAGTCTTCTTGATTCTCCCAGCATCCCTGGTACAGGGTGTCCGCCACAGACACCCCCCAGGGTTCCACGGATGAGAAGGGCAATGTCCATGGGTCTCAGAACAGGGAGCCAAACCATACTTCCCTGGCCGCTGCCGCTTCTCATGCCTCAAACTGTGACCTGCATGTGCTCAGAAAAGAGAGGTGAGTGAGAGAGCCAGAGGGGTCCCTGTGAGCAGGTCACCGCTGGCCGGCTGGTCTCTTTCTGATGGACAACAGCAGATGGGGTGAATCTGGGGAAACCTCTCATGACCTCCTTGGGAACAAATGCTGACTACCCCCCCCAGAAGCAAACCCAGGAGACAAGATGACCAGACTGGTCGCTGACACGGAGGAGGCTGAGACCGACCGCTGACACCTCCAAAGCGCAGACAGGCCTTCTGGGCCGCCTGACGCAGCCTCACCACGACCCGTACAGAATCATCTTCCTTTGGCCAACTTCTGCAGGGACCTGCTTATGCCGGGCCCCAAGCCAGCACGGGGGTGCACAGGAAGAAGGGCCTGACCCTACCCCGCGGGGGCCGTCACTTCCCACCAGTCAAGGACGTTACATGGGCCCCTTCTGCTCTGCGAGAGTCCGTGGCCCCGAAGAGGACCTAGGAGTCTCAGAGAGAAGCCATCTGAGATGTGAGAGCCTCACTGCTCAATCGAACGCCACCCCACCCCCACCCCCAGAAATGCCTGGGCCAGAGAGCTGCTGAGCCCGATACCGGGTAGCCTCGGCCTTCCTCTGTCCACGGGGGGCTCTTCAGGTCCTGGGAGGGGGTGAGTCTGCTGCTCTTCCCCTGGGATACCGAGATAGAGGCCCCGACTAGCGGATGATCTCAAAGACACTCAGAATTGCCCGGCAAAGACTTCAGCTGCCGCTGCTGCAGGGCGTGGATGCTCCAATCTGGAGTGTTCCTTCCATCAGAGGCTTCGCACCTTGGGAGGAGCTGAGGAGGGTGGTCACTGCCTGTCCTGCTCGAAGATTCCAGGAGCCACTTATCTTCAACAAGCTCTTGGTCCTCCTAGCCCTGCTGCTCAGCTGTCTTATGTCCATCCCGGATCAGGCCTGTGTCATTTCCCAGAGCCTCCCCTTGGCCTTCCCCAAACAGCCTGGTGTTAGAATCGGGAGGTAGGGGGCGGCAGGCAGTGTAGGCTCCAGCTTGTGTCCAACCTGCCCTCTCAAGCCTGTGGATTCCGTTTGTCATCACGGCGTCATCTACGTTCTTTTATCAAAAGGCAGCAGGGGACGCAGAGTGACTAGGGCTGCTAATGGAGCAGGCCTGCCTCACTACTCTGCAGGACCCCCTGGGGTACAGGTTGGGGACCACCTCCCAGAGCTACCTCATTCTTGCAAGGTTTTACGGGGTCCCCTGCAGGGGTCCTCCCCACCCACCCGTCCACCCTGTGTGGTGGGGCAGCCACAGGGACATCCTCTTGGAAACTCCAGCTGGAGCGGCAGCCTTCGGTCCTCTTTGCTCTTGGCTCTTGGGACTTAAGAGAAGGGAATGGGGTGGACCGTGGTTGGAATACAGCACCCCAGGGTGCTGCCCCCACTAAGGCAGGGTGTGAGCAGATGGCGCCATCAGCATCGATGTACCACGGGGGGTCAAGCAGAGAGTTCCCAGAGCATGGCGTCATTCACAGAGTCCAAAGAGGACACAGCTCCACCTGAGGTCCTGAAGAAGGCTTCACGAGTGGATGGCTCGAGGCCTCATGTGGAGAACACCTCCTCCGAAGCTGGCTCACCACCCACCAGGGGCAAGCCATGTTGGGTGAGCAGCCGATGGTCATTGCATGGGTGACCAGAAGGTCTTGGAGGACCGAAGATGAGGGGAGAGGGGGCCGCAGAGAAAGAGGGTTTCCTGGAGCTGCTTCCTCTGTGTGGTATCACCCAGCCTTGGTTCTGTCCCAGTGACGGCCCCCGGATCCTGGCCTGCTGCCTGCCACCCCGCTGGACCTACTGACCCTGTCCAGGGCCCTCTCGGCCTCTCCCAGTGCTGGGCTTGGGGAGGCCCAAGAGAAGGGGGCTGCAGACTCTTTGGAGGGTGCAAGGATGGGAGATGCACTGTCCCATGCAGAGGGACCGGATGCTGCCTTGAAAGGGGGACGAGGACCGTGTCACCATGTGGGCTAAGATGACACAGAAATGAGGAGGACGCAGAAGCAAAACGGCCAAGAGCAGCTGGGGAGGTAAGGGGTGTTGCTGCTGCTGTTTCCCTGCATTTGAGAACCAAAGGCAAAGATTGCTTTAAAGAAGAAAAAGGGAAGTGAAGTCCCTCGGAAGGCAGTGCCAGCTGCCCGGACCGCTGTGATAAATGGTGGGAAGGCCTCCGTCTCCCCTCAGGCAGCCACTGCGCTGTTACACTCGGGGGGTTCTCCACACATCTTACAATTTCACAGCCATTGAACCCATTTATCTGCCTCTGTTTGCAGCTGTGCTTGGGGCTAAGGGGGGCTTTTCTTACTTTTCCTGCCCCCCTTCATCACCCCGTTTCTCCCACCTCACCCTCAGCTGCTCTCCTAAGGGCCTTTGAGGTGGGAAGAAGCAGGGAGACCCTGGATCTTGGAGACACACAGTGGGCTCAGTTCTGCTATTAGGAGAGGCCCAAGGCGTTGCAGAAAGGACATCCCAGGCCCCAGATGCCCCAGCTTCATCAGTGCCATCCCATGGTGCCCCCTTCCCGCCGAAGGCACCCCATCTCCGAGTGGGACCTGGGATTCCCACCCCACCCCACCCCTGCCACCACCCACCGTAGTCCTGGCCACCAGCTTGCGCTGACCACTGCCCTCTGCTGGCCTGGGGTCAGCATTGCATGCTCCTCTCCCCCTAGTTTCCCAGATCCGGAGTCCATGAGTCACCTGTACCCAAGAGCAGCCAAGGGCACAGGTGTGTGAAAGGCATGGCAGGGGAGGGTGACAAGGGACACTGGACCCAACCTGACCGCCTCACGGAAAGAGCCACAGCTTTCTATAGCCAGAGGGCGGGGCCCAGGCTTCTGAAGAATCGGCAGATGCACGGCCAGTTCTGCCTTGGTCTGGGGGTGCAGACGGGGCCTCTGACGGTCAAGCCCAAGCTTGCTACAAGGAAGAGTGCAACAAGGGAGGAGGACAGCTGGGGAGGGGGCTGAGCGGTTGGGCATCTCCATGTCCTGGGCTTGGGGGAGAGGAGCCCCCAGATGTCCCCCAAAAGCCCAAAGGCAGCTGCCCCGATTTGTCTGTCAGGAACGAGGGCATGTGCAGGCCAGACCAGGAGCCTCGGAGCCCTGCCACCTCACTCCCCCTGACCAGCTGTTCCTCCCCAGACTGAAGGGGGCTCCTGGGTGTCAGCGCCTGTTGGTGAAGCCCCAGGAACAAGCGCAGAATCACCTGCAGCCCCACACTTGGCTCAGAGAACACACACTTATCAGAAATGGGCCTGCCATGCGTGAGGTGGCCAGCCTGCTGAACCCCAGGTCACACATGTCCCCCCAGGCACACGAGAGGATGGTGGTTTCAAACCCATGTATAGGATCGCCTGCCCTGTGCTTCCTCTCAACACAGGAATACAGAGCTGAGTCTACGGGGCCTTTGAACAGGATAGCCCCGCACCCCTGCAGCCCTCCAGACCCCCTCCTGGCTTGCCACCAGGAAGTGTGCCCAGGAGCTGACCCCCCTCCCCTCCCCTCCTGTCCCCTATGGCATCTGCTGCCCTGGGGACTGGCTGAGCACACGAGTTAGGGGAGCGGCCCTGTCTTTCCAGAGAGGATGACCCTGATGGCCATTGAGGGCAGCCACTCAGGAGTCCAGAGACAGACCTCCAGCCAGTGGCCTTGGTGAGGGCCAGTCCTCAGCCACAGCATGAAGGCTCAGGCGCCGTGAGCTCGCCCTGCTTACCATTCTGGCTCCGGGAGGCTTGTGGTACTGCCCAGCACTCCTTTGGTGGACAAAACCCACCAGAAGCAAGCAGGCAGTTGCCAGCAACCCGTGGGAGGCACACACCAGCACTTCTCCCCTCAGCTGTCCTCGTCACGTGTCTCTGCAGCCCGGCCTCTCTCCGCCGGCCACGTGGGAGATCACAGCCGCCAGGACTTCCATTTGTGCAAAGTCTACCCCAGCCTTGAGGACCTTGTCCTTCCCCCTTCACTCTCTGTAGGAGTATTGGACAGGAGCCAAGCCCCCCGACTGTCACCTGGAATCCTGACCCAGAGGAAGACCCTCAGACAAAGGTTCAAGTCCAAGCAGTGTACTGGGGAGGTGATCCCAGAAAACCTGGGAGGGAAACCAGAACTTGAGACAGGAAGAGAAAAGAAGCAGTAAAAATGCTTTCTCGGCCAGTCATGCCCACAGGGGATGGGGACACATGGCATCAGAGGAGAGCCCCAGAGGAGCTGGTCCGGAGGAGCCCCAAGTGAGAGAAGGCATCTGTCCAGTCACCCGGTCTGTCATCGGCTCTGCTCCTGGACACCGACACAGAGGACCGGAGATGGCAGGCCCAGGGTCACGATGAGGCCCCTGGGTGGGCCCTCCCTGCACTCACCACGCCCAGCCTGCCTTTGGCCTGGGTATTCAGCAGGACCCACCAAGTTGAAGGGCAGCCTGGCTGTGAGCTGGTGGCCTGTCCCCATGGAAGTCCCCAGTGAGGAACCTCACACACGTGCCCAGCCCGCTCACTGCACTGCACCGCCTCGAGGCCTCTTCATGGCCTTGACCTCTCAGGGAGCTGGTTTGGGGGACAGGGCGGGGAGGTGGCCCTTGCTCTGTGGCAGCTTTGTTTCCAGAGACCCGAGTCTTCAGAATCCCTCTGTTGATCAGTGTTTGGGTCCAGAATCAGGACCAGCTGTGAGGCACTGGAGGTTGCCACCCCTGAGCCCTGGACAATGCAGAGCCTCAGAGCAGGGCTAGAAGAAGAGGCAGTCTGGGGGTGGCCTCCCCTGGGGCCACATCCCTACTGATGTGTGTGCCACGAGTGGCTTCCAAAAGCTCTCCACTTTCTCATCAGGCTGGAAACCCCGAACATTACCTGTCCTCCCAGAGCTCAGGCTGTCAGGGGTGGAGGTGGGGAGTACACGCACAACCTCAAGAACTGTGATAGCCAAGGGACCACTGAGGTCGGGCATCAGTGGACAAGCTGAGCCACAGGGTGGGAGAGCACACTGGGCCAGGGAGGCCTTGCTCTGTGATGGCATCACAGACACTGCTCAGGGAAAAAGCCCGGAAGTGGGACCTCTGAGGTTGAAGTGCTACTACAAATCCTGTGAATCCCGGGCGAGGGGAGTCTGCGCGGCTTGGGGAAGACCTGGTGTCTAGATCCTCCCCCACTATGGGGTGGGAGCAGAAGAGGGGCACCTCCCAGCCCGGGTCCTCTCCCCACAGCAGACAGACGAGGCGGCACAGACGGACAGCCAGCCACTCCACCCCTCCGACCCCACAGAGAAGCAGCAGCCCAAGCGGCTACACGTCTCCAACATCCCCTTCCGGTTCAGGGACCCCGACCTGCGGCAAATGTTCGGGGTGAGTGTGTGTGGCCCCTCCATCTGCCCCCTACCCCCAGCGTGGCCCCAGTGTCAGAACGGCCCCCCGGTTTCCCGCTTCCCATTGCCCTCTGGGTCCAGCCCCGCTCTGACCCGAGCCTGCAGGATGGGAGGGGGGAGGTGGGATGCAGGCTCCAGGGAGGGACCTGCGTGACTGTCACCCCAAACCCCAGGCGTCCCTGGTGGCTCAGCTGGTAAAGAATCCGCCTGCAATGCAGGAGACCTGGGTTTGATCCCTGGGTTGGGAAGATCTCCTGGAGAAGGGAGAGGCTACCCAGTCCAGTATTCTGGCCTGGAGAATTCCATGGACTGTATAGTCCATGGGGTCACAAAGAGTCGGACATGACTGAGCGACTTTCACTTTCACCCCAACCCCTTGCCCCTCAGGCCCAGGCGGGTGCCAGTTAGGTTTATCATTCTGCTGTTGAGGGCTCCAGAGAACTCTGTGCCCAGAAGGGCACCCAGCCTCCCGGCCTCACACCCAACAGCCCCCGCCTGTCCAGTGTGCCTGGGGCCCAGCCCGGGTACTTGACATCTCTGGGCCTGCAGCCCCCAGGCCCCGGGGGCTAGGGCAACAAGGAGCCACACTACGGGAAGCCAGTGAGCATTCCATCCCTGGATTCTCCCGGTCTGTTCCTAGACTCTGTAGGATCCCAGCGAGTGACAGTGTCACCGTGAGATCCTACAGGGATGCTCTTAAGTCCTGCGGTGACTTTATTCTGCCACGTGATTTGAGCCCCTAGCACGTGCTGATGCCCACTCAGGGCTGGGGCTGCCCTGTGGGTGGGTAAGGGGGCAGCAGCCCGGGTTCAGGCCTGGCCGTGGAGGACATGTGCACCCAGCCTGTGTTCTCTCCCGTCTCCCACTCCAAACTCTCTTTCCCCTGCCTGCCCTGTGCCCACTCCCCACTTCCACCTCAAGTCTGGCAGACTCTGGCCCCTAAACCCCAGCCCTCCCCTCATGCCACCCTCAGGAGGGATTTGTCAGGTAAATGGGAGGTAGCCTCGGGATGGGGCCAGGGCCCATTAGATTGGGGTGAGACCCAGTGGGGTCCGGGCAGAATTTAGAATCATCGGAAGATAAGGATTCTACCCCCTCTCGGCCTGGGCCTGACAGGTGCCAAACTTCTCTGAGCCCGGAGCCCCGACTTAAAGCAGCTGGTGTTGGGTCAGTTCACTGGGATGCCATTCCGGTCCCTACATCATGGGTCTCAGCCCACTCTGTCCCTACAGGCCACCCACGAGCACCCCCAGTCCCTGCAGAACCATCAGCCCACTCTGCCTGCATCCCAGCTGCGCCTCCTCCCTCTCTGGCACTCGGCAGGGTTGGCCCTGCCTCGCTGTCTGGCTCTGTGTTGCCTCCTGAACGTTACAGGATGAAGGGGAGACTCCAGTCGCATGTACTGGAGGCCCCTTAGGACCTCAGCTGGCATTTTAGGGGACTTAATCCCCAGCTTCCTGATCTCAAGCGCTGTGAGAGGGACAGGGCTACCCCTTGAGGGTTCCAGGCCAGCGATGGGGCAGGAAGGGGTTAGCTGAAGTGTCTGGGACCAGCTGACTGGTATGTCCCAGTCAGGCAGAGGGGCCTGGGGTCACTATCCTCTGCACCCCACACAGCCCAGCCCCCAAACAGCACAGGCAGCAGGCAATGCAGTGTCCTTCCTGGGCCCTGTGTCTCTTCCGGGGGCTCCTCTACACAGTGGCACCCAACCTTTGGGGAAGGGCTTATCCACAGCCCTGTACCCATGTGTGTGAATCAGGGCCGGCTGTCAGCAGCTAGGGAGGGGCAGAGCCTGAGCAGGGAGTCAGAGCAGGAGACTGGTGACACATAGGTGGGGCAGGTGTCCTGGCAGGAGAAGCCCTCTGCACGGGAAGGTGGAGACCACCCCCACAAGGCTATGCACGACCCTGCAGGAGGTGGAAAGGGCCACCCCCCCCCCCCCGCCCCGCACCCCCCCTCCCGGGGAGCAGAGGACCAGATGGAGGCAGTGGGCAGTGGTCCCCATGGAGAGCCGGCGAACCCGGCCGGCGGTCTTAACCCACCCTCTCCTGTCTCTCCCACCCTCATCTCTGTCTCTGCAGCAATTCGGAAAAATTTTAGACGTGGAGATCATTTTTAACGAGCGGGGCTCCAAGGTGGGTGCCGCCCAGAGGCCGCCACCATTACAGCCGGCTGTAGGTCCCGCCAGGCTAACGTGTGAAATGTGCGTTTCCGCCCTGGAGAGCTCCGAGCCTGAGGACCCCTGAGCGACACGGGTGCTTGTACTCCCCGCTCCTCCGCCCGCCCCGCCCTCCCCACCCCGCTGTCTGTGTTGTTGCTGCACTGCCTGCCGCGGACGCTTCCTTCTCTCTAAGCCGCCGGGACCTCTCTGTCTGCACTCGGAGAGCCCCCACCCCTGGGCCTGGGCCCCTCCCCAGCCTGCGAGCTGCTCCCCTGGGGCCACTGGCCTTCCTGGAGCTGCCCCCCACCCCCCCGCCCGGGGCTTGGAGAAGGGCCGGCAGGGGGCAGGCGGGAGGGTGCCAGCTCCTGGATGGGAGGATTCCCCCCACCCTGGGGCTCCCCGGGGTGAAGATGGGTGAGGCTGCCCCCACTCGGTCCTTCAGAAGCCCAGCCTTGGGCACCCCCACTTCCCAGGTGGGCTTAGGGCGACAGTTCTGGCCCCTGGTCAGGTCAGCATCTCTTTTTCAGCTTTGGCCTGTCCCCTCAGGTGCCAGGCGGTCAGCTCAGGCCGGGCTCAGGCCAGGCCAGCAGCTGCCCCTGCCAGGGGCCGTACCCCTCCTGGGCATCCTGCCAGTGGTACCAGGACAGACCTCTGAGTCTCCTTCAACTCACCTGACTCAACCCCTCTCTCTCTCTCTACCCACCCCCATTGCCCCGCCCCCTCCCACCCACGCCCCGCCCCCCGCCCCGCCCCCACCCACCCACGTCCCCCGCCCCACCCCGCACACCTCCTTTTTTTTTTCCTTTTTCTCATCCTATGTCTCTCTCTCCGTGTCTGTCCTTCTCCGCTCACAGGGTTTTGGGTTTGTAACTTTTGAAACTAGCTCAGATGCTGACCGAGCCCGGGAGAAGCTGAATGGGACGATCGTAGAGGGCCGGAAAATTGAGGTGCTCAGATAAGTGTGCTGCAGCAGGGACGCCCTTGAGAACCGCCTCCGGTCACCCCGGGGCCCCCCACCCAGCCCTGCCGCTGCCCTGCAGAGAGCCGGGCCAGGGTCCCCGGGGCGGGGCCACGCTGAGGCTGGAGCTGAGCCCACCACCTGCCGCCCCTCTTGGGTCTCGATCTCAGGCTCACCCAAGGGCCCCGCACCCTGTGCCCTCCCTCTCCTTCCCATGGGGCTGGAGAAGACCCAGAAGTCATCTCTCTGAGGCTTGGCAGCTCCAAGGACCTCAGCCAGCCCAGTCTGCCCCTGGTTGGCAGGGGATCATTAACCATCCCCCCGGCCACTCTCACCAAGGAACAACGGTTGCCCCATTTGCCCCCTCCCCACGCTGCCCCATCCTGCCATCTGCCCTTTGCCTTCATCCCCCAGAGAGTGGGCAGCAAGGTGCAGCCATGGCAGAGGGATGGATCCAGCCCAGAGGAGCAGAGGGGAGAGGAGGCAGAGTCCTCCTGACACTTAGCCAGCTTCCCCAGGCCCGTGTGCACCCCGCTCAGTGCTGTGGTTCTGATGGCTGGGAGCTGGGCTTCCCAAACAGGCTCAGCAGTGAGGACGGCCACAGAGGAGGGCTCAGTGGCCAGTGCAGAGCCATAGGAAGGGCGGTGGAAGGCTTGGGGGTGGGGGAGGCTTCCAGAAGCGGAACAAATGCTACAGGCACTGACCGCAGCTGGGCTCCAGCTCAGTGTCCGGCAACACTCAAGGCTGTGGCCCCAGGCCCATGGGGCTCACACGGACTTGGGGGGAGGCAGTACGGCCCGGACGCCGCCCTCAAGTTCCCCACCTGCTCTCTGCTCCCTCCGCAGAGGCTCTCCCCTTCCTTCCTACACCCCAGCCTGGCCCTCTGGGCAGCCCAACCAGGGCCTTAGATGTCTGGACAGTAGGACCCACTTGGTGCCCACCTGGTCCTCCCACATTGGCCTTGCCCCCCTCAACAGGCACATATGCCCCCCCTTAGGAAAGCTCTCTGCTGGCCTTGAGGGAAGGGGTGCTGCCCCCACAGAGAGGGGTGGCCATCCTGGTGCCCACGACTAGGAAGGCCTCAGCAGCTGCCCACAGCAGAGAAGTCTTAGGGGCCGGTCTGCTAGCTGCGCTGAGAGCACTTTGTGGAGAGTCCACCAGTCAGCTGCTCCCACGGCCGTGGGTTGCCAGAGAGAGGCTGAGCTTGGGCTGTAGGGAGAGCCGTGTGAAGGGCAAGGGCCGGGCGGGGGTGCTGGACGCCATGTCTGAGCCGAGGCTGGGGACCTGGGCAGCATGCGGAGCAGTGGTGGCTCCGGGCGCCCGGGCAGGGCGGGGGGCCCGGGGAGGGAAGAGCACAGGCCGTGGTTGGTGGGGGACCAGGCTGGTGGCAGAAGCTGTACCATGCCTCGCCTGGGAGCCCCGGGGGCTTCGTCCCCAGCCCCCCGCCCCCTCCAAGGCGGCCACAGAGGAGTTCAGAGTGGGACCAGGCGGCCAGTGGCCTGCAGGCTAATGCCCCCCTCAGCCTCTCCCTCTCTCTCTCCGGGCAGGTCAATAACGCCACGGCCCGGGTCATGACCAACAAGAAGACTGCCAACCCCTACACCAACGGTAAGGGGGCCCAGGACCCCTGGGAGGCTGCAGGGGTGCCAGTGGGAACAGGGGGCCCAGGCCACTGGAGGCCGGCCTCCCAGGATGCTAAGCACCCCCTCATGCTCTGCTGTGGTCCGAAGAGGGTGGGTCAGTGAGGCAGGGGAGACCTTGGACCACCCTCTTCCCACACAGCTGGTGAGAACCCCGTGGGGTGTCCAGCACCCAGGGGCCAAGGACAGGCTTCAGGCACAGGGGGAAGGTGGCAACTTCCTGGATTGTTCCTTATTTTCTAAGCGCAGAGGGAAGCCCGGGCTAGAGGTGTTCAGTATTTTAGCAAGTGTGATGACAGATGGGCAGTCGCCCTCCCCCAACCCCCAGCCTTAGAAACACTGAAAGGTTGAGGCCCAGTTGACCAAGCGGCCTTGTCCATACCTACCTGGACCTGCTTACCTGACTGTAAGCAGAGGTGACCAGTCTTTGAAACGAAACTGCTGATGCTAAATGCTGGCAGCTGGGAGCAGTGGAGGGACAGCTCTTGGCTGGCCACCCTGTGCCTTAACTTCCCCGGGCAAGGAACTAGTTTGAGTGTAGCTGGCACCTCGTTGGGGCCTTTTTGAGTTTGCACCTCTTGCCAGGGAGCAGCAGCCTCGCTCTGTCAGTATGGGTCTTCCGGCTTTGCTTCCCACCCCCAACCCCCAGCAGGAAAGAGTGGACCAAGCCACCCCAAGACTCGCTTGTCCCGGTCTGATCAGATGTGCATGGAGTCAGGGGGCGGGCCAGCACAGAAGGCCTGTGCCAGGACTGTGGGCAGACCTACCACCTGACCTCCTGGAGTAGGGCTGGGGCTTGGCCAGACTCCGTTTAGACGAGATTATTGTCACTCCCATCCTGATTTATTTTTTAATTGAAGGATAATTGCTTTACAATATTGTGTTGGTTTGGGTCATACATCAGTGTGAATCAGCCATAGGTATACATGTGTGCTTTTTTGAGGATAACAAAGCTCAAATTCTTTCTAAAACTCTGTAGGCTCCCAGGCTTTGCACCTGTGCTGAGCCCGTACTGGGTGTGACTTTAGAGACCTGGCTCTCACTGCAGGAAGGGAAGCCGTAGACATGTTTACAGGGTCAGGGTGACCCTGGGGGCTGCACAGCCCCTCCTGAGAGCCACACACCCCTGCTGTCTGGCATACCTGAGAGTGCCAAGGAGCATGGGATTCAGGAGGGAACCCATCCCTCAATGACTGCATCCTTGGCACGGATGGTCACAGAACCGAAGCCAGTTAAACAACAGAGAGTGAAGAGAGGAAGAAACCTCTGCCCACTTTGGCGGCAACCACAGGTGGCCGTGAGACCCAGCTCGTGGGCTCTGGTGACCAAGGCTTGACTTTGCTTAACACTCTGGAGGACTCAAATTCATTGTTCGGTCAGAGAAGCAGAAGTTTCCACTGCAGGAAACAAAACTCTCCAGGTTTGACCGGGTGTTACTGTTTGCAAAAGAAACAAAGGATCCCCCCAGGTGGGTGTCAGGCTGCCTCTGTCATCTGGCATCCCAGACAGTGAATTGGGGCCAGAGCAACAGAGGTACGCAGGATTCCAGAACTGGC
Organism: Bubalus kerabau; assembly: GCF_029407905.1. Taxonomy (NCBI): domain Eukaryota; kingdom Metazoa; phylum Chordata; class Mammalia; order Artiodactyla; family Bovidae; genus Bubalus; species Bubalus kerabau. The sequence continues at coordinate 10,995,142 of NC_073627.1, read as the reverse complement.
AGAGGGAAGTGCCAGGACCATCCGAAGCAGAAGTGCAGACTCTCTGAAGGGACCAGAGGAGGTGCCGGATGGGACCTGGGGGCTGGACTGGGGTAGGTGGCTCAAGGACTCTGCACCACTCTGGATTTTTCCTGAGAAGACTCAGTTCCAGCTTCCAGGGTAGTCCAGTGGCTGAGTCCACCTTTCAATTCAGAGGATACCAGTTCGATCTGTGGTCCTGGGAGATGCCACAGGGCAACTAAGCCTATGCATAACTACTGAGCCTGTGCTCTGGAGCCCAAGAGCCACAACTGCTGAGCCGATGCGCAGCAACTACTGAAGCCCTAGAGCCCATGGTCCACAACAGGAAAAGCCACTGCAATGAGAAGCCTGCACACCGCAACTAGAGAGTAGCCCCTGCTCTCTCCCGCAAGGAAAGAAAGCCCAGGCGCAGCAATGAAGACCTGAAGTGAAAGTCACTCAGCCGCGGCCGACTCTTTGCGACCCCATAGACTGTACAGTCCATGGAATTCTCCAGGCCAGAGTGGGTAGCCTTTCCCTTCTCCAGGGGATCTTCCTGACCCCCAGGTCTTTCCCTCATTGCAAGGAGGATGTTTTATCAGCTGAGCCACAAGGGAACCCAATGAAGACCTAGCGAAGCCAAAAAAATAAATAATTAAAAAAAAAAGACGACGACTCAGTTCTTGGGACTGGAGGTCTTCTCAGAAGATGAACTATTTCTTCCCTCCTGACCTGGTATTTATAGAAGATTTCAGAAGCACAACAGTAACATTCAGGCACGTCATGTGATGGTGGACCAGGAATAGACGGCAGTCTCACAAAAAGTGTGGAGAACGGGCCGCCCTGGGAGGAACAAGGCCCAGAAACTCTGTCCTGTGCACTTCTCGGCTGTCAGTCCAGCAGTGGGGCTGTCAGACTCTGGGCTTGGGATGTGGAGCTGGACCTGGGGGGAGTGCTGCAAAGACTCCAAGAGCTAAGGGGCCAGAGGCTGGGCCTGGTCAAACAGGCTGACTGACCCCCGCACTCACTTCCTGACCACTTGGGGATGGTGAAGTTTCTGCCCACTGGTTTCCATCCCCGGGACCTCAGGTGGGAGCAGACCTTCACTCCTGCACCTGGGTCTCTGACGGGAGAGGAAGACCAGCCAGGAGGAGCCAGCCCACCTGCAGAGAGGAAGAGGCTGGGGCCCAGGGAGTGGCCAGGAGCATGGTCTGAGCTGGTTTGGGCTTCCCTGATGGCTCAGATGGTAAAGAATCTGCCTGCAATGCAGGAGACTGGGGTTCGATCCCTGGGTTGGGAAGATGCCCTGGAGAAGGAAATAGCAACCCACTCCAGTATTCTTGCCTGGAGAATCCCTGTAGACAGAGGAGCCTGGCGGGCTACAGTCCATGGGGTCGAAAAAGAGCTGGACACAACTGAGTGACTGACGCACACTGCCACTCACCAGCTGTGTAACTGGAGGCTGCCACGCCTCTGTGAGCCTCTATTTGCTCATCTGTAACATGGGTGAGGGTGACGCCTTCCTTGTTGGGTGGGTCTAGAACAGTCTGGCATGTGGTAAAGGGAATGCTAGCTGTCCTTCTTATCGTCCCCAATCCCAAAGCCCTTCCTCCCCACCTCTTCCCTCAGCAGCCCTGCCATTGGCAGCTTTGGGGAAAAACAGACACAGGAGAGCAAACTCAGCCCTGGGGAAGGGAGCCCTCCAGGAGCTCCAGCCCAGGACAGACATGGGCAGGAGATGGAGGAGGTCGCCATGGCTGAGGCCAGGCACATTTACCGAAGCCTCTGACCCTCCTGGAAGGCAACCAAGCGCCTGCATGATACAGCTCCCAGGAGACTGGGCTGTCAGGCGCCAAAGCACCCAGACCACAAGCACCCCTATCCCAGCTGCGACCTACAGACGGTTGCATAATAACACATTCCACTTTGCCTGTTAATGCTCTTCAGCAGACATGCAGACCCCAAGCTGATGTGGCCAGTGCCCCAGGACAGGGGAGGCCTGGGGCAGGCTGGGGAAGGCCAAAATTTGAAAAGAATCAAGACACTAGGCAAATGGTCAGGAGTGGCTGCGTGCCTGTTAAGGAGCAGAAGGCACCCAACCAGTGAGGCTGCAGCCTCCTAGGCGGGGCCTGGAGTCTGTGCTCCTGCCTCATCTGTCTACCCTGGTTGCAGAAGAAGGGGTCCTGCCTGTTCTCTGCAGCGGCTACAGCCTGGGACTGTCCCAGTGGGGCCCGTCCTGGAGTCTCCAGGGTTCCCAGACATAATGTGAAGTGGGGAGAGAATGGGGAAGATAGTGATTGGGTTTCTCTGCTTCCCTTCTAGGCTGGAAGCTAAATCCGGTGGTTGGGGCAGTCTATGGGCCTGAATTCTATGCAGGTAAAGGCTGGGAGCTGGAGCGTGGGCTTGGGGAAGGCCTGGTGGGGTATTCAGATCTTCCTGCGTAGGAGGACGCGGCCAGGGGCGTGGCCATATAGGGGGCGGGGCCGGAGCGGGGCGGGGCCCGGCAGGGGCGTGGCGGGGCGTGGCCGGATAGGAGGTGTGGTCAGGTGAAGCAGTGGTCAGGCTTCCCGCCCTCCCGCCTCCTCCTCTCTTAGCTGTCCCTCTCACACGGTCTGCTCTCCGGCCCATTTTCTTGCAGTGACGGGGTTCCCCTACCCCACCACCGGCACAGCCGTTGCCTACAGGGGCGCGCACCTACGGGGTCGGGGCCGGGCTGTATACAATACGTTCCGGGCTGCACCGCCCCCGCCCCCCATCCCGACTTACGGAGCGTGAGTACCTGGCGGGCACAGGGAGGGAGGCTTGGAGAAAGGCCCAGGGGGCGTCGGGAGGGAGGCGTGGTGCAGCCAGGGGGGCTAGGCAGCCTTTCCAGAACCGCGAGGGCGGGGGGTGGGGCTTGAACCGCAACCTTCACACTGCAGTCGCCTTCACATCAGTACCCCCACCCCCACCCTGCTCCGGGATCTCAGGGTCACTGGCATGTGGGGGACGTTCAGAGCCCCAGCACCTTGCCCATTGCTTTCATGGGTCGTGGTCGGCCCCGGAGCTCAGTGGGCCTTCTCTAAGCCCTCCCTGGTCCGGGGCCCTCCGACCCTAATAGTGGGGTACAGCTGCCTGGGGTGGAGCAGGGGGAGGGTAAGTAAGCAAGGTGGGCCGATGGGCCCCTGGGTTTGCGGGAGAAAGGAGCTGACCAGCAAGGGTGTTACTCTATTGTTATACCAAAACAGGGCACTGGAGCAAACGCTTGTTAAAATGCCAGTCCCATGGGCAGGGCTGGCACCCTGCCCCCTCCCTCCTCAGCAGACACCGGAGCCGGCCTACCCCACCTCTCCAGCGTTCCCACCACTTTCTTGTCCGTTTGCTTCCAGGGTCGTGTATCAGGATGGCTTTTATGGTGCTGAGATTTATGTAAGTGCAGCCCCGGGGGTGGGAGGGTAGATGAATCCGATATCTCATGTGTCTCAATGAACAGTCAGTGTCCCCCACTCCCTGCCCCGCTCCCCCCACCCCTCCCATCCTGGGAGCCCAGGAGGTCAGCTTCAGCTAAACCTGGGTTGTCCCCGCTCAGGGTGGCAGTAGTAATGGATTCCCAGCAGCACGATGAGCCAGGCGTGTCTTCTCCATTTCACAAGGTGTCAGTTGTACGATGGGGGCCGTGGGTGGCTCTTCCGTATCCCTAACCACATTGGGGTCACTGAGCCCCGACGGGCACCCAAGATCCATTGCAGAGGCTCAGAGAATGACCGGGAGGTAGGAGCTCCAGGGCAGACCCCTGGATGGAGTCCTGCCTTCTCTCTTCTTTCACGGGGCATCACTTGCTGCTTCCTGTAGCTCGGAGCCCGTGCTGACAACCCCCATCCCCCACTGCCATCCTGGGTGGTGGTCACCTGTAATTCAGCCATCCATTGAACAAGGCTAAGATGTGGTCTGAGTTAATGCCTTTTGCCCCTGACCCATCCCAGCATCCAACACCGAGTCACCCATGGGTTCTTCGTGCCCATCAGCATCAAGGTTGGCAGTACACTGGCTCGGTGGCAGGTCTGTGAACATCTACTGTGTGCCAAAGCTTTGAACACAGCCAGACATATAATTATTGGTGCCCACCCATGTGTGTTGAATGCACAAATGGACACATAAATGAATGAATGAATGAAGGAGGTGTGTGGACACCCTGCCCCACTTTGAGCCATGCCACTAGACCACAAGCCAGGTGCTCTCAGGCGTGCGCCAGCCATCCCTCACCTGCCCAAGGTGAAGGCTGAAAGGCTGTGTTTGCCCCACTAAGCCCATGTGCTGTGTTCCCCCCACCCTTACCTTGCAGGGAGGCTATGCCGCCTACAGATACGCTCAGCCAGCAGCAGCTGCAGCCGCCTACAGTGACAGGTGCCTGGGGAGGGGTGGAGAGCTGGGTGGGATGGGGAGGAGATGGACGGGTCACAGGCCTGGGCTGCAACAGACAAGAAGCCTTACCCACCACTCCGGGCCTGGCAGTGCTTCCCCCTGGAGGAACTTAAGAGTCTGGACAAAGGAGAGCAAGTCTACATGGGCTTGGAGACCCCAAGCCAGCAAGCCCCCAACTTCTGTAGTCACTTCCTTCCTTCACAACATGGGAGGCCTTGGGACCCCCCAGTTCTGGGTAGCAGACAGTTCCTCTGATGCCCAGCCCTGGAGGCCTAACCACCATCCCCTCCCAACGCCCTGAGCTCTGGAGCCCCGAGTGAGAGGGTAATTAGGAGCCTTGGTTTCTGCCTGGGACACCTCTGACCCTTTTCAATGCTCCCAGGCCTGAGACCCTTCAGCCCGGAGAAAGAAAGGCAGAGCGTGTGCTCCGCTGCAAGTACATCCAGAGGCCTGAGGAGGGTTCTCTCTTGTCTTGAGGGCCAGTCCTGGGGTGGGGCCTGCCTTGATGCCTTTCCCTGTGGGCACTCGGCCTGTTGGCCACTGACTGCAGCCTGGGGAAGCATACAGGCTCCAGAGCCGGGCGTCCAGTGGGCACTTTGTGGAGGGCAGCTGTTGCTCTTGCCAGCGGCACTGAAGGCCCCTCGGCCCTCCCTTCCAGGGGCAGGTGGCACCCTCAGCGTCTGGCCTCTGGGTTTTATCTGGGGCACAGCAGGCCAGCACTCGTGGTCAGCATTCGCTGGACGTGTTCAGAGGGTGGCCGGCTATGTTCCCTCCAAACCAGCAGGAAGGAGGAAGAGGGGGTGTGCAGGGGAGGGCAGGGCCTTGGGGTGCTGTCTCCAGGGAGGCGGAAGACCCTCACCTGCCCTGTCGCCCCCCACCCCCCTCCCTGTGCTCACCTCCCCAGTTACGGCAGAGTCTATGCGGCTGCTGACCCCTACCACCACACCATCGGCCCCGCAGCGACCTACAGCATTGGAACCATGGTAAGGAGGCCCGGGCCGGGCTGAGGCTGGGGCGGGCGGGCAGGCCCTTAGGGAAACGTCCCAGACCTCGGCCTGGTGCCTGGCAGGACAGGGGCCTGGTTCTGAGCTGGGCAGGACTTGCCCCTTGTGCTCTGTGGAGTCAGAGGGAGGCAGGCCCGCCCAGACAGGCAGCTGCCCGGTAACGTCGTCTGGAAGACCTTCTGGTGTGGCCCGCTTTGCTGAGCTCTGTAACTAAAGTCCGAGCATCCTGGCCTTCCATTCCCTGGACTGGGAAAACCCAACAGAACCTCCTGGCAGGGGCTCCAGAGGCAGGCAGGGCCTCCGCTTCCTCTTGTGTGGGTGTGTCCGTGCCACGGTCCCTCTGTGTTGTCACCGCCTTGCTGTACCTTTCCTCACATCACCCACACCCCTGCTCCGTGACCCCTCCATGGCTCCCAGCTGGGCCTGAAGGTCTCTCCTGGGGAAGCGGGGCCTCTGCCCTGGGCTTCGGCAGGGGGAGGAGGCGGCGCACTTCTGACGGCCTGCTGAGGCCCGGAGGTGCGCGGGCCAGTGTGTCTGTGTGTGTGTGTATGTATGGCCAGCTCTTGACACATACAGCCCAGCTCACTCTGTACCCCAAAATCTGCTTCCAGTGAACACCTACCTTCCAGGCCCATCCCGACCCCATGGGGTATTAATGTCGGTTTTTAACTAGCTTGGCATCCAGCATCAAAGATGAAAACGTTTTGGGCAGGGTAAAGAGGGAGGAGCTTCAGAGACAATATGGATTTTTATTTTCATCTCCCTTGTTCTTGATTACTCCCTCCCAATTTTCGTTTTGTCTTTTTTTGATTTTTAATGAGCCTCAGACATCCCAAGGAGCCATGGGTCGCAGGCCTCTGGGTTGGGGGGTGGGCCCAGGCCCACTCCCGGATGAAGGCCCCGAAACTGGCTTGCAGACTCCTTGGCTTCAGAATCGCCAGGCCCTCTGCAAAGCTGTTAGCTAAAAGCTTTTGTTAATTCACAGAGGGTTCCCTCTTATGTTTTCTTTTATTTTTATAAGATTCTCTTGGTTTTTTTCCCCCTGCAACTTTTCTGCTCTGGCACTGGCCATTCCTTTCTCTGGGGAAACTGCAGAAGGGTCCTGTGTAGGGCTCCCTGGCCCAGGGGAGCCCCGGGGCACGGGAGAGAGCGTGCCAAAGGCCTGTCCTCCCGGCTGGATGGAGGAGGCGCAGGGACCCCAGAAGGCCCCTGGAGCTGGATGAGCAGACACAGTCCTTCCTGATAGAGCCAAGGCCCCAGGAACCCTGACTAGAGGCCCCTCTCCCCTCCGGTGCCTGGAGGGGCTGAGGCCTGCACCACCACCGCCCCCCGCCCCCCACGCCAGCCCCGATGGGCACGGAGGAGGCGGGGCTTCTGCTCCGACCTCCCCCAGATGACAGCCGATGGAGGAAGCTGGCAGGGAAGGGTCAGGCCTGAGCCAACAAAGTGCCCAAAAGACATCTCAGACCTCGTTATCCAGAAGCTCCATGGCTGGTGACCCCAGCACCTCTCTGACCCTGAGGCCACCAACCACATCAGAAATAGGCCCAGCGCCCCTCCGGCTGCCATGACAACCAGCACCCATTCTCCCCAAGGCAGAACGGAAGGGAGGGGGCAGAAGACGGGATTTAGCTGTTTCTCTTTTTGTTTTTGTTTTTCTTTTTTTTCTTTTTGCTTTCCCCCTCCCCTCCCGAAAGGCGGTACTGATTGGCTGTTTTTCATCTTTGATGTTGCAGGCTAGCCTCTGCCGAGGAGGGTACAGCCGCTTCACCCCCTACTAGCAAGAGGCCCAGCCCCTAACAGCATTCACTCTGACTGCCTAGTACACACCAAACCCAGCAGTCCAAAAGCAGGCACAGCCACTCCGAGGACAGTGCGCCCCTCCCGGTCAGCGACACGCGCCGCTGACCTCCGCGACTCTTTAAGTCCATAGGTTTTACCTCTGGCCAGCTGGTCTCCCCCCACGATGGCGTGTGTGTCTTTGACCCTGGTCACCCCTGTATGTCTGAAACCTTGATTCCTATTTTGACTCTGTTGATGTTGTGCCCCACCCCACCCCCAGCCCTGAGCCATTTCAGGTATAGGACGCACAGAGTGGGAGGGGCTAGGCTACTAGAAGACCTCTTCTCAAGAAGTAGCAATAGAGCCCGAGAGAGCCATGCCCACTCTCCTGTCACCTGTCCCCACCCCGCCCCAAGGAAGCCACCCCAGCCAGTCTGGCCACAGCCCTGCCCCTGCCCCTGGGGTTCAGGCGGCGAGGGGCTCTTGTCTGTCTGCCCCACTTGGTGGGTTCCCAGCCTCGACAGTGGTCACTCCTGATCTTCACCCAGCTAATTGCAGGAGTAGCTGTCTCTGCCCTCCTTGTCCCCATTCAGCTAAACTCACAATTCTGATTAAATCTGACTGATGTTTCCTGCTGAAGTTGTCACAAGTCGTGGGGGAGCCACACCAGCCTCAGGGGTTCCTTAGCCTCTGTTACAAGAAATGAAAGAGTCTAAAAGTGGTCCAGCCCTGCAGTGCCTAGGGGCCCTCTCTTAGCCTGTCTGCCCCACTGCCCACACTCGTGAGTCTTTCCAATCCGGCCACACTCTGGAGACGGGGTCCCTGCCAGCCTGGCACCCCGGTCTGTATTTGAGTGCAGCCCTGCCTTCCCTTCCCCAAGCTTGAAATGTTCTTTTCCGGGTACCCTTCCGGAAGGGGAGTCTGAGCGAGAGAGCAGGGAAAGGTGGTGCTCACCATCCAGCCCCTCTGGCGGGACAGTGCTTAGCACCCACCTCCTGTCCGGAGAAGGTCGGGGCTCAGCTCTGCTGCAGGGCTCTGGGGCCTGCAGGTAAAGCTGAGACGGCTGGGGGAGCTTCTGGAAGCTTCATGTGCGGCCCTGTCGCCTCTGTTACAGGAGAAAGTGGCCGGGACAAGGAGGCCCTGGGCTCCTATGTGCCAGAGCTGGCTTCCGGGGGGTATGGACGGCCAGCTAGAGGGCACAGGTCCCCGCCAGCCAGGGCATGGGCCTCCACCCACTCCACCAGCACATGGTTTCAGGTTGGTGGGGTGAGCAGGCCTCTAGAGTGTACCCAGCCAGCTTACCTCCACTGCCTGAACACCCTCTCAGCTGCCTCATTCCAGACCCCCCGACATGGCCTGTGCAGTGCCATCCACCCACCATGCCCTGACCTCTGCCCTCATCTGCCCCAGCAGCCAGGCCCTGCTCACCCAGGGCCCAGCAGAGTCCACCAGTAGCTTCTGCCAGCTGGCTGTGGCTCTTCCATCCCTGCCACCATCCTCCCTTTCTCCCTGCTGGAGGGCAGAGGTCTGCATTCAATTCCCTTACGCAAGATGGGGAGTGGGGCCAGTGTGGGGCGCCCTCCCCTCACCCACCTGGCTGGCGCCCAGGGCCCCAGAGCCTGCCGCCCTCCCCCCATAGCACACCCGGCAGTTGCTTCTGTGAACTGCAAGTCCTGCCTTTCTGTTTCTGTTGTAGTGAAAGCTTCTGCCGTTTCCTTCTTGGACCATGAAGGGCAAAAACAAAACAAAAAAATCACACACAAAAAAAATCACAAAACAAAAAACAAAATAAAAAAAAAAAAAAGATGTTCAGATCCAAGCAACAAAAACAACAACTAAACCGAGAAGCATCCACCACGTCCGAGTCCGTGAGCCCGCGAGCCGCCGCACCCACCGCAGCGAGGGAGCAAGTTTGCAGGAAGATGGGGGGTGGAGAGGTGGGGGGTGCCTCATTTTCTACCAAGTCTTCCTTCCGGGCCCCACTCGGGGCAGCGTGGGGCCAGTGGCGAGAGGCTGCAGGCCCGAGCAGGAAGAGCAGCCAGAAGGACTTGACCTTGGCTGCCAACGGTGCCAGCGGAGGGACGGGCGCGGGAGGGGGTCGGCTTCTCATCCCAGGGCTTCGGCTGTGCCCGGTCACCCCCCCACCCGTGTCTCCCGCTCTGGGCCCCAGCTACCCCTCCTGCCTCGCCGCCAACACCCGTGTCCTGCAAACCTGAGGAGGAGGAGTTGGCAGCGCCGGAGACTGTCCGACCGACCAGCAGCAGCCCTGGGCTCCAAACCCAACACCAAGGGCTGATGTCTTTCCAGAACTCCGGGGCACCCAGGGCCCCTCCACGTCAGGGGGCTCCAGCTGCCCGGCCAGGGGGTGGGGGCCTGAAGGCTGAGGACTTGGCTCGGACTGGTGGGTTTCTGGTTCCCTTTCTGGAGGAGGCCCTGGGTCTGGCCCAGGGGAGGGAAGGCCAGCCTCACCGCTGCAGCTGAAACAGAGGGACGGGACTGGCCAGTGCCTGGTTTCACAGTGAGGTTGGGGTCACAGTGCTGTGGGTCTGGACGGCACATCCGAGCAGAGAGAGCGAGGGGGTAGGGGAAGGCCTGGGTGGTCTATGGCCCTCTCCCCTGCTCCCAGATCAGGTCCCAGGGTGGCCGCAGACAGTGGGCAGCAGGGAGGAGCCCCTGGCCAGGCAGAGAGAGCTGGAGTCGGGGAAGCAGCAGAAAAGAACAAAAGATGTAGGCTCCCAACATGGCTCCACTGTCTCATGAAACTTAAAAGGTAAAAAAGAAAAAAAAAATACACCTCACTTTATATTCAGCATCAGCTCCTGAAGCTACTGAGATGAGTCTCCTTTTCTATTCCCAGTGTACATAGCCCCGCCCCGCCTCCGGCTTCGTCCTCTGTACAGGCCCCTCGACCCTCTGCTGTTCTGGGCCCTTTTCTTGCAGCCGCTCAGCCCCACCGCCCCACCCCCCACCGGCCCTGGGCCCTCCCGCCCCCCACCCCCCACCCCCAGGACTGCAGCCAGGCCCCAGGCTTCCTTTCTTATCATTCTGTATGCTTCCAAGGTGTGACCATTTAAATCAACCGTATTATTATTATTAAGATTATTAATAAAGATTTTTCTTCAAACCAGGACAACTCTTTTTGATTGGCCGGCCCCCTGGGCACAGAGGGGAGAGGGCACAGAGGACCAGGACAGGCAGCTTCTTTCTCCTAGGAAGCCAGATGGCCAGGGGGAGTCAGAAGACCCTTCTGGGAGAGATTCTAGTACCCCCATCCTCTCCTCCATCCCGCCTCTGGAGTCTGGAGGCAGGGCTCCTAGCCTGCGGGTAAGGTCTATGAAGTCAGCGGCAGTCTAAGGCGGCAGCCCCACCCCACCACCGCCACAACTGGCTGCCGCTCAGCAGTTGCTGCCCCTGATGGGGCCTGACCGCAGGCAGTCCCCAGCCTGCCTCCCGCCCCGGGATGAGAGAGGGCCAGCTGGGCGGTTGAGGCTGCTGCACTCGGGGCCAGCCATGGTCCCAAGGAACGGAGCTGCTTAAAGGTAAGCCCCCCCTGCGCCACCCCTGTGAGCCCCCAACCCTGGCCGGATGGGGCAGTGTGAGTGGCCACCACCCTCCACCACCCACTCCTGGGAGAGGAGGGTGAGCTGGGAGGAGAAGCAGCAGAATTCAAACCAACAGCCTGAAAGCCATGGGCTGGGAGCTGCAGTGGGGGGCGGACTCCAAACCCAACCACACTGCCCCCTCCATGTCTCGCCAGGACCGCACTCTTCATTTTTCACAGCTCCAGATAATTTATTTCAGGGCGATTACACACACCAGAGGGGCACGAGCTTAAATGCCGACATATTAATTTTCCTGCATACGAGCCTTTACGTCGGTGGGACTGGGGACTGTGCTCTAGGGGAGCTGGGGCTGTGCGATCCCTCCGCATGCCACGCTCTGCTAAACCCCCTTACCTCTAATTGCTTGCTCACCAGACTGTGAGAAAATAATTGCCACTATAAATTTTCCCTCCTTCTCTGCATAAAATATTCGGAAAACTAGCACTTAAAAAAGGAAGGGGGAGTGCTCCTGAAATAAGAGCAGCAGGGCATCACAGCTGTGCTGCCCACTTCTGGGTGCCTGGCTATGTCCCCCCGCTGACCCCCATCCCTGGGGACTGGGCGGCAGGGGCAGGTGGGAGCCCTCACCCCCAGTTTAAAATGGGGAGGCTCAAAACATTTCCAGGAAAAGTCAAGGGAGCGGTTCCCCAACCCCGACAGTCCTGGGAAAACCAGGGGCTCTGGGAGGCCTTTTCAGGGTCAGACACTGGAAGTGGTCTTCCTGGCCCACCAGAGCCATCATCCCCCTCCCAAACAAACCTCTTCCCACCCTGGGACTGAGCTGGGCCACAGTGTGGGGCATGAAGAGTTAAATGTTCCCAGTTAGGAAAGACCTGGACCCTGAGTTCCTGCGTGTGAAGGGGGCACATGGGCACCTGGGAAGCAGGGCAGGTTGAGACAGAGGCCGCTGTCCACCGAGGAGACTCCTGTATCCTGTGTGTGCAGGCTCAGTGGCTAAGTCTGAGTGTCTGACAATTCAGTGACCCTGTGGACCGTAGTCCCCCTGTCCTCCTGTCTGTGGGATTTCTCAGGCCAAGAGTATTGGAGTGGGTTGCCATTTCCTTCTCCAGGGGATCTTCCCAGCCCAGGGGTCAAACCCATGTGCCCTGTGTCTCCTGCTTGGCAGGCGATTCTTCACCACTGAGCCACTCTGTCCTCTCCCAGTCGAGGGCCAGGGCGGATAGTGTGGCTGCACTGCCGCCTGGCGGCCTCTCCCTTCTCTGCAGCGCAAATCAAGTCTGCTGACCCTGAGCTGGCATAGGAGCCCCACTCTCCTAGCTGAGAGGTCACCCCAGAGTGTCCTGGCCCTTGCCATCATCCACATCTCGTAGCACAGAGGGGAGGACAAGAGGAACAGGGAAGTAACACCCCCATTGCTGGCCTGTGGGGCCTGGAGGTGAGAGATCCCCAAGAACGAGGGGCTGACGGCCTTCATCAGAGGGCCACAGCAGAGCCCACTTGGGCCTGGAGAGGGGAGGGGAGCAGGGTTCCCTGAGGCTGCGGGGCCGAGATCCCTCCCAGGAAGCCACCGCGGCAGCCCATGGGGTCAAAGGCGAGCTGTGTGGCAGGAGGGGCTGTCTCTGGCTCGCTGACCCCCGCCTCATCCCTATGCAGAACCGCTAGGCAGCCTCAGCTCGGGCAGAGGACGGAGGGAGGGGCTGCAGAGAGGAGGAGGCAGGAGGGACCCCAGTGGAGAGAGCCGCAGCCCCCGTGCCGTGAGGCTCCGGGCTAACACCTGCTCAAGCGACCGGCTGAGCAAGAGGGTGTGGAGGCAGGAGGCGACCTGGAGCCCCCACACAGGGCTGGGGGCTGCTGGGTGCAGCCCAAAGGGCCTTCCTGGGTACTGCCCGGCCACCTGCTGCCCAAGCTCACTAGCTCCCACCTACAACCCAGAAGAGATGAAGCAGGACCCAAGGCCAGTGGGGACGTTCCAGAAGTGACTCTGGCTCTGGAGAACAGTAAGCCAGGGAAGCCAGGTCACCAGGTGGTCTGGCCCATGTGCCCACCCTGCCGGGGGTTGGTGTGACCTGGCACAGCCTGGCCAGGGGCTCCCACTGCTGGGGTAGAAGGCACCCCAGGGACCCCCTCCCAGCACCTGCAGGGGCTGCTGTTCCTGCGCTACCACCCCCACCCCAATCCCAGCTCTGCATCCCCATTGCGGCCCCTCTATCTCATTCCCACCCTAGGAAGCGCCTCAGGGCCCTGCTCGGAGGCCCTCCCGCCACAGTGAAGCACGTTCCTAATTGTTCCAACTGCAGGAATAAAAGGTCACCATTGTCAGCATAAGTGTCTCTTGGCCTATTAGGCAATACTCTATGGAATTTTCTAGGCTAAATGTTCCCAAATCTTTTCACTTGTACCTGGTATAGTATACTACTGAGAGAGATGAAACCAAGAGTGGGGGGGGGGTGGTGTCCATTCACCCCTGGAAATTATCAACTCAGCAAACCAACTTCTCAGCTTTCCTATTGCAATGCCCCAATGAAGAGCCACAGACATCTCACCCACGGTCTTCTCGCCCAGCCCTCAGGACCCGGGTCTTCCCCGAACACTTGTGTGAGGCCCCTGCGCAGAAGAAGCCTTTAGCCTTGAGATAGGAGACTCTGCTTTAATGTCTGCTCACGTGCGGGGCATGGAGTAGAGCATGGCCGCCCTGCCCCACTCGGCCTGAGGCACCAGGAACCCCTCTTTAGGGACAGGCTCCACCAGGAACTCCACGCGGCCATCCTGGCCAGGCTCCGCGGCTGCCACTGCCAGGCCCACTATCCGATACCGGTTGACGAAAGCCAGGCCCAGCAGCCTGGGCCTCCCTGGCTCCGAAGGCCCGCTGCCGGGAGAGCCACCTTCCGATCCTTGGCAGCAGTGGATCCGGAAGCACCGGACGCGGGGAAGGAGGTAGGCCCAGTGGAGAGTACAGCTGAGCCGCAGCCCGGCGGGGCCGCCCTCATGCTCAGAGGCGGCTGGCTGCCAGCGCACATGCGAGACCGTCACAGCCTGCACCTGGGGGAGCGGGGTCAGCAGGCTGTTGGCATCCACCACCTGCCAGAAGAGACAGGGCTAAGCTCAGCCCGGGAGCCTAGAGAAGGTTGGGGGCCACCTGGCCCTGCACAGTCCCAGCCATGGCACCCCTGCCCCAGCTCCCCTCTGAGCCAGAGGAGAGGGCGGGTGGGTGTCCGGCCTCGTCTGCAAGGGGCACAGATTCCCCGGCCAAGCTCCAGCCAGGTCCCTGGGATGCCTCACCTGGAGCTCTCCAAGGCGACAGATGAAGTTCTCCTCCTTCTGGCTGCCTGGAGGCCGGGAGAAATTAACAAAGAGGTCCTGCAGGAGGCAGCCCCGCAGAGTCACTTCGTAGCAGCTGGGAGAGACAGAGAGAGACCAGTCATAAGGGGCCTCAGCCCGGCACCTGCAGACTGGCTGCTCACAGAAGCCCGGAGCCACAGGGAGGTCCATCCCAAAGTGGACCCTGTGATCAGTGGGAAACCTGGACCTAAGCCATGACCGTGATCGTGACCTTTCCCAGCAAGCATCCTTGGGCTTGTGTCATTGAGCTGCCTGAAATCTCGGAGGACTGGCCCATGGCCCCTGCTGCTGCTGCTGCTGGGGCACCTATATCCCTGCAATTCTGCGGTTTCTCAGTGGAGGGCCCCTCACTCTCTAATCCTCACCATGGTGGTGTGGCCATCCTCTGCTGGGGACTCAACAGGAAAAGAGGGGGACTCACCGCTGGACCCAGCCCCCACGGAGCTGCTGGCCGCAGTGGCCCACCCATTTGGCCAGCTTGGTTGGGGGCACCCGGAGGGGTCGGGGACTGCGCCTTGAGCTCGTTTCTGCTGGAGGAAGAGACACAGAACTTTAACAAGGGGAGTCCAAAGGAAACGGCACTGGGAGGTGTCACTGAACAGGAAGCTGGGGGCCCCCCAAGATGCCCTGGTACTCAGCCCAATGGACTGAGGCCTTGGGGAATGGAGAACTGGGAGGAGAGGAGGGAATCTTGGGGATGGATGCCCAGGACTGGCCCGAGGACATCCTCCCACTTGGGGCACTGCTGGCAGGAGAGCTGCCGTGGGCCCACATGTCCAACCCCACGCCACAGGGCCTCTGTGGCCCAGAGGCTCCCACTCAGAGGCGGACTCCCAGTCCAGGCCCAGCTCAGAGCAGCACCTCAACCCCAGCCGCCTCCACACCCCTAGCCTCCTCCTCCCTGACACCCCCCGAGAAGGGAGAAGCCTGTAAGGAAGGGAGGCGCCAACCACGTCCACTCACCACTCAGCACCGAGATGCCTCCCACGTGACAGCTGCCCGCGTCCCCTGTGGTGAGCTCCAAAGCCACCCCCACCGCCGAAGTCCCTTCCAGCTTGTACACCAGGGACACGAAGATCTTGGGTGGCACTGGGACCTGCAGGGAGAATAACCTGGAGAAGAAAGGTCCAGAGATGAGAGGCTGCGGGGAGACTACTGGAAAGCCGGCGCTGCTCCAGGTCCCAGCCACCAACTTCTCCCTCCAGGACGGGGAGGAGGGTGGGCCGCTGGGCAGAAGAGGCACGCAACAGCATGCAGGCAGCTGATGCTACTCTCCTGGACACTCGAAGCGGCGAAAACTGGATGTTGCATGTTCTTCACAGAGTAAAACAAAATCCCAGTTTGTCCTCCTTCTGGCCTCTGCTGCCCACCTGTCCGGTTTTAGCAACCGACAAGGATGACAGGGGCAGCTGACGGGCCCCAGGTCCCAGCCCGCCTCACTCACCTACCTCACAGCCACGTTTCCAACCTCGGGTGGAATCAGCCCCCGGATGAGCAGAGAGCTGCCCCCGTTCCAGGCGTCCTCCAGACAGCAGTGCGTCTTCACCCAGCCCTGCCCGTCCCCTTCCAGCCTGTGCTCTCCAAACAGGGGCTGGATCTCCTGGGCGCTCGGGTGGTACCAGGGCCCCGCAGCCTCCTCCTGAAGGGTGAGGCAGAGGTGGAGGGGCACTGGGGGCAGACGGAGCTATCACACCCAACGCCCCTCCCACCAGTCCCGGGGAGGCCCAAAGGCCGGAGAGAAGGCAGCCCCTTCACCCAGAAGCAGCCACGTCCAGGAAGCCCCTGGCCCCCGGCCACCCAGAGCAGGACCCACATACCTGGCCATAGTAGACTCTTCGAGTCCCCAAGCCCAGGCAGAAGGAAGTGACAAAGGGCAAGGAGCAGATGCTGTGTGTGGGCAAGTAGCGTTCCAGCAAACTCCAGAACCTACGGAGAAATGCATGGAGGCTCAGGTCCCCAAGAGGGCACTGCAGCGCCCCGAACTCACTCTCATGACCCTAAGCTTTCCTGCACCCCTTACCAAGTGACCTCAGCCCCCACTGAGCGTCTGTACGAAGTGGTCCCTTGGGGTCCCCAGTTTTCATCCTTCCTGTGTAACTGGTCTCAAGGACCCCCAGGAGCAGCCAGGGCAGCTGAGCCCCATGCCTTGTCTTAACCCTCACTCCTCAACCGAGCCTGGCCAGAACCTGGGGAAATCACCTGAGACCCTCCCTGCCACTGGCCACACCCAGGCCCTGGGACACCAGGGACTCACTTGTCCTGGTTCTGGAAGAAATTCCCCTTCTCCAAACACTCGTACACCCAGCCAGGCGCAAACAGGGCCGCCGAGAACCCGTGCTTCCGAATCAGCTCCAGCGACTGGGGAGATAGGAGTCAGGGAGATGCCCCGGTGCCAACAACCAGAGTCCACGCACAGGATGAGGGGCTTAGGCAAGGGG
Source organism: Bubalus kerabau (assembly GCF_029407905.1). Classification (NCBI taxonomy): domain Eukaryota; kingdom Metazoa; phylum Chordata; class Mammalia; order Artiodactyla; family Bovidae; genus Bubalus; species Bubalus kerabau. The sequence goes on along the minus strand of NC_073627.1, from coordinate 10,978,615 downwards.
CAACCTCCGGGGCTTTAGGGTTCATCCCTGAAGTTCCGCAGCTGCCCTGAAGAGGGCGCAAGGCGGCAGGGAGGCGCGGAGGGAAAAATCCGAGGGGCAGGGGTCTGTACGCGGGACGCCCACAGGAGACACGTCTCTCTCTCTCACTACACTTCGTTCTATTATCAGACTCACAGGGGGGCGGAGAGAATCTTCAGTTATTGGATTAATTTATTCACTTAAAAGCTTAATTAATGAGTTGAGAACGTCCCCGCGGCACCTGGGAAGGGCAGGATTGACAGCCTGGGGACGGGCTGATTCCCTATTTATCCCACACCAGGTGCGGCGCCCCCCCCCACCCCACCCCCGCGGCCTCTCTTCCTCTTTTCTCGCTGCCGACAAGATTTCCCTTGCCAGAAAAACCTCACTAGTTAATCAAACCAGCAGTTCCCAAAACTGTGGGTGTGTGACCTCAGTCCTTCGCCCTGAGCTAAGGAAACACCAAAACATGCTCCCTGGCTTCTGGCCCCACCCCACCCCACCCCCGCGTCCACATGATGCGCTAAAAGGCCAGTTCAGTGCCCCTCAAAGCACCGAGTCCAGAAGGAAGTAGAGCTGTCTGTGAGACCCATGGTCGGAACAGGTGCTTTGTCCATTAGCATCTACGGAAAAACCGTACCATCTGAAGAGATGGGCTGAAAGTTAGGATTTTAGGGCACAGCCTGTTCTCGGGGCCTCGGGGTCCCCACTTGGGGGAGGATCATTGCTGCCTCTCTTACCCGTGAGGTGCAGGTGGAATGAGGGGTCCACAGGAACACGAAGCACCCAGGCCACGGCCACCACCTCCCCGGCCTCAAAGGCCACCACCCACCTTGTTCGTGTCGAACCGGCCCCCGACGACATTCCCGCGGGCGAACACGTCCACACCCACGTACACATCCGCCAGGCGCTCCCCGGCCTGCCCCAGCATCCGCTCCAGATGCTCCTCCCGCCAGTTATAGTTGGTGAAGAAGCCATCGCAGGAATCGAAGAAGACTCTGGGGGGCGGCACGGGTGGGCCGTGAAGCCCAGGCGTTCTCCCTTCAAGCACCTGCGTCTGCTGGGCCCACGGACTGCACGCTGCCTGCCTCCTGGACGAGCAGAGTCTGCTTCCGAAGAGCCCCGCACCTAGACCACAAACTGTGGCCGGTAACCCTGGGCGCAGCCAGGCTTGACAAGGCATTAATTCTGTCTGCTTGTGGTCAGGGTACCAAACACCTCTGCCCTCTCCCTCGCTTTCCCCCAGGGCAGCTGTGTAGGTGATACCTCCAGAAGGCAGAGGAAGTTCCGGCCCTGCCCAGGGGCCCAGGCCGCCCGCCTGCAGGCTCACCTGTTCTGCTCGTTGAGCTCGTTCTGCCATTTGAGCTGCCCGCTGCTCACCACGCTGTCGTACCAGAGCACCAGGCCCCCGGGGATCTGCTGATGCAGCTGAGAGGTCAGGTACTGGAGGAAGTGGGGCACATTCCCCACGGCGGCCAGCTGGAGAGAGGCATAGAGACAGACCCTCCGTGAGGCCCAGAGAGGCCTTTCGTGAGGAGCGCCCCGGTCCCGGACAGACAGGACACTTAACCCCAGGGGCAAACAGGTCCTGGTCCCGGAAGCCCCTCGGCCCCACAGCTGCCGAGCAGAGGGTCCAGCCAGAGGTCCAACTTTCCTTTCTTTCTGAAGCAGGAAGGACATGGACTCCGCAATCAAGAGAAGGTAAAACCCAATGAAAAGGGAAGGCACCATGAAAAGGAAGTCGCACATGTAGCCCAAGCAAAGCAGAGACAGAGGAGGAAGACAGGGCCGCCTTGAAGGAACCAGAGAAGCAAAGCTCAGCCAGGCAAGGTTCCTGGACATCACGCTGGAGAATGCCCATCTCCCTGTGAAGAGGCAGAGGGGCTGGAGGTTGGAGCTAGCTCTAGCTGGGATGCAGGAAGCGCTGCGGTAGCAGGGACCCAGCCTGGTGAGGCTGAGGAGCATGGCGGAGGGTCCCCTTGGGGCACAGGGGCTGGCGGGCCAGGTACCAAGGGCAGGCGTGCTCACACTCAGAGAGTTCTCAATGTTGATCAGCCAGCCGTCAAATCGGAAAAACTGGGCAATCAGGACCAGCTGATCGGCCACCGCCCGGTACGAGTGCTCATCCCCAGCCAGGAAGGCCTCGCAGAGCCGCTCCCCATCTTTCCATTCAGTGATGAAAGTCCCTGTGGGGCAGGAGAGAAACGAGGTCGAGGTCAGGCCAGGGGATTATTTCCCCTTAGACCCAGCAGTTCCCAGGGTGTGGTTCCTGCAACAACGGCATCACTGTCACCTGCAAAAACATTGTTAGAATTCCAAATTCCCAGTGTCCCCAGATGGCAGATAAATAAGATACCTGGGGGCAGGGCCCCAAAATCAGTGTTAGATAATAAATTATTCAGATGCAGGGAAAAGCTTGAGAAGCACTCCTCTCCCCCAGGGGTGGACCACCTATATCCTACATCCTGCCCCCAATTCTTCTTGCAAAAACAGTTTCACGGGATCACAGTCAAGCCCATTTGTTTGTTTATTGTCTGTGGGAGCTGTTGACTCTCTGGCAGCCCCAGTACATGACTCAGTGGCCTGGAAAACTGAGGATATTTCCTTTTTCCAGAACAAGTTTGCCTTCACCTGTCCTAACTCATCAAGGCTGGTAAGGAGGTCTACCCACCCAACAGCACCCCAAACCCAAGCCCTTTTATCACTGGGGCCCCAGGCAGGTGTGCCAATGAGTCTGGTTGGGTTGCAGGTGGGCCCTTGGCTCTTACCCAGCACACAGACCCCATGCCTGTGGGCGGCGTTGGTCCAGCCTACTGGGGGGATGGTGACCGTGTGATGGCTGAAGTACACAAAGATGTCGATGTACTGCCAGTGGTAAAAGGAATAGGGAGTCTGTGTGGCTGAGCCTTGAATAAACCTGGGTGAAGAAAGAGAACGAGATCCGGACCCAGAAACAGACGAGGACATGGTGACCCCAAGGTGAAAAGAGAGGGCAACACGAGTGAAGATTCCCTTTAATTCCATCTAGTTGGCACTAAAGGTTGTTGTGAGCTAGGCCCTGCCCAGCGACTGGGCTCAGAAGTAGCACCAGGTCACAGCCCGGATGTCAAGAGGGTTAGTGTTGTTGTTGTTGTTGTTTGCTGCGTCGGGTCTTAGTTGTAGCAGGTGGGATCCTTGGGCTCTCTAGTTGTAGTGTGAGCTCCAGAGCACATGGGCTCAGTAGTTGTGACATGTGGGCTTAGCTGCCCCACAACATGTGGGATCTTAGTTCCCTGACCAGGAGTCGAACCCACACCCTCTGCATTGGAAGGCGGATTCTTAACCACCAGACCACCAGGGAAGTCCTGAGAGGGTTAGTCTTAAGGGAAGCATTTTCACCAGGCCCAACAGGCACTTGCTATCGGATCCAAAAGACTGAGCGTGTTTAGCCTCAATGAACAGACAGACAGAACACAAGGAAAGAGACCTGGAGGGGCTCACACAGACCTCCATGGGGTCTATAGAGCAGCCCGGGGCCCTGCTCTATTCCGACACCTGCAGTTCACTAGGACACAGACAGCTCGCAGGTATGGTTGGGTTCACAACCACATGAGCTGCACCAGTGGCTTCATCACCCACTTCTGGACCTTGATGGCCAGCTCTGACTCAAGGCTTCCCATCAATTATGACGTCCAAGCCTGTTTTATGGATATTTAAAGATCTCTAATGGTTTCCCCGGTGACTCAGTGGTAAAGAATCCACCTGCCAATCCAGGAGACCTGGGTTCGATCCCTGGGTCAGAAAGATCCCCTGGAGGAGGATGGCAACCCATTGCAGTATTTTTGCCTGGGAAATACCTTGGACAGAGGAGCCTAAGGGGCTACAGTTTAGGGGTCGCAAAGAGTCAGACACAACCTAGCAACTAAACAACAAGATCTCTAAGCTGACCCTGCAGGATCTTGGGAAGAAATGCCCCCAGCTGGGGTGGGGTTGGGGAGGGAGTGGAATGATTCCAGAATCCGCGGGCCAAGATGGAATAGAACTGAGGAGGGTGAAGGAAAGAAATCAGCAGAAGAACCAAGTTACTGGGCCAGGTGGTCTGAAGAAGGTCCCTGCAATGGTGCTTTCTCCAGCCTCCCTGACTTCAGGTGCAGACAGTCCAGAGAATCAGACAGTTTCAGGGCTGAAGGAGGCATAAGCTAGCCCCTAACCCATCCTCCTCTTCTTACAGATGAAAGGCTGAAGCCTGAGTTCCTCTCACAGTAGGTGGCAGGGTGGGCTGGCTGACTCCCAACTCCACATCCAGTGCTCCTTCCACCACCGGGCACAGCCCCTCCCCTCCTCCCATCACACCAGGCCATGCGCTCGCAGTGTTCTCACTTGTCATCCAGGTACCCGCCCATCATGTCATGACACATCAAAGTTCGGGGCCTCCGGCTGCTCAGAGGGGGGTTCCGACACTCAGGGGGCCCCAAGGCCACATTAAAGCCATCCTCCGCATCGGGTCGCCACGCCAAGAGTTCCTCCAGGGAAGACAAGTAAAAGCTGATGGGTCTGGTGGTGTCCTTGTCATAATATCTAACTGATCAGAGGAGGGAAACAGCGAGGAATCAGTGGAAATTATGGAATTCATAATAGAGAACTTGAGATGGGGAAGGGGCAGCCCTGCCCAGAAGCCCCAGAGTGAACATGAACAGTGTTCAGAGCCTCGGTCCTTCTCACCTGGCAAAGGGTCTGGGGTAAAACTGACCACTTCTCGAAAGACTGCTTCTTCTTGATCCTCTTCAATTCTAAGCAAAGAAGGATTGAATTGTTTTGTTTGTTTGTTTGTTTTTAAATAAAAGGGTAAAGAAAAAGAACCTGTAGAAGCAAAGGGAGCAGACCCCATGAAGATGTGCAGGGGGAGACGTCCTCTGGTTTACATTTTTTAATGCAAACTATGGAAACGTGCCTTTGCCCATTCTGTTCCCTCACACTAGAACACCCTTCTCTCCAGTCTCCACCTACTGCAGTCCTCCACCTCCTCAAAGACCAGTTCAGATGTTCCACGCCAGGCACCCTCCCTGTCCTCCCCAGCATGGACACTAATAATCCTAATTACACCCACTGGTCTGCACTGAGCAATTAAAATCTCTCTGCAGACCCAAGGCCAGGGGAGGGAGGCATAGTCAACCCATTTCTTAGATAAGGATGTCGGAGCTTCCAGTCAGGGCGCCAGGATTCCCAGACGCGCCCGAGGCTGGGGTCGCACCCAGGCTCCGAGACTCTGTCCGTGCCTGCTGCTGTGCGGGGCGGGCGGGACGATGGACAGAACCCGCCGCGAACAGTGAGCGTGGGGGCCGGAGATCGCTGTCCTGTGCCTACGGCCTCTCTTGGCCAAGGCCAGGCGCCCAACGACTCCGGCCCACTGTCCGGCCGCCGGATCGATCCGCAGAATTCTCCCGCCGACCTCTTACCCACCTCCTCCGGGTCAGCCGCCCTGCCGGCCGCCGATCCCGCTGCTTCTCCAGGGTCGCCGGGGCCCGCATCCGCCGCCCCTGCCGCCGCGCCGCCGTCCGGGTCCCTGTCCCTGCCTCCTCCATGACGTTGCCCCGCCCGCACCACCCGCCGGCCACCGGCCAATCGCAGGCCGAGACCCGCCACCGCCGCCGCCCGCCGGCCAATGAGGACTTCTCTGCGCGATTGCCCCGCCCCTACTAGGCTCAGGCTGGACACCCCGCTCGCTCTGTGGCTGGCGCACCTGCCGCCCGGCCTTTGTAGAGGAGGAAGGCCTGGGGGCGGGGAATGGGCGGGGCTGATGCGGTGGGCGTGGGGATGGGCGGGGTCTTAGCCCAGGGCTCTGGAAAACCCCTTTGTGTGAGTTTTTTCAGATGAGCAATCTCAAGATCACAAAGTCAGTAAATTGTGAAAGTGATATCTGAACTCAGTTTGCTTAACCCCTGTTTCAAAGATAATTTTCTGGGAAAAGTGAAATCATAATTTTCATTCAAGTATAAATATTCTGCTGCTGCTGCTAAGTCGCTTCAGTTGTGTCCGACTCTGTGTGACCCCATAGACGGCAGCCCACCAGGCTCCCCCGTCCCTGGGATTCTCCAGGCAAGAACACTGGAGTGGGTTGCCATTTCCTTCTCCAATGCATGAAAGTGAGAAGTGAAAGTGAAGTCGCTCAGTCGTGTCCGACTCCTAGCGACCCCATGGACTGCAGCCCACCAGGCTTCCCCGTCCATGGGATTTTCCAGGCAAGAGTACTGGAGTGGGGTGCCATTGCCTTCTCCGAAGTATAAATATGGACAAGTGTTAAAGACTGTCCTACTCGTTATTCAGACAGGTGTTATAACCAGTTCAAAGCAAATCAAAAAAGAGATCGTGTATAGATCAGGAATACTGAAATGAGTAGGTAAATAGAGGCATAAAGAGTTTTTCCGCTGGGTGGGTTGGGGGTGAGTGAGATCATTGAGCCTCTGGACAAGACAATTTACACGTAAAAAAGGTGACAAAAAATAAAACTAAAATCAGATGAAGAGGTACAAAGTACTATCGTTGTAGCCACGCGTTCCGGGAAACAAACTCACTCGGAAGGACAATGCAGATAGTGGAGTGCAGTGTATTACACCTTCGGGCCCAAGGCAGAGTCTCCTCTTAGCCAAGGACCCCGACCAGTTTTTCTGAAAACCTTATATACCCTAAGTGTACCTGCCCAAGCCCACCTCCCCAAATTCCCTGAAACTAGTCTGAACAAAAGAAAAGAAAGATACAATCAAAGTTAACCCATTATTCATATGCCTTAAGCCTAGGTAGTTAACAGTGGACAATTATCAATAGGCCTGTGGTCATATCCCAATAAGCATAATAGAATGTATGATTCTATTCGGTTATGGACTTCCGTGGCGGCTCAGACGGTAAAGTGTCTGCCTGCAATGCGGGAGACACAGGTTTGATCCCTGGGTCGGGAAGATCCCGTGGAGAAGGAAATGGCAACCCACTCCAGTGCTCTTGCCTGGAAGATTCCATGAACTGAGGAGCCTGATAGGCTCCAGTCCATGGGGTTGCAAAGAGTCGGACACGACTGAGCATGAATCCTCATTCCGTTACACACATAATTAGGGTATTCTTTTAGGCAACAGAGAGTCTAGGTACGACCCTGGGGCTCTTCCATCCAGGCGGCCTGGTTTTTACTGGGCATATAGCTCAAAGCCCACAGTCTGACCCAAGATGGAGTCCTGCTTTCAAGATGGAGCCTGTTCTGTCTGTTTCCTCCTTCACTATGTATAAAATAAATAAGCTACAAGGATATATTGTACAACACAGAGAATATAGCCAATATTTTATAATAACTATAAATGGAGTAAAACCTTTAAAAATTGTGTATCACTATGTTGTACAGAACTTATATTGTACATCAACTATGCCTCCATATTTTTATACCTCAGTTTTTAAAAAAGCTAGAATGAGATAACAGCAGGATATGCAGCATGTAGAGAATGCATAGTTTCCATTGAAGCACAAATTTTTTTCTGCACCCCCAAATCTGCAAGGCCCTGCAAAGCACACGGGGCCAGGAGGTGTCTCAGAGATAGCACTTCCCCAGCATCTTAGTCACAGAGGGGTCCCCAGAGTGTGGAGTGTGAGGAGAAGGGCCTGGACCCAAGACTGGGCCCCACAGGACTGAGTGTGGGCCCTCTTGAAGCTCTGCTCACCCAGCTCCCAACACCCGTTTGTGCTGCTTGGGATGGCCTGCTGCACAAGCCAAGCTGAGTGGGCCTCTTTATTATGGCTGCAGACTTTGAACTTTATGAGGCCCCAAGTATCCATAAACCCATAGAGTGGGGAAGATGACTCAGCTGTGAAATATGGATCCTGGCTGTGCCTTGGGGAAAGATGGGGCCCTGGGGAGCAGGCGACAGTGATCCCAGGGAGGACAGGGACTGCAGCACCCTGGGAAGTCTGCCTTGACCCCGGAAGAGCGGGGGGTGGTGGGGGGGCAGTTGTAGGGTCACGAGTCCCCTCTGGCTGTGCTCAAGTGAGCACAGATGTGGGGGTCTGTATTTAGTCTGCATTTAAACCACTTAACTGCAGCTTAGTGGTGAAAATAAATACATTTTCATCCTCTGAACTAAAAGTTCTTAGAGATTCTTTAGGGTAATTCTCAGTCTCTGGGAGAAAAATATATTCAGACCTCCCTTCTCTGCTCCTCTCGGCAGTGTTGGCCTCTGGTCTGGGGGTCAGGGAAGTTCAAGTCGTCCTGCACACCCTCCACAGGGCCAGGAAGAGCCGGTTTGCAGCCTCTGCATTGGCCCCTGCTGTGCTGCCTACTCTGCAGGACCCTGTGGTTCCTGGTCTCAGTGTCCTTGTCCTGCGATCAGGATGAGCCTGGAGGTCCCCACGTTTGCCTTAAGCTCACGCTGGTCCCCCTGGGGCTCCAGACCCTCCAAAGCCTGGACTGACCACCTAAAATCCTTACCTTGTAGAGTTTCCAGATAAAGTACAGGATGCCCAATTAAACATGAACGCCAGATAAACAACGAATGGAAATGGGACATGACTATACAAAGCGATTATTTCTCATTTATCGGAAATGCAAAGTGAACTTGATGCTGAGTTTGCTAAATCTGGCAGCCCCATCTGTGAATTTCCACTGCAGCCTTGCCCTGCCGTGGGAGACCCTGCTGACACGTCCTGGCTCTGTCCACCTTCCTGGCTCTGCCAGCACAGGAAGCCAGGATGGCTCAGGGACCTGAGCCTGGAGACCTCCCTGCCTGACCGACTGACGGTGCCACTGGTTTGGTGCTGCACGGGCCTCATGTTTCCTGCACTGGCTGCCACATCTGACCCTCAACTGGACCTAGAGGGAGACCTGGACTCACATCTGCCTGATTTTCCTTCCTCCACTCTCTCTTCTGGCCTCCACAATGTCACTGGGCCAGAAGCTAGAACCAGAGGAGTGGATGTCACCTGATCCACAGGCTTGGTTATTCATAAGCTAAAGGCAACAGCTAGTTGTCCCCAGTATGCCTTCCTCCCCCTTGTACTTTAGGGAGAAAAGCCCACTCTTAGCTGACTGCTGGCTGCCTGGATGAAGACAGCATCTCCAGCAGCCCTGAGAGTTTAGAAGGGCCTGGCAAGCATGTCCTGTTTTCCAGATGAGAATGGAAGTCATACTTGCAATTCTGGCTGTGCCTGCAAAACAAAGGAACACCCCCTACTGTTGGGGGCCAGCGTGAGGCACTCCGCCCGTGGCAAAGGTCATGAGGAAGGAGGCTCGACATACGCAAAGGCGGGATCGAGCCTCAGGAGTCCCCCTGGAAATCCTCGAGCATCTACCCCCATAACCAGAGGCTGCCTACTTTACTACTTTGTGCTCTCACCTACACCTCTGACTTTATAGGGGGCTGTCCCCCACCACCTCTTTCGGAGAAGGAGTTAACTTAGAGCTCCAGTTAATAATAATTCCTGGGCGTGACAAGAGTGTTTTAACCTACAAACTCCTCTGAAGGTTCTCTAGCCTGCCTGACAGGCTTGTCCGGCCACATGTGATTGCTCACAGCCTCCTAACCGTGAGAGGCACGAGATGCTTTAAACCTTCTAAAAACAAGTTCCTTAGAAAAGTTAGAAAACCATTAGTATAAGTATAGCGGGCTGATTAGAAATTGTATTGGTGAAGGGTTTTTCATTTGTTGAGCCAATGCTTACTGCTAAGTCTCCACATCCCCTGCCCTTATACACATTAATGAATATATAGAAGAAATAAGTATTAACCTTTGATATTAATCACATTAGACCTTAGGCTAAGTAAATTCTTTTCCTTAACTAAAACCCACTACACCCTCACCCTATAGGAATGTAACTTTATTTGGGTGGTGTCTGTTTTAAGAATAATCACCCCTGGAGAAATAAGTGTCCTGGTTGACTGACTGCTGTCACAAGGAGAGGGTCATAAATTGTCAGCAGGCCCCCTGGCCAGGAGATGATGTAACATCCCTAAGACCTCTGTATACATTTGTATGAAGCACCTGACTTTGATAAAAGTCAGGACTGCTGACCCCGCGTGACTTTTGAATAACATCTCAGTATATAAAACTGGACCATGGAAAATAAAGAATTGGGATCAGTTCCTCGAAATACTGGTCTCCCCATGTCGCTCTCTCAAACTCTGGCTGAGTCTCCATCTGGAGTGCAGAACCCACCAAGCTTACTAATTTTGCCTGGGCTTCTAAGATCCGACCGGGGAGGCCTCAGTGTCTCCTCTCCTTCGGGAGAACGGAAGGACGCCTGCGGCCTATGTAAGTGGTGCAAGCTTCTTGTCTTGAAGTTTTATTGGTCTCCTGCGTAAACCAAGCTAGTCAGACTCTTCTCTCCACTGAATTTTCCTACTGAGCTATCCTCATTCTATTACTCTTTATATCTCTAATTAATATCTAATTAAAGCTATTGTATCCTGATCCTCGCCGACGCAGTCCCGGCTTCGAACTCGCTGGATCAGCTGGGGCTGGACCCCGGCACCCCACCCACTCCCCCTCCCCGCCCCCGACACACACACACTTTTTCTTCCCTGCTTCCTGCTGCTGGCCAGATGGGTGTGAGATGTGATGGTAGGAACTGCAGCAGCCTTCTGGGACTGTAAGACAGAAGGCACATGGAGAGGGCCCAGAGCAACCAGAGAGAAGGGGCTTGACTTCCCTGACGGCACAGACCACAGTATTGCCCTGGAATGCTGGTGTTTGGATTCCTATGTAAGGAAAATAAACTTCTGTCTGATTTAAGCCAATACTATTTTGGTATTTTTTATAGTAGCTGAATCTAACTACAGCAGAGGGAGAACACAGGAATTTAGAAAAATTTCTCAAAATAATAGCCTGCCTTACAAGGCTGTCACCGTTTTTTGCAAGATCTTGTTAGCTTATTCTTTCTGCGTTCCTTCTGCAATAAATCCCACTTTCCCTTCATTCAGAGAGCTGCCTCAGACCAGCTGGGGTGAGAGCAAAAATCACATTAAAGACTCCTGAACTATAGCTCTGTGTGGTCAGGCCTCCCGTGGAGGCTGTTCTCTTGTTCTCTGTACATCCACTGCTTGACCAGTGCCTGCTTCACCTACATCCTACTCAACTGACTGGCCTTTCTACATATTTTCCCCTCTGGCCTGAGCTAGATTATTCTAGACCAGACAGCTTATCTAAGGGACAGGGAGGCGCATGCCCCTCTGCTGGTTTCCCCGGTAACTAATGAGTCCATCAATGTCAAATCCCTATGACTGGGAACCTCCTCCTCCCCCTCCCCCCGGGAAGTGAAGATGCATCCATGTCCTACCTGCCATCAGCTGCACACGCAACATGGCGTGTGCTCCAGGACCTTCCTTCCAACATGGAAGCTCCTCTCTCCATTAAACCACTGATGTGTCTGTTGCTGACTCTGGGTTCTTTTTCCGGTCTGGAAGCTAGGGCTGCCCCGGGTTTGCAGGCCTGTGTGGTGCAGCCCAGGACTCTCACTCCCTTTTACAGAGTTCTCCCAGGTGCTCAGCAAAGGCCAAGGAATGAAAGGATGCTGGGCCTGGCCTCACCTTTACACCCACTTGAGTCTGTGCCCAGGCACCTGCTTGAATGTCCTGCACGATGAATATCGAGCCCCTTCTGGTTCATGCCTGCATGTGTGCCTCACAGGTGCCTATCTGTGAACACACACTCTGCAACAATCATAGCAAGCCTGGGGCACCTGCCTTTGCTGGGTCCCTGTATTACTATACTCACACAATGGTTACATTCATTTTCTCTTTTTAAAAATTTAAAGCCCTGCAGATAAAATTAATGTTTCCTTTAATCCACCTCCCTCTTGATTGCCTTGCCTCCCCTGTCCTACTGAGACCCCTTAACATTCCCCCTAATTCTATCAGTTTGACCTGTATCCTCTCAGATGTCTTAAAATACTTTTTTACACACCTATATGTATCTGGAACTATATAACATTGTTTGCATTTTATAAAAATGGTATCAGTCACACACATTATTCTATATCTTGCTTTTTTCACTCAGCAATATTTTTTAAAGCCACTTTGAAGGGAAGTCCCTGGTGGTCCAGTGGCTAAGACTCCGTGCTCCCGCTGCAGGGAGCCTGAGTTGGAACCCTGGTCAGTGAACTAGATCCTGCAGGCCCCCAGTGAAGATTGAGAATCCCACGTGCCACAACTAAGACCCAGCACAGCCAAATAAATAAATAAAATTTTAAGGCCACTTCATTTTAAATAACTCTCATTTGTTTTGACTGTTATTACTATGCGATCATTCTGACACATCAATCAATTTAGCTATCTACATATAGGTGGACATGTAAATGGTAAACATTTGCTTGCTGTTATTTTTTAAATGTTAAAATGAACATCTTTGTGTCGACCGTTTTGGTCATACTTAACGTTTTTTTCCTTTTTCAGATAAAACAGGATTAGAGTTGCTAAGAGTAACAGCATGCACGTTTTCAGTTTTAAGTCACTAACACGCTACCAGCGACATCCTCCGCAGCATGGGGTAAATACAGGTTACTCCACAGCCTCTCAAATACTGATATTATCGAACTCGAAGATTTTTGCTCCCCTGGTGGGTGCCCATAGGGGTCTAGCTGTTGTGTTAAATTAAGTTGCAGCTTTTCGTGTTGGTCAGCCATTTGGAAATGAGTTTTCTTCCGCATCAATCCTGTTAGGGGGTCTTTGCCCATTTCTACTGTGTTGTCTTTTCTTTCTGATGTAAGAGTCACATATATGCTAAATACTAATACTAATATTTTGCCTCTTATATACATAAATGGAGCAAATGCATGTCTGCTTATTTTTACCGTAGGTCTTTTAGATTTCTGTATGGTCAAGTTTATCACTACTGTCTTCTGTGGCTTTGCTGTTTCGGAGGGCTGTCCTGACTTTAAGGTCATGAAGATGATTTCCTGCATTTTTAGTTAATAATTGTCGAGTTTAGCTGTTTGCTGTTTATGTCTACAACTTTCAGATGCCTTTTGAGGATAGGCCTTTAATATTTCATCTTCCTGTCTGGTTATTGCCCGTACAGATTTTCCTCTTTCTTCTTGGGCCAATTTTACCACAATGAGTGTTTTCTTATAAAAGTATGCACTTCATTGAGGTTTTCAAAATGTAGGAGAGTAAGGCATTTCTAATCATATTTTTAAAATCTCTTGATTATGCCCTCTCTTCAGTTCCGATGTTGCTTATTTGTGTCTCCTTCCTTTTTGTCTTGATGCTATTTTTCTTTTCCTGAAGGGCTGTCTCTTTTTTAGTCCTTTCAAAACACTAACTCTTCATTTTGTTCTAGTTTTTGTTTGTTTTCTGTTTCACTCATCTCTGCTTTTATTTTCTTTCCTGTTATTTTCTTTGGATGTATTTTGTTGTTCTTTTTCTGGTTTCAAAAGTAGACTGTGCGGTTCACTTATTTTTAAATCTTTCTTGTTTTTCTGTGAATGCAGTTGAGGGAATACACCTCCCTCTGAGAATGACTCTCACTGTCTCCCAGTTTTCGATAGCAGCAACTTTCACTTCCAGTAAGTTCTAGATGCCTTGTCATTTTTGTTGGTGCCCCACTAACTCATCCAAAACAATCTTTAATTTTGCTGCGGTAGAGTTAATCAGCCTTTTCTGTTCTGATTAGTAGCTTTGTGTCTTTTTCAAAATGTATTGCACTACCCTAAACTAATGAGAATAGGGAACACTCCACCCTCCGTTACTTTCTAGACGTCTTATTTTCTTGCCCTCCCCTTTTAGACCCACAGGCGATCCGGAATTATTTTTGTTTATAATGTGGAGGTATTTTATTTCATTTTTTAATTGAAGTATAGTTGATGTACAGTGTACAGTGTTGTGTTCATTTCAGGTATACAGCACAGTGATTCAGTTATATATTTATATATATACTTCCTTGGTGGTTCAGATGGTAAAGAATCTGCCTGCAATGCTAGAGACACAGATTCTCTAGCATTCATGGGTCAGGAAGATCCCCTGGAGGAGGACATAGCAACCCACTCCAGTATTCTTACCTGGAGAATTCTACAGACGGACGAACCTGATGGGCTATAGTCCATGGGCTCACAAAGAGTAGGACACAACTGGGCGATTAACATTTTTAATTTTCATTTTATATATATATATAAATATTCTTTTTCAGATTCTTTTCTGTTATAGGTTGCAACAAAATATTAAATATAGTTACCTGTGCTATACAGTAGGACATTGCTGTTGATCTATTTTGTATATACAGTTTATTTTTTTATCACACGGATCCTCAGTCATTCATGATTTTTGGAAAGACTGTCCTTTTTTAATTAAATAATTTATTTTTGTTTATTTATTTGGCTGTCCCAGGTCTCAGTTGTGGCATGCAGGCTCTTAGTTGCCTATGGGGTCTGGTTCCCTGATCCTGAATCAAACCCAAGCCCCCTGCCTTGGGAATGTGGGTTCTTAGCCACTGGACCACCAGGGAAGTCCCTGTGGTGTGACTTCTGAGTCTAGGCCTCAGGAGGTCTTTCTCAGTGTCACTTCTGTACAGATATAGCCTCTATTCTGTCCTTCCTGTCTTTTGTCTTTCCTTGCTGCTTACTGGATATTTCCTTCTGATTTATCTTCTGATTCACTGATTTTTCTCTTCAGCTCTATATAACATGCTGTCATACTCAGCCACTGAATTCATTTCACTTGTTTTATTTTCCACTTCTAGAGTTTCCATATGGCTTTTTCTTTTTCTCATTGGTTTCAAATTCTTTGCCACAATTCTCAGTCTTGTCTTTTATTTCTTCAAATATAGCAAGCATAGATATTTTCATTTTTTATTGTGATAATTCCATGAATATTTCCCCCATATTGTTGTTGTTTAGTCCAACTCTTTTGCAACCCCATGTACTGTAGCCCGCCAGGCTCCTGTCCAGGGGATTTGTCAGGCAAGAATATTAGAATGGGTTGCACTTTCCTTCTTCAGGGGATCTTCCTGACCCAAGAATCGAACCCATGTCTCCTACTTGGCATGTGGATTCTTCACCACTGAACCATACGATAAGAATTTAATACATACTTATTGGATATTTTTCATAGCTAGGCTGTCAAACTGATTGGACAACTTAGTGGACATCTCTACTGAACAGTTGGATCTCTATCTTTAGGCAGGGATGTTTTCAAATTATCTAGAGTGTGTGGAATTCTAGTCTTACTTGTGAAACCCTCTAAGGTGGAAATTTCTTGTCCTTGCCCGATCATCTACCTAAGGAGAAAAGGACTCTGCTCTCTTCTTCCCTAGGAGGAGCTGGTTACCAGAGCCAGTTGAGGTAGGGGCATTTGAGGTCACTGTGCCTTTCCAGTCCTTACTCCAGCTATGTAGGGACTTCAGAGAGAAAGGCATGGTCTTCAATTAACTGTTCCTTCTGGAATGCTTCCCTTGGCACCTGAGTCAGTCCCCTGTGTTTGCATGATCTCATCCATCACTTGATTCCAAAATGTTTGTTCACTGATGCTCTTGGAAGAACTAACCCTGACACTCCCATCCCACCTCACTGGACCCTGGACCCCAGCCCCAGGCTAAGTCAAGCCTGGGATAATGTGAGTTTCTGCAGCTCAAAAGAGAAAGGCAAGGTATTCTGGTGTGTGTATTGTTTATTTGTTTTTATGACTATGTTGAAAATGTAATGTATATACCATTCAATTCACCCATTTAAAGTGTGCAATTCGTGTGTTTTTAGTATATTCATAGAGTTGTGCAGCCACAACTGCTATCAATGTTAGAACATTTTCATCACTCCAGAAAGAAATGTCATACTTGTCAGCAGTCATTCCCCATTCCCCCCAGCCCCAGCCCCTGGAAACCTCTAACCTACTTTCTGTCTCTATGGACTTGCCTGTTCTGGGAATTTCACATAAATGGGCTCACACAATATGTAATCTTTCATGACTAGCTTCTTTCACTCAGCATGATGTTTTTAAGGTTCATCCGTGTTGTGGCCCATATCAGTGCTTCGTTTTTTTAATGACTGAATAATATTCCATTGGCTGGATGGCATCACCAACTCGATAGATGGACGTGAGTTTGAGTGAACTCCAGGAGTTGGTGATGGACAGGGAGGCCTGGGGTGCTGCAACTCATGGGGTCACAAAGAGTCTGACATGACTGAGCAACTGAACTGAATATTCCATTGTGTGGATATGCCGCATTTTATTTATCCATTCATCCACTGATGAACATTTGGGTTGTTTCCACTTTTTTACTACAAAGCAATACTGCTAAGAACATCCATCCACTTTTTGTGCGTAGATATATATTTTCATTTCTTTTGGGGAACTGCTGGATTACCTGTAACTCTATGTTTGAGGAAGCACCTGACCATTTTCCAAAGCAGCTGCACCATTTTATATTCCTTCTGATGTACAAGAGTCACAGTTTCTCTATATTCTTGCCAACTTTTGTCATTTTGATTGCAACCATCCTACTGGTAAGAGACATCACTTTGCCAACAAAGATCCATATAGTCAAAGCTATGGTTTTTCCAGTTGTCATGTACAGATATGAGAGCTGGACCATAAAAAAGGCTGAGCACCAAAGAATTGATTTTTCAAATTGTGGTGAAGACTCTAGAGAGTCCCTTGGACAGCAAAGAGATTAAACCAGTCAGTCCTAAAGGAAATCAACCCTGAATATTCATTGGAAGGACTGACACTGAAGCTGATGCTAAGAGCCACCTGATACAAAGAGTCAACTCACTGGAAAAGACCCTGATGCTGGGAAAGATTGAGGGCAGGAGGAGAAGGGGGGCAACAGAGGATAAAATGGTTGGATGACATCACTGACTCAATGGACATGAGTTTGAGCAAGGTCCAGGAGATGGTGAAGGACCGGGAATCCTAGCATGCTGCAGGCCATGGGGTCCCAAAGAGTCAGCCATGACTTAGTGACTGAATAACAATCCTGTTGGTTGTGAGGCTGTAACTCACTGTGGTTTTGACTTGCATTTCCCTGGTAATTAATGATGCTGAGCATCTTTTCATGTGCTTACTGGTCATTTGTTTATCTTCTTTAGAGAAATGTTTATTGAGACCTCTTGCCTATTTTTAACTGGTCTTTTTATTACTGGGTTCCGAGAGTCCTTTATATGTTCTAGATATAAGTTCCTTATCAGATACACAGTTTCCAAATATTTTCTTCCATTTTGTGTTGTTTTCACTTTCTTAACAGTGTCCTTTGATGCACAAAATTTTATTTTGTTTCATTTTACATCATTTTATTTGGCAGCACTGTGCAGCATGCAGGATCCTAGTTCATCAACCAGTTTGAACCCATGCCCCGTGAACTGCAAGCACAGAGTCTTAACCACTGGACCACCAGGGAAGTCCCTAATTAATAGAATTTTAAATTTCAATAATATCCAATTTATCTATTTTTCTTTGTGTTACTTGTGTTTCTGGTGTCATAGGTAGGAAATTATTGCCTAATACAGGTCACGATGATTAACACCTAGGTTTGTTTTTTTTCCTCTAAGAATCTTACACTTTTAGTTCTTATATTTAGGTGACTGATCCATTTTGAGTTAATGTTTGTATACGGTATGTGGTTGAGAGGCAACTCTACTGTTTTGCATATGAAGGTATCTTGTTTTATTTAATATTTTCTGTAACCTGCTGCTTTTTTCATGATTTGGGCAAGAAAATCATTTTATCCCAGTCTTATTACTATGGCCCAATAAAACTAACTTGCCATCATGCCATTGTGTTCCCATAGTGAACTCCACTGAAAATTATCCTTGAGCACACGAGCACACACACACACACACACACACTCTGTCTCTCCCTCTCTCTCTCTAAACTCCCATAGGATTGGGTGTGCCCTCCTCACTTCCCTGGCTACAAAGACTCCTGAAAGCCCTAACACAAGCTGTTCTTTCCTTCGGCTGAGTCATCAGCTGTTTCTAGGTCCTTTTGGGAAAACACTAATATTTGCATTGCAACTGAGTTTATCAGACCTTTTCCAGGGAAGGTTGGCCAATTTATCAGTAGCCAGGGTCAAGACATGGGGAAGGGCGCCTCTGCATGGTAGACCGCACGGGATGGGAGTCAGGCGAGGTCGGTAACTAGGTGCCACGCATGCTGCTCTTCTGGCACCCGTGTCACACTGCAGTTAAAGCCCTAGAAGAGTCCTCTAGAAGCAAGCACCGTGTCTTGTTTGTCACCACTCCCCAGCACTTGGCACCTGGGCTAGCACAGAGCAGGAGCAGGAGATGTATCTGGAGAGAGAAAAGCAGGGTGGGAATGCCAGCAGGAATGGACTGGAAGATTGGATGTGGATGAGCTTAAAGAGTGAGGGACAGCCAAAGGGGATCCGGTGAGCTCCAGAGCAAAGCCTGCCTCCTCTCCCATATCGGCGTGGCCGGCCGTGGATCAGGCATTACACGCTCCACGCGACTGTCCCTGGAGAGAGGGCGGGCAGTAGGCACCTGCCTCAAGCCAACTTGTTCTTTCCACTTGCACCTTTGGGAAATGCGCTCAGCCCCTGCTCCCAGCTGCGTCCTCTGTCCAGTGGCCTCAGCTGTGTGGAGGTGGGGCCCACTCTTTGTCCTGCAGGGAGCAAGATTGCAGTGTCCGCCTGCTCCGGTCTGGCCCCCGTGCAAGACTGAGTATGGCCACCCAGGCCCACTCCATAGCCAGGCAAAGGGAGGACAGCAGCTGTCTGCCAGCCTGCTGGCACCAGCGGAGCCAAGGCAGCTTCGGCACTGCCTGCTGGCAGTCTGATAAGGTCACTGGCCACTAACCCAGTTGGCAAGCAATGGGGAGAGAAGAAGAAACATCTGCTCTTCACCGCTCAGGCATAAAAGGTGCTGTCAGTGGGTGTACTCAACCCGCAAGCCGCTGTAGTAGGTTGAACTGCATCCTTCCAAAAGATAGATCCAGGTCCTGACCCCCGATACCTGTGAACGTGACCTTATTTGGAAATAGGATCTTTGCAGATGTAATCAAGGCAAGGATCTCAAGAGGAAGGAGATGGTCCTGGATTTAGGCTGGGCCCTAATTCCAACAGCTGGGAGAGAAGGGAGGGGGAGATTTAAGAGATTGGGGAAAGAAGGCCACGTGAAGACAGAGGTAGGCAGGAACTGGAGCAAGGTAGCCACAAACCATGGAACACGTGGGGCCACTGGAAGCCGGAAAAAGCAAGGAAAGCTGTTCCCCTACCGGGCATCCAATGGGGCCTCATCCAGCTGTGAAATGTGTTCCTGTGAGAAATGAGGCAGTTCATGGCCCAGCCTATGGCCACTGGGCACTCATGTTCCCAGGTTCCAAGCTAAAGGCTCCCAGGCCGCCAATGGACAGTAGGCGGGGTTCCGGCAGGGGAAGGGAGGAGATAGAAAAGAGGAGGATTTGTGACTTCCCTGGTGGTTCAATGGCTAAGAATCTGCCTTGTAATTCAGGGGATGTCGGTTCCATCCCTGGTCAGGGAACTAGGACCCCACATGTTGCAGAGCAACCAGGCCCAGTGCTACAACTAGAGAGTCTGTACGTGGCAACACAGGGTCCCGTGTGTCCAAACAAGACATGATGCAGCCAAATAACTAAATATTTTTTTAAAAAAGAAAGAAAGGAGGAGGATTTGTCTCAAGGCCCAAAAATTATGAGGCTGTGATGCTGAAACACACAATTCCAAGTTTAATGTTTTCTGGAAGAGCACCGAGGCAGCACAAAGCAGCAGGCAGGCACCCTGCTCACCAGCAGAAACAGAAACACAGTTTTTAAAGTCTGACCAGCAGAGGGAGGGATGTAGGGACCCCAGACCCCACAGCCAGGCCCAGTGAGGGCAGAGGGATCGGTCAAGACTGGGCGTTACCAGATTGTGAGCAGGAGGCCTCCTGTCGGTCCTAGGGCCCAAGCAGGCAGGGTGACCCCGGCCCTGGGGGTTGATGTAGGGAAGTGGGGGAGGGCTGCCTGGCCAAAGTCAGCCAAGAACTAGAGCACCAATCCAGGCAGCGCCCCCACACCCCACTCTGACACCGGTGGTGGGGACATGCCCTCTTTCAGAGGCTAAGCTGTGCAGGAGCTCTGAAGACAGGTGGGGGGAGCATTCCAGTCCCTTCGAACTCTCCCCTGCTCTGGGGCCCAGGAAAGCCCCCTGCTGCATGGTCTTAGGCTGATGGTCAAAGAGGTTCCAGGGGAGTGTCCTGGCGGGCTGAATGCTGAACCCTCTGGGGTGTAGAACTCTGAGAGGGTGTATGAGCAGGTTTTATTGAAAATATTGTGCAACCATGAGAGCTGCTACAAAACCAAAGACCCTTGAGCCTTCCCTAGCTGACCCATTGGAGAAGAGGGACAGAAAGCCCGTGCCAGGGTGGCAGGCGTGGAAGCCCTGCCCAGGATGCCAGGGTGGGGTGTGGGGGGTGCTGGTCAACAGAGCCATGCAAAGATGCATGGCTTGTCTGGGTTGTACTGACCTTTGCTGCTCAGAGAACCACCTGCTGCCAGAAGCCCACGGTTTCTAGTAGACTGAACAGCAGACTATTCCCCCAATCAGAGGCCGAGGCCGAGGGCGTGGCTGCCCCTCTGAGGAGGCGACACTTGCCGCCCAGTTCAAACCCCCTCACCGTTGTGGCTCAGAAAGACCAGCTGAGCCCCTGGGCGAGGCCGCAGCAATGTCCACAGGATGTGGACATCAGTCCAGCTGTCCCCCAAGAAGGTTCGTATGTGGCCTAAAATATTAAGCCAGTCGTTTCCTCTCTAGTGGATACCCTCGGCATCCACTTTAGATCTTGTCTTACCAGGAGCCTTCCGCCGCCTTAAGCGGAGATGGCCCTCCTGGGAGCCAGCGGGGCCAGTGGAAGACAAAAATAACAACTGCCTCCCTCTCTTTTCATGGTTTACTTTGCTCCTTTCACAACCTTTAGAACTGGCTTTATTATTCCCAGCAACTGGAGCAAGGGTGGCTTGCTCTGGGACACCCTGGTGCATCGTTGTCGTGGGGCACGTCGGGGGAGGGTCTCACTCAAGGACATGCACACAGAGGGGAACTCCCGTAGGCACACCCACCTGGTGATTGCACATGCGGACACAGCAAGGCTTGAGACCACCCAGCCAACGTTGCTTCCCGCTCCCGTGAGGGGCGTCATGTCGAATGCCAAAGCAGGGCGGCGTGGGGGGCCTGGGAAACCCGGGTGCAGGAGGGGCTGACCAGGAGTGGGTGAGGGAGGTTCCAGATGGTGGGGGGGGTGGTGGGGAAGGTCCAGCGGAGCAGGGCGGGGCACGGGGAGAAGGAAAGGTGAGCCTGTGGTGATGGAGGCTGGCAGGTGGCTAGGGCTCGTTGGCTGGCTTGACCAGGTAGCCGCTGAAGGTGATGTAGGTGTCAAACTCGTCGCTGAAGATGGCGTTCTCCCGCTCGCCCTTGAAGAGGCGCACCCACACCTCGTCCTGGTCCCGCAGCTCCAGCATCAGACTCTGACTCTGCATGATACTGCGGTCGCTCACCTGCGCGTACAGGATCACCACCTCCTCTGCGTTCTTCATGATGTGCAGGTATGTCTCCTTCTGGTTCCAGGTGTGTACGTTGAGGCTGAAGAAGTAGATGCCGGGCACGTAGCAGTAGAATTTCCCCGTGAACATGTTGAAGTGGCTGTAGAGGTTCACGAACTCCGTGTCGAAGATCACCGTCTGGTAGTAGTCGTTGCTGTGCAGGGGCTTCTTCCGGCCCACGGAGAAGGCGGCGTAGTGGTTCTTGCAGCGGTCCCCAGGGGCCCCCATGGACCCTTTCTGCCCTTTTGGTCCCGTGTGGCCCCTGGCACCCACGGACCCTGTTTTGCCATATTTGCCTTGCAGGCCCCGGTCTCCCCGGTCGCCCTTCTCACCTAAACAGGACGGGAAAACACACGGTGTCAAGCAATCTCAAGGATTCTTCTGTTTTCATCCAGAAGCAATCAAAATTTTTTTTTTGTTCCTTCTGGAAAATCCCTGCAACGTAAAGCATTTATCCAAAAGCAACAGGAGCAGCAGTCAGGCCCATGGCTCTCTCGAAGCAGATGAACTGCAGACACAGGGCTCCGGGGATGTAGGACCCGGGCCGCTTGGCTTCCCAACTTGGCTGTGCCGGGCTGTGCAAGGTGATGCGCTGCTCGCAGGACTGTGACCCTGAGGCTTTCGGTGCCAATGCAGGAGGGGTGAGACCCAGAGCTGCCCTGAGGCTCCTTCTCCCGTGGTCCTGTGCCCAACCTCTCCTCTTGGAAGGGGACCAGAGCCTCAGAAATGGAATTCCTTCCTCCCCCCCAGATGACAACATGCTTCTGCTCAGTGCCCCAAGGGAGCCATCTGCCCCTGCCCCTCCTCCTCTCTAACTCCATCTTCTGCCCCGCCCTCCGATCAGGACAGGGCAGCGCCCCCTCTGCTCCCCAGGGGAAGGTGCCCTCGGCTGGTCTCTGTGCCTGACCTTTCAGGATGGTGATGTTGATCTGCGGCACCGGGATGGCCTGGTACACGGGAGTACCAGGGTCACAGCAGCGGAGGCACCGGGAAGCAGGGGCTTCCTCGTCCTGCCTGGGGCCGTATTTTTCATGCTCTTCTTCATCCCTAAGGGAGTAAAGACATCACCGTGAAAGCCAGGAACTCTCAGAGCCAGGAACTCTTCATCTTCTGCTAGAGGGTCTGGGCTACCTGACTCGCCTGCTCTCAACTCAGATGTCTGCATTCTTGCTGTGCTGTGTGCTCAGTCGTGTCGACTCTTTGCGACCCCATGGACTGTAGCCCACCAGGCTCCTCTGTCTGTGAAAGTCCCCAGGCAAGAATACTAAAGTGGCTTGCCATTTCCTTCTCCAGGGGATCTTCCAGATGCAGGGATTGAACCTGCATCTCTCGCGTCTCCTGCATTGGCAGGCGGATTCTTTACTGTGAGCGCCATCCAGGAAGCCACATCTTCCTCCCAGATGTGCCGCACTGGCTCTTGGTGAACTCTAAGATCCTCAGTGAAGTTTCAGAAAGAGCCCCTGCCCTCCGTTAGCTGTAGTGACCGTCATGGCAATAATGATAACAAAAACAGCAATAATTTGAGGGCCTGGCAAGATGGAGGCTGCATGGGAGAAATCTGGCACCTCTAGGAGGGGTCTCTGGATGACATGACATGGCAGCCCTTGAATGAACAACCCCTTCATGTATCTAGGGCTTCCCTGGTGGCTTGGACTGTACAGAATCTGCCTGCAATGCGGGAGACCTGGGTTCGACCCCTGGATTGGAAAGATCCCCTGGAGAAGGGAAAGGCTACCCACTCCAGTATTCTGGCCTGAAGAATTCCATGGACTCTATAGTCCATGGGGTCGCAAAGAGTCAGACACAACTGAGCGAATTTCACTTCATTTCACTTCACTTAACTTGGAACTCTGACCTCCAGGATTCTGGAAGACACTATGTTTAGCTGACTTGTTTGCAAATGAGAGGGCTCAGCCAGACGTTGTGGGATTCCTGGGAGCTGCAGCAGCTGGAGACCCTACGGTCCTGTTTACAACCTGACATTTGGAAAGGGGCTCCGGAGGATCCCGGGGAGCAGCAGCTCCGTGCTGCCACCTCCCGGCGTCACACTGCACTGCACCGTGCTCTCTGCTTGCCGCTGTTCGGTTGTGCCAGCACCATCTTGGAGGTGGCACAGTCCGCTCATCAAAGGGTCAGCCCCTTGTTTTTACTCCGCTCCTATTTTCAAATCACAGACAATCCAGGAAAAGGATTTCTATGCCCTAAACTCAGCCACCTACAAGCTCTAGGGGCTTCCCTCGTGGCTCAGTGGTAAATAATCCATCTGCCAGTGCAGGAGACTCAGGTTCTCCGGGGGAAGATCCCCCGGAGTAGGAAATGGCAACCCACGCCTATGGTATTCAATACCGAAAAAACAGTATTCTTGCCTGGGAAATCCCATGGACAGAGGAGCCTGGCGGGCTTCGGTCCATGTGGGGGCGCAAAAGAGTTGGACACAACTTAGCAACTAAACAAGTCCTAGACTCTCAGAGGAAACCCTGCCCCCACCTCCCAGCAGAAGTCTCCACAATGATTCCATGAGCCCCACACATAAGAAGTGTTCCAAATTGACTGCCCTTCACTGCTGCTCGTCCCTAGAATCTTCTCTTTCCAAACCCTGTCCCCAGCAGCAGCAGCAGCATGACCAGCATGACCAGAATGGGACTCTCAGCCTCATTACAGATGTTTCTCTGCTCCATTCGGAGAATCATGCGTTCCTGAGGGGTCAGCCCAGTCCACCATCAAAGTACCTCCAGGAGCTGGGCCCTTGGCTCTCCCCACTTCTGGGACCACTGGCATTTTGAATGCTCTCTTGGAATTCACCTCTCCCTTGCCAGTTCATCCCCTGCTCTGCCACCCTCCAGAACTCTTTCTAGAACACCATGAAATGCAAATCTCTCCACGACTCCCCTATAGATGACGCTCCAGAGAGATCCTTCCCCACCAGGCTCATCCCATCCTCCCAGCCTCCACCCTCCAACCCTGGCTCCCACTACTCAAAGGACCCACTAGCCTTACACAGTCAGACACTGGAAAGGTTGTCCTTCATACGTGTTGCCCTGGCTGCCAGGCAGCTTCCCCTGCTTCTGTGCCTGGGATGCTCCCCCAGCGACCTTCAAGACCCAGTCACTTCTCCACCTAACTTTCCCCCACCCTGCACATCCACCTTGTGGACACACTTGTACTGCAGAGCCAGCCTCACTGAGGTGGGTCATGTGTGTCTGTCCCCCCACAGCCTTGGAGTTCCTCGAGCCCAGAGACTGTGTCATTGATGTGCATGTCCCCAGGGCCAGGCGGAGGGCCAGCTCAGTAGCAGCACTTGATTAATGTTTGTTGAATGAAAAGAAGGAGGAAGAGGAAGGGGAGGAGAAGAAAAGACAAAGGTCAAGAATGCTGTTGTGTGTGTGAAAGGGCGAGTCACTCAGTCCTGACCGACTCTGCGACCCCATGGACTGTAGTCTGCCTCTGTCCATGGAATTCTACAGCAAGAATACTGGAGTGGGGGGCCATTCCCTTCTCTAGGGGATCTTCCCAACCTATGGATGGAACCTGGGCCTCCTGCATTGCAGGCAGAGTCTTTATAAGTCTGAGCCAGCAGAAAGGCCCAAGAATGATGTTCCTTTGCCCCACACCTATGCAATTCCAATATGTTCCAAGACAGCCCAAAGCCTTGAGTATCAAGTTAGCCCAAAGTTGACTAGTGAAAAGTGCTGATAAAACTCAAAGCCAGCACTGGGTGTCTAGGACCTCTTGTTTGATGAACAACATTTCCATCAGTAAACCTAAGCGTTTTATGTATACCTACAAAATATCCCAAAGATCCTAGAGTCTGTGTATCACTGAAGGCATATGTATATGAAGTGAAGTGAAGTGAAGTGAAAGTCGCTCAGTCGTGTCCAACTCTTTCACGGACTATACAGTCCACGGAATTCTCCAGGCCAGAATACTGGACTGGGTAGCCTTTCTCTTCTCCAGGGGATCTTCCCAACCCAGGGATCGAACCTAGGTCTCCCACATTGCAGGCGATTCTTTACCAATTGAGCTATCAGGTATATGAAGACAATGCCATGAGGAAGAAATTCATAACTTTTCCAGGAAAGCCGCCACTTCCCGTGTCAGTCTTCACCCATTGTCCCCTACCTGGTAATGTGATCATTACATTACCAGGTGGTGGAGACGCACTCTTGGTCTAGCAGCGTCCCTGCCTTCTACTTCCAGCTGGTGCTTAGAGCTCTAATAGATCCTCTCAAAGGACAGGCGAGAATGCAAAGAAACCAAAGGCTGGGGCGGGGGGGTGGCATGTTGTTTTTTAAGGATGTGACTGCAGAACCTCAGGCAGACCCATATTCCTCTGGGGTTGGAATGAGGCTGGGTTAC
This sequence comes from Bubalus kerabau, assembly GCF_029407905.1. Lineage (NCBI taxonomy): Eukaryota > Metazoa > Chordata > Mammalia > Artiodactyla > Bovidae > Bubalus > Bubalus kerabau. The sequence goes on along the minus strand of NC_073627.1, from coordinate 10,952,754 downwards.
TATCCACAGTTGCAGATAACACGCCCGGGTCACTGAAAGGAGAAATGCTGCCTCTGTCCCCCAGCTCCTCAGCCTCAGCCTCTGCCCCTTCTCCTCTGGCCGTCAACAAGCACTCGGGGGCGCCTGGACTCGGCCCTTATCCCCACCACTGAGCCGGAGCTCTGGCACCCACACCCGACGGCCTCACCTCTCAGCGTGGTCCATCGGCGGCTCCCTGGTCCCCTCCTGCTCCTGCTGTTCCTGCTGCCCATGGGGCACTCGGCCCAGCACCAGACCACAGGCGAAGGCCAGCAGCAGGCAGCATGCCAGCGCAAGTCCCAGCCCGCGGGAGCCCATCTTCCCGCTGAGCCCTGCTGGGGAGACACACGGAGGATGTGAGTTGGAAGAACCCCATGGGGAGAACAAGCCCATGGAGTTCGCCCAGCCACTACTCTGGGAGGCGCTTCGCTGCCGCTTCTCCTGGGAGGGTGATCATACACTCACACACTCAACACATTCACATACCTAGCTACACACTCCCACACATACACACAAACCCCAGTGCATGTTCATGCACATACACACGGGCCCACACACACACATACTCACACCCTCTCTCACACAGACAATACACACTCATACACATACTCACATACTCACACCCTCTCTCACACAATACACACTCATACACAAATACACTCCACACACACTCAAGACAGTACACTTAAAACACACTCAAATCCATACTCTTGTGTTCATACTTGCACACTCAACACACTCATGTATACTCCCATGCACTCACGTGTGCACACTCGGGCATACATGCATGCCCACCCCTCACATGCACTCTCTCAGCACACTCACAAACTTAATATGCACAGACTCGCACATTCCACCCTGGAGCACCCGGCTGCCTGTGGCCGCTGAGCTCTGCCCAGCACCCCCATGCCTCCCAGGAAGGAGATCCCTCAACCCTGAGATCTGAAGATGATTGTGTCTTGACCGTGTTAGGACAATGAGCAAAATCTGGAATGAATTTGGGGGTCCACTGCGCAGTGAGTCTGCCCCAGCCGGCACTGTGGGGGCTGGTGTGCAGGAAGGTGTCCAGTTGCTCTCTGGCCACCAGGTGGCCCACCAGTGAGTGTCCTTGAGCATCTGATGTGGGGGTGGGGGGCGAGTCTGCCCAGCCCCAGAGGGCACTTATGGTCACTGAAGCCAGCTCCATGTCTCTCCAAAAAGCTCTGGACAGGACCCTCTTCGTCCAGGATTGAGATAGTCCTTCTAGAAAGAGCTGACCACTGGGGTGGTTCTCAGTGAGCCCACTAGGGGGCAGTGCTTGAGCTTAAAACAGACACAACATCTCACCTGTTTCTCACTGTCAGTTACCACCCTGGCTAACCCGGGCCAGCCATGGGGTTTACATGCATGTGGAGTCAGGAGTCACGTGCACCTCGGCTATTTCTGGTGGCTGGAAAACCTCCCATCATGGAAGGGAAGACGGTGGTCAATCCCAACCCATTTTGTTCACCAAAACATACAATTTAACATGGAAAGTGCTGACGAGGACACTAAATTGGACCCTCTGGACTGCACAGTGAAAGGGCTGAAGCTGGGGGAGTAAGAACGCCCACTCCCCTTCTCAGCCAGGCTGGGGCTGGGAACAAGGCCTCATGGGGGAGGAACAAAGCATCAAAGCAAGGAGACAGCCTCAGAAGGTCCTGTCTGATTTTCTGATTTTTCTTTAATTCCTCTTTTCATGTCTAAGGGGAACGAAAATACTGAGAACGAGTTCTGTTTTTCTTGGTAATCGTCTATCCAGGTGAATGCTCCCTTCACATGTCTTGGGCCTCCGTGGACGTACTTCACTTCCCCTGGTTCAGAGACCTCGCAGCCCGGGAGGGCACGACCCTCTCATTGTGCTGAGTCTCAGCTTCGTTCTTTCTTCTGTGTGTTAGTGGGCTCGCTGTTTTAGTTCTGAAGACAGAATGCTCTGGCCCTGTTGGAGCCCCATGCCAGGTCAGGAAAACCTGGGGGAAGCAGAGGACCAGCACCCAGAGCCAAGGGAGCTGAGGCTCCCAGTGGGTCCTCAGAGATATGAGACGGAGCCAGGAAGGCTGGCCTCCGCAGGAACCCGACCCCCAAGCCCCCAACCCACACTTCCACCACCTCTTCAATTCTCTGCATACCCCCATCCCCTGCAGTGGATTAGCTGGGCCCGCCACCTCCACATTCTCTACCTGCCAAGAGTCAGGGCCCAGAGACCTTCCCAATGACCTAGAGACTGGTTGGAACCAGCGCCCTCACTCAAAATGTTCACTACCTCACCTCCATTTCACAAAACTAGTTTGTACTTATAAGTGTAATTCATAAAATGCATATTAAAAGAATCTCTCCTGGACTTTCCTGGTGCCCCAGTGGTGAAGACTCCACCTGCCAATGCAGGGGACACAGGTTCCATCCCTGGTCCGGGAAGATTCCGCTTGCTGCAGGGCAATTAAGCCCATGCGCCACAACACTGAGCCTGTAAGCTGCAGCTACTGAAGCCCACATGCCTTAGAGCCCGTCCACTGACAACTGCCCCAGGCCCGGTGCTGGGGATCACTAGAGCATTTCCATTCATCCATACAACCCTGTGGGTTTGGGTTCCTTCTGAGATTACTTCCTCATTAATAGGTTTTACCCCATCAAAGGCCTTGGATGGACCTGCAGGGAATCCTTTAAGGAGACAATATTCATTCATTATTATACCAAATTTACCAGTGAAGAAGGGCTTCCCTGGTGGCTCACATGGTAAAGAATTTGCCTGCAATGTGGGAGACCTGGGTTCAATCCCTGAGTTGGGAAGATCCGCTGCAGAAGGGTATGGCAACCCACTCCAGTATTCTATCCTGGAGAATCCCCATGGACAGAGGAGCCTGGCGGGCTACAGTCCATGGGGTCACCAAGAGTCGGACACAACTGAGTGACTAAGCACCAGTGAGGAAAAAATGACATTGAAAAGTTGATTAGCCTAAGGCTGTCCAATTTATAAGCCGTGGGGGCTGGATTTGAATTCAACAGGCTGCCTTCCGATCACATCAAAATCCTACCCAAGACCCATCCAGGTGTTTCATATTCCTCCTGAAGGTCTCCCAGACCCTGGTGCATGCCTGTGTGCCAAGTCACTTCAGTTGTGTCTGACTCTGTGCGACCCCATGGACTGTAGCCCCCCAGGCTCCTCTGTCCATGGGGATTCTCCAAGCAAGAATATTGAAGTGGGTTGCCATGCCCTCCTCCAGGGGATTTTCCCGACCCAGGGGTCGAACCCACGTCTCTTATGTCTCCTGCATTGGCAGGTGGGTTTTTTACCATTAGTGCCACCAGGAAAGCCCCCCAGATCCTCAACTGGAACCAATTCCCCCTGCTCTTTGCTGTTTGTGCTTCTCATATTGTCTCATTCTGCAAAGAGTTTTTCTTGGCCGGGAAGTTTCTGCACCGCAGACCCGTGACCTCTTCTGGGCCTGGGACATGGTCTTGTTCATCTTGGACCCGCCAAGCATCCTGCAGCACCCTCTGCTCAACAAATATTTGTCAGATTGAATTCTCCAAATTTGTTTATTGCCCTATTTCTGTATTTCCTCTGTTTTTCCTTGGCGCCTTGATAATTACTCTTGTTTTCCTCTTCAATGCCAAACTTGCATCACTTGAAAGGAAAAGAGATTTTCCTTTCTTTAAACATCTTTTCCCCCCTGAATCCAAAGTTAATATATAATTCATTTGGGGAAAGTTGGAAAATAACAGCAAGAGGAAGGAAGGAGTTATCTTTAATTCCTTTGCCCCCAGGGTCCCTCAGCCTGGGCACCGAGAACATCTGGGGGTGGATCAGCCTTTGTCGTGGGGTAGAGGGAGGGGGAGGGGCTGTCCTGTGCTTTGCAGGATGTTTAGCAGCATCCCTAGACTCCACCCGCTCGATGCAATCAGCATAGCCCCACCCCCAGTTGTGACAGCGGAAAACCTCCAGACTTTGCCACGTGTCCCCCAGAAGGCAGAAATCCTCCCAGTTGAGAATCAGTCCTCCACCCCCAATGGAAGCACCCTTCTGCACGTAGGTATGTCTCTTTCGAAGTCTAGAAAGGGAATTTTTCTGTACCTGGGTCAGAAGAGACGGAGACCAGGATGCAGCTGGTGAAGGGGTGGTGATATCGGTGGGGGTGGAGCCGTGATGGCCCGGCAGTGTCGGAGGCGCCAGGCGGACTGAGAGAGGTCAGCAGAGGCTGGAGGTTCTCCTCAAGGACCTCCTCTTTGGAGCCAAGGCAAACCCAGATTGAAACCTTTCCCTCTTCGCAACTATCTTCAGAACCATTTCCCCAAGTCCCACAGCAAAGTCAGCATCATGACTATGATCATTTTAATCACTTTGGGGCAAAAAAACAGTGTTGCCCAACTTCCAACCAAACTTGGCTCTGGCCCACTTTAGTGATTTCCAGTGAAACAAAGTCCCCTGCGACAGAGGGGGTATGGAGCCCAGAAAGGTGACTCAGGAGAGTGTGCTGTGCTCAGCGAGGCAGGTCCGGGAAGCGGCCCCCAGAACGCCTCGGCCAGGGGTGTGTAACCCTTCTGAATCTGGTCCTGCGTGGTCCAGTCTCCTGGCTGCCTTGCGGTCAAGGCGTCTGAGGTCGATTCCAACATGACTCAAGTTCTGGACTTGCCCATCCCAAACCCTGCAAGACACTCAGTTGCCAGATTCCATGGCAATTCCATGAACATCTTTTTCTACCACTCACTCCCTCCAGGACCTGTGGCTCCTCTTCTCCTCTCCCTCAACCCTCCCCATCACCCTGCAGCTTAACCTCCTCCCCTCTTCCAACAGTAGGTGGGAGGGGAAAAGGAGGAATTGGGTCAATGGCAGGGTCTGGAGGAAGGCAGGAAGTGTGAGAACACTTCCTGGTTAATTATTTTTATCTTCCAGAGCCCCAGAATGGATGTGTGGTGAATCCTTTAAGGAGAGGATTTTCATATACAAGTCTAAGTTTCTTTATATCTGTTTAAAAATCGGTCCCAGCACTTTGGGGGGCCCGCCCACTTCCAGGGTGCCAGCCAGTGTTCTGATAGTGAACTCCCAGCCCTCAGGCTGCACATATTTGCCTTGTGGCCACACCCAGCTCAGTGCCCTTGGACAAAAGCATTTTATAACCATGGTTTTCCCTCTTCCCTGATCATCATCAGGTAACCAGCTGCTCTGAGAGGGGAGAGAAACCTGGGATCTCCCTGGATTAGAAGGAATTTAGAAGACAAGTCCAAATGGCCTATGTAGCTCAGGAATTGCCTCTCAGCAGAAAACTGAACACAGCCATGGTTTCCTGGATGCCGGTGATGCGTACAGCATCAGGCAAGAGCTTGGGAGGCAGGGATGCCACTGCAGATTATAAACACCCCATAACCTCAAGGCGATTACCAGCCAGTGAAGGAGACAGCTCAAGGCAAAAACGGCCGATGTTGACTCAAAACGAGACATTCTGGAGGCTTCCTGGGTGGCTCAGTGGTAAAGAATCCGCCCGCCAATGTAGGAGACACGGGTTCAATCCCTGATCCAGGAAGACCCCCCGTGCCGCAGGGCAATGAAGCCCGTGCGCCACAACTATTGAGCCATGTGCTCTAGAGCCTGGGAGCCACAGCTGCTGAGCCATGCGCCGCAGCTACTGAAGCCCGCGGGCCCTAGAGCCGGTGCTCGGCTACAACAGGGGCCAGGCAATGAGAAGCCCACGCGCCACAACTAGAGACTAGCCGCCGTTCTCCGCAACTAGAGAAAAGCCCACTCAGCGACGAAGAGCCAGCACAGCCAAAACGAAACAAACTAAAAATTTTAAAAAGATATTCATCTACAAAAAAAAAAAAGGAGAGAGACATTCTAGGCCTGTGCTGTGCCCTGCAGTGGCCACCAGCCACCTGTGGCTATTTCATTTTAAACCAATTAAAATTAAAGAACATTCTAAGGACTTCCCTGGCGGTCCAGCGGTGAAGACTCCACACTTCCATAGCAGGGGGCACGGATTTGATATCTGCTTGGGGAACTAAGACCCCGCATGCTGCATGGCACCGGCAAAAAGATAAAATAAAGGAAAGATCATTCTAAATTCTGTTCCCAGTCACACTCGGCGCATTCCAGGGTCTCAATGGCTACGGGGAGCTGGGAGCTACCATACTGGAGGGCAGAGAACAGAACATTTCAATCACCGTAGAAAGCTCCACTGGGCAGCTCAGTCCTATTAACATGAAGTTGGGGGGTGGGGGAGTCGGAAGCATGAGCAAACAGTGGGCCAGAAATCTGGGAGTCATTTAGATGCCTTCCTCTCACATGCCCGCCACACTGAATCAGTCACCAACCCTCCTTAATATCTCCTGAAGGACTCTGCTCCTCTGTACCAGCTGACGCTTTCCAGGAGCTCTGGCCGGGCCCCAGACCTCAATTTACCCCCAAGACAAATATCTTCGTCTGGCTTTTCTAGGGCCTGGACATCAATCCCCAAATTTCACACACATCTCCCAAGAAAGCTGGGCCTAAGATAGGATGTCTTGCCACACCTAATGTCTTCTAGGTAAGAAGGCGACTTGACTCAGCATCCAATCAGAGCCTGTCTAAACCCAGCATCATCCATCCCTCAGCTCAGCAAGCGGCACATCTGCTCCTGCCCCCCTCTCCCCTCCATGGTCTCCTCTCCACCAGAAAGGAAGCCCTGGGGCTGCCCTCTCTGCTTCAACATCTGGCGGAAATTCTCCACTTGAGATGCTCAGAGCTCTCCAGCTGCTGCAAGAGGTCCCCTGGACTCAGATCCTGGGGTGCCCAGAAAGAAGAAAGCCCCATATTGGGGTGTCCCTCTGGCCCTGATGACCATCAGGATTGTCTAACACATGGCATCTGCTTTCCTTCCCCAGAAGCCATTCATCACACTCATTTTCCATTTACCAGGCTCCTCCAGTGATGGGCAGGAGGGAGGCAGAGTGACGTCCACTTGATAAATGACGTTTGCTCACCAAACCCAGGAACCCAATTCATATCTAATTTTCCCTTCTGTAATGGGGCAGCCCCAGCTGGTCTTGGGCCCTCTCTGGCTTCCTCCCAACACGCTAGAGGAAGCAGCGGTGGGGGATGGGGATCCTTTATTAAAGAAACTCCAGTCAGGTAAAGAATTAGCCTACAAAGCAGGAGATGCAGGAGACACGGGTTCAATCCCTGGGTTAGGAAAATAACCCAGAGGAGGGCATGGCAATGTACTCAGTATTCTTTGTGTGTGTGTGTCTCCCTTTAAAAAAAAAAAAATTACTTATTTATTTAATTGGAGGCTAATTACTTTACAATATCGTGGTGGTTTTTGCCATACATCGACATGAATCAGCCACATGTGTACATGTGTCTCCCCATTCTGAACCCCCCACCCACCTCCTTCCCTACCCCATCCTTCTGGGTTGTCCCAGAGCACCGGCTTTGACCCACTCAGTATTCTTGCCTGGAGAATCCCATGGACAGAAGAGGCTGGCGGGCTACAGTCCATGGGGTAGAAAAAAGCCAGATGCAACTGAGCACACATGCACGCATGCGCCGGTCAACTGGGGGTAAGCTGAGCCTTTCCCAAAAGATGAAGGCGTCCTGGCGCCCATCTCCCTCACTGAATCTCTTTCTTCTCCTTTTTCCAAGAAGCTGTTCAATGGTTTAGAGGAAGAGGGTTTATTTTCTTAAGGTTTGGGGGTTTATTTGTTCCCTCCAAAGCCCAAGGCCAGGGATGGCAATGAAGTCTTCCAGGGCTACTTGCTGATCAATAAGCAAGGGCTTCCTTTGCGCTGACTTGGGGCCAAATAGCCAAGGTAAGACGGGCCAGGCCTCCTCCCCATCCTGAAACATCTCCATCCTCTCCTGGGGCAACTCTCTGTGCCTAGACCAGAAAGGGCTCACCTGGAGCTGAGAGCAGACACTGCCTAAATCTCTGCCCAGGCCCTGCAAACAAGGAGACCACGTGGGCTGCAGGCGGCGGGCCTTCGGGGGCACCTGGCCAGCCCAGCCTCCCAGTGCAAACAAAGATTTCCTTGACTAGAGCCCTGTCCTTAGATCACCTCCCAGCTGTGAGGCCTCGGGCGGCAGGCTTGCCCCCGCTTTGAGAACCGTGCGAGAGAGAAGAGCCACTGACAGCTCGTGCCTCGCCGGAGCCCACGCTGCAGGTGGCCTGGCCCCTGGCCCACTGCCCCGCAGCGGTGACACCCTCAGAGGGCTGACCGCCCCCAAGACGGAGGGTGGGAAGTAGCTGGGAATTCCACGGCCACCGCACTATCCCTTTTACCAGCAGCACAACCGTTTTCAATTTTCTGGGACCTGAAAATCACTGCCGCGTTTTACAGCCATCTCCAGGGACGGGGCAGGGCGGGGGGAGTTTGGCAAAAGGTAGAAGGTTGTCCCACATCTAGTGGCTTCTAAGTCAAGAGCGTAATTTAGCTCAGCATCCAACAGTCCCGCCGCCTCCCGATCCAGCCCAGACGGCTCTGGCTCTCGTGTACGCTGCAGAGCGCCTGCTGGAGATGACCACCCGCCTCTCCGCCCCCGCTCCGGCCCACCCTGTGTCCCAGGGTTTACCCTGGGCAACTTCCCCTTTAGAGACAAGTGTTTTCCAGGCTGTGGCCTCAGCTCTCAGTCCCTCTCACTGCAAACGCTTTCTGCCCGTCTTTTCCTGTACAATGGCTTCAGCAGATGGGTCCTCGATCCTTGTCCCCAGCAGGCGTCCCTGACCACCAAGCTCTGGGCCTGTGCTCTCCACAACAGTAGTGTCTGGCCCCTGGGGCCAGATACCTTAATGACAACTAAACAAAGTGAAAATTTCCGTTCTCCGTCACTCAAGCACATCTTAAGTGGCTCCCCTCCTGGACAGCACAGCTGGGAGGATATGTCCATGGTTGCAAAGTCCTATTGGACAGCGCTGGTCTGGACCCAGGTGTCCAGCTGTCTTCAGACCAGGTCTCCTCAGTCTGTCGTAAGATGCTCAAGCCCCTTGTTAGCTTTCTGTCTTCTCTCTCAGCCCCCTGCAGCCCTGCTCCTACTCCTGCACGTACAGCTGTTCACACAGGGGCCCCAGGCTGGCACCTGGGAGACCCCTAGACCCCTGCTTCTCCTGCACCATCACCAGGCCTCCTGAAGGTCTTCTCTCCCCGTCTAGGGTGCCATCACCGCTTTTCTCTCAGCCTTGCATTTGTCTCGTCTCTCCTCTGCCTTGCAAACTGCTTGCCGGAGGCCACTTTCAAACCTGCACATCTGAATGCCACCCTTGGCCCCAAAGGCTTCCCACGAAAATAAAGGAAATGTTTAAACTTCACCATCTATCTCCCGTCTCATCTCTGGCCCCTCATCCCCACCCCTGCACCTGTATCCTTCACGCCAGCCACCTAGAGCCACTGGAAGTCCCAACACAAGTCACACCACGGTCTCATCCTCCATATCTTTCTCCTGCCACCTTCCCCGTTGCCGTGTCCTTCAGAGCCCAGCCCGATGCCACCTCCTCCAGGAAGTTTCCTCCCCCAGCATCTGGCACAGGGCGGCTTTCTTGTCTGGTCACAGGCCAGAAGGTCCTCACACCCAGGTGATGCGTTTTTCACAAGCATCTCCAGGGTCTGGGGTCTGACTTTCAGTACTGACTGAATTCCGCCTCCCTTTCAGGCCTTCTCAGGTAGCAGAGCCATCGTCCAAAGAGGACTCAAGCCAGTGTGTTCAGCTCTGTCTCTAATTGGGAACGTGGGTGGTCTGCAGTAGGGGGAGAAGGGAAGTGGGGAGAGTGACCAAGGACACACTATTATGTGTCATCAGAATGCTGAATCCTGATGTGACCAGGTAGCCGTCTTTGCCTCAAATGCTCCTCTTATCAGCACTCAAAGCCTTCTGCTTCAAAAAAAAAAGAGTTACGGGCTTCCCCGGTGGTCCAGCAGTTAAGAATCCACCTGCCAGTGCAGGAGACAGAGGTTCCGTCTCTGGTCCAGGAAGACCCCACATGCCATGGGGCAACTAAGCCCGTGCGCCCAGGTGCTGCAGCCACTGAAGCCGCATTCCTAGAGCCCGTGCACCGCGAGAGGAGCCACCATGAGGAGAAGCCCCTGTACCTCAACGAAGAGCAGCCCCCACTCACCACAGCTAGGGAAAGCCCACGAGCAGCAACGAAGATCCAAAAAGAAAAAAATTTAAAAGAAAAATAAGAGTTGCAACCCACTGCCTCCATCAACCAAAGTTACAAACCACCTCCGAGATCCTGCAAAAGCCGTCTAATCAAATGACGGTACATCCACACAATGGAAAGCTAAAAACGAGGTGGTTGCTCAGGGCGACAAACTCAAGTGCCTTTAGCCATTGACTGTGGTCTCGGCTGTAATGTCATAGGGAGGGGTGGAGACTGCGACAACCAGGAAACACATGCTCCATTTAAAGGCATTTAAATAAACAAATCAGAGAAGGCAATGTCAACCCACTCCAGTGTTCTTGCCTAGAGAATCCCAGGGATGGCGGAGCCTGGTGGGCTGCCGTCTATGGGGCCACACAGAGTCGGACACAACTGAAGCAACTTAGCAGCAAATAAACAAATAAATGATGCTGGGAGGTGGGCAACCTCAGCGAGCAGCACCAAGGACTGACTCTGTCAACAGATAAGGATTTACGGGCATGAAAAGATGTTCATAAAATGCTGATGAGTTTAAAATGCAGGTTGAAAACAAATGTACATAAAAATACATCCACACACATACATACAGTAACTGCAGAGATCCGAAGGCCACCCACCTGGCTGCTGACAGCAATTATCTGCGGATGATGAAAATATGGATGTTTGCCATTTTCTTATTTTAGTGTCTCTGGAGTTTTCCCCTATAATAGTCACATATTTTTTCACATTAAGTACACATTATTTTCCACTTAGAAAAATGACAAATAAGCCCCACCCTGGGGATTGAGAGAGCATTTTGTTTATTCTGAGGAATTTGAGTCTATGCGAGGGAGAGAATGGGGGAGGGGCTTGGGGACGCTGTGGCGAGTTTGGGGCTCAAGCCAGACTGTGTGGAATATAAATTGTCCTCGTGCTAAAGTCCCACGTTCTTTCACAAGTGTGTGTTGAGTGTCTGCTGAGCACTGGGAAGAGGGCTGGGTTCTAGCAATGTGATGGAAAAAGAAGAAGACGCGGTGCTCCGATCAGGCAGCAGAACCCTGGAGTTACCGTGGGTACTGGTTATGCGGGAGAAGGCGCCGGAGCGGGGCTAGAATCAGGCCAGCTGGAGAGAACACGTTCTCTAGAAGCAGGGGATTTGTTCTGCCTTTCACACACCAGTCACTAGTGACTCGCTACTGAAGGAAGCTGCCTGCAGCCATCAAACAGGAGGAAATGGAGAAAAACCCATGAGCCCATCGTCAGGCATGGTCAGGCGCATTAATGGGCCCGTGAGCAGCCCTGTCCATTACCAGAGATTGCTTCTAACAAAGCTCTACCGCGACCACTGGTTAACCACCTGCTGCGTGCTGGGCTCTGGGCACACGCCTTCTGGAGGCTACTGCACTTGACCCCTACAGCCACTTCGATTTCTCCAAGGAACAAATGGGCTCAGAGTCAGGGAGTCACCCACTCAGGCCCTGCTGTGGCAAGTGTTACAGCTCAGGTGAGACCCAGGTGTGTCTGACAGCAGAGCTCCTGCCGCTGTGCCTCAAGGGGACCTCCAGGAAGAAACCAGGTAGGACGGGCTGGTTCTACCAAACCACAGTCCAGCGGGGGGCCCCCACCTTCTGGGCAGGCATCCACTTGCTTAGCTCACTAGGTTACCACAGGAACAGCAGCAGCGGCCCCAGGCCCTGCGGAAATTATCCCCCAGCTGAACCCTCATGTCCATCCCTTCAGCAGATTGCTGAGGGCCTGTCCCAGGCCCAGCACCATGCAGGGCACTGGGGCATCCCTGATAACCATCTCATCAAAATGATGTGCTAAGATCTCTTGGGGCCGTATCTTAACGCCCACCGCTGGAGCTGAACTCCTTTGGGTTTAGGCACAGAATCACCAGGAGCCCACCTCACACCTCAGAATGGAAGGGCATGGGGGCTATGGCCCACTGAATGTACATGTTGAGGGCACTGCTCTTGCAGGGTAGAGAGCAAATGGTGCATGGGTGAGGTCTGGAGGGGAGGGAAGAGGGAAGCCCACAATTCACAGGGATGGTGAACGTCCCTTGCCCTCTGATGCTCAGAAGCAAAGGGGTCTGAGGCTGAGTGCAGCTCGCAGAGGGGAATGGCGTAGAGAATCGACTTTGGGGGACTGCCCTGGCGGGCCAGTGGCTAAGACTCTGTGCTGCTAATGCCGGGGGTGCAGGTTCAATCCCTAGTCAGGGAACTAGGATCCTGCATGCTGCATGGAGCAGCCAAAAGATAATAATAATAATCGACACTGGGGATGCACTGAGTGTCTGCCTATCCCTCAGAGGTTGCCTGGGGTCAGGTGTGGGGGCCCCAGAGGAGAGGTCCCTGCAGAGAGGGAACCAGGAGAAGAATACAGTATCAGAAGGGAACAAAGTGAAAAGGGCAGGCATCAAACTCCAGCACAGCTCCCCAGCTGCCCAGGCCTGGCTCTGCTTGTTCCATGGGACATTCTCAGGGTCTCTTTCTCATGGGTCTACCCAAATTACAGTACCATGGGTCTTGTTCTCATGTGAAAGTGTGAGTTGCTTAGTCATGTCCGACTGTTTGCAACCCCATGAACTGTAGCCCACCAGGCTCCTCTGTCCATGGGATTCTCCAGGCAAAAAGACTGGAGTGGGTAGCCAGATCCTTCTCCAGGGGATCTTCCCGACCCAGGGATGGAACCCAGGTCTCCCACATTGCAGGCAGATTCTACCACATGAGCCACCAGGGAAGCCCCTTGTTCTCATAACTATATCTTAAATAGAGGGAGGAAGGGAACTTCCCTGGTGGTCCAGTGGTTAAGACTCTGCTCTTCCATTGCAGAGGGCATGGGTTTGATCCCTGGCCAAGGAACTAAGATCCTGCATGATACACTGTGCAGCCAAAAAAAAAAAAAAAGGCGGTGGGAGAAGTGGAAGGTGGGGGATAGATGTCCTGAATGCTGGAAAACCTGAGAGCCAGGGCTACTCCGAACCCCACCCAGATCCACCCATCTCTCACCAGAACTCACTTCAGACTCTTCACAAGCAGAAAGAGCCCAACTGTGTCCGAGCACACCCCAGTCACCCACCCTGACCACCAGCCTCAGAACCTGCAGGCAGAGGGGCAGAGCCCAGCCCAACCAATGTCTGGCCTGCACCCGCCCGGAGCGCCACCAGGGCTGGCAGCCTTCCCAGGCGAGGTCCTTTTCCTGTGCTAGTCCCCAGGGCAGAGGGCGGCTGGTAACCAGATGTCCCCACTTGGGAGGGGGTGCAAGGGAGGCAAAGGGTTTGGGGCCTTCCCCCAAGTGGGGATCCATCAGTGGCCAACAGCAACATCTGACCCAGCACAAGACGCCATGAACCTGGGGTCCACAGTCTCCCCACACCCGCCACGGCCCGCCCCGCCTGTCTGCCTCCCTTCCCATCCTGCATCCCTGTCCGCAGTCTCCTGCTCGGCTCCATCTCATTTCAAGGAAAATTTCTACACGAGCCAAGGAGATGGTCAGGCAGGGAAGTGGTCAGACATGGAGGAGCAGGCAGGCCCAAAGCTCTCCTTTTGGCCATCCTGAATGAGACAGGAAGCCAGGGCAGGACTATGCTTGTGCCGTCCACAGCTGGAGAGGGGTTCACTCCAAAGGCCTCTGCGCAGGCCAGGGACAGCTGGGTGGGCAGTGGGGGGCCTCCCACGCCCATTCCGCTTTGAGCTCAGTCCTGGGAAGCAAGCATGGGAAGGATGAGGGGCTTCACAGGGTCTGGGAGTTGCTTCTGCCTCCAACTGCTCAGGCACTGCTCGGTTGCAACCTTGATGAGGACTCAGAGATAAAGATGCCCCCAAAGGTCTCAAGAGCTCCCACGCCTGCTCACGGCACCAAGCTGCTCTCCAAGAGGCAGGAAGACGAAGGTCAGAGGTCATAGGCCGCAGTGGCAAAAGTTTCATCACGGGCTTGGGGAGGAAGGGAAGAGCCAGCGTGCCCGCTTCTGCATGTCTGTAGTTAAGTGCAGAACTGGTCCTGCCAGGCCGGGGATGCCCAGGCGGGGCCCCAGGGATCCCAAATCCTGGGACCCAGGGGACCGGCTCCCTGAGCTGCCCTGAGAGCACAGAAGGAAGCACCTGGTCAGGCTCTGATGGTCCTTTTCCAAATCCTTCTCTATGTGAGCAGGTGGTCCCTCGCATTGTGGGAGAGGTCAGTTCAAGGAGATGTCAAGAGTCCCATCCAGGAAGCTGCCCTGTCTCATTTGACTTTATGAGAAGGCAGATTTCAGCAGGTAAAAACAGGATGAAAATAATTAGCCTTAGCACACGTGGTAGTTACACCACCAAGATGAAGTGTCCCGGGATGCCATGGGCCCCACTGAAGGTTGCTGGGCTCTCAGAGCCAGGGGACAAGGCTGCTTCCCAAACAGCCCTCTCTCTCTCTGGTGGGTGAGCAGGCAGAGTTACCGTAAGTTGTCAGCAGAGTGTGGGGACCATAACAGAAGGGAAACTTTCTATTCTTCCTCTAGTTTGCAAACTACCACCTCTCGCCTACGATCCTGGAGCCTCAGCCACCCCCAACTCCGGGAACAGGGGCCCACACAAGGGTCCGGCCCCTGAAGACAAAAACCCAGACAAGCTCACATCCAGTGAGGGCGCCCAGCAGCCCGACTGTATCTATGAAATTCTTTTCATCTTTGTTTTGATGGGTAAAGTTCAATGCCAGAATATTTGGTTTATGAGTCATGCTAATTACAGCTGGGAAGGGGAGGGGGCGGGTGGAGGGAAGGGAGTGAGGCACCAGGAAGAACAACAGAAAGAAGCATGTTCCAAAAGAATTATGCTGCGCTGGTTGCCCTGAATAGGGAGGTTACGTCCCAGGAATGAGGCGGGAGTTGCCTGCAGGCTTCCCGAGGCCATGTCGGTTTTCTCGGCTCCCACCTGCGAGCGTGCCCCTCGCTGGCTGGCTGCACCTGCCCCAGACAGGCAGTGGTGTCCTCTGGCTGAAAGACGGCCCATCCAAGGCCTCTGGCACCTGCATTTCTCTGTCTTCCTGACCCGCTGCTCACTTTGGCATCCCAAGAGACTCAAGATGAGAGAAGGAAGGGGGAGAGAGAGCCAGAGGAGAGGGCCAGGGTCCCTGGGAAGCAGAACCTGGCTGTCTTGGCCCCAAGGAACTTTCTCTGTGGGCAGCTGGCAAGTAGAAATCTGCAAACTTGAGAAGCTTGGGTTTTCCAGCTTCCGTTTGGAAAGCTGCACATCCTTGAGCAAGTCATATCCCTTCTCTGGGCACAGAGATGCAGGCCTCGGGTCCTCCACCTACTGCCTCTGGGCAAGCCACTGTCTCTCTGAGCTTATCAGGGATGACAGTGCCATTGGTAGAACTGTTGAGAATCAGCATTTGCTCATTGCTTACTGCGTGGGAAACACACAGATACACACACGCACACGCACTGTCATCATTTATATTGCTACTATTATTGTTGGGTCATCCCTAAGCTCCTCTTAGCGCTCAGGTTAAGAAGGAGAGTGGAGAAGGAGGGCAGGATAGGACAGCTCAACCCTCTGGTCCCCCACCTCCCCTTCACCTGCATGTTTCAGTCCCCCATCTCCCCTTCACCTGTGTGTTTCAGTCCCCCATCTCCCCCTCACCTGTGTGTTTCCGGCCTCTCTGGTCAGCAGGGACAGTGAGCAGGCCTCGTGGAGCATGCACTTCTTGCCCGGCCTCTCCCGGCAGCACACACAGTCGAGTGTCTCTATGTGTGACCTTGCACGTGGGGCTGTCCGCGTGCTTCCCTGAACTATAAAAAGCAAAGGCCCAGCAGCCTCTGAGGACCTCACATCCTCCCCCCGGGGACCCAGGATGTAGCTGGCGGTTGAGAAAACTCAGTTTCTCAGGACACTCCCCATTTTCAAAGCTTGGAAGGAGGAAACTCCTAGTGTGCCAAACTGCCTCCGTTCTTAGAAACCAAGTGAAAGAGAGAAGAGATAGGAACAAGTCACAGGGCGGGCCGCCCCCCCCTCCCCGAGTGGGTCAGCCTGAAGCACGCTGGGGTCCCATGGAAGACACAGCAGCTGTGCAGGGCAGGGCCCAGGCTCACATGACATGTGTGCCCTGGACAGGTGGGCTCACACCTGTGCTATGGAGATGCCTGGCACTTCGTGCTGCACCGAGAGGCATGTGCCATCCAGAGGCTTAAGGGCAGCTCAGCGACTCCAGCCCCAACCAGGGCCACCTTCGTGATGCCGGCAGACCAGAGGGTCCCCAGGAAAGGGACATCATTTTTTCCTGTCCAGACTGGATCTCCTCCAGGAACACCAAAGTCATTAGATGTAGGGGCCAAAGTCAGCATTCCCTGTTCTGTGTGGGGTCCAAGTTGCCCACAGGCAAGGCTGGCTCTCACATGATCCAGGAGATATTGGGGCAGGAGCTCCCCACCAGGGGTAGAGGGGGAACTTGGGTATCATTCCTTTCCTTTTCACACCCGGAGAAGAATTAAGCAATGTAAACACGCCACAAAAATCAAGGGAGGTCCAACCATTCCCAGGGGCTTCCCAGGTGGCTCAGTAGTAAAGAATCCGCCTGCCAATGCAAGACCACGCGGGTTCGATCCGTGGGTCGCGAAGATCCCCTGGAGGAGGAAATGGCAACCCACTCCAGTATTTTTGCCTGGGAAATCCCATGGACAGAGAAGCTTAGCGGGCTACAGTCCATGGGGTCGCAAAGAGTCAGGCACCACTTAGGGACTAAAACAAACAAACAGAACCAGTCATTCCCAACAGCATCTGCCACGGAGCCTCCTGCTTCCTGGTCACAGATGGAGACCACGCCAAGGCTCTCCGTGGCATCTCCACCAAGGCAGGCAGCAGCAGGAACCCGCACGGGACCCTTCCCGCAACTGGTCTCTCTGCCCCTTGGCAGCAAGTGCCCCCGACCCCTCCCACTATGCTCCTCGCCCGCTGCCCGTCCCAGTCAAGGTACCGATTCTCTGAGTATGCTGAAGACAGAAAAAGGAGCTCCGGGCCCCCCTACCCTCGCCCCGCACAAACACCCCGCCCACCAGGCCACCTACCGCCAACCACCGGCGTCAGGGAGCGAGCTGGCCGCCCGCGTTCTCCCCGCGGCCTCTCTTACAGCATCTCCCAGCGGCGGAGCCTCCTCCCGGCCAGGTCGAGGGAAGACCAGACTTGTCGAAGGAGAGAGCAAGCAGGAAGGAAAAAAAAAAAAAGTCCTCCGGAACAGAGGGCCCCGAAAGTTTGTAGGGGAGCGGGGGTGGGAGGGGAGGTGGTGCAGGCAACAGCCGACCCCTTCCTGGCACCTGGATCGCCTGGACTCCGAGGTCTCTTTGGCCAGAAGCGGAAACGCGGTTTCTCGAAAGTGGAGGAAGAGCCGAAGAAAGCGGGACAGACGTGTAAGGAGCAAATCCCGGCCAGATGTGAGCGGCCGCGGAGCCTCGAACGCTCCCAGCGCATTTTATCCAAACAGCAGCCTCCGAGGATTAACTGTGTGTGTGCCCGGGGGGGAGCGCCCGCGCCGCCCTCCTCCTGGCAACCCTAGGAGCCGGCAGGCTGGGGACTGGCCAGTGGGGGTGGGGTTCTGAGGGTCTGGAAGTCCCTCCTGGTGTGGGGGGAGCTGGGGGTCCAAGGACAAGGAAGGTTGGGAA